>NC_084834.1:89619125-90233216 GCF_033115175.1 Lepus europaeus | reverse complement strand
TTTTTTGTTAGGAAGAAAATGGTAAGGCTTAAAGTTAGTTTTTGAGAGACATGTGGTTACTATAAATCCCAGAGAAAAGGAACAAGATCACTTGGAAGCCAGACGAGGAGAGAAAACTAACCCTTTGTCTTCTTGGTGGACACACATTGTGGCTAAGGGTATTCATTAGGAAGTTCCTTGATACTAATTCTTGTCAGCTTGAAGTAGGGACTGTCATTGTTTCATCTTTATTCCAGTCTGATTACAGATGGGACATATGAAGTAGAGGAAGTTTAGGGAATAGAATCGTGGGAGTCTTCTTCAGATAGTTGAAGCTTGCTACTTTGTAGCTAGAGGACAGAAGTGGGCCTAAGATAAAACAAAAATAGGTTTATTTATTTATTTTAAAATTTAACATAAAAACTTTTTGGTTAATATGCTTGAACTGAAATAAAGGAGGCCTTTTCTACCTTCTTTGTGAATGTAAGTCTTGCTGAGAAACATTGGACTGTGATTTCAGTATGCTTTGAACCTCTCTGGGAGAATTAATAAGGCTTATGTGTGGTATTAATTTTTAAAAAGTCCTTAAAATCTTGGTCTCAAAGGCATAAAATAAGGGACTTACACTTGACAAGCATGGCCTGCTGATTGGGTGTCAGGCCGGATGAACTTCTCCCAGCTTGAGAGTGTCGGCTTCTATGTTTACAGTTTGGCAGGAGAAAATGCTTTTTCCTGACATTGAGTAGAATTCTCCACAACTGAAGCCACTTAGAAAAGCTCTTCAGAAAGATTAAGCAATTCTCTGAAAAAGACATTGAAAGTGTGCCTAAAGCACATGGTCTGTGTAAATTGTTGTAAGATTTATTTGAAAGAGTGACAGAGAAGGAAGGAGCGAGAGATTTTCCATCTACTGTTTACTCCCCCAAAGCCACAACAGTCAGGTCTGGACAAGGCTGAAGCCAAAAGTCAGAACTCCATTCTGGTCTCCCAAATCGGTAGCTGGGGTTCAGGTTCTTGAGCCATCCTCCATTATCTTCCTAGGTGCATTGGCAGGAAACTGGGTTGGAAGTGGAGTGATTAGAACTTGAACCAGCACTCTGATGTGGGATGTTGATGTTGCAAGTGGTTTAACCTGCTGCGCCACAGCACCAGCCCCTCTGAATAAATTCTTTGTGCTGTTTTGGAATTTACACTGGAACATTTAGAAAGTATGAAAAATGATTAAAAGCTACTATCCGCTGTAGATGGAAGCAGATAATCTGATAATTGTAAATATTCAGCACCATCTAGAACAGAGGTAAATCAGATTAAAATGTTAAAGAAATTCCTTAGGGAATATCTGCTCCTATATCACTAGGTAATATTCCTTTCATATCCATCTTAGGTTTTTGGTATAAGGGATATCTTTTTTCTTTTAGATGCATTTAGTAAAATAAGTAGTAATAATAAATTTACTGAATATTTTTTAAAAGATTTGTTTATTTATTTGAAAGTCAGAGTTACACAGAAAGAAAAGAAGAGGCAGAGAGAGAGAGGTCTTCCATCCGCTGGTTCACTCTCCAGTTGGCCGCAATGGCTGGAGCTGCGCCGATCCGAAGCCAAGAGCCAGGAGCTTCTTTCAGGTCTCCCACACGGGTGAAGGGACCCAAGGACTTGGGCCATCTTCCACTGCTTTCCCAGGCCATAGCAGAGAGCTGGATCGGAAGTGGAGCAGCCAGGACTTGAATCAGTGCCCAAATGGGATGCTAGCACTGCAGGCAGCGGCTTTACCCACTACACCACAGCATCAGCCCCTGAATATTTATATTATATAATTTAATCCTCACAACAGTCCTGTGAAAATTAGGTGGTATTCTCATTTTATAGATAGGAAATTGATAGGTTATCCAAGATTTCATTCACTAAAATAAAATAGAGTAGGATTTGCCTAATTCCAAATCTATTCTCTTTTGTATTGTTGTATTCCCTGCTAAGGACATGACTCTTTTGTGATTTGTTACTTTAAAGTATGCAACTTGGAAGGTTATGTTACCTGGGCAATAACTAGTCATGTTATCTGTAATATTGTAGTTATGCTTTGTGATGTGAAATTTAAGGGCTACACTGATTTGTCTAGCATTTCAAAACTGTTAACATAATTTTGGCCAGTTTTTTATGATAATATCTTCACCTAAGGATAAGTGGTTACATTTGGTGTTTGTTTTGCCAGCTGATATTCTTGACCTTTTGGAAGCATTTCAGAGTCAAAATAGAAGTACTTAATGAGTTTACTTAAGATCACAATGATCCAAAAAGTTAAATATTTGTTAGTGAAGGAGGGAACTTGGATATTCTATTGACTTTTAGAGGCTACTTTTGCATATTAGCCTAAGCTTTCTTGTGCTGAAGACTTCTACTGGTTGGTATTCTAAAATACTGGAGTTCTAATAAATAAACTGATTTTGAAAAGATACCACTTGAAGAAAGCATTTGTAATTAAATTGGTCTTGTTTACACTTAGTATCATTATGTTATTAATTTACTGATGTGGGTACAATCTGAGATGATAAAACTCTTATGATAAAAATATTTAAGATGTAATAATAAAGATATTTGGAGATTTTACTAACCTTTATGTAACTTCTGGCATAGTACTGTGAGAATTATTTCTGTCAAAATAGACAATACAGGCTACAGTTATTATATGAAGATATTTTCATCATAAATCTTTCTTCACACTTCCCATTTTATGGTTATTTCTAATTGCCAGTTCATTAATGTTGGTAGAATTGTGAGTGCTGGGAGTAGAAAATAATGTGATTTGGTTATGCTGATAAACAGAATATTCAACTGTGTTGTTAGCAACATCGAGCTTAATTTCTCTTACTCAGCCTCTGAGATACCCTGTTGCAAATTGTAAGAAGGACTAAATACTTACAAAGTACAGTAAAACTTGTTAGAAGGTAAACTGTTGGGTGGAAATCCAATTTCTTTTCCAAATTTAGATTGAAAATATTTAATAACACTGTGTGTTATTTTAATTACATTGATTCAGTTATTTTAAAAAGGAATACCTTTTTAGTGTCTACACTTTTTGAGTATGTTTTTTAAATAAAAGCAAACTTGGGTGACAGCCAAAGTAGAAGTCTCAAAGTGCATAGCCTTTCTACCCAGCAAACTACTGCTTTTGTGCTGAGGGAGGCATTGGCTTGAGACCAGGCTGTATCCAAGCTTGGTAATTACCAAGTAGTAGTAGATTTTTCTTATTGTTTACTTTGAATTGTCTATAAGATAAAAATAAAATGAACATAAGTTTTACTGTTTGAGATTTCTTAATATTACATACATTTCTGTCAATTTAAATTTTATGAAATACAATGGGCGTTATGAATAGAATGCTTTTTAGATCTGCAGAAGTTTTGATCTAAATATCATGGAGGGAATTGAGTTTATGACTCATGAGTTCTAGATCAGTTGGTTTGAGTCTGCCATGTGTTTTTCTAGTTCAGATTTATCCTTACCTTTTCTGGCATTGAGTGTCACTTACTTTTATCAGTATAATCATGGAAATAAAATCTTACCCCCAAAAGGCCCTGAAAATAAAAAAAAAGTATTTACTCAACCCATTAATAAATGTATAGTTCATTAAGGTATAAAAAATAGAAGCTTACCCCAAGTTGGTTCAAAATAGAAGTTATTAACTATAAGAGAAGAAAAATCAATGATTAGTACTCCCAATTGGTTTATTTTAAAATTTAACTTAGTACAATGAAAGTTAAAGTATCTTACATATGACAATCTTTGTTTTTATTGAAAATTCCAATTTTATTATTATGTGTATAAGATTTTAAAATGAAGATGCACTATCTTAATTTGCATTCACAGAAGTATTTTCTTCTGTCTTATAACTGTTTTCCGTATATTTTAAAGTTATAACATTTATTTGAATGATTAATAAACCCACTGGGGGTCAGCATTGTGTAGTGGGTAAAGCTACCACTTGTAATACCATTGTCCCATAGGGGCACTGGTTCATGTCCCAGCTGCTCCACTTCTGGTCCAGCTCCCTGCCAATGGCTTGGAAAATGCAGTGGAAGGTGGCCCAAATGCTTGGGCCCTCTACTCAGGTGGAAGACCTGGAAGAAGTTCCTGGCTCCTGCCCTTGGCCTGGCCTAGCCATGGCCTTTGACACCATGTGGAGGAGTGAGCCAGTGGATGGAAGATCTCTCTCTGTCCCTCCCTTTTCTCCATAACTCTGACTTTCAAATAAATAAACATCTTTAAAAAAAAAAACAAAAAAAAAATTACTGGAGTTGGGCATTTTTTGCAGCTGTTAAGACACTGCTTAAAATACCATATTCCATATTGGTCTGGCTGGGTTTGAGTCCTGGTTCTCTTTCTGATTCAGCTTCATGCAGTGTGTACCCTGGGAGGCAGCAGGTGATGGACCTAGTGCTTGGGTCCTGGAGAGACCTGAATTGAGTTCCAGACTCTGACTTCAGCCTAGTCCAGTCCTGGCTGTTGTGGGCCATGGTACTGAGAATGTGTGCAAGAATATTTAAGGTAAGCCCTGTCCCAACCTTGGCAGTTCTCAGGTAAAAATAATGCCGCTAGATGGTGTTTATTTGTTCTTAGAATGCTTTTCCTGCTCCCTGCCTTCATTAGGACCAGTGAAGGAAAAAAAGGGGGAAGGTCTCATCTTCACGTGGACATGGCCATTCTGTAAGTTCTGTCAGGATCCTTTTCCATGATAGGTTGTGGCCAACAGTGCTTTAAAAATCTGTGGTAATTCGAATGAGTCGGCTGTCTATGAAGTCAGTATTTTCAGTGGAAGGGACACGGGAGATAAATTCATACATTTTATCTGAGATCTCAGCTAATTTAAATGTATGGGAGGAAATACTAAAAAACTCTATGGAAAATGCATACTATCAAAAATCTGTATTTGCGGACTTTGCAGTGAAATGGTGACTAGAAGCTAACTCCCCAGGGTGCTGTCCTTGCTGTGAGGACAACCTGCAGCTGGTAGCATGACCTTTCATCACATTTCTAATGGTGAACAAGGAAACGTTCCCTAAACTTAGCTAATGGTGACCACTAAACAAACTCTAATGGTGGCCAAGGAGACATCCACTCCCATCCCTTAAGAAAGAGCCAGTGTCAGTTCTTAGGACCATTGTGGAAAGACCAGACCCATTGTCTGCCTCTCCCTGCATATAGGCAGGAAAGTGTGGGAATGAGTGTAGGAGTGTACTCTGCTTCCTTAATAATCAAGCGTTAGCTACAGTCAGATGTTCTTCCATTTTCAAAGTGATTGACATCCACATGAAATCTCTCATTTAACCCTGACTCAGTGCAGGTACTCACCTTGTAAGAAAAGTATGAAACCTGTAAGTAAAGTCACACTTAGGGAACGGCCAGCTTCGGCTTCTGTTTCTGCGAACAAATCCTGATTGACTAGTTGAGTAAACTTTAATTTCGATTTTACAGCCAGACTTTGATTATCTCAGTCAACCAATGAATTTCAATTTCTTTTTTTACTCAAAAGTAAACATCTTTTATTTCAGTTTTCTGCATTTTGAAGACTTCATACAAATGAGATTAGAATCTAGGCTTTCTATTCATACGCCAGTGTGTTAGTGATGTTTTGATGTAAAGAACCTAATTTTGGAATCAACAGTAAATAATCATTGAAGGTCATTTCCTCAAAAAAAATTTAGAAATATGCTAGAAGCTTAATGATTTTCCCTTTGGAAATGGGCTAATGATGTTGCTTAAACAGTAGAGTGTAGAAGAGCACTAGCAATTTGCAAAATTCTTAAACTCCTGATTAATTAGGTTCAAAAGCTTCCTGTTTGAATTTTCTGTGACATTTTAAACATTCTTCAAGATGGTTGCCTTTAGCCAGTCTGTTGAATAATCCTGAAAAATTTTATCTAGGTCACAGAAATGATTAAGGTTTTAACTTTCTGACGTTTTTACAAAATATCATTCCTGATTCTCAGCTACTATCAGTTCTAAAATGATCCATTTTGTTAATAGTATTTTAAAGAAAAAATCCTAGATTGAATATTTTTCTATTGTGTGATCTTGATTTTAGACTGTGTTTTAGCCAGAGTTGAAATTTTTTGGTGTTAAATTTTGAAACTTTTCAAACATTTTTCCTGTTTTCAAAAACTAAGATTGTAACTTAGCTATCAATGAAGGACCTCATAAAAATTGAATTATGTGTAATTCATTAAAAACATCTGTTGGGATTTAGATTTTATAATTTTTTTTTGACAGGCAGAGTTAGACAGTGAGAGAGAGAGAGACAGATAGAAAGGTCTTCATTTCATTGGGTCACCCCCAAAATGGCTACTACGGCCGGCGTCTGCACTGATCTGAAGCCAGGAGCCAGGTGCTTCTTCCTGGTCTCCCATGCAGGTGCAGGGCCCAAGGACTTGGGCCATTCTCCACTGCCTTCTGCGGGCCACAGCAGAGAGCTGGACTGGAAGAGGAGCAACCGGGACAGAACCAGCGACCCAACTGGGACTAGAACCTGGAGTACCGGCGCTGTAGGCGGAGGATTAGCCTAGTGAGCCGCGGCGCCAGCCTAGATTTGATAATTTTTAATGCATTATGTTCATTCTTGTGAAAAAATAATCACATCTATTTTGTCTTTCCTAAAGAAATTTACTTTGTGACCCTGAGTCTCCTGACTTTTCTATTACTGTCCTAAGTTCTAATCAGTCTGGACCCAGCTTAGCTTCTGAGATCGGATAAGCACACTGGGTGGTGGTGAGACTATACTCTCAGTCTCACCAGTGGTAGAAGAAATTGTTTTGTTGATTTATAGTTTGTCTGAAGTGAGTAAATGAATGTGAACTCCTATGCATTGATATGTTTGGCTTTGAATTTAACAGCACTGCTTACTTTTGTGTCCAAATTAATTAGACTAATAAAGACAGTAATTTTATAGGATATTGAGTGTAATATTTTTACAGACTTTATAGATTAATAGGGCAGAATATATTTACCGCTATAAAATCATTAGGTGTCAGGGCCTAGAATAAAGGAAACACAAATAAGAAGATGTAATTCAGCATGTTATCTCTCCTGTAAGTGAAAACATACTTTTTACCCACCAGGATTCATATTCACGTAAACTTCATGTGCTCCTCCTCCCCCTACAAACCTGTCTCTGGAGACATAGTCTTTATTTTTCTTTGTGGCCTATAGGTGTGGCAAGGAGTTCATGAAAAATCATTAAACCTATGCTTATTAGGCTGGAAAAACTACTATATTCTAGGATCACTTTATGAATAAAGAAACTTTAATAATGTTATGTCCTGTATTGTAATAGGAGTACCATGTAAACATGTGGAAAATATATTCTCTCCCCCTTTCTTTTGCTTTGTGACTGAACTCAATCTCATGTAATTATCACTAATTCAGTAATACTTGGTCAAAAGTAAACTTGAAACATACCGTTTATACCATGACCAACTTTAAGTCTAGTTTAAAAGCATGTAGAAGAGATTGCATTTTTACTCAGAATGTACTTCTCCCCTATTAATAGCTAATGTAAGCATACTATGTTGGAGGAGAAATGAATTTTAAATCATCTCTTCTCACTCTTCTGTATTCTAGAAGAAGCGAAGGCTCAAAGGAGTCTAAGATTACTCCAAGTTTATATTGGGCAGCTGACTGGGGGCTTGCATCTCCAGATTACTTGACTTCAAGTCAGATGGTTTCTTACTGCTCCCCAGGGTTTAATTCACATGATCACTGGAAGTTTAGGTCTTACATGATTCAGCTTTCAGGGGTAAATGAGGTTTGTATATTAATCAGTATCAGTAACTAGTAGTCCTCAAAAGAGAGTATCAATGATTAATTCTTGTTTATCAAATCCCTCTCCAAATAAATGTTACAGTTTTTGTTTTATATTAATTTAAATACTTTTTAAAAACTTTTATTTAATGAATATAAATTTCCAAAGTACAGCTTATGGACTACAATGGCTTCCCCCCACATAACTTCCCTCCCACCCGCAACCCTCCCCTTCCATTCACATCAAGATTCATTTTCAATTCTCTTTATATACAGAAGATCAGTTTAGTATATATCAAGCAAAGATTTCAACAGTTTGCCCCCACATAGCAACACAAAGTGAAAAATACTGTTGGAGTACTAGTTATAGCATTAAATCACAGTGTACAGCACATTAAAGACAGAGATCCTACATGATATTTTTAAAAAATAGATTTTCTATGCAATTTCCAATTTAAAACCAAGTTTGTTTTTTTTTTTTTATTTTCAATTATCTTTATATACAGAAGAGCCCATGAGAGTATTTTAGGAATGGAAAGCCAAGACACTCTGGGAAAAAAAAAAAAAAAGAAGACCTAAATGGAAGATCTCTGTGAGTGAGATCCCAGTGGAAAGAATGGGGCCATCAAAGAAGGAGGTACCTTTCTCTGAAGGGAGGAGAGAACTTCCACTTTGACTATGACCCTGTCGGAATAAGATCGAAGTCGACGAACCCTAAAGGCTTCCATAGCCTTGGCAGCTCATGACTAGAGCCTAGGGAGATTACTGACGCCATAAACAAGAGTGTCAATTTGTTAAATCAACAACAGGAGTCACTGTGTACTTACGTCTCATGTGGGATCTGTGCTTAATGTGTTGTCCAATGTGAAGTAATGCTATAACTAGTACTGAAACAGTATTTTTCACTTTGTGTTTCTGTGTCGGTGCAAACTGATGAAATCCTTACTTAGTATATACTGAATTTAAATACTTTCTTAAGGGAATCTTTTCTTTTTTATTAAACTTTTATTTAATGAATATAAATTTCCAAAGTATAGCTTATGGGTTACAATGGCTTCCCCCCTCCCATAACCTCCCTCCCGCCCGCAACCCTCCCCCCTCCCGCTCCCTTTCCCCTTCCATTCATGTAAAGATTCATTTTCAATTCTCTTTGTATACAGAAGATCAGTTTAGTATATATTAGGTAAAGATTTCAACATTTTGCCCCTATAGCAACATCAAGTGAAAAAACTACCATTGGATTACTAATTATAGCATTAAATAGCAATGTACAGCACATTAAAGACAGAGATCCTACATAATTTTTTTTTTCAAAATAATTAATTTTCTATGCCATTTCCATTTTAACACCAGGTTGTTTTTTTTTTTTTTTTCATTTCCAATTCTCTTTATATACAGAAGATCACTTCAGTATATAATTAGCAAAGACCTCATCAGTCTGCGCCCACACAGAAACGCAAAGTATAAAAATACTGTTTCAGTACCAGTCATAGCATCACTTGGCTTTAGACGACACATTAGGGACAGATCCCGCATGGGGTGTAAGTACACAGTGACTCCTGTTGCTGACTTAACAATTTGACACTCCTGTTCATGGTGTCAGTAATCTCCCTAGGCTCTAGTCATGAGTTGCCAGGGCCATGGAAGCCTTTAGAGTTCGGTGACTTTGATCTTATTCCGATAGGGTCATAGTCAAAGTGGAGGTTCTCTCCTCCCTTCGGAGAAGGGTACCTTCTTAAGGGAATCTTTAAGCATAATTACCTGATTTGGATCGTAAGGAAAAGGCAAAGGTATTGGAATCTACAAAAAAAAAAAAAAAAAAAAAAAAAGGGAGAGTGAATTATGAACAAAAGAAAGTGAACATTTTCTTTTGGCTTTTTCTGATTTCTTCATTCATTCACCAGTTATCCATCCACCTGTCCATCCACGCATGTGGCATGTGTTGTGCAATTCTGTGTCTAACACTAGGGACAGCAATAAAAACACTTTTTAGGGTGTAGATAGTCTAGTGAGTTTTATATAATTTTTTGTCTTTCAAGAAGTATGGTTATTTTGTTTACTCAAACCTTCAGCTCAGGAATCTGTCTTAAGCATCAGTTCTTGTAATTTCAACAGTTTCTCTAAGGTAGAATTTTATTCTTTGCCTACTTTTAAGAACTATACTGCCACCTGGTGGTAGGAAATTTTCCCTTCAAGTACTAGTGAACCTTTTTATTGATTTCCACATAGATTATGCAATTTTAGATAGAAGGTATTAATGGTGATTACTGATTCTAATTATGAATCAAGACTCCAGGATTTTGCATGAGTTTAAAACAAATCTGATTTAATTTCAGCCAAAAATAGAGAAACTCTGCACCTGGCTGCCACCAGAACCAAAAGATTAACAATTAATTATAAATGCAAGTACTTAAAAATTAAAATGTGTGAAAACATGAAAGGGAAAGAAGAATCCCATCAAGGACTGTAACTAATGACAAATCCCCATGAACCTACTTAAAGTTGAAAGGAGCAATTTGAAATCAAATATAAGAGGAAGTGTTAAATGCATTTAGATATAAAAATGAAGTCATGCAAATCATGTTTGCATTTTAAAATATTAAGAATATTTAGGGAATTAAACAAATGAAGCATGATGGTATTTTAAAATGGGTGTCCACTTTTCAAAACATCATTGCCCTTAATACATGGCCCCAATCTGTGTTGCAGCCTTGTTTTATGTCATTCTTCCTCCCTGTACTTTTTGGGTTTGTACCCATCCATCAACTTAATGTTCCTCTGCCTAGAATATCCCATTCACTCCTCATCCTTCGTGACCTGGTTCAAATACCAACTCCTCTATGAAGTTTTTGACTTACACCCCGAGCTGGCTTTGTTTTTGTATCCAGGAGCACTTAATAAGCTGCTCAGCATTTTTTATTTATGAATTTCTTTTCCTCAACTGATCTGTAAACCCATCTCATGCTTTTTTGTTTTTTTCAACATTCATCGTTTATCCTATTATGTAGTAGACATTCAATAAGTATTAGCTGAATGAATGCTACCTGTCTCTTACCACAAACATGCTATTTATAAAGGGAGTTCTACTGAGTATTCAGTATTGCCTGGCTCTCATTGAAAAAAATTTATAAGAATCCAGATATTAGGAGAGATTGGAGAGAGCCCAACAGGAAGAGCTGGATAATTATGTTGCTTGACCAAAGACCTGGAAAATAACTTTTGAAAGGAAAGAAGTGAGGTTAAGAATTAATTGAGAATGGACATACAAAGAGATTTGTATTCTCTTCATGAAGAGTAACTAGGCTTATCATAGTCAACGCAAGTAATTCAACCCAAACAGCGTTTCGAAGAGAAGCACAGAGAGGCTCTGAAAGAGGTTGCAGCGGGTTGGAGGGGACTCTCCCACCAACTCTGCAGGGAGCCAAGTATGAATAGCTGATGCCTGACGACCTCTTAAACCTCACATTTCTGTATCCAAAGTTGGAAAATTTCTGAGCCATCTTCCAACTAATAACTACCGTCGCAGCTTGAGATTCCTCTCCCCGGTGCTTACCAGAGGCAGTGGTGGCGAGGGAGGAAAGGGGATCTGAGGAAAAAGCGGTGGTACTTGGGGTGGGTAAAAGGTAAATCTCTGTAGAGAGAGACGCGATGTTAGGCATACAGACGACTGCAAACTTCAAATGAATGCATCATTTGAAAATATAAATAGACGTTTACCTGTTCACTGGAACTTCCTCCGAATTGTTGAAGCTTGTAAAACAACAGCAACAAGGGAAAGCAGCCTGTGACAATCTACTACACATCAAAGGGAGGTTTTATTCTCAATGAGAATAGGTAGTAAGCCGCTACTGAGCGTTATCCCCATCAGAGATGGAGCTTCACCTCGGAAATGCAACACAGTTGAGTGTGTAACAGGGAAAAGCTGAATATAATTTTGCTCAAAGAATTAGAACACTGAGTTCTTCTTGACTTTAAACTTATATCCAAAGAATACTTTTATTTTGCATTTCTTTTTTAAAAAAAATTTTAAAATTAAAAAAAAATTTTTTGACAGGCAGAGTTAGACAGAGAGAGAGAGAGAGAGAGAGAGAGAGAGAGAGAGAGGTCTTCCTTTTTCCATTGGTTCACCCCCAAAATGGCTGCTACGGCCGGTGGGCTACCACTGGCGTGCTGCCCTGATCCGAAGCCAGGAGCCAGGTGCTTCTTAAGATTAATTTCATGCCTTAAGAAATCTGAAAATCAACAAGTGTTCTTGGTTTAGTTTTCAGCATGTATGCATTAAACATGAAGGGCATATGGAAGAGGGAATTTATATTTTTTGTCCGCAAACACATTTTGAAATCTCTTTGTGTCCTTTAGAAGCTCCTCTGTTAACAAATATGCAGAGGAGAGAGTTTGTTGCCTAAGTGGTGTCCTACATTTTGGGACCATAATACAGATCCTACTCATGGATCTCATTATATGTCAGAAGTCATAGCTGTAGTCAATTGATGGCAGAGGTCTGCAAAGTGAAGTTAATGGTGTTTGGGGACTACTCTAAGATGCCATCATTGTAAAACACACTGTTATTTCATCTATTACCGAAAAGGAAAAGCACTGTTGTTAGACTGGCTCAATACTTGATCACATCATGTTTGTAAGGCACATCTCAATTTCAGAGATGCTGAAGTATGAAAAAAGCATATACTAGAATTAATGGAATATGTAAACTGCAGGAAACAGGAGCATCATAATCTTAACAGAACAAGTGAATAGAGATTGCCTGAAGCCTTAGACAATTATAACACTCATCCACTTGGGCAATAAAGACAGTGTCTAAAGAAACATTTTTTTCCCCCCTAGGGGCACTAAATATGGATGCTGGTTTTCAAAAATTGAACTTTTAAAAATTTATATGGAAGCCTTTCAGGATATTTCTGTATGAGGGACTCAAAAACCAGTTGTAGTCTTAAATATTCATTTCCATGAAATCAAATCTGAAAGAAAGCAAATATCCTTTGGTGTCAGCATTTCTCCAGAACAGCCTTTAAAGAAAACCCGAGATGGTCTGGGGCTGGGTATTGTAGATGAAGCTCAACTCAAACTGCCTAACTGAGACCTCAGCTACTGCGGAATGCTAGTTCTGTACTGCCAAGTATGTTGAGAGCTTCCCATGTTTCAGAATTTGAGGTGCATTTTTATCATCTTCACACACCTCCAAGTTGCTCTTGTAATTCTTTTTATAGACCTGGAAACCATAGGATAGCTCCTTGCTCAGTGTCACACCGCTGGTAAAATAGTGCATGGAGCTGAGATGTGGACTGGGAAGAGCCTTGGGCTGAGCAAGAATGGCTATTCCCTGATGCCACGACTTTCCTGGATTCTACTTTCTTCTCTTATGAAATGAAAACATAAAGTGCTGACTAGCACAAAAATACTGTGCCTCTTAAGTTGAAATTGAGCTGACAGCTGAGAAGGGAGTACTCACAGGGATGGGCGGAGCAGTGGCCATGCCCAGAAGGCCAGCCAAGATGAGAAATTTCATCCTGAAGGTTGAGCCTGGAAATGAAGGGTTAAGAGATCGTTTCTAGAAACACCTGGCACCCCCCCCCCCCATCTTATTTCATTGTAAATAGATTGTTGAGTTAGAAGTGTTGAAATAGGAGCCAGACTAAATCCTGCTTTCCAATTCAGGTTTGGTAAGCCTACAAAATAACACTGAATGTGTTTAGATGAGAAGTGCACTCTTTGGCTCCAGTATGAGCTTCCAGATCATCCTGATAACCTTACAGTTCAATCTATATCTGCTTAAGACTGTAATCGCCAAACGAAGGCTGCGTCATGCTTACTATTGGGAATTGATCCCTACTGGCTAACCCAAGATTTCTCTGTGGTACGTGAATAAATCCTCCAGGTGCTTGCATCTCTGTGAGCCCTGCTGGGTCTCCCTATGGTCTGGATGCTGTTATTGGCAATTTTAGTTTTTCAGGAAGGAAATTGTAAAGGAAAAATTCTGTAAGGTAAAATTGGTTGGTAGAGAATACAGTATAAGTAAATTCGATAAAAGAAATTTATGTGATCTTTATGGACCTGTTGGTTCTACATATAAATCTTTTTCTGTTCTTAAAATCACATTTAGTTCAGATGAATTACCTTGTGAGTTTCAAACAAGATCACTGTGCTCTGGAATTGGATTTGGGGAAAAAACAACTTCATCCTTTTCTTATTAAGATATCTCTAGTATATGAGGCAGATTAAATGTTTATCTAATTATTCTTGAGCTATTTCATATATACTTAAAAGTCAATTCTAATTTATCTTAGAATTTAGCCAACTTATCCTCTTTTCCTTCATTTTTCATTTTTTTCTTTGTATTTTTTTCCTTTTCTGTATTCAAACGCTTGATTTTCTTTCTTCCTTGGTAAGTGGAAGTAATCATTAAATTATCCAACACAAGAATATCTTACATTCTTTAACTAGTAAATTATACTGTATAGCTGTTTAATTACCTTTGCTTGAAATGGCCCTCGGAGCAACAAATTCAAGGAGCAGTGTGATCTCCTACAATCCTTATGCCCATCTAATATTTAAGCAATATCACTAATGCCTTTGTGGTCATGGGTAATATGAGTCACAGAATTCAAAGCTAGACTACATAATTGGTTTCAGACTAGAAACTCCAATGTCTAAAACTCAGTTACACAGAGATCGGCTTACAGACTGATTACTAAGAAAGTAACTTCTCCTTGGTTGGATTAGTATCTATCACAAATAACCTACAATTAAACATTATGACCACCAAGGATATTAACATGCTTCTTCAGTATATCATCGTTATACACGTGGGAGCTCTAAGTGATGGAAAATAATTTTTAAATATTTACTTATTTATGTATTTGAAAGCTAGAGTGCCAGAGAGACGAAGAAACCGAGAAAGAGATCTTCCATCTGCTGGTTCGCTCCCTGAATGGGTACAACAGTTCGAGCCGGGCCATGCTTAAGTGAGGAGCCAGGAACTCCATCCTGGTCTCCTGCGTGGATGGAAGGGGCCCAAGGATTGGTCCTTCTGCTGCTGCTTTCCCAGATACGTTGTTAGCAAGGAGCAAGGACTCCAACCAGTGCCCAGATGCGATGCCAGTATTGCAAGTAGCACCTTAACCCACTGTCACAGCATCAGCCCCGTAAGGAGGAGATTTAAGGTTCAAAATTTCAATTATTTAAAACTATTATTTTCATTTTATTTGAGAGAGAGAGAGAGAGAGAGAGAGAGAGAGAGAGAGAGAGAATATTCCATCCACTGGATCACTCCCCATATGCCTGCAGCAGACGGGGCTGCGCCAGGCTGAAGCGTGGAGCCTGGGGCTCAGTCTAGTTCCCCCATGTGCGGCACAGACCCAGGTACTTGAGCAGGCATCTGCTGCTTCTCTGGGTGTGCATTAGCCATAGCGGAAAGTTGGACCGGAAGTGGAGGAGCTGGGATTCAAACCAGGCACTCCAATGGGGGATGTGGGTGTTTAAAGCAGTGACAACCACTGTGCTAAATTTTTGCCCCTAAATTTCTATTATTAAATAATGTTTTTCATTTTAAAATGAAAATTATTTTCAAATGAAAACATTTAATAAATATTTATGTGGTATCCTTGTCATTAAAATCACTTTTCTTTTTTATTATTTTTTATTTTTATTTTTAATTATTTTTTTATTTTTGACAGGCAGAGTGGACAGTGAGAGAGAGAGAGACAGAGAGAAAGGTCTTCCTTTGCCGTTGGTTCACCCTCCAATGGCCGCCACGGCCAGTGATGGCAGGAGCCAGGTGCTTCTCCTGGTCTCCCATGGGGTGCAGGGCCCAAGGACCTGGGCCATCCTCCACTGCACTCCCTGGCCACAGCAGAGAGCTGGCCTGGAAGAAGGGCAACCGGGACAGAATCCGGCGCCCCGACTGGGACTAGAACCTGGTGTGCCGGCGCCGCAAGGTGGAAGATTAGCCTGTTGAGCCACAGCGCCGGCCTGGTCACTTTTCACTATTTTAAAATGTTTTAAAAAGTTGCCTGAAGGTAAAAGAAGTCTCATTAATACCACCAAACATAATTTCATTCACCCAATAGCTGGGTTTCTAATTACTTAAGACCTTTCTTTTATCCATGCATAAAAATACTCTGAGGAACGGTGTTCTGACATAGTGAGTTAAGCCGCTGCCTGGACACTGGCATCCCATATAGGCACTGGTTCCAGTCCTGGCTGCTCCATTTCCAATCCACCTCCCTGCTAATTGCCTGGGAAAAGCAGTGGAGGATAGCCCAAGTGATTGGGCCCTTGCACCCACATGGGAGACCTGGAAAAAGCTCCTGTCTCCTGACCTCAACTTAGCCCAGCCCCAGCATTTGCGGCCATCTGGGGAATATACCAGAGGATGGAAGATCTCTATCTCTGTGTCTCCCTCTTTCTCTCTAACTGTAACTTTCTAATAAATAAACAAATCTTTAAAAAACCTCTTAAATTTGTAATAATTTCTAAAATTTTTTTTCTAGTAGGAAAAATTACAAATAATACTAAGATTTTAATTAATAAAGTTGAATTTAATTAAAAAGGACATGATATGATATGGTTTTGAGTAAAAACAAGTTATTGAGCTAAGAAAAGAGACAACAAATATAATTTTGAAGTAACTGCAGATTATTCTGATAGGAAAGAAACTTTCCCTGAAGTGTTGTCCATGTACAAGTCCTTGGGCACATTCAGTGACCATCAGAGGTAAGGCTTTTAAGAACAACAGCAAACTTTTGGTTGAAAACATAAAGACAATTGCATTGATATCTTCCATTTCAGTTAGGAAAGTATGTAAAAAATCATTTTTATCCAACTCTTGTAAGTGTTACAAAAAAATGGGTGACACATTCTCTTATTGCCTTACTTCAGACCTTGGGAAACTATTATTATGTCTTTTGTACTTTTCTGGTCTAGCTTTTACTCTAATAGTTACTGAAGAAGAGCACCAATGAAAACATAAATTTTCTATTATGACACCTTCTTCTGCTATCACTTTTTTTTTTTTTTTGACAGGCAGAGTGGACAGTGAGAGAGAGAGACAGAAAGGTCTTCCTTTTTCCATTGGTTCACCCCACAATGGCCGCTGTGGCTGGTGCGCTGTGGCCGGCGCACCGCGCTGGTCCAAAGCCAGGAGCCAGGTGCTTCTCCTGATCTCCCATGTGGGTGCAGGGCCCAAGGACTTGGGCCATCATGCACTGCACTCCCAGGCCACAGCAGAGAGCTGGACTGGAAGACGAGCAACTGGGACAGAATCCGGTGCCCCAGTAATATTTCTCTCTCACGTCATTGGACAACATCATTCTCCACCCATCTGTGTGACCTTGACTTTATGTTTATGTTGAGAAAATGAAATAGAGGTTTTTCACAACTTTCCTCTCCCCCAACATACAACATGACACAAAAGCTACAAGTTGAATCAAGCAGTGCACAGTCATCCACATTTGAAATTGCATTTTTTCTGAAAAGCCCTTGGATTCCATTTTTCTGTTTAAACTTATATAACAACAAAGGACATTCAAGAGCTGCTAATATTTTACAAGTGAATGTTTCCCATGGAAAATTTCTTGCATTTTTTCTCTAAACAACCATACTAACATGTTTACTTTTAAGAGTAATGTCTAGGATGAACAATTATAATTTAATATGAAATGTGATTGATCTTGGACACATTAGGTTGATCTTGCACACATTAATTTTTTAAATAAATGGAAGTAAATGAATAAATATTTGGATTTTATGGAATCTTTATTAGGATATTAAGATATTGAGAATAATACATGTTAACCACAAAAGAACAATATTTCATTTTCTTGATGTGCACATGATATTATGGACAACATGAACACATTATTTTTGCAAGTTTTATAATTAGTAATTGTAAGTTGAGCAGAGAGTGAAATTACTCTAAACTTCTGTTCATAAGCAGTATGTAGTACTTTGCATATATTGACTTAGTTTTATTTCCAAAGTTAATGTTAAATGTCAAGTGCATATATTGTTATCAAGAATTACTCTCATTGTCTTTTCATACATGCAAACATTTTGCTAACTATATACCCACAAGTCTCACAGCTACATATATTGAAGAACTAGTTAGAACAGAGGAAGATGCTGGAAAGTTTGAGTTCCTTCAAATCTTATTTCAAAACAGGAGATTTTCATCTATGTCTTCTGCAAAAAACAAAAAACAAAACACTTTTAGAAAGAAGCCAAAGAAGTAGCATAAACAAACTTGTTGGACTTGGGGGATTAGAGAAGCCATCTAATAAGGCAGCACAGTAGTGATTCTCAACATCACCCAGGGACTCTTAAAGTGGTCTTCTAATGCTTCACTCCTGTCCTCGGAGTCGGAATCACTAGGGGGTCCTAGGCCAAGGGCATGTAGACACGAAGAAAACTCTGCAGGTAGTTCTGATGCAGGGCTGAGATCCACTGACAGATCTAGAAAAGGTTAAAGGGAGGCCCAGCCAAGGAGTGCCACCTCTACTCATCCGTCAGGGAAGCTAAAATGTAGCAGAAATAAATAGTAATGTAGGGCCATTTAAGTCATGTTTCCAAGTGAGCTGCCAGAGAATGCATTGCCATACCTATGTCTTCACAGCATCCTCAAGTGGATATAAGACCACTCCTTATCTGTATGGCCAACACTAACTCAGGAACTGTTAAACAAGTATCTAAAGCAGATGAATTGGAAGCATACTAAATTATCACCCTATTGGGGCATCAGGTAATTTTCTTGACAAAATAAGTCTTCATCTTGCCCAGAGGTGTGCAAGATCCTGGACTTTGATGTTTTGTTTTGTTTTGCTTTGTCTTTTCTGAGTACTAGTTGCATTTGTAAAATGATGATAATAATTTCATTACTTAAAATTTGCTTATATTTGCACACATACTTCTTTACTTCTTCCTGTTATTTGGATGAAAGAAATCCTTCCCGTTGACCTTAAGGCTAATTCATCTACCTGTGCTCAAGAGTCTCCTATTTTCTAGGCGGAGGATTAGCCTGTTGAGCCACGGCACCGGCCCTCCTCCTTCTCTCTTATATTATATTGTTAACCTTTGCTTTCCTTTTTTTTCTTTCTTTCTTTTTTCTTTTCTTTTCTTTTTTTTTTTTAACATTGAGTCTCTCCCATTAGCCTTTAGAGGCTGTATATACAGGCTTTGGAACGGTGCCTGCCACTATGTAGCCCATCACTAAAGATTGGTTAAGTTTATGAATGAATGAATGAATAAACGAATGGAGTGCTCAAGACTCTTATTCTCAAAAATGCTTCCTCAACTCTGTACGCACCTCTAGCTCTTTCTTGCTTTCACACATTCACTTTTACTCTTTCTCCTCCGCCGTTCATTCTCAACCAGTAGAATGGAGCTCCTACCCTACTTCACCAAAAACTGCTCTTCCCAAAGCCACCCAGGATATTCTTATCTCCCTACATCCGGTGAACAATTGGCAGCCTTATCTGTCTTGATATCTCAGCAGTTTCTGACACTGTTGATATCTTTCTCCTCTTTGAAAATCCTCCTTTGATATGGTGCTATTCTAGGTTTCTTTCTTCATTTCAGCCAAGTCTTCTCATTCCCCTCCTTCCTTTCTATCCAACCTCTCCATGTTCTAGATCTCTTTCCATGTGACCCTAGATCCTTTTCCATGTAACTCAATACATTTTCCTTGGGAGAATTAATTCCTTTCTGCTACTAATCCCTAGATAGATATTTCAATTCTAAAACTCTGTCTTGAAATGAAGACTCATGTATTTAGCTACGAGCATTACATTTCCTTCCAAGTACTTCAGGGTTCTTATCCAAAATGGAATTAGTCCCTTTTCCAAGATCTACATCTAGTCTGTGTTTTCTACCTTACTGGAAGGCCTTTCTATTTTCCTTGCCTCCCCAGAGCCAGGAACTTAGGCATAGTACTTCTCTTTCTCTCAGGCTATCACCTGTCTGCTCCCAGCCCCAACAGATTTCCTATCAAATATTGCCTTCTTACTGCTGCATGCTATACGTCTTGAGTAGGATTATGTTTTTAAATATATCTTGAATATGTTACTCTTCCCACCCACCACGATCACTCTCCTAGTTCAAGTTCTCATCAACTCTCGCCTGGATTTACTAAGACATCCTCTTAATGTTCCCTGGTCTCCCCACAATGTAACCAGAGGAATGTTAAATGCAAACCCAGGTGAATCACTTCTTATTGGGTGATCTCTAGACTTCTTAGTTAATGTCTATAATTGGCTAAGTAAGACCTGCATGATCTGACTTGTTTACCCCGTTAGTGCCACTTGGAAGGTTTTCCTAAAGATTAAGATGACTATATGTCAATGTCATGGACACTGAATAAGTGAAGACTACTACACCTCTCAAATGAGCTCTGTTTTTACAGATGAGGAAAAATGAAATTCACTGAAGCTCGGTGGCATGCCCCAATTGACATGGCTGGGTCATGGCAGAGCTGGAATATTTTAGTACACCCAGTTCAGATCACAGGCAGTTAAAATTCAGGAAAACACTGGCTAACATTTATCTTCTCTTTCTGTGGATTTCTCAGCCCTGAGGGAAGGAAGGGTGTACTTACAAATAGATATTTTATTTTTTGCTTTTCCTAGCTGCATCAAAGCAGTAACTTTGTTACTTGTTCTGACCGAATATCTATTATCTGCTTTATTGGCTTATTATGTTATAATTCCTTCCTTTCTTCAAAATAGCATGATGATGGCCAAACCACAGTGCACAAACAAGCTCATTATTAGCTTTGCAAGTCACTGGACCCTAAGCCCTTCCTGCTCCTCCCAGACAGCTGCCCAGCATGGAGCCTGGGTGAGCTTACATGCTGAAGAGCTGCCAGAAATTTTGCAAAAAACCTTCTTCCTTCAGTGAATGATCTATGTTCGAATTTGTCTTTTTATGACTTTTTAAAAAAAGATTTATTTATTTATTTGAAAGGCAGAGTTACAGAGAGGCAGAGGTGGAGAGAGAGAGAGAGAGAGAGAGAGAGAGAAAGAGAGAGAGAGAGAGGTCTTCCATCCGATGGTTCACTCCCAGGTGGCCACAATGGGCTGGAGTTGTGCCAATCTGAAGCCAGGAGCCAGGAGCTTCCTCTGGGTCTCCCATGCGGGTGCAGGGACCCAAGTACTTGAGCCATCTTCCACTGCTTTCTCAGGCCATAGCAGAGAGCTAGATTGGAAGTGGAGCAGCCAGGACTCGAACCGGCTCCCATATGGGATGCCGGTGCTTCAGGCCAGGGAGTTAACCCTCTGTGCGACAGCGCAGAGTCTTTTAAAATCTTTATGAGTCTTTTAAAATCATATGCCCCATGAAAGAGCATGCATAAATATTTCCCATCCTGGCTAAGTTCTTCCCTCTTGGTGATCACACACAGGTTAGGAGAAAACTGTACTTGGGTATGGTTTGTCTTTTTTTTTTTTTTTTTTTTAAGTTATAGATTTATTTGAGGGACAGAAAGAAAGAGAGACAGAGTTACCTTCTGCTGGTTCACGCCCTTAACACCCACAATGACTAGGGCTGGGCTAGGCTGAAGACCAGAGCTAGGAACTCAATCTAGGTTGCCCACTGAGTAGCAGGGACCCAACTACTCGAGCCGTCACCTGCTGCCCACCAAGGTTAGCATTAGCAGGAAGTTAGAGTCAGGAGCTAGAGTTGAAGATTGAACCCAGGAACTTCAATATGGAATATGGCATCTTAACTGCTAGGCTAAATATCTTTTTAATATAAGAGGTGGAAAAGACCATTTTTAAGGATATATTTGATTTTTTTTGCAGAATAATTTATATTTGTAATTTTTGTATTCTACAACCTTGCTAGAAAGGAAATTGATGCTACTTGTATGGGCCAGGTTCTTAATAGCTTATTAATTTCATATTAGTGCTAATAGTTTTCATATAGTATATGGTATCCATCTTCCAAGATGTTATCTTGTGATCCCCTACCTTATATGTTTTCCTCCCACACTGTCGCAAGGTTGTCCAGTGTGACCAACAGAACCATCCAGATTCCTGAGCCTTGGAAATTGTGAGAGAGATTTTAAACTGCTTGGATGGGCCGGTACTGTGGCGCAGCAGGTTAAAACCCCAGCCTGCAGCGCTGGCATCCCATATGGGTGCCGGTTCAAGTCCCGGCTGCTCCACTTCTGATCCAGCTCTCTGCTATGGCCTGGGAAAGCAGTGGAAGATGGCCCAAGTCCTTGGGCCCCTTCATCCGTGTGGGAGACCAGGAAGAAGCTCCTGGCTCCTGGCTTCGGATTGGCTCAGCTCCGGCCACTGCGGCCATTTGGGAAGTGAACCAGCAGATGGAAGACCTGTCTCTCCCTGTGTGTGCAACTCTGACTTTCAAATAAATAAATAAATCTTTAAAAAAAAAAACTGTTTGGAAATTGTGAGAGAGGTTTTAAATTGCTAAGTGTGGGTCATTTGTTACTCAGAATTGACAACTAATAACCAGAACTAGGTGCTTATAAAATTAGTCCTTTTGGGGCTGGCGCTGTGGCACAGTGGGTTAAAGCCCTGGCCTGAAGCACCGGCATCCCATATGGGCGCCGGTTCTAGTCCCAGCTTCTCCTCTTCAGATCCAGCTCTCTGCTATGGCCTGGGAAAGCATTAGAAGATGGCCCAAGTCCTTGGGCCCCTGCATCCGCGTGGGAGACCTGGAAGAAGCTCCTGGCTCCTGGCTTCGGATTGGCGCAGCTCTGGCCATTGCAGCCATCTAGGGGAGTGAACCAGCGGGTGGAAGATTTCTCTCGCTCTCTCTGCCTCTCCTCTCTCTGTGTAACTCTGACTTTCAAATAAATAAAATAAATCTTTAAAAAAAATTAGTCCTTTTTTATTTTGCTCGTTATCATTGTGCTTGTTTCACAGAATAGTATTATAGAGGAAAAAACTAACCATTTTGAGTTACCTATTTATCAAATGCCCAAGTCTTCCTACCTTCAGTTCTTTCTACTAAAAGGATTATACATTTGCATGAAGAATATTTTTTAAAGTGCAGATCACACACGTTACCTCTTTTTGAGAAATTCTGACCTTTGATTTCTTTACTGCTGCATATTCATCTCACATGTATGTCATAAACATATCTCTGTTGTAGAGATTTGATGATCATGGTTGACTTACATTCTGTGAGCAGTTTTGAATGTTTGCTTTTGGGGCATTTTTAATATCTTGATTTTTCAAAAACATGCTTGCTTGTAAAAAGTCAACTCTAACTTAGGAAAATAAAAGGAAAGAGATTAAGACATAACCCAGGGGCCCGCATTGTGGTACAGCTGCTGCTTACGATGCCAATATTCCATATGGGAGCACTGGTTTGAGTCCTGGCTACTCTGCTTCCAATCCAGCTTCCTGCTAATGCACCTGGGAGGCAACCAAAGATGGCCCAAGTCCTTGGACCCCTGCCAAGGATGTGGGAGACAAGGATGGAAATCCTGGCTGCTGGCTTTGGCCTGGCCCAGTACTGAGTGTTGCCATCATTTAGGGAATGAACTAGTGGATGGAAGATCGATCTCTCGCTCCCTCACTCTATCTATATCTCTCTTCCCTGTTTTGCCTTTCAAATAAATAAAAATTAAAAAGAAGATATAACCCAACAAAACAAATGTCTACATTTTAATTTCTCCATTGCATGGATAAACAAAGAACCCTCTGATCCTTGTCCCCTGCCCATGTCTGCATGGGTCAGCTGTGGATTAAAGTATGTGGGCACAAGGGCTGGTGTAAGATCCAGTCTTTAGCTGTCAGTAATGACTTTTAAGATGCCTTCTGACATCTCTCATTGTCAGAAGTACTCTTCACATATGACTTTGAAAATTTTGACCCAATACCCAGTTAAGGACGGGTATAAAATAAGGAAGGACATGAAGCCAGCTGAGAGTTAGTTCAGCTCTCTGGATTCACGGTGGTGTCTCAGACTTAGCCATCTGCTGAGATCTCAGTGCGTATTCATCCTTGCCAGCCTCCGAGAACGCAGTGTCGTAAAGGCAATGGGAAAGGACCTTGTAATAACAATGTGGGTACCAAGGGAATCCCATTTGGGATGCTACCACCTTTCTGTCTCTGGTTTCAATTTGAATACACTGTGAGACCCCTCCATGAGGACTGCAGGATTGAGGGCTTATCTGAGGAAGAGGACATGGCTCTCCTTTGGCTAGCGGTGCATTTACCTTCTTTAATTCCAAAGCAGTGGCCCCACTCCTTCAGGGTGATGTGCTTATCCTTGTTGGGGTCACACTCCTCAAAGAAGCGGGTTATGCAGTGTTCCATGGGCACCAGAGATGCTCTCAGAGGAGCAAGCTCAGAATGTGTCAAGACTCTGCAATGAAATGAACAGCAGCCCATTAACCAAGTAGCTTGGGTGTGAAGCATTAGCTCTTAGGATCCCCAAGAACATTTGTTTTTCTTCCACAGGGTTGCAAATAAATAGTACATTAATGTGGATAAAGCTGATAGCTTTTAGGTTGTTGGCTCATAAAGTTTCTTTCTTTACTGGAAATGGTCTTCCCTCTTCCCTAAATTTATAGGAGTGCATCCAGAAATTGCATTTGTACAATCTGGTTCATACTCAAGAGCTATACCTGTTGTTCCAGATGAGGCCAAGTTGGGTCAATAATATTATCTCAGGAATTTAGGATCAAGGATGAGAAAGAGTTAAGGGAGTCTCTGTGGGAGCCTGGGCTCTCATGTGTAAACTCATGAGAGCTATGCTGTACCCATAGTCTGTTATTTTTAAAGCATTTGTTGGGTTTAGGTTTCTATCCACATTTGTTTGGCATTTCAGCATTCTAAAATTGGACTGAGAAATTTCCCAGCTCTGTTTAGATTTCCCTGTTGCATAGTTATATAGACATCAGGTTGCAGAGATGGCCTCTTGATGGGAGAGTGAGCAATTTTTACCTGTCCATGGGATGCTGGTCAAGTTCACTAAACTGCCAGTGCACAGGATACACATACATGTGGTAGTTTTTCTTGAAGTCCCTTAAAAGAAGGTCGATAGGATGGTCCCCAGCCAAGAGTCTCTTTTCATCCAGGTAAATTTTCTTGACCTAAAATTAGGAAGACAGATTATCAGAGCATCAGACAAGTGTAATGGAATTGTCCCTTTCTTTTTTTTTTTTTTTTTTTTTTTTTTTGGGTTTGGTTTACTTCACTAAGCATAACTTTTTTTTTTTTTAACTTTTATTTAATGAATATAAATTTCCAGTATACAGCTTATGGATTACAATGGCTTCCCCTTCCCATAATTTTTTTTCCCCTTCCCATAATTTCCCTCCCACCCGCAACCCTCCGCTCTCCCGCTCCCTCTCCCCTTCCATTCACATTAAGATTCATTTTCAATTCTCTTTATATACAGAAGATCAATTTAGTATACATTAAGTAAAGATTTCAACAGTTTGCACCCACATAGAAACACAAAGTGAAACATACTGTTTGAGTACTAGTTATAGCATTAAATCACAATGTACAGCACATTAAGGACAGAGATCCCACATGAGGAGCAAGTGCACAGTGGCTCCTGTTGTTGACCCAACAAATTGACACTCTAGTTTATTGGCGCCAGTAACCACCCTAGGCTGTCGTCATGACATGCCAAGGCTATGGAAGCCTTCCAAATTTGCCAACTCTGATCATATTTAGACAAGGTCATAAAAGACAGAGTGAGGATAGTAACCAATGATCCTAAGAGTGGCATTTACCAGGTTTGAACAATTATACAGCATTAAGTGGGGAAGAGGACCATCAGTACACACAGGTTGGGAGTAGAGCCATTGGTGGTAGAGTAGAGGTTATGATTACAAAGGAATGAGGCCCAAGTACGCTAGACAGGGTCTAGAACAAAGGACAGAGTCATTATTAGAGGAGCTAAGAAAGGTCCTGTCTAAGCTACAATTAAGTTTTGTGATTGAGAGGCAAATAGAACCTGATAGAAGGGGCTTGATAATCATCTGATGGGCTTTAGGCCTTGTAAGTTAAGAGGCCCAGACCTATCTATCTCTTCACATGGGGTATATCCTAAGGGAGGTGTGAACCTCCTAGGGGAAGGCACTCTGTTGACTTTCATTACTTGGCTGGGCTGGGAGGAGAGCTGGCCAGGTAAAGGCAGGTGGCATCTCTAACAAGAAATTTACAGTTCTGCCTGCAATGTTGCTGACCCTACTTGACCATACCCTCAGCTGCAGTGGTCACTTTGGAAGTTGGGCTGAGTGAAGGGCTTTTCAGCTTGGAGCCAATAAGATCTGTGGCTCTGACCTGGGCATCCTTCGACTCCAGGGCAGGTCCATTTCCAGTGACCCAACTCTTGGCAGAGCTGCCAGGGCTCTTCACAAGCTGACTTCTGCTGAAGCCCAGACTTGCCACATTGAAAGCCACTGCAGTGGACTGGCCTGTTGGGTCTCCTTGAGGGCAGATCACCGTACAGATCAGCCATTAATAGGCCTGCCACCCATTGCTTCTGATGCCTAGCTTTCTTTTCCTCCTGGTTTGTGTTAAAGCAGACCAGAGGATGCAAGTCAAGGGAGTGCCCATGTCCCATCTCTAATCTTCGGTGGCCTGAACTACAAGTCTATAGTCACAGGCATGTTCTGTAGTAGTTTTTCTAAGGTAGACAATGCCCATGAGGAAAATTATATTCTCACTTTAAAACTTTCTTTCCCTTTGGTCTGAAAGGGAGGTTTTTTTTTTTTTTTTTTTTTTACTTACTGTATACTTCGCTGATGGCGATGTGAATCTAGCTATGAGATTATTATTTAAGCTCTTATTTTGGCTATGCTATTACAGAAAAATGTTAGCCATCTCTTATAAGGTCTAAAGATTAAATTGTGCGTCCTACAGATTCCTTCATAATAGAATTAGTTCCCTACCTTGAAGAGAATAGAGAAATGAAAGAAGAAGTTGGGCTTAGAATAGAGAAATGAGGGAGCAAGTCCTAGATCACTTGCTGACAATAGCAATATTACATGAATACTTAGCAAACCGTTTCAACCCTTAGATAAGAACTTAATAAAACATTTACCAGAAGGTCCAATGCCTTCTATAAATTTTAAGAATCATGCATTTGAAAACATCTCTTAAATATCTAACATGGTGTAGTTTGTTTAACTAGTAAACTTAAGCACAACCATATAAAATGTTTTTAGTTTCTTTCTACCAACAAGTTTAAAACATATGATACACAGATTCAGGTCACACAAATTAAAATGTGTCTTTGATTGATTTTAGCAGCTTAAATTTATGGACAATCTTATCTAAAAGCCATTTAAAATAAATTTGTATGTGGACATACAATATGTACGCACATATAACATAGCATAATAGACCAATATCAAAATCCAAAATATCTGGTTGAACTAAGATTCCTTAAAATCATGACATAACATAGACCAAATTTGATCATTGTTACAAGGTGATTATTCAAGTCTTTGAAAATAAGCACATAGTTAAATAACCCATAGCTCTTAATAAAAATTCAGCTGTTTTTGAACAAATTAGAATTTAACAGATATCAAGAGAACATAATAGATTACTTTAACACATTGCTCTAACAGTGCATCAGAGTTTAATTCTATGTCAAAGAGAAATTGAGCTTCCTGTGATCTTTTGCTGTGAGGTTTCCTTCCTTTACCTTCTTTCATATCGGTGACCATGTTTCTGTGTTTCTGTGTGTAAGACATCTTTAAGCATCTTTTGCAGGGCAGGATGAGTGGCAACAAATTCTTTCAGTTTCTGTTTGCTATGAAAAGTCTTAATTTCACCTTCCTTCACAAATGAGAGCTTTGCAGGATATAATATTCTGGGCTGGCAGTTTTTGTCTCTTAGTACCTGGGCTATGTCTCGCCATTCCCTTCTAGCTTGTAGGGTTTCTGATGAGAAGTCTGCTGTGAGTCTAATTGGAGATCCTCTGAGAGTAATCTGACGATTCTCTCTTGCACCTTTTAGAATCTTTTCTTTATGTTTCACTGTGGTGAGTTTGATTATGACGTGTCGTGGTGAGGATCTCTTTTGGTCATGTTTATTAGGGGTTCTATAAGCTTCCTGTACTAAGATGCCTCTGTCCTTCTCCAAACCTGGGAAATTTTCTGCTAGTATCTCACTGAAAATGCCTTCTAATCCTTTCTCCCTCTCCATGCCTTCAGGAACTCCTAGAATCCGAATGTTAGATTTTTTAATAGTATCCTGTAGATTCCCGACAATATTTTTTAGATTTCTAATTTCTTCTTCTTTTCTTTGGTTTGCCTGTTTCCTTTCCTGTTCTCTGTCTTCTAAGTCTGATATTCTCTCTTCTGCTTCGCCCATTCTGTTTTTAAGGCTCTCTAATGTGTTTGTCATTTGATCTATTGAACTCTTCATTTCATTATGATTTCTCGTCACTATCAGAGTTTCTTGTTCCACTAGTTGTTTCATTTCATTTTGATTCCTCCTTAATATTTCACTTTCACGAGAGAGATTTTCTATCTTGTCCATTAAGGATTTCTGTAGTTCAAGAATTTGTTTTTGAGAACTTCTTAATGTTCTTATCAATTTTTTGAGATCCACTTCTTGCATTTCTTCGATCTCATCATCTTCATAATCTTGCATTGGGGTGTCTTTTTCATTTGGGGGCGTCATAGTGTCTTCCTTGTTCTTGTTAGCTTGGTTTTTGCGTTTGTTGTTTGGCATGTTGGAGATATTTGGTTTCTTCACTGTGGTGTTTTTTTTTTTTCTTGTTATACTATGACTCTAGATTAAGTGGACTGTCTGCTTTTGGTGGAGCCTTAGAGGCTTGAGATGGGTGTGGACTGAGAGCTGTGTTTGGTTCCTCAGGGTTGAGGGTGTGTCAAGATGACACTCCCAGGTTAGGTGTGGTAAATGTCTCTTTCTTTTGTTGATTCAAAAGGGAAGTAATTCCGCACAGCTGAATGTAATTGGAGGTAGTTAGCAGGCAAACGATATACCCACAGGAGCCAGAGATTGGAAGCTCTTTCCCAAGGACCACACAGGGAATCTCTGCTGCCCTCGGTGTGGGCTCCAATTCTCCTGCAGTCTCCCACTGGGTTGCCAAGTTAGATGCTAATCTCCAGTTATTTCACCCCTCCCCACAGAGTCAGGTTTTTCTGCTAGGCTCAGGGCCGGTGCAGACCTGAGGTCGCCCTGCTTATGACGTATCTCCAAAATGGCGCCTGCTCTTTGTCTTGCTCGCCCTTGAGGGGTGAGCAGAGAGAGAGAAACTCGTGTCCGTTTCGGTCACTTTTTTTTTTCCCTCTCTCTCTCCTAGTTAGCCTGGTGAACTTTTCCCCACGGAGTTCAAGCCTCGTTCCCTCTAGCCTCCTCTTTCCGCTTGCCCGCTGGTGTCTCGGGCTATGGAGGTTCGGCTCACCTCGCGTTCCAGCGCTGGTGCGTTGAGTCTGCTGCTGGTGTCCCGAACTTGGGCTCCCACGCTCTCCACGCAGGTCCACTGTGAATCACTAGTTCCGGAAGAGTTTCCTCTGCTGTTTCTTCCCCTACTCTTCCTTGACCCTGCAGTATCTCCACTTTTATTAACCTGTGTCTTGCCGAAGAATATCAGTGTGCTCCCTTCCTATTCCGCCATCTTGGATTTCTCGGAATTGTCCCTTTCTAAGCTTCACTTGAAACATAGCAGTAAAATGACAGAGGAAAATAAGCCCAGGGCATCAGGTGTGACCAAATTAAGTGTCTCCTAATCCATACTTCATACTTTCTTATGCCTACATAAAGTAACAGCTATTGTAAGGAATCTGTGGTTTTCAGAGGAAATTGAAGTATTTTTTGATTTTTTTAAACTAAGTAATGCTTACACAGCATTCCTTAAAGCTATGAGATGGTTTTAATGAAAGGGGCTTGGGGCTGGTGCTGTGGCGTAGCGGGTAATGCCACCACCTGCAGTGCTGGCATCCCATATGGGCACCGGTTTGAGTCCTGGCTGCTCCACTTCTGATCCAGCTCTCTGCTATGGCCTGGGAAAGCAGTAGAAGATGGCCCAAGTCCTTGGGCCCTGCACTCATGTGGGAGACCTGGAAGTAGCTTCTGGCTCCTGGCCTCAGCTCAGCTCAACTCAGCTCCGGCCATTGCGGCCAATTGGGAAGTGAACCAGCGGATGGAAGACCTCTCTCTCTGCCTCTCCTTCTTTCTCTGTGTAACTCTGACTTTCAAATAAATAAATCTTAAAAAAAAGAAAAGGGCTAAACTAACTGGTAAAATGGTTGTTTAGTTAGTTAAAATTCTTATTCTTTCACCCATTGGCATGCTCTACCCCCTTTTTTTTCTTTTTTCTATTTAAATTCAGGCTACTGCTTTTTTTTTTCATAGAAATGAGGTGGTTTGGCAGTGTCCCAAACCTTGTCAGAATGGTGGCCACTGTTATTCTGTTAACCCACGAGGTACAAGGAGGCACAGTGGAGAAGTAGGAGCCCTCGCACCCCAGCACAGTGTTTTCCCTTTGGCTGTGTTGATAGACACTTGGTATTGGACTCATGGGTAACTTACTTTGTTTCTCTGCTTCTCGTTGAGATATCCAGGGTGTTCAGGGTTAGGTTCATACAGCTGCATGAGGATATTCTTGAGCCAGTCTCGCATCCGTAGAGGAAACTGAGTCACTTCAAAGTCAGTGCAAGCAGGAATAGCTGTTATCAACAGAAAGTATGTTGTGATCTTTGGGGCTTACTCATAACAGGAAGTTTAACACATTCCTGACTGCCCATTACTAACAGTGCTCCTTCAGTGGATCTCTCTTATGGGTAGCAGAGGCCCAGGCACGTGGGCCATTTTATTCTGTCTTCTCAGCTGCATCAAGAAGAAGCTGGATTGGAAATGGAGCAGCCAAGACCCCAGTCCGCACTCTGATATGGGATGCGTGCATTGTGAGCATCTACTTATCTTGCTGTTCCATAATACTGGCCCTGTCCGGGGTGTTTTAAAAACATAACAGTGCTAGCTTTCATCCAAAGAAAGATTTGATTGGTTTAGAATGGATTTGGGCATTTGGATTTTTGTTGTTCTTGTTTTTGAAAATTTTATTTGAAGGTCAAGTACACAGAGAGACACACACACATGCACACACACACATGGGGGAGAGAGAGAGAGAGAAAGAGAAAGAGATAGATAGATAGAGAGAGAGAAGGAGCAAGAGCGAGGCTTACTTCTCAAGTGCCTTCAACCGCTGAGCTGAAGTTGGGAGCCAGGACCTTAATCCAGGACTCCCAGGTGGGTGGTGGGGATCCAATTACTTGACCCATCACCTGCGGCTTCCCACGGCCTGCTTTGTCAGGAAACTGGAATTGGGAGCTGGAGCCAGGAAAAGAACTCAGGCCCTCCAATGTGAGATGTGAGTATCCCAGGCTAAATACTCACTCCCATCAGGGTGTTTTCAATTGATATGCATCTAGAGCCAAGAACCAGTGCTGTAGAGCCAGAGTTGGAATTTAGAGGTGGTGGGTACAAGAGCTATTTATTTTAGGGGATGAGGGGAAAAGGTAGAGGTAAGTCTTCACTGTGGTGACAAATAATGCTAAAACTCAGTGGCTTAATGAAACGAAAGTTGATTTCTTCATCTTGCTCCAAGGCTCATTGCAGTCTCCCCTGGGGTTCAGGATGATGGAGAACCAACACCTTTGAAGGCTACCACATCCACATAGAGCTTCAGGGTTTGTGGTGACAAGAGAAGCGGGCATGGAAAACCATACACTAGCTCTCAAGTGCTTTTGCCCAGAACGCACATGGATGATTTCTGCTCACATTTCACTGGATAAAGCAAGTCAGATGACCACACTGAACATCAAAGGGGCTGGCACATTTAATCCTCTCATATCCAGGAGGAGACAGGAACTGGAGATACTCGCAAGCACTGCTAGTGTGGAAAATTACTTAGTGGGAAGGAGAGCCAAACACAATTGGAAGTATCCTGGGGAACGAAGACAACTTAAGAATAAAATTTCTGGAAGAATAAGTTGTCGTGCAACTTCTTGATAAAGGCTTGACTTAGGTTGGGAAGAGGGGAAATAATTTAGCAAAATACCAGTGATTCATCTCTATTAAGTGGATAATGTTGCCATAGAGGTTGTGAATCCTGGAAGCACATTAGAATTGCCTAGGTTACTTAAAAAACAAATAGAAAACCCCAATGCCAGTGTTCCAGCCCACTCCAATTAAATCTGAATCGCCTAGGTTAGGAACCAGGAATTGCTCTTCTTATTTTTTAAGTTTCCCCAGTTGATTTTAGTGTGCAGCCTGGATTTAGATTTTCTGTTTGTGTATATGAAAGTACTTTAACAAACTTCTGGAAAAATTGAATTAAGATAAGCTTAATTTGGTGCAAAACTATTTTGAAGTCCATGCATAGTGTTTTTCATAATACTCATCTTCCATGACATTTTAAAGACCCTTAATATACACGGATTTCTAATTTTTTTGCACTAAGATAAGCATCTTTTAATTCCATTTTCCATAAACTTTTAAGTCCCCTTGTATACAGTTTGGGGTACATTTGGATTCACCTAACGCTTTCAGAGACTATGGTTGTCAGCAGTGATGAGATCTTACATTTGCAGGCTCCAAAATAATCCAGCTGCAGCTGGTGTCCCTTTTTGGTTCCCTCCAGTTTGCATTTCGTGGCAAACAGGTAACAGGAGCTAGTGTAGGTCTGATTGTCAGTGCCACAAACCTAGGAAAGATCAGCAATAGGAAAAGCTGTTACAGGTGCTTCTTGGAAAATACTCTGATCCTTAAAGCTCCTAAGCTATCTGATCATGGTGTTGTGCCAAAGATGTGATCAGATAGGTGAGACCATTAATATCACGATTTTTCCATTTGGCACCATAACTATCAACAAATTATATCAATGGTGATGACAGTTTAGCTCTAAATAAGCTCAGTAGATGAAAACTGCAGATGTTCCAAGACTAGAATGAGTTGTAAAATGAATTCTTCAGTTCAAATGCTATTACCATTTTTATGACACAGTTTAAATTCTTCGATTTTGCTGACATTTTTCCTGTTCATTATCACATCAAATGTTAGACGATAAGCTGTGCATCTTCAAGTTGCAAACTATTTTCATTCAAATCTCTGACCTTTGTGTACATCTTAAAGACCATTTTGTAGAATACTTACTTGGTCAAGGAGTTTTGCTGGAGGACAGGTCATTGGATCTTGACAGACACAGTGGGGTTTTCCCTGGTGGTCAGCCTTACAGATATGCCCTCGTTTACACTGGAAGTTCACACATGAATCTAACAGAAAAATTTGGATAGGAAACATGGAAAAAGCCAAATTGAGATTGTAAGCACAGATTTACTCATTCAGTTAGCTTTGTTCTCATTAGTGAGGGAGAAAAATTTAAAAAAATTAAAAAGATTTATTTACGAGAGAGAGAGAGAGAGAGAGAGAGAGAGAGAGAGAGAGAGAGTTCATTCTTCCATCCACTGCTCATCCCTCAAATGTCTGCAATGGCCAGGATTGGACCAGGCCAAAGTCAGAGGTCAGGAACTCCATTCAGGTCCCCCACATGGGTAGTAGGGGCCCAAGCACTTGGGCCATCTTCTGCTGCTTTCATAGGCACATTAGCAGGGAGCTGGCTTGGAAGCAGAGCAGTTAGGACTTGAATTAGTGCTTGGGTATGGATACCAGCATTGTAAGCAGTAATTCAACCTGCTGCACCACAATGCTGACCCCCAAATTTGAAACCACTGAGATTTGAAAATTTGAAAGTCAGAAAACAGTAGAAACCACCTTGATGGATGTGGAACTTTCTGACATTAGATTATTTTATATTGTGGTCTATGCTTCCTCTTGTTGTAGTTTGGAAATGTAAGAAGAACCAACAACTCGTCTTGGCCTGTCTGAGATGGTCATAGTCTAAAGTGTCTCCTGTGATGTTATGTGAGTTGGTCAGAAGGTAAATAAGCAATGTTGGAATTCGAAATATTTGTGACTGAGGTAGGAATTAGGCCCTTAAGTACTGGATCACAATTCACTAGTAAGTTAAAGATTGGAGAATAAATAAGGTAGAACAAATTCTCAGAAGCAGAAGGATTTAGGGAAGAGGCCTACCTTTGCACTAACATCTCAACAGGTCTACCAATTTGTAAACACACTTACTTATAGCTGTGTAACACGTATATACCAGAAAATACCAACTATGTTTGAGAGTATCTCTTTTTGGAGGGGGAAAAAAGCCTGTGCTATATTCTTAAAGGAAGGAAGGGATGAGACCCAGGGGTAGATTCCTCCTTTTCCTTGACTTAGTCACAAACAAACTCACCAACACTGTGGACTCTCACATTGCCTTCGCTTGAAGTTTCATCTTCATTTGCTGAGCTTTCTGCCTTCTTAGCCTTTGAAATAATGAGAGCAGAAGTTAAACTATCAAGAAGGAGTCATTAGTTAATTTATGTTCCCATTCTGCATATTTACTGAGTTTTCATGCCCAAATCATTTTAGATCTCAAAAAAGGAAACCTCTGCAAAGGCAGAGGTAGACAGTAACCCTTGGAGAGTTAGACCCATTTCTGCCCAATTGGATTCAGTGTTTTATCTCAGGGGATTGCTCACCAAGAGTTGGAATCTCCCTACTGGATTTGGGAAAACACTAGAAATATAGTATTATCTTGCCATTCTGTAGTTAAGATGAGGTTACTCCAGGAATCTCCATTAAGTTGTTGGTAATGCTTTCTCACCAGGTTTTCTAAGTGTAAGAAAACTCCTACTTTAGAATGACAGCAGAACTTTCAGTAATTGAGGTTACTAATGGCCTTCTCCACTCCAAGTTGTGTCAATTCCTATTTGTGGGTTTTGCATGAAAGCTCTAAATTATTTTACAACTAAATTGTACTAGTCTTCCTCCCTGATGCCACTCCCACTGGTTTCCAGATTCTTATTATGGCATGGTTACATAATAAAGTAGTTCCTTAACCATAATAACTAGTTTGACAAACATTGCTGGATTTCTTGTCATATCAGACATTTTGTCACATCTTGTTGATTCAACTTGAATACACCAAGACACCTGCTTTTGAGGAACTAGAGTACCAGCTGGAATTCTATTTGGCCTGCTCAAAGGACACATTGGAAGTGCTGGAGAATTAATACCCTCCCCTAGCAATTGCCAGCTAAAATAAATGCCCTAGCCACCACCCTACTCCCTGCCCCAGATAGAAAAATTCTGAGAATTTCTTTATATATCCTTCCCTGTATCACTTTTCTACTTTCCTCTATGTTTGGTTCCTACACTTCTTAAACAAATGACATTCCAATCCAGGGTCTGCTTCAAGGAGAAAATAGGGGACAGAAAAATTAGTAATAGTTAAATATTTTAGTAATTTACTGAAAGAAATAAGAGGACCAGGACAGCACAGAGAAAGGTTATGGCTATTTGCTGATAATGCTAATTTCTGTTGGACAAGCTCCATGGTAATCTCACCCCTTGATAGTCTCCAGGTTCGCTGGTATCTACACTCTCATTCTCATGTGCTCTTTCTCTTTCTTCATCATATTTGATGTGATAGTAATTGGATTGAGCTCTTTCACTCTCCAAAAAGGCCTGGCTTGGGATAAAGTAGTCATCTCTTGCACCATGCTTGGGATGATTGCTATCCTCATCCTCATCAGCCCCATGATTTCTGGGCATGATGTTAGTATCATCCATAGGTTCCATGTGCAAAGCCTCAGAAACAGTCTTTCTGCCAGCTTCAAGACCAGTTTTTCCTTCTTGATTCAGCCATGTAGTATCTTGGATGTGCTTATTGATGTTTGATGCATTTTTCTCTTCCCTTTCTGCATTGGAGGTGATATCTTCATGTTCTTGGTTTCCCTGCTCAAATGCATCCTTCTGCATCTTGCTTACTTGAGTTGGTTGACTGGACTCTTCCAAAATATCATCAGATTGGGCATTGTCTTCCTCCTGCTTGCTGTTAGAATGCTCCATGGGAAGTTCTGTGTCCTCTTCTTGGTTATCATTTGGACGACCGACTTCTCCTGGTTCTTTTTCCTCTTCTCCATTGGGAATATTTGGATCATCTTCTTGGCTTCCTTGATCACCTAGTTCTGGGGTGTGTGTACTGCTCCTGTTCAGCTGATGACCGGACTCATTTATAGGTAGTTCTTGGTTTTCCTCTCCCTTTGTGATGGTTTCTTGTTGGTTAGAATTCTCAGAGGGACTAACAGAAGAAACAGGGAAATCAGTGTTCTCTGGGAGAATCTTCTTCTGCGGTTCACTCGTGTCTTCTTTTGAGTCTAGTGTGCCTTCAGTTGGGGTAGACTCCAAATTCACACCTAAGTCACTAGGGCTGTGCTCTGGATTCTTCAGTCCCAACTCTTGGCTGTAGCTCTTGTCCTGTTCTGCTGCCTGTTCATGGCTTTTTAATGTAGAAGACTTTTCATCCTTCAAAGAAGAAAGTTTTATTGAAACAAATGATAATATAGTCATATTTATAATTCTTAAGCTAACATGTACTATTCATTATTCTTTTACTTTGCATATTATCATATAAAAATTTTACAATGTTCTTTTTGTTCTGTAGGCACAGGTTTAACCTGAATTTGAAATTTTAAAAAATAAAGCTGTTACAGCCAGCGCTGGGGCTCACTAGGCTAATCCTCTGCCTTCAGTGCTGGAACTCTTGGTTCTAGTCCCAGTTGGGGTGCCGGATTCTGTCCCGGTAGCTCCTCTTCCAGTACAGCTCTCTGCTGTGGCCCGGGAAGGCAGTGGAGGATGGCCCAAGTCCTTGGGCCCTGCACCCGCATGGGAGACCAGGAGAAGCACCTGGCTCCTGGCTTTGGATCAGCATAGCGCACCAGCCGTTGTAGCCATTTGGGTGGTGAACCAATGGAAGGAAGACCTTTCTCTCTGTCTCTCTCTCACTGTCTAACTTTCCCTGTCAAAAAACAAACAAACAAACAAACAAACAAAAAACTGTTACATAGCACCTTAGCCCAGGGAATAAAACTGACTCTCATAATTCTTTTAGAGACTGGAGGCAGTTGATGTGACCATCATGGTTAAAGAAATTAAACTGAGACATGACTACTTCTTACACTTGATCTTAGCCAAAAGGCCGAGAAGCAAAGAAACATGAACACTTTCATTGACCATGCTTTAGACTGAGACCTTCGAAGAATTAGAAAATTATATTCATGTTATTTTTACCTTATAGTTGGGTTGGTCTTCTATGGATACCACTGTTTCCTTTTCATTTTCTTCATCTTCAACCTCTAAAAAGGGGATTTCTGTATTTTCAGGTGTTACCAATATTTCAGCAGTTGGTTGGGAATGATCAGATAAAAACCTTGCACTTGTCTGAAAAAATTAAAACTAGTTTGTATTATTCATATCTAAATGCTAATTTTTAAAATTCCTAGTTACTCTTATCACCGTTATTTATCAACAATGTGCTCAATAATAACAATAATACATATAAGCTTCATTCATAACATTGATTAAAAGATATTCTTTAGAATTCTTGATGATACAGGCAAATACCCAGAATCTAATGTTGAATGAATGCATAATCCCAAGTATATATAAGAAAAGTTTATATCTACAGAAAACATTTAAAAATTCAATCAAAAATGATTCCAATAAAGGTGATTTTTGAGTTTTGGAATTATTTGCTGTATTTTTCAAACTTTTTTTTTTTTTTTTTTGGCAGGCAGAGTTACACAGTGAGAGAGAGACAGAGAGAAAGGTCTTCCTTCCATTGGTTCACCACCCAAATGGCCGCTATAGCCAGCGTGCTACGCCAATCCGAAGCCAGGAGCCAGGAGCCTCCTCCAGTTCTCCCAGGAAGGTGCAGGGGCCCAAGCACTTGGGCCATCCTCCACTGCCTTCCCGGGCCACAGCAGCAAGCTGGACTGGAAGAGGAGCAACTGGGACAGAATCCAGCGCCCCAACTGGGACTAGAACCCGGGGTGCCAGCGCTGCAGGCAGAGGATTAGCCTAGTGAGCCGCGGCACTGGCCAAGTATTTTTCAAACTTTTAAGAAGCATTAATATGTAATATTTTGAAAAATGTTTTCAGCAGAAAGTTGAAGTCAAATAAAGTAAATCATAGGATACAATGTATATTTTCTTAATTTTACATTTAAATTCACTGATCATTAACAGGAAAGGTTATAAACCTTTTTATCCAATGTTTATTTACTTCCTTAATACTCTGATGTCTACCAGGAAATCTAATAAAAACCAATTTAGTTTAGAATTAATTCAAAGTTGGCACCAGGCAGGGCACTGAGCCCAGGATCGAATGGCAGTTATGTACTGTTTCAACCAGAGGGAGGGCTGTGCCTATTTTTAGCAAGATTGGAGACATCAATGAAGAGCTGAGCAGTGATGTATGATGGGGAAGTAGAACAACTGGACTTGGAAGTTGAACGGCTGGACTTGAGACAGAGCTAGATGGCTCTGTCTATTTCTAGGAAGACTGGAGAGTTCCACAAACTAGGCAGTGATCCATGATGCACAAGTAAACAACTGCACTTGGAGGGAAAAGGCCTCCCTTCGCGTCTTGACTCTGCTATTTACATTCCATTGGTAGTTCAACAAGTCATTTCATTTCTGACCTGCCATCTCCTAAGTGTGAGCTGAAATATCAACTTACAAAGTTTATTTGGTAAATTGTAAGGAGTTGTCAAAGTTAAAAATACTACAGTAATACTGGTTGTAATGTCATACAGTGGAAACAGCTGTAACTACCCAATAACTGAGGCAGGTGTTCACCAGGGACCTTTATTATACAGGAACTGTGGACACTCAGATGGCAGACATATCCAGGAGTAAGGATAAAGCTCGGATTCTGTTTTGATTGGCTTACTTTTACTCCACTAGCAAGTCCTGGAGTGCTGATTATATAATATAGACAAAGCCATGACATGCAGGATTGATTTGGGAGTTGGTTTGCACTTTTGCCTCTTTAATGCTTTCTTCAGTTATGAGGAATAATAACATTCAGGAGAGTTTCCGAAGTTGTAAAGGAAAAGGAGATAGAATGATGGTCACTTGGGTGTGTTGCAACAGTGGCTCCATGGGGAGATTTTAGACTTACTATTGGGTAGCTGCTCTCTTCCTCACCTGCTCCCTCTGGCCCACCTCAAACAGGAAGAAATGCACAAAAGACATGGCAGCTTATCTGTTTCAGAAATATTTTGTAACTAAAATTCTGTTTTATCATTATGCCCACATCTAGATTTATTTAACATACCGCTCTGGAAATATGTTTGGAATCTCCTGCCCACACAGATTCTATTTCTGGAGAATTCAGCTAGCAAGAAAAATGATATAAGACTTTTAATGTGTCAACATTATGAGAAGATATTTAGGTTTTTAGCTTTGGGCTGGGTCTGCATGTAACACATTTCCCTAGAAAGGAAGCATCTGGAATGTGTCTATATGCACGCATGCCATTCAAACATTTGGTTCAAAGACACTTTTGATGCCTAGTTACACAGCAGTAACCAGTGGAATTGTAAGACACATTTTCAAGAGAAAACAGTGGTTCCAAGGGAGCTCCTTTCTGTGTTGGATGATAATTTGTCCCACTTTTGTAATTTTAGAGTACAATGTATAATTTCAGCTGGAGTGATTCCATACTACTTAAGTATGATTCTTAGCAGTGGTCATACGCTCAGTTTTTTAAGAACTGTTTGCTCTGGGTGTTGTGCAGCTTGCTTTTGCTGACACATCTCTCAACAAGAATAGCTGCCAGTGATCCAACAAAAGGACAGACCTAGAGTGAAAAAGATGTAAGGGACAGCAGAGAAATTTCTCTGTCCATCTAAGGAGGTGGACTCCCCCCATTTGGTAAAAAAGAAGTGGCACAAATCCTATGGTTTAGTTAAAGCTGATAGGGATCATTTGTGGAATATCCTTGATGATCATCCAAGCCACGGTTCTTTTCTATTCTATTCTTCCCCCCTCCCTCCCTCCCTCCCTCCCTCCCTCCCTCCCTCCCTCCCTTCCTTCCTTCCTTCCTTCCTTCTTCTTGACTTGCAAGTAGTTTTGAGGCTGACATGGTCTCAGATCATCTGATTTGTGTATCACAGCTTTACTGCCATGTAGTTGCTGGGGCCAGTATATCAGATGATGAAGAAGAGAATGTTTTTGTCCTGTCTGCTTGCAGCATGCCGAGTTACAATCCAGTTTATGATCACCAGATCATTTCTTGCCCCTAAACTGTAGGCTCCTGTTTTTATGACAGATTCTCTGAATTTCTCAGCCAGCATGTATTTGATTTTGAAGAAAATGCTGGAGAATGTGGATATGCACTCCAATTCAAATTCTTAGATTTCTCATATCAATGTGGTAGGCTCCCATAGGAGAATTTATTTTTTCCTGTCCCTTTGGTATACTCTGTGGCCAATACACTTATGGCCAGCACTTCCAACAGCATATTTATTCCAGCTTGTAGTACCTGGTAGTTGTGAAAAAAAATTTTAAGTACCTTATCTTGATTTTTCAAATCATCTATTCACTGCTTGGGCAATAAAAAAAAATACAGCTAATAAAAAAGAGAATCTCAGGCCATTGTATAAGAACATTTTCTTTTAAATAGAGGGTTTATTGATTAAATGTCGGTAGGAAAAGATGTTAAAAGAGAAGAAAGGCAAGTTACCGGGATGGCAGCTGCACTTCCCAAGAAGTATAGGAGAAAAAGCGCAGTCTTCATACTTCCTAGATCTGTGAACCAAGAAGATAAGTGTCAGCGATCAGTAAAATTTTCTCAGGAAAGATTAAAAGACAATCTTAGCAAACACTGAGCTCCGATATAGATATCATCTTTTATAGTTTAAAGTGATTATTGATTTTATGTATAAAGACAGATCAATGACCGTTTTTAACCCAGTTGTGTCATTGTGAATATTGCTCCTTGGTTTACTCCTTGATTTCTCTTACAATGAATGGGCAGTTTGGTTGCTCTTTCTTACACACAGTTTTCTCAAGTGATGAACAGTGAAGAGCATGACCTACATGGTCCCCTAGCCCTAATATTCTATGAGACTAAAACTGCAAATAATTCCATAAATTTCAAATTGCTGCCCTTATTTTTCCTTTATTAAACTAAAACACACTAAAAACACATTCTATGATTTTACTGTAGCAACATAAAATGTTTTATATAGAGTATTTAATGCTTGGAGTAAATATGTAGTATCTATTTCCTATCTCTCTAGTATTAATGATAATTTGAAATATTTTATTTTCTTAGTGAATAATTGCAAAGAATCATTGAAAAATTAGTTTCCTTCCTCTATATTCCAAAAGTTTAACACTTGTTTATTTATTTATTCCATAAATAATTATTAAATTTGTGGAACTATAGTGACATATTTTAGATCAGTACTTGCTACTATTTTTGGAAACTATAGAAATACAAAATAATATGAGGAGTCTTCCAAGTATCTGAACTTCCAGAGAAGTTCAGTTGTGATTTTTTTAAAAATAAAGATTTATTTATTTGAAAGGCAATGACAGAGAAGAACACACACACACACACACATTTTTCATCTTCACTCCCCAGATGGCTGCAACAGCTAGGTCTGGTCAGAATATCATCTGGGTCTCCCCTGTAGTTGGTAGGGGCCCAAGCAGTTGGGCCATCCTCTATCACTCTCCCAGCTGAATTAGTGGGGAACTGGATCTGAAGTGGAAGAGCTTGGACTCAAACCCATGCTCTAATATGGGACGCTGGCATTGCTGGTGGCATCTTAATCTGGTATGCCTTACTTCCAGCCCCTTAGCTGTGATTCTTGAATAAACAACTTAAAATGTCAGGAAATAGTGTAATTTAAGTTTTGAGATGAAGTCAGAATAATTTTTCAGTGGCACATTTAAAATACCAGTTACCTCACAGTTACCAAAGCCTCCTTTAACCCTAGGAACTTTCCCTCATTCATCACAAATAATAGTGGAGCTAGACTAAGAGAATATTATCACCTATTCTTACAAACAGAAAGCAAGAATCATCATAAGATGTAGTAAAAATCATCAGAAATGTTGTGGGTCATAAGACATTTCATTTTGAATTTTTGTAGTGATAAGTACTACTAATTAAATCTGAGACAATATTTCCTTTTTAATTTGAATATGGGACCTCGCCAATTCTTTCACTTTCTTAAATCTAAATGTAGCTTAAGGAATTGAGAAGAAACTTGTGTCTAGTTGACCAGTGCGTGCATCATTCATTCACCCTTTTACTCTTTTACTGAATGCTTATATGCCCCACCTAAGCACAGGGATACATAGGTTCTGTCTTGAGAGTTAAAAAGGATGAAGTCACATGAATCAATGGTTTTACTATAATATGGTGACTGTATACATAATACAATGGAAAGAGAGATAAGAAGCATTTAAAATGAGGTAATACTAGCATTTACTGATTCCTACAAAACTTGAGTTCTAAGCAACTGCTCGTAGTGTTTCGCACAGAATCTGTAATCTCCCCAGCCCTCCTAGGAAGCAAGCCCTTCATTGTCATCCTTTCAATAGTCAGGAGTCTCAGGCACTGCAGTCAAATAAATAACTTGTTCAAGGTCACAGAACTAAGAAGTGGCAGAGCAGATATTTGATATCTGGTTTCAGGCTTATGTTCTTTTTTTAATTTATTTTTTATTTTTTTGACAGGCAGAGTTAGACAGTGAGAGAGAGAGAGAGAGAGAAAGGTCTTCCTTTTTGCTGTTGGTTCACCCCCCAAATGGCCACCATGGCTGGTGTGCTGCGACGGTGCGCTACGCTGATCCGAAGCCAGGAGCCAGATGCTTCTCCTGGTCTCCCATGCGGGTGCAGGGCCCAAGGACTTGGGCCATCCTCCACTGCCCTCCCGGGCCACAGCAGAGAGCTGGACTGAAAGAGGGGCAACCGGGACAGAATCCTGCACCCCAACCGGGACTAGATCCCCGGGGTGCAGGCGGAGGATTAGCCAAGTGAGCTACGGCGCCTGCAAGGCCTATGTTCTTAACTTTTATGGTAACACTGGTCTTGGATGTAGAAAACCTCTAGAGAAGGCAATTCTAGATCTGAGATTTGAAGACTAATAAGTTGTAGTCAGCCTGTAATTCAGAGGTGGAAGTGGCCTGGGTGAAGGCCCAGAGGCATTTTACAATGTATGCTTGAATTGTGAGGGCGTTGATGGAGAAGTAGAGGAGATAAGGCTCAAAAACAAGGCAGCTGTCCAGATGATGAAAGCCTCAGTGCATCAAACTAGGGATTTTAAATTCTGGCTGAAAAGTTATGGGAGCCCAATGAAGTGTTAAATATCCCAGAAGGGCAAAGCAAACAAGACCAGGAAACTATCCGTTGCCTTTGGAAATACAGAGGTTATTAGAGAGCACGGGGAGAGCGGTTTTGCTGCAACAGTGTTAGCGGAGGCCATTCTGCAGTGGCTGGAGGGTGATTAAGCAGTGACCAGGTGAGGACAGTGAGTACAGAGCACTCTTTAAAGACTAAGATGGTAACTAAAGGGAAATATTCAGGCTGGGAAACTTTCATTTGTATTTAACCATGATCATCAGAGTGTTTTCTTTTTTAAAACAACATTGCTTCATTCAAAAGTCAGGCTCCCTTTCCCTCTCCCTTCCCCTCCCCCTCTCCCTCTTCCTCTCTCTCTCTCACACAAACACACATTATATCCACTGGTTCACTGCCCAATTGCCCACACAGCTGGACTGGGCCAGGCTAGGGACTCGATCCAGATCTCCCATATGGGTTGCAGGGTCCCGAGTACTTGGACTATCATCTGCATTCCCAGGTCGTTAGGTGGAAGCTGGATTGAAAGCAGAACAGCCAGGACTTGAACCTGTGCTTCAAAATGGAATGCTGCTTTGCAAGCTGTGGTTTAACCCACTGCACTACAACACTGGCCCTCTATTTGGTGTTTTTTTCTGTGCTAAGGAGTAAGCATAAGTGAAGAATGAGAAACTGAAGAAAAGGGAAGGAAAGTGGATGTGGAAACATCAATGGACTTGCAGTGAACCTCAGCTCCTGAGCTTCTTGTCTCTGTGACTTTGTCCTTGACCCCGTGCTTTGCTTTGGCCAGGGTGATATTAGCAAGCTTGATGCCAGCCAAGGCTCGGAAGCCCTTTCACATTGGAAGTCATCTGCCACACTCTTTGAAAGCTGGGAGTACACTGCTGAGGGATAAGAGGCCATATGGAAAGCAGCTTGGAGGGTGAGGGATCATCTTGGATGGTTCATCACCAGTTGTGCTCCTAGGTCGCTGGAGCTGCTTGAATGACTTTACACAAAATCAGCAGAAGAACCATCCAGTTGAGCCCAGTCCAGACTGAAGAATCATGATCAGATATGGGGATGTGATTTAAGCTGACCAATTCTGGGGTGCACTCTTATAGCACAATAGATAACTGAAACGGGAAAATAGGTTAAGTTTGCTGAGCCACAGGGAAGACAATTTTACTTTAATAGTGATTAATTTCACTTTAATAGTGATTAACAGGCTAGACTGTGAAACAGGACCTCTGGGGCACTAATACTTAATTTATACAATCTTGGACACGTTGTTCAGCTTTTGGGGGCCTCAGTTCTTAATATGCAAAATGATGTGATGATTAAGAGAGCTGACACAATCTTAGTAAGCCCTCAATATTTGTTGATCTAATAGTAAAGCATAGGAAGGAGGTTGCACATTGATGAGAAGGAGGGAATCTTTATTCCTTAAGACAAAAGGGAGGAAAGCTTACCTGTAAGGATGTACTAAGAGAGGGACCCCAGAAATATCAGTTCATTAAGATGGAGTTAGTTATGCCTCTTACCTTCGTATAGCATTTCACAGTTTATAAAGTGTTTTCTTGTTTTGCCTCAAGAATCTAATTATCTGTCCAAATACATGAGAGGTGAGAGGTGAGCAAGAATTCCAAGGCTGAGCTTTGGATTCAGAATCCAGAGTTCTCTGGGACTGGTGCTGTGTCGTAGTGGGTAAAGCCACCACCTGTAGTGCCAGCATCCCATATGGGCACCAGTTTGAGTCCCGGCTGCTCCACTTCTTATTCAGCTCTCTGCTATGGTCTGGGAAAGCAGTGAATGATGGCTCATGTCATTGGGTCCCTGCACCCATGTGGGAGACCCAGAAGAACCTCCTGGCTCCTGGCTTCAGATCGGTGCAGCTCTGGCCATTACAGCCAATTGGGGAGTGAACCAACCTCTCTCTGTGTAACTCTGCCTTTCAAATAAATAAATAAATCTTAAATAAAAAAAAAGAATCCAGTGTTCTCATAACAGTTTAATGGGTCAGACTAGAGGCTAGAGATCTGAAGATCCGGCTTTAGGCCTCGGCCCTGCCATGTACTAAATGCTGCCCTGAGCAGGTCACCCAGTCTCTGAAAACTTCATCTGTGGAAAGGGACCAACAGTTCCTTCCCTGTGTCAAAGGGCGCCTGAGGTGGGGCAGCTCCCTGCACACTCTGCAGCACTAAGCATATGTGGTCATTTTTTCCGAAGCTCTGCCTGTGGCCCTTCATCAACACTAGCATGATTCCTTCATGATTTGTGTTAGATGTGACGTTAGTGAGAAGAATTTGACTCTTTCCTCCTCCCACCTTCCATGCCCTCCTCCTCTCAGTGATTTCAAGCTATCCAGGAGCCCTAGTTCTAGGTATCCACAATTAATTCCCTTATTGAAAACAAACTCACATGTCTATACATTTAAATCCTAGGGTGTTTTAATGACTTTTTAGAAACCCTTTATTTATTTATTTTTCCTTACTTATTTTTTATGGGGGGTGGTGTGGAGAGAGACAGGGAGAGAGAGAGAGGGAGAGAGAGGAAGAGAGAGAGAGAGGGAGAGAGAGAGAGAGAGAGAGAGAGAGAGAGAGAGAGAGAGAGAAATCTTTGACCCACCAGTTTATTCCCCAAATGCCCACAACACCTAGGTCTGGGTCAGGCCAAAGCCTGGACCCAGGAATTCAATCTGGGTCTCCCAAGTGGATGGTAGATACCCAATTACTTGAGCTATCACCTGCTGCCTTCCAGTCTCTCTAGGAAGGTGGAGTTAGCAGCTGGAGCTGAGATTTGAACTGAAACACCCTGATATGGGACAGGAGTGTGTAACCCCTGTGCCAAGCTTCCACCCCTGAATCCTAGTTTTTTATGTGTATTGAAGCCATAATTAGGAGATAAGAATATTCCTGAATTAATATTCTTTCCTTTTTACTTTTTAAAAGATTTATTTGGAAATCAGAGTTACACAGAGAAAGAAGGAGAAGCAGAGAGAGAAGGAGAAGCAGAGAGAGAGGCAGAGCGAGAGAGGTCTTCCATCTGCTGGTTCATGCCTCAAATGGCTGCAATGGCCAGAGCTACTATGATCTGAAGCCAGGAGCCAGGAGCTTCTTTTGGGTCTTCCATGTGGGTGCAGTGGCCCAAGGACTTGGGCCATCATTCACTGCTTTTGCAGACCATAGCAGAGAGCTGGATCACAAGTGGAGCAGCTGGGACTCAAACTGGTGTCCATGTGGGATGCCAGCACTGCAGGCGGCAGCTTTATCCACTGTGCCACAGTGCCAGGCCCTAATGTTTGGACTATTCTCAGTATTTCATGTTGGCCTTAACCAAAAGAAGCTACTAGAGTGTTGAGAATGTTGACATAGCTGAAGAGAAGCCTTTTAAGCTCAGAACTAAGTGTGGGGTTTGCCATGGAGCATCGTGTGGCAGCTGTGGGGGCTGTTTGAGATCCCACATTCCCTGCAAGGGCCCTGATTGTTTACTGTGTCTCTGGGTGAAAATTATTTTTTTCCATTTGGTCTTGTGTTTATTTCCATTCTGAGATTGAAAATAAAATTTAAAGACAGAATGCCATGTCTGTTGGAATGATCCAAGCGGGGCACCATGTCAAGGTTCAGTACTTGTGCTGTATTTCTAAAGGCAGGACCTTGAGGGACAACCAGTATCTTGTATTCATCTCTTGTGTTCCATTTTGTGCCTCACACCAGTCACTGGGCACTTTTGTCTCTCTGAGCTAATTGTATTTGCCACACATTGATCAAAATAATTTCATGGCCTTTAGCTTTTTATTTTAAGCTGAACAAATGTGCTGATTTGTGTAAGTAAGACACAGTGGAGCACTTTCCTGGGAAATGAGAGATATTTTGAAAACAACTGTCAAACTGAAGACTCAGGGAACTTAATTAGCTGATGCTTGCAAAGTACTTTGCAAATGAAAACCATGATGTCCTTGCTCAGTACGATGAATGCCATTTATTCTTGGATAAGTAGAAAGCCACTTATTTTGAGACAATCAAATCTGGTGTGCACTCTGCAAAATGCAGACTGTGATTTTTTGCAGACAAAACTCTAGATGAAAAATGCAGAAATGAGAAAATTTTTGAATACACAGAGTAGCTATTCTTGAAAACTTACATAAGCCACCATGGATGTGAAATTAGATAAATATTATTTTCCTAGTGTATGCGCTTACTCAAAGGCAGCAGCATAGTTGAAAAATACTTGGTAGGCAGTTGGTAGATCCGTTACAAACCTGAACTTCCATTTATTAAGCAAGAGACTTTGGTCAAGTCACTGATTTCTTTACAGAGTAGGAAAATAGTTGTGCCTTACACATTTGTCTTCTAGGGTTGTTGTTGTTGTTTTTTCCCCCAAAGAAATCTTTTACTTAAGGAATAAAATCTTCATGCATTTCATACATACAACTTTAGGAATATAGTGATTCTTCCCACCATATCCACCCTCCCACCCACTCTCCCACCTCACCTCCCCCTACCTCTCCTATTCCCGGTTTATTTTTTACTAAGATCTGTTTTCAATTAACTTTACACACATAAGATTACCTCTATACTAAGTAAAGAGTTCAACAATTTGTATGAAAAAAAAAAAAACAAAAAAAAAACCTGTTCCTCAATAGTCAAGACAAGGGCTGTTCAAAGTCATTGCATCTTTAAGTCAATTTCACTTCTTTTTTTCTTTGAGAAACTTAAAACTTAGAAGCATCCAAGAATGATACATCTTTTGAGAACACTTAGACATAACTATAACTTATGAGACATAAGAATATCCTTCACTCAATATGTTAAAAGAAAGTAAATCTGAGAGCAAGTTTTATCATTAATTAAAGAAGCACCTAAGAAAACAAGCAATGGAGTTGGACACTTAAGCATAACTAAAATGTGTAAGATATAAGAATATCCTCCACTTAATACACTAAAATGAGGTAAATCTTTGAGAACAAGTTTTACTGTTAACTTTCATAGTACCACTCTTTGAGGACAGGAGTCCTGCATGGAAAGTTAGTGTACAGCGACTCCTGTCGTTAATTTAACAACACTCTTATGTAATATGTCAGTGATCACCTGAGGCTGTTGACATGAGCTGCCTAGGCTATGGAAGCCTTTTGAATCCAAACTCTGTCAGTATTTAGACAAGGCCATGAGCAAAGTGGAAGTTCTCTCCTCTGTTCAGAGAAAAGTGCATTCTTCTTTGATGACCACTTCTTTCTACTGGAGTCTCACCCACCGAGGTCCTTCATGTAGGACATTTTTTTGCCACAGTGTCTTTGCTTTCCATGCCTGAAATGCTCTTGTGGGTTTTTCAGCCAGACCAGAATGCCTTAAGGGCTGATTCTGAGGTCAGAGTGTTACTTAAAGTGATTCTCATTCTATGAGTCTGCTGTGTGAACTGCTTCCCATGTTGGAACATTCTTTCCCTTTTATTTCTATCTATTATTATTACTAAACACTTAATCCTATTTAAATGATCACTTTAACACTTAATCCTATTTATATGATCATTTTAACATTTAATCCTATCAATATGATTACTTTAACACTTAAAATACTATTTTTCCCACCCAGCTTAAGGGAATTTGGGGCCCCATGGCAAGTTTTTAAACTGTATCTAGGGTTGTTTTGAGACTCAATTGTGATAATGTAGTCATTTGGTAATTTCACCCACTGTAAAAGTAAAATGAAAGAGGGGTAAACATTTAGTGCAGTGGTTAAGATGCTGCCTGGGACACCCACATCCCATATTGGAGTGCCTGTGTTTGAGTCTTGGCTCTGCTTCCAATTCCAGCTTCTGCTAATATGCATTCTGGGAGATAGCAAGTGGTTGGGTTCCTACCACCCATGTGTGAGACCAGGATTGAGTTCCTGGTTCTCGACTTCAGCCAGATTCAGCCCTGGGTATTGCAGGCATTTGAGGAGTCAGTGGATGGGAGACCTCTCTGTATCTCTCTGACTTTCAAACATATTAAATAAATAAATAAAAATGGAAAATACTTTAAAAATGAAATGAAAGATATCATTTCTTTGAAGCACTCATAGAATAGATGGCTTAATAACCCTAATAATTAATAATTCAAAGAGACTTTAATTTATCCTGTTACTTAGAGTCCTTACGTTCTTTGTTTCCTTCATATCAATGTTTCTTGTCATGAATCCAGGAAGGTTAAAAATTATAGTGGCTGGGAACTTTAAGCAGGGCCTTTGCCTTTTGTTGGGGACAGGGTATCTCATTGCTAAAGTATTAGGAGAACCTCACTTAGAACTTAAAAAGGTGACAGTTATACTGCTTTTTCTGAGTGTGGCTTTTCTGATGGGGCACGGTGTGGGGAGCCAGCAATTGGGTTGTGAAATGCCTAGAGTTCTTCTCTTGGCTGGCCCATGTACCACTGAGACAGACACCCAAATGAAACTCTGGGCACAAATGTCAACTCTATTCCAACTTCCATCTGTAGATGTCTTGAGGCAAGTTTTTTTTTTTTTTTTCCAATGAGAAAGTAGAGTATTTTATTGTTTTGTGGTAGGGAGCATATTCACCATTCCCCTGATGGCTTTCTTTTTCTTTTCTTTTTTTTTCCAAACTTAATTCAAATTAGTTTAATTTTTTCCCTAATTTTATCTTTTTCTCTTTTATTAATAGAAACAGGACAGATTTTAGACATTCCATAGGTATGTTTAGCCTCACAACCACACTTCTCCCCCACTTCCCCTTCCCCCTCCCCTCTCTCTATCAGTTTTTGCCAAGACATAATTCTAATCCACTCTATATTCACAGGATTAATTCACCACTAACCATAATATTCAACAAGTGAAAAGTAAGAAGATCACAGTTCCACAGGAGTATAAACAAGGGCCAAAAATGACAATCATATCACAAAATGTCCATCTCATTCCTGTAAATTTTTTGTATTCTTATTAACCGTCATATATCAGAGAAAATATATGATATTTGTCTCTTTGAGACTGGCTTATTTCACTAAGCATAATGGTTTCTAATTGCATCCATTTTGTTGCAAAAAACAAGATTTCATTCTTTTTTATGGCTGAGTAGTATTCCATAGTGTACGTATGCCAAATTTTCTTTATCCAGTCATAAGTTGATGTACATCTGGGTTGATTCCATGTATTAACTATTGTGAATTGAGCTGAAATTCATATACTGACTTTATTTCCTTTCCATAAATTCACAGGAGTAGGATGGCTTCATCATATGGTAGATCTATTTCAGGTTTCTGAGGAATCGCCACACTATTGTCATAATGGTTGTAGTAGTTTACATTACCAAGAGGGACCTTTTTCCCATATCCTCACCTACATTTATTGTTTTTTGATTTTTGAATGCTAGTCATTCTAAGTGGGGTAAAGTGAAATTGAGGCAAGTTCTTACATTTGTCATTTAATATGTATAAATTTTGTGATAGAGTAAAGATGTCTCCAAATTTCTTTGTTAATTTCTTCCACTGGGAGGTGGAGCCTAATTTTTCTCCCCTTGAATCTGCACTGGCCTTAGTGACATACATGAACAATTGACTGAGGCAGACTTCTTAGGCTAAACGTTGGAGTTTGTACCTACATCTCTTGGAACTTACTCTGGAAGCCCTGAGCCACTGTGTTAGAGACCAACATGCCACAGAAGTCACTGTGCCATAGTCCCTGCCAACCCCAGCTTGCCACCTGGCCTTGCAAAGGCACAGGACTTGTGAGTGGAGCCATCTGTACACTCCAGACCAGCTCATTTACTAGCTGAGTACTTCCAATTGACCTGCTTAAGTTCCGGACCCAAAAAATCATGAGACATTGTGAAATCGTTGCCATTTTAAGTCACTACATTTGTAAACAACAATAATTGAAATAGATATTAAATATTTTACATGGAATATCCTTAAGTGTAGTCATTAATAGTAGAATCCTATATGTTCATCAAGATATTATTTTACTGAAAAAGTAAATTTTTATCATTGACTATTTAATAGTAGCTGATATAATATTTATATAAATATACTCATTATATATTTATATCATATTTTACATACATATAATATATAATTTATATAACTAAATATATAAATACAATGAATATTATGAGTGTATAAATATTTATATATTTATAAATATTTTCATTAATATAAATAGTACTGATATAATCTTTGAGATGTTATCACTTTTGCCAGGTACTGTGGTAATAAGCACTTGACCTAGGTGCCATGCAAGCTTTCCCACCTATGACTTTACCTCTACTTCCTAGAAATATCCATCCAAGGGGAACTTCATGAACATAGTGCATTGCCATTGCACAGTTTTGCACTGTGCCTGTTTCAGTCATGGAAGCCTGCACCAAAAAGGGATGACTTTTCTGGGACACTCTCAAAACTCTCTCCCTTTCTGGCTCAGGGAAAATGAGCAGATCTCTCTTCTTCTGTAATGTATAAGTGAGAGATTACTGAAATCCTATTTAGAGGCTTATGACCGCAGGATTATCCTAGGCAAGATTGTGTAATGTCCACCTTTCCATACCTCTTCATCATTTCTTTCAGAGTTTCTCCTCTCATTAAACCGCTCACTAATGCTTGCTAATCTCACTATGTCTCATTCCAGATTTCCACAAGCCATGCAAATATAGGGGCAGGTCTTGATTTTTTCTTTTTTTCAGGGCGGGGGTCGGCGTTTGCCTTCAGGAAGTCTCCACCACTTTGCTTCATGGTGTAGTGGGAGAAATTATCTTGGTCATGTTAATTTTGCTTTGCTCAAATCCTATTATGATATCTGTCCTTCTATTGTGTTGTCTGTGATTGCAGGGGTCTCTCAAATTTACATTTATTTATCCCCTCACACTATATTTTTCATATTCTTTGTGGTATGGTTATCTAAGTATGGCCAGAATGGATGCACCTCAAAATTAAGAAACTTAATTTTTGGGTGCCTTTGCACAGGCTCGCTACAAAATCTTGTACATGGTTTTGACCTTTCAGTTTTTTAAAAAAGAGGGTCTCATACATTTTTTTTAAAGTTCTGGCTTCACAAATCCTGAATCCATTTCTAAGGATGGCTCTCCCAATGGCCGGTGGCATTGGTGACATTGTAGGACTTAATAGTGACTTGGGTGCTTCCTGTTGTTGATTGCTTGGTTGTTCACCTTTTGAAATCTAGCTCTTGAAATGACCAGGTAGATTAGCCCTATTCCTTTTCTGCCCTTAGTTCTTCTTTCTACTCCTTAATTTATTTTATTCTTTACCTTGTTGGAATTTCTTTCTCCCGAGTGCCTATGGTTTTGGCTTTCTCCTCCGACTGCTCTTATTTTAATATCTCTTATTAGTGAAACTCTACTGGTGTAATAGACAACCGCTTTGGATTCTGTGGAAATGGTCTCTCTTTTGCTAATAGGGTAAGTCAGATGTTAAATTCTGTTAGTTGGGGGAGGAATCTCAAGTGCTTTCAGCTCTGTGAATGGATCAAGAATTATTCATTGGAGGTAGTTCTCCTCCAGGACTAAGAAAAACAGCAAATAATACCCAAGAACAGTTCCAAGTAGCCTCATTCTCATGGTGTTGGGACCCTCTGGGAACAGTGGTATGCTTTGATGAGTATTCAGTTCTTGTGTGAACAACTGGGAAAGTAAGTCCCTCCAAGCAGAAGTCCCCTTAGGATTCAGGGCATGGTTGAAACTTCTCATGTGCCTTGCTGAGAGCCAACACATTTAGCAGAGAAACAATTACTTGCCCCAGTGGTGTAGCATTACTCGTTACCTGCCTTCTCCTAAATAAGCCCTAGTGGACTTCATGGCTGGAATTTGAGAAGTCCTTTGAAAATAGGGTGGAAAACCAGAGCTTGTTTATGCCCTCAGAGAGAAAGCTCTGGGAAGCAAGGAAAGCAGGCAGCTGGCCCACAGCTGGTGCACGGCTGGTCCCTGACTGGTCCACAGCTGTCTATTCTTTCTCTGTCACCCTGGGAAGCGATTCCCCTCTGCATGTTTAGCTATCTTCCATTTGCTCCTCCATGTGCACTCTCCCCCTCTCTACCCTGAGCTGTTCAGGACCTGTGTGAATGGTCCCAACAGGTTCTCTTGCCCAGAGGTTTCTTGGGTTCAGCCAATGGGCAGTCCTGGCGAGGAGGGGTTGAGGGAAGGAGAGTAATGTCAGCATATCTGTTTCAGGTCCCCCTCTGTGACTGTGTTCCTCTCCTGAGGGTCACAGCCCTTCTGAGTGATCCCCTCTCATAGCACGTCCTCTCTGGGTTCAGAAAATAGTCCCACCCCTTGCACTTAGTAGCTTCGTTCTTCCTTGCCTCTTCTTGCAACCTCTTTTGACTTCTCTACACCCTTCCCTTATTGTGGTGAAGAATCCCTTAGTTAAACTCTCCTCAAATTCCCAAATTCCACTTTCCTGCCTGGATCCATCATTTCCTTGCTGGGTCCTTGACTGGTACAACACTTAATTCAAAGGTAGGGATTCATAGGTTTGAATATTTTCACGTCCGCTGCCAATAAAGCTGCCTCCTACTCTCAGGGCTGTGTTCTTCTAAGTCTTTCTAGAATTGCCTTATCTGGAAGACTTTTTTTTTTTTTATTAAATGGAGACTAGCTGTCCTCATCTTTGGAGAGAACCAGAAGCTGCGAGGTATTCAAATGTGATCAGCACTCAACAAAGTGATTTTACAGATACAATCACAAGATTTGAAGATGCTACGAATTGAAAAGCTTTAGAAGAAAATATGGATAACTAGACCTAGATGAATTTTTGTTGGAAAATGCCATTTTTTCACTTCAGTGTGTTCTTCCTTTCCTCTCTTCATGCAATCTCTAGGAGGCTATGACACCAGGATTAATCTGGGTTCTTGGGAAGTGAGTCCTTCTGCTTGTTTCTGTTCTGTTCCAGTCCTTTTCCATACCAAGGAGACCCAACTCATTTGCTCTGTTTGATCACACATTAAAATTTTTTTTAAAGAGGGGGAGAGAGATGTAGAGAAAGAGAAAAAGAGAGAGATCATGGATTCACTAGAACTGGGACAGGCTAAAGAGCCGGGAGCCAGGAACTCACTCGGTCCACATATCCCAAGTGGATAGTGGGGGCTCAGCTACTTAAACCATCAGCTACTTCTTCCCAGGGTGTGCATTACCAGAAAGCTGGGATTGGGAGCAGAGCCAAGAGTTGCACCTAGGCACCTGCAGTGAACCTGCAGGCATCCCTAGTGCCATCTTCACTGCTAGGCCAAACTCCTGCCTTGACTGAATAGTTTAAACATGATTCCAAGAAAACTGTTTTTGGGTGTTTAGTCTCAGAATATATAGAATTTTACCTGATCAAGGGTAGTCTAGTTTGCCGAGTTGAAACACAGTTGTATTTTGGATGAATAGCACTATACAAAGATATGTTAATTTTTTTGGATGGTTATAATTATTTTTGGCTGCATGGTTCTGAAATATACACATCACATTCAAGAACTGGGCTATGGATCCCTAGAGATATGAGGAGTCTTCAGAAAATTCATGGAAAAAATGCATATTTTGTGAAGGCCATGCATAGATTTCAATTTTTTTGTGCCAATTTTTAAAATTGTATTTTTCACAAACTTTTTGAAGTGCCCTTATATTAGTTCTGTTGTCAACATGCTAGGAAGAAATGATGTGAGGCAGCCACCTCCAGCCATGGCTGCAGCCTTAGACATTACTTTGGCTACCATCCAAACACATAAGACTTGAGAAAAATGAACAAATAACCCAACACAGAATAAACATGGGCTGGTTTTATGAATCACCTTGTGGGAAAGAGAATTTAATATTATAATGATCTTAGGCTATAGTAACCTTATCCTATCAGATTATAGGAAGACATTTTTCAAATTGTAGGAAAACATCCCCCCCCCCCTTTTTTTTTGACAGGCAGAGTGGACAGCGTGATAGAGAGACAGAGAGAAAAGTCTTCCTTTTTCCGTTGGTTCACCCTTCAATGGCCGCTGCGGCTGGTGCACCGCACTGATCCGAAGCCAGGAGCCAGGTGCTTCTCCTGGTCTCCCATGCGAGTGCAGGTCCCAAGGACTTGGGCCATCCTCCACTGCACTCCAGGGCCATAGCAGAGAGCTGGACTGGAAGAGGAGCAACTGGGACAGGATCTGGCGCCCCAACCGGGACTAGAACCCGGAGTGCTGGCGCTGCAGGCGGAGGATTAGCCTAGTGAGCCGCGGCGCCGGCCAAACATTTCCCCTTGAGCTCATTTACTTTAAATTGTTTTCAGATCACAAGAATCAGTGAGCTGAAGCAGGTACTTCCCTGCTCATCTTCCAAGTCTGTCCCCAAAGCTACTAGAATGCAAGATGACTGTGTCAAAGTTTTAAAGAAAAGTTTTCCTAGTCTAAAATAAAAGCTTCTAGAACTTTCCTCCCATATTTTAGGGAATTATTTAAAAAGCTTTTCTAGAAAGAGATAAACCTGTCCCCCATTGTTTAGGCCTCAAAGCCTATTGTTACGCTGCTGGAGTTGGTGATCAGGGAAGAAAGAGAGAAAAGGAGATTTTTGGAGGTTCAGCTGGTATTTTGTGTGTGTGTGTGTTTAATTCTACCAGAATGCTGCATTCAGTTGGAGAGAGTTAGCTGAGTTGTTTGGCCCCTGTGAAAGGTTGGAGGAATCCACTGCACTAATAGCTTGAGATTCCAATGTGCCAGGAAAGCCTGAGCATCTGACCAAACATGGCATCTTCACACCAGTTACAGATTTTGCTGACTTATAATTAAGATGAATTCTTTACATTTTTGTAGATCTGAGGTCAACTTCTCTATGAGTTCCTATAGGTGAATAGGAAACTCTAATTAAACAAATTTCATAAAAATGCTTTACTTTGAGAGTTATTTGGAGGTTATTTTGGGGCTTTCCATTTAGAATTTTATTTATTTGATTTGGAGTCAGAGATAAAGAAAAGCGCGCGCATGCGAGAGAGAGAGAGAGAGAGAGAGAGAAAACCCATCACTGTTTCTCTCCCCAAATGTCCACAATGGCCAGGGTTGGGCCAGAACAGGGACCAGGAGCTGAAAATTTTATCCAAGTCTCCCACATGGATGGCAGGAACCCAACCACAGGAGCCATCAGTGCTGCCTCCCAGGGTCCACATCAGCAGGAAGCTGGAATCAGGAACACTCCAAACCTAGGAATGATAATATGGGATGTAGGTGTCTTGGGTATCATCTTAAGTGCTAGGCCAAGTGCCTGCCCTTTGAGGGTTACTTTGAATGGTGTGTTCTTATCCTTGTCGACTTTTGTTAACTCTGGGGTCATAACACTTTTATTTGAATCTAGAGGAAAGTTTACTCTATTTTAAAAAAAATAACCATTTACCACTCTTCACTCAACTCATCTTCAGGTAAAAAAATTTTTAATTGGCCACATGTTCCTTCTAAAATTTTGCCTGTTTTTTCTTTATGAACTGCAAACCTGCATTTTATACACTTTCAGTGGAATATTAGTAATTATGTAGTAGTGGTAGAGAATAGTTTAGAATGTAGTTAGTAATTTTATTATTTCTGCAATTATAGATTTGGGTACATACTTATAAAACATGTATTCCCTGGGGCCGGCACTGTGGTGCAGTGGGTTAACACCCTGGCCTGCAATACCGGCATCCCATATGGGCACCGGTTCGAGACCCTGCTGCTCCACTTCTGATCCAGCTCTCTGCTATGGCTTGGGAAAGCAGAGGAAGATGACCCAAGTCCTTGGGCCCCTGCACCCACATGGGAGACCCGGGAGAAGCTCCTAGCTCCTGGCTTCGGGTCGTCGCAGTTCTGGCCGTAGCAGCCAATTGGGGAGTGAACTATTGGACCTCTCTCTCTCTCTCTCTGCCTCTCCTCTCTCTGTGTAATTCTGACTTTCAAATAAATAAGTAAATCTTTAAAAAAAATTCCCATAAATTATCATTTTGAGAAGTGTATACATTTTGTATATAATTTTTTATTTATATAAGTTGAGCAAATTTCACGTGTTTCATCTATACAGATTTAGGAGCATAGTGAGACTTCACACCCTCCCCCCACCCCATACTCCCACCTTTGTTCCTTCTTCCTTTCTTATTCTTTAATTTTTACAATGATATACCTTGAGTTTATCTTATAATCATAAGCTTAACACTCCACTAAGTAAAGAATTAAACAAATAGTAAGAAGAAGAAAAAAAAAAACCCAAAACAAAATGTACTGTCTACATTTATGTCAATTAAGTTTAGGGACCTCAATAACTCCTTTTTTTCCTTGTTTAACATGTTATTCAGGTTTAATAAGGAAAGTCATCTGCCTGAAAAAAAATGTGTATATGTGGGAGGGAACAAGTGTTGGCTCAAAATATGCTTTGCCTAACTAAGGGATACTTGAGAAAATCACCTGGTGTTAGATATGAAAATATTTGTCTTTTTTATGGAAGGGAAGTGTAGTGATAGATTTTATGATTGCTGTTCCTAAACAAGGCAAGTCAAGTCAAGGTCATGGTCATTGCAACCTTTCTGCATAGTGCCTAAGAGAGAAGGCAGAACACAGGCACCACTGCTTGAGGCCCCTTTACTTATCTTCCTTTTGTGGCAAAGACTGGCTTTCACCAGCGGAGAGGTTGTAATTGGATTTTACCATGAAAGGAAGTTGTAATTAGATTTCTTGGCAGCTCTATGGGCTCTGTCCCAGGAAAAGCCAGGAAAGAGGCCTGGATGTCTGTTCCTTCAGCTGAAAACATTGCCCAGCCAAGTCTGCAGAGAGGGGTCTAACAGTCTCAGGTAGAAATGGCCATGCATGTGGTCAACCATCTCCAGTCTCTGATGGAACAATCCTAGCTTTGGGTCTAGTGCATGGTGTTCCAGGTAAAAGGTGGAAAGCTGTGTGTGTGTGGTAGTCAAATACTAGTGGGACATTGGATTTCGTAGGAAACACAGGGCATTCCCTGAATGAAACCCTGAGACTGTTCCCTGTCTCTTTGTCTTGTAGTTTCTATTCCTAAAGTTTGGCACAACATCATTCTAAAACATTATTCTCCATTTAGGTCTAGTAGTGGACTTATATGGCCAGAATACATTTTGGGTACTGTGGTTCATGTGTACCTTTTTTTTTATAATTGCTTCCATTTCAGTTTCTATGGTATTTTCTAGAAATTCACATTAGAGTAAGTTTGGATTCTATTTTTGCATTTGATTTCTTTTCAGTTCCAATTTTTTTAGAACACTATTTAATTCAGAACATTGAATTTAAAGACATTTTATTTTTGAAGTTCTGCATATTACCTCACCTCTTACATCTACTTAGCATAACCATCTGTCTCCCCTGGCCACTCCTTGTTTCACTGTAGTCCTCTCTCTTTTGATCCTCATTCTCTTTTCCTTTTCTCCCAAGCATTAGCAAGCTATCTGAACATGCAACTAGCATACAAAAACAGTCATTGTACCTCTGGAAGAGGGAGCAGGAGTCTTCCTTTATATCAGCCACGTCAATGACTCCTTGAAAATTATTGTGCTGGTAGTTATTGCCTCAAGACTTTCTGATTGAATTTTCCTCTGTTGTTAAGATCCCCAGGTAACCAAACCCTCCATCCTTGGTTCCTGAGCTGGAAATCTCTGCAAAACTCACAACACCTCCTCCCTCCCTCCAGACCAAGGGGACTTGCTTAATGTTTTTGGTTTTTCAAGGTACATGATGACTACTTGATATCTCTTGATATTATTTATCTCCTCTTGTCTAAAGTCAGTTGAACTGAGAAAGACATACCAGGTACCCTGGAAGAAGGAGAGATTCTCATTGACTGTTTTACCTCTAATTTTTTTTCCTTGTTACTAATAGCATATAATTTCCTGAAGTGTTGACATCTATGCTTCCAAATAAGGCCAGGTATCTTCTGTTGAATTCGTTTATATCAGAGGAAGCTTGTAGGCTGCTATTTTTAGTAAGCATTATAACCATGGAAAAATTTCCTTTCTGGAAAATGTAGTAAACAAAATGATTATAGCTACTTCATGATCAGGCTCCAACAGAGCTTTCTCCTTCCCCTTGTTTTTATATGATAGGCAAAGACTTTGTTATCTGAGAGCAAATCTCTTTGCCACGTTTTGGCTGGTGCATACGTGCTGCTACCTGATCCACAGTTAACTCTGATGCTTTAGGGCTTTTAAAGTATTAATGAGTCTCTGGGGAGAGGTCTATGGCTTGGCATTGAAGTCATCTGAAGGCTGTAAAAGATACTCTTCTATTTTGAGTTCTCCGCTGAGTCACCATCCAGCTGTCCCAGCCCTGGGAGCATAGGTGATAAATCCAGACTTTTCTGGACCTCCTGATCTTCATTTGCCATCATCCTTCCTAACTGAACCTACTGCCATGCGGGTCCCAGCTAGTGACAGATGCGGCTTCCACCTGCCAGGGCTTTGGTAACCAGAGTTCCACAGAGACATCATAGATACGTTAAAGCTGAATCTGGCAGTGGATGTATACATAGAGTGCTCGGGGAAGAGGGTTTTATGACGAGATGCTTAGGGTGTGCAGCTTTCACTGGCCTGCCCTTGCTCTTGGAGAAGATGGCCTTCTCTGACTTTCTCAAATTGGCCAGAGATCGCTCCTGCTACAGGGTCTTTGAAAAAGGTATTCTCACCCTTGAAATTCTCTTGCCAGCACCCACTCCTCTCATCTACGGCCAACCACCACATGCTTGAGCACACACACACAACACACACACACAGAACTAACCTCCATTCAGTCTTCACATCAGGGACAGCCTTCGGTGACCTTGGCCCAAGGTCAGGCTCCTATGCTCTCATGGCACTCATTTCGGTATATAATCACATACTGTATGTGTTCAAATACAATGTGAGCTTTTTACCCTCTCCCCCTACCCCCAATCATGCTATGGAAAAGAGGGATTTGTTTTATATTTCTAAGTGCTTCTAACATCTCTCACATTATAAGGCACTGTCTCCTTTACTTCATCTTGAACAACAAAGTACCATCTGGGAAAAGAATCTGAAACGATTTCAAGTAATACTTGTTTGTTTGCTTATTTTTAACAAAACAAGATTTATTTAACTCTGCTGCAGCCAGGAGGGGGACTCCAAGACAGGCAGACTCCAAGTAATACTGCTCTTAGAAATATCACCTTGGCAGAATAGGTGAGAAACAAGACATAGGCATTCAAAGCAGATTTAGCTGTTATTCTTGAGGTATGACTTCATTATTACAAGAGTTAGAATTATCCGATTTTAGAAAATCACCGTTGCAGATACAAGTGGTTTAATATAAGCCCTTTACAGAACACTGGGAAAAGTGCTATGGTCAGCATCACCACTGACTGAGGACTTGGGCCTGCGGATTAACTTTGCAGCATCAGCAGGTTTCTAAAGGTGTGTCACAAACAACATGTGCTCTGTACCAGGTCATACAGAGTAGATCCAGTGAACATGGACTCTGATGTTACAGATGCTTATGAAGAGTTTTAACAAAACTATTTCATGCACTGTGAGAATGGGAAAAGTAATTTTTATAAGTAAAAAAATTTACAGTGAAATAGATTTTAAATATGTATGTGTAACAATAGATTAAATATCATAACCAAAAACTTTGGTGGAGGATCGTTTCATTGGATAAATCAAAGAGGGCTTCCTGCCCAAGGTCACCTTATGTTTTGGGCATATGCAGTTTTCATTAATGTGATGATTTGATTAGTGACTGCCTCCCTAGGGACACGTTGATCTCCACAAGAGCACAGCCCCTCTCTACTCTGACTTCCATTTGCATCTCTGGCATTTCACAAGGTATACAACATGGAATACGTTAGTTGTTTGGGCCAAAAGATAAAATTATTACTTACTTATATAATTGCGTGACCCAGAAAACACTGCAGAAAGTAAAACAGAAACCTTAATAAAAGGCATTTTGATGAAAGATGTTTTAACACCTTTTGCCCTAGTGTTAACCAATTTGAGGAAAACAATGTAGACAAATCATAATATTCTTTTTTTCCTTTAGAAACTCAAGGTTCTTATTTATGCCATGATAATTCTGAGGCCACTGTTGGTTACAGTTTACTTCCTGGGAGATTTCAAGTTCAAAAAGGCCATTCCCATTACAGTTAGATGTAACCATGGAAAGAATTACAATAACCACTACTTGTTGAGAGTTTACATCCATTATTACAGCTAATCCTACAATGATCTTATGCATTGGCCGCGTTTTCTGTTTAACAAATGGGGGAGACTGAGGCTTTGAGTTCAGAATCCAACCCTTACCATGGGTTGGATGATGGGAAAACAGAGACAGAGTGGAGAGTATGAAGGCCGAGTTTCGCATCCAGGCAGCTTGCCCCAGCATTGCCCTGGCTAACTGCTATACTACTGTGGGGCCCATCATGAAGACAGGAGGAGGCAGTGGGATCTGGGAAAGTAGGTTTACAGTATGTGTTATCAGGGAAGCCGTGTCTATTTCTCTTCTTTTGCCTTCGCTCTTGTTTCTCCCCTGCACCCCACAGTAAACTGGCCATGGTTTTAATAGCTTTCTTGTTCATCTTCTTAATACCTATTCACTAAACCTTTAAAGGAAACATTTAGCTACTGCAATGTGTGTACGTAAGTTGGTTGCATAATAGGAGGGAAACAGGCCATGCCTGGAGCCTGCATTTCTAAAGAAGGATTTTAAAGCAGACTAAGAGATGTTTCACAGAGAGTCATGAGGCCCGAGTCTCTCCATCCCCTTTCATCGCTATGACGACAGGGTGCTCCTGCTACACACAGCCAGAAAAAGCAGCTGACATTTCAATGCTAGGAACATGGGGGAGAGGTTTACCCAAACAAAACACATTGACAAAAGCTAAACAAAAAAGCCCCTTTCGTTTGAATTTCAGTTGAAGAGGAAAAAATAACCTCCTAGAACAAGTCAAAACCCCATTCTTGCCTTCAGAAAAGACACGAAAGGAAAAACGCTGGAGGCCTTCTCCCCTGTCCAAGTAGGCCAATAAAACAGAACTGACTGCACCGCGGCCTTTCTTCTCTCTCTGCGCACTGGCAAGGCGACTCAGCAAACTCTCCTTGGTTTCCTTTGACTTGGCCATTAAGAAGCTGCTAATTGAAGGAGTGGTAGGGACTCACAGTAACAAATGCCTCATGTGGAGCCTCCCCAGGGAACGGCAGGAGTGCCACATTTCTTTGGATTAAAGACAAAAGACAATTCAAACATTATTTCCTTCTTGTTTCCCAATTTTGGGACCAGTTACATTATCCCTGACATAAGACCTCTGCTAGGCAGCCAGGAAAATCCCTACCCCCGCTCCAGGTCTAGATCTCTGTTGGGTGCTATACTTGGCATTGGATAAACATCTTTGATTCCTACCACAATGCAAATTGTGGATAATACCACCATTTTGCTTCTTGGGTGGGTAAACTGAGTCCTGGAGGCATGAAGTGATGGCCCAATCTCACACAGCTTGTCAGAGGCAGAGTTAGGATTCCAGCCCAAGTGTATCACGCTCCCAAGCTACGCTCTGTCCACGTTGCTGAGCTGCCTCACAGGCATAGACCTGGCACTGGCATTTTATTACAGAGCAAAATGTGTACAGATGCAGAAAGAAACCCTGAGGGAAATCCTGGAGTCAGTTCTCTTTCTGCAGGGCTTTGCTAGGGCCATACCTTTCTGAATTCAATTCCTACAGCAAATCTCTGAGGAAGCTACTTATTTTATGATCTCCGTTCCACAAATGAGGGGACTGAGGCACAAAGGAGATAAGGCATTTGCCAAAGTCACAGAGCTATTTAGTAGTAAAGCCTGGACATAAACCAGGTCTATGGTGTCTTCTATAAACTAGGTCTATGCAGCCAAATATGGACCAGTCCATGATCTCATTCCCTCTGTTGGACCTGCTCCTTACCTTGGGAGCAATCAGTCAAGGTCATACACTCTGATGCCAAAGACAAAACCCAGGCTAGCCCAGGTGGCCTTGCCATGGCAAGTTCAGCTTTGTGTTTGGCAGAAGGTGCTCTGTAGGTCTTGTAAGAACCGGACCCCAACCTGGTTGGGCATCTTTTGGGTAGCCAGGCCTACAGGGAAATTCCCCTGGATTTGTGAGGTTCCCTGTGTCTTCCACTGAAGATCATTCTGGAGTAAAATATGAGGGCTAAGGACATCAGGTCTTTGAACAAGCTGTCTGTGTTCTTCTGGGAGGAAACCGCTTCCCAGTGTGTCCTGGACATTGTGCTAACCTTCCCTAAGCTAGCAGTGTCCATGCCCTGTTACAAGCCAACTGAGTAAACATAGCCAAGAGGAAATAAAATGAATGATGTTTTGGACTTGTCCAGATACATATCACCAGTCATTTCATCTCTGTCATCACCGTTTATTATTTTTACTTAGATGATAAGTGAAACTGTGCCATGAGAGGATATTGGGGATTAAGTCCCAAAGGACCTGGAAAGGAATCCCTACCAGCATATTCTGAGCACGGAATGCACCAAAATTCTCTGAAAGAAAAAGCCAGTATTCATGAGTAACACATCCATATGCTTTTCCAAAATGCGGAAAACAGCATTTGTTGATTGGCTATAAGTAGATGATATAGATTGTGCTGCTTTGCTAAGTCCTGCTGTATGATCAGAAATACCAATGTAAGTCTTCCCTAACAGATATGCATATTTTAATAGTCATAGTTTACAGTACTCATACCCACCAAGGTTTGAGTAAGCTGTGAACTGAAAAAGCTGGTGTCCACGAGAAAGGGGGGACTTTTTTAAAAAGAGAGTTCTGTTGAATTAGACTGAATGGACATTTCTGTTCAGTGTGCTTAGGCCCTGGGCCAGAGGAGAGCTCAGATACTATGCCAAGGTGACATATTTAACCTCTTTACAGATGAAACGCAGAGCAGAAGAGATGCTCTTTCTGCAGTACCTCATGGTGCAGAGTTTCAGCACTATTGATCTGAGATCAAAGTATGGTTTTCTCCTGCAGGGTGACCTTCAGCAGCTGCAGGAATGAGTGAGCAGGACTTGCAGTATTGCTTTTATGCTAATATCTGACAATAGTACAACCATCATGATCTCTTTAGCTCTTTAATACCCCATCTCCCACTGTGGCGTTTCCAAATGAAACGTCATTGGGAATTGGAGAAATTTTATGTCTGTGTGTGCGTTTTATCAAATAATAGTAGGAGGCAAGAGAAAGCTATAAAGCAATAAGAGGGAATTAGGAAAGGGATAACAGTCACAAAGATGTAAAAATAATCAAATAAGGATATATTAATGGGGTTTTTCCTACGCTTTGGAAAAGCAGAATATCTCATTTCCACATTTGGGTACAGACTAGGAATAGGGTGGTGACTGAATAGCTTTTAGATAATTTAAACATGGAAAATATAAAAATCATTTGATTTGAAAGTTAAAAAAACACATGACTTTCCTTTTAGTTTCTTTTATATACTTGGTAAAGTATTTCAGGCTTCACTACATCTAAATGCTACGCTGGCTAACAAGACTTTTGCATTTGTATTCTTGGTCTTTACTAAAGCCACTGTCATTTATTAATACTTACTGTTCAATTTTGAAGGAAGAAAGGAAATATGAAAACAAGTGATAAAATTCTCTATTGGTAGTTTTTTTTTCTAAATCATGCGAAGGGGTTTTTAATAAACAAATGACTTTTTAGTATTTAGGCAAAAGCGTTAGCTTTATCAGGTCATGCAAATCAGCTGAATAAATGGAATTAGAGAAGACAATACATTTATTAAAATTTACCTTCAGGTAGCTGACTGGAGCAGAGAGCCCTGGTTGAAGATGGAAGTTGAATGCCCGCTTTGCACACAGCCAGGAAATCAAAGTTTGACAAATACCCAAGAGAAACTCTTTAAATCCCTTCCCTCGTTAGCTCTGCTTCTTTGCCCAGAAGCGCATTCAAGTCTATTGGAGTTGAAATTCTGCTGTTCTGTCAACTAGTCAGGGTCTGAAGTGACAGGCGAGAATTTGGAGGTCGGCACAGGCTGTCATCGTTTTTGTTGCAGATTCCTGGATTTCTCCAGCAGGCTGGCCCCCAGGAGGGCGCGATGTGCAGCACAGGGAGCGCAAACCCGGAGGGAAGCCGGGAACTCTGCTGGCGTGGAGGGAGTTAACCGCCCTCCCCTGGAAGCCCTTGTTCTCAGTCTCATAACTTGGCTAGAATATAAGCACTTGGCTCTGTATGCGTTTTTTTTTTTCCCCCCTTCTGGAAGGTTTTGTAAGCAAGATCCCTTTTGGGGGGAGTTTTATTTTAAGACTTTGAAAAGAAGCTCCATGCTGTTGTTTCTTCCTAAAGGAAATTGGGGGGTAGGAATTAAATGGGGGTGGGGGCGGGGAGCAGAATGGCAGCAGATGTACTCTGGAAGTGCCATTCTCACGGGTACTCTGGGTTTTAATAGCACAGCACCGTCAGATCCTTTAACTTCTCTTTGAATGAGCTTCAGAAATTTACCGTGCACGTGAGCCATCACTCCTTGTATCGTAGATCACTCCTTAGCCCTGTTAAGATGTTGCAGTATATAGATTGTTCTCCTGCTACAGCTCCCTACTGTGATGCCATGTTTGAATGGTTGGTCTGTAAGAAGTTTCTCCTGAAATGTGACCGGAGGTGGTGGCTTATTTTTGACCTGGCATTCTGGTTATTTATATACAGGTCCTTCTTCTTCTACTGCTACTTCCACACTTCCTGCTTGTTTATTATGTGTCAGACATCGTGCTAACAGCTTTTTATGCATTGCATCACTTGATCCTCACAAGTGTATCCAAGGTGAATTTCACAGTGTTCTCATTTGAGGGGTAGTGTGGTATAGTGGTGAAGTCTGCAGGTGTGGTGGACAGGTAGCTGGGGCTTGTGTCCTGGTTTCCCTACTCCCTAACTGTGTGACCTTGGACAAGATACATAACACCTTTCAGCTTCAGGGCTATCTATGAGATGCAGATGCAAATATGAAAACGATAATGTTATCTAGCTCAGTCATTGTGAGTTTTAAGTAAGTGAATATAACTATATAGATCGCTCTGTACCACCTACCAGGCACTCAATATATGGAGTTCTTATGGTTTGCATAAGAAGAAATAAAAGCTGGGGGAGGCTGAATGGTTCCCAAATCAATTACCTTGATCAAGGGCTACACTTGTACTACTCTACTGTAATATCTGAGCTATAATACTTTTATCCTATCTTTTTCTGAGCATGCTATTGGCTCCTTGAAGGTAGAGGATGCAGCTCCTCTTTAGTCTCCAGGTGCCTAACACAGAGCTTTGCACATTGTAAATATTGCATTAATATCAGATGAATGGTTATAATTAAATTTAGCTTTTCTAAAGGAATGCCAAAGGCTGACCAAAAACTAAACAAAATGATTCAAAACAAAATAGAAATAAACAAAACCTCCCAACTATAATTCCAGACAATCTCGACGAACATGCCCTCAGCCTAATCTTTCAAAGCACTTTTAGAAACATTTGCCATCTTTATGTTATAAACACTGTGAGTGAGAGGTAATAGGAATTATCTCTAGTTTGCAGTTGGGGGAATTTGGGAGCAGAGGAAACTGGGCAGTTTGCCTAGGAACCAAAAACAAGTCGCAGTGCAGCTGGGAACCGTCTCACAGCTCCAGAATCAGGATGACTTACTCCCAGCTGCCTTTCCAGGGACAGGAGGAAAGGATGTGACGTCCTCCTTTTGCCCTAGACAATGCGATGTTTTTCCTTGGCCGGCTCCTCAGAGGAAGCGTGAAGGGATGGGCTGTGTTCGACGTTCCTTCTCCCCTGCCTCTGTGCACATCTGTGGTCAGGAGTGTGGGAGGCATAGGCACCATTTCTCCAGCGATCTCCTGCAGGGCACAGGCGTGGCAGGACTGTTGCAGGATATGTGCTAAGGCCTGTCTGAGGATCATGTCCTGGCTGCTTAAAGGAAATTTTCTTCGGGACCCAACACTGTTTGTTCTAGCTAGCATTTCTCCTTTATCTGAGAGGTCTCTACGAGGTTGATTCAGGTAATTATGTCAATTCCATGAGAATGTAGAGGACGTTTTAGCTAGAAGGCTATGGAAAAAAGATTTGATGGATTCAAACTGTTTACTTACTACTGAAGTTGATATTTTCTGTTTCCTATGGAATCATCAAAATATATTCTCTAATAGAAACTGTCAATATACAAATTATTTGGTTAAAGCAAGCTGGTTACATCTCTTAAATGTAAAAGCTCATTTGTAAGGGGCAAGGCTTGAGAATTTTGACTCATTTCTACAGATTTTCTTATTAATCTATAACATAATTAAAAAAATCCAACTAGATAAGAGAGAAAAATGAATTAAAAATACATAAAAGGCCCTTGAATTCACAATGTCTTTCAACTATGACTTTATTTTGGGAATTTTCATTGGCAGCTATCCAGACGCTTATTGTTTCTGAAGCTGTCATTTCTAAAACGGTTTACAGCTCATAGAGCTGAGGACAATAAACCCACAACAACACCCACCTACCAGCTGGGGCTGTCGATCAGATTTAGAAAATGTGTGCAGTCTCCAAATGTGACGGGGAACTTTGACAAAGAGCTTCTCACGTTATTGGTCCATAGAATGTCAGTGCTGGTCAGAGGCACCACAAACGCCAGCAGCGAACTTGGAATTCTGCTTTTAACTCTTTAGTGTTGGGATTTCTTGTGGGAAGCAGATGAAAGCCTCAGCCAGCTCCCAGAGCCTACTATGAACCTCCCCCACTCAGCTCCTGCTCCAGCCAGGGTATCTGTGATGTGAAGAACTCCTAATCCAGGGAAGGACCAGGCCCAGTATGCATGGGTTCTGTGTAAGTGGATTCAACCAATCACAGGTTGAAAATTTTGAGAGGCCGGCACTGTGGTGTAGTGGGTAAAGCTGCCACCTGCAGTGCCGGCATCCCAAATGGGCACCAGTTCGAGACCTGGCTGCTCCACTTCTGATCCAGCTCTCTGCTATGGATTGGGAAAGCAGTAGAGGATGGCCCAAGTCCCCTGCACCCATGTGGGAGACCTGGAAGAGGCTCCTGGCTCCTGGCTTCAGATCGACACAGCTCCGGCCCACTGGAGAGTGAACCAGTGGATGGAAGACACCTCTCTCTCTCTCTCTCTCGCTCTGCCTCTCTGTAACTGCCTTTCAAGTAAATAAATAAATCTTTTTAAAAAAATATTAATTTATTTATTTGAAAGTCAGAGTTACACAGAGAAAGGCAGGGAGAGAGAGAGAGAGAGAGGTCCTCCATCCACTGGTTCACTCCCCAATGGGCCATAACAGCCAGAGCTGTGCTGATCTGAAGCCAGGAGCCAGGAGCTTCTTCCGGGTCTCCCACACAGGTGTAGGGCCCAAGGACTTGGGCCATGTTCTACTGCTTTTCTAGGCCATAGCAGAGAGCTGGATCAGAAGTGGAACAGCCAGGACTCAAACTGGCATTTATATGGGATGCCGACACTGCAGGCAGCGGCTTGACCTATTATGCCACAAAGCCAGCCCCAAATAAATAAATCTTAAAAAAAAATTTGTTGAAAAAAAAAAAACCCCTCATCTGTGCTGAATATGTACCAACTTTTTCCGTGTGATTATTCCCTAAGCAATACAGCATAATAATCATTTAATAGCACTTGCATTGTATTAGATATTATTAGTAATCTAGAGATGATTTAGGGCATATGGTAGGATGCACATGGGTTATATGCAAATATCACGCCATTTTATGTGGGACACTTGAGTGTTTGCCCTCCGTGGAGGGGTTGGGAGTGTTCTGGAACCAAGCCCCTGTGGATGCCGAGTGATGAATGTAATCAAGCCCAAGCATATAATGCACTTCTTTGTTCATGGTACGAATCTCCAGTTGAGTCATGAGAGAAATAGCATAGTTCCCGCCGTTTAGGCGTCTGAGAGAAAATACATGCGCCCAGTGGCAAAGGTCCCATGATTCCCGGGGAGTAGTGAGAACCATGGGTAGGGAGGCAATGTGGGTGGAGGGAAGCTGTAGTGACAACAGGATGTCCCTAACAATCTTGACCGGGGCTTGGCCTGTATGGCCCTGTTCCCTGCTTACCCTCTGTGTTAGTTTGCTAGCGCTACCGTAACAGAATACCACAGACCCGGTGGCTTACACAGCAGGTTTATTCTCTCACCGTTCTGGGGACTAGAGAGTCCAGAACATGGTGTTGACAGGTTTGCTTTCTCCTGAGGCCTCTCCCGTTGGCTTGCAGGTGGCTGGCCCTCTTACTGGGTCCTCATACCTCTCCCACTCTGTGTGTGGTGCCGCTTCCTCTTCTTTATAAGGAGACATCCTGTTGGACTAGGGCCTCAGCCTTAGGATTCCATTGAACATTATTCACCCTTTTAAAGGCCCTATCTGCAAGTACAGCCACATCGGGGGTTAGGGCTTCAATACACATGGGAAGCAGCTCAGTGCATAACACCTCATTATGTCTTTTTGACCTCGATGGTTAGCTCTCAGTAGGTCTTGCTTCCAACACTTGGGTCTCAGTTCTGCTTAGCTGCTCTTCAGTCTCCCCAGGGCCCCAACGTGACCATTGCATCCCTGCACCGGACTCCTTCGGGTCACTCGGCTGACTTTTGGTTATGAACTCACAGCCTCAGTTTCTGAATACAGGCTCTCGCTGGAGTTAATGGTAGCCAGCCTCTGCCAGCCCTTGTTCTTGTTCTTTTTTTTGCTTGTTTTAAAGGTTTATTTGTTTATCTGAAAGGGAGGAAAAGACAGAAAAGACAGGAGACAGAATCTTCCATCTGCTGGTCCACTCCCTTGGGGTGTCCAACATAGGTGGAGTCTCCTGTCCTCCCAGACACATTAGCAAGGAGCTAGATCAGAAGCAGAACAGCAGAGGCTTGAACCAGTGCTCTGATATGTGATGCTAGTGTCACAGGTAGTGGCCTAACCTTCTGGCCACAATGCTGGCCCCCTCCGCCAGCCCTTCTGTAGGCTTGAATACACCTTGCATCAAATCTTCAGGAGAGGCTTGACAAACGGGAAGCAATTAACAAGAGAGTAATAAAATGGGTACAGTGATCTGCTAAATATAATATGGATGATGTAATTCACTGTCATTATTCTCGTAATAACATTTGAGGCAAAAGAAACAAATACAAAAGGAGAAAGATAGGTTAGGGCTACACGTATTTTAGATACCAGGCTAAGCAGTTTGGCTTTTATCATTGGTAAAAGGGAGTATGGATGGTGTTCCCATTGAAGGTTAGGAAATGTAGGAAAAGCATTGGCCAGGTTAAGTTTTGCTGCAGTGAGAAATAATCCCAAAATGTCAGGGTAATTTGCTTTCCTCTTTATGCTCCATGTTTTTTGAAGATCTGCTGCATTTCCGTTGTGTGTCTTCATTCTGGGATTCCTGCTGAAGGGGAAGTATCCTTGATAGAAGCAAAAGAGATTTGCAGATTGCCTGCTTTTTTTTTTTTTTTTAAAAAAAGATTTATTTTATTTATTTGAAAGACAGAGTGACAGAGAGAATCTTCCAATTTCTGGTTTATTCCCCAAATGGCCATGACAGCTAGGGCTGGGCCAGGCTAAAGCCAGAAGCCTGGAATTCAACCTGGATCTCCCAAGAGGGTGACAAGGACCCAAGTACTTGAGCCATCATCTACTGCTTCCCAGATGCATCTGTACGGTGTTGGATTGGAACTGGAGTAGCTAGGACTTGAACCACCACTCCAATATGGGATGTAGGCATCCCAGGTGGTGATTTAACCCATTATGCCATAACGTCCACCCCCAGAAAGTAGATTTTTATTAGGGGTGGAAAAAAAAGTTTTAAAGTTTTAGGAAAAAAGAGGAAAAGTAGATAGAAGGGGCAGAAGCCAGATTTGAAACAGGGGGGGAAGGCAGAAGAAATAAAGAGGGCAAGAGAAAGGGAAGTTGGACAAAAATAAGAGGCAGCTGTGTAAAAGACACAAATAAATGACAGAACTGGGGCAACAGAACTGTACAGCAATCCCAATGCCAATCCCATGCTTACATATACAGTTGTGAGAGGTGTGTATCGCTTTCCTAGGACTGTCTTACTAAATTACTACCAACTACAGAAATGTTTTCTTGATGTTTTTGAGGCTGACAGTGGGAACTGAAGTGTCAGCAGGCAATGCTCTTGTGAACACTCTAGGGAAGAATATTTCCTTCACTCTGCCTGGCTCCTGAGCACTCCCAGAAATGCTTGGGGTACTTCTTGGCTGGGAGCTGTGGCACACCCCTTTGCGCTCCCATCTTTGCAGATCTCTCTCCCTGTGTGTCTTCTGAATCTCATTATGTTCTCTTCACCCATAAGGATGCCAGTCATTGGATTTACAGTCTACCATAACCCATTATGACCTCGTCTTAACTTATTACATATGGAAAGGTCACCTTCTCAATATAGGAAGGGTTGAGACTTGACCATGACTTTTGAGGGTCACTACTCATTCCATGTTAGTGTACTCTCATACTCCTAAAATTCATGTCTTTCCCATGTGCAAACTATGTTTGTCCCACCCCAACATTCCTAAGCCATTCCGGCGTAAAGTTCCAAATCTCATCTTACTACCATCCACTCAGAAAGTCTCCAATCTCATCACTAAGCCAGTCATGTGTGACACTCTAGGTGTGATTCATTGGGACAAAATTCCTCTCTGTCAATGAGACTAGAAAGCAACGACATAAAATAGACTTCTTCGTTCTGAAAGGGAGAAAATGGAAGCAGTAATAGTACTACTTGCTCCAAGTAAAACCACAACTGAGCAGGGCCAATTCTATTACCTTCCAGGCCTGAGTAAAATCCTCAGGTCCCATGTTCTTCCCTCTAGGCCTGCAGAGGCCCCACTGGCATCTGAGCCACCTCGGGAGTTGGATTACTTTGCTAAGGCTGCCCTAACATGATGCCAAGGCTGGGTAGCCTAAACAACAGATGTTGATTTTTTTTTTAAGATTTATTTTATTATTTTTATTTGAAAGACAGAGTTACAGAGATGCAGAGGCAAAGAGAGGAGAGAGAGAGAGAGAGGGAGAGAGAGGTCTCCCATCCACTGGTTTACTTCCCAGATGGCTCCAACAGCCATAGCAGAGAGCTGGATAGGAAGTGGAGCAGCTGGGACTCGAACTGGTACCCATATGGGATGCCGGCCTTGCAGGTAGTGGCTTTACCCTCTATGCCACAGCTCCAGCCTAGAGATGTTGATTTTCTCAGAGCTGCAGAGACCAGGAGTCTGAGATCAAGATGTCAAGAGGGTTGCTTTCTTCGGAGGCCTCTCTCCTCAGTTTGCAGGTGACTGTCTTCTTGTGTCCTCACGTGGTCTGCTTTCTCTGTGCCCGTGTCCTATTCTCTTCCTGTAAAGGTACCAGTCATATTGAATTAGGGCACATCCGTATGGCTTCCTTTGACCTAAATAAGGTCCTATCTTCAAATAGAGTCACTTGTGACTTATGAATTTTGTGATGGGCAATATATAATTTAGTTCATCAGAGGGGTCATTCCCCCTTTTACTTGAAGGCTAGCACATCTCTGCAGGCAGGTAAGGTTTTGGAAGTCACAGCCATCATTTTGCCCCACTTCTGAGCTTTGATCCCATTGTTTCTGGGGTCATAACACTTTTTTTTTTTGGACAGGCAGAGTCAGACAGTGAGAGAGAGAGAGAGAGAGAGAGACAGAGAGAAAGGTCTTCCTTTTCTGTTGGTTCACCCCCGAAGTGGCTGGCGCGTTGCGCTGATCTGAAGCCAGGAGCCAGGTGCTTCCTCCTGGTCTCCCATGCAGGTGCAGGGCCCAATCACTTGGGCCACCCTCTATTGCCTTACTGGGCCACAGCAGAGAGCTGGACTGGAAGAGGAGCAACCGGGACAGAATCTGGTGCCCCAACCAGGACTAGAACCTGGAGTGCCAGCGCTGCAGGCAGAGGATTAGCCAAGTGAGCTGCAGTGCCGGCTGGGGGCTCATAGCATTCTTAAAAACTTTCTTGGTATCTCATGCAATTCACAGAGGTCTAAATCCGCAAAAAAGAAGAGTCTTTCACAGATTTTTCCTGGATAAGCCTATCTATATTTATGGCTTCTGCTGAGAAAATTTATTGGATCCCTAGGTCATTCTCACATGCCTAATTGCTCCGAATTGCTGTAGTAAAAAGTTGTCCAGCCATACCCTTGGTATTTTCCTCAAGCATGCATTCTCATCTTTTTGCTATCTTTTGCTAGGAGTTTTCACAATAATTCAATTATTAGCATTGACTCCTTTTCATTTTTTAAAAATTTATTTATTTATTTAAAAGGCAGAGTGAGCAAGCAAGAGAGAGAGAGCTCATCCATTCATTGGTTCACTCCCCAAATGCCTGGAACAGTCAGAGCGAAGCCAGGCTTAAGTCAAGAGCCTGGAACTCCATCTGGGTCACTCATGTGGGTTGCTGGTGTCTCAAGTAGCAACTTAACCCACTGTGCCACATGGGCAGCTTCTCCTTTTTCTTCCCTTTCTCCTCTTTCTTATTCTTCCTCCTCCTCTTCCTCCTCTTTTTCCCCTTCTCCTCCTTCTTTTTAAAGAGTTAGGATTTATCCTTGTTGAGTATTCCTACAAGATTTATTTTTTATTTTATTTATTTTTAAGATTTATTTAATTGAAATGCAGAGTTACAGAGAGGCAGAAGCAGAGAGAGGTCTTCCAAATGCTGGTTCACTCCCCAGATGGTGGCAATGGCTGGAGTTGCGCCGATCCGAAGCCAGGAGCCAGGAGCCAGGAGCTTCTTCTGGGTCTCCCTCGTGGGTGCAGGGGCCCAAGGACTTGGGCCATCCTCTGCTGCTTTCTCAGGCACATTAGCAGGGAGCTGGACTGGAAGTGGAGCAACTGGGACTTGAACCAGCTCCCATATGGGTTGCTGGTGCCTCAGGCTGGGGCGTTAACTTACTGCACTACAGTGCTGGCACCAACACCAGCTTCTAGCATTGGTTCCTTTTTGCTTAATAATGTCTCCCTCCACTTATTTGTTTCTTCCTGTATTTTATAGCAAGAGGAAGCCAGATCACACTTTCCATTCTTTGGAGATTTCTCAGGTCCCTCATTTAGGAGTTCTGCTTCCCAAGAGTAGAACATAATTCAGCCAACTTCTTACCACTTTATAACAAGGACCACCTTTCCTCCAGTATCAAATGACGTGTTCATCATTTCTTCCTGCATCCTCAGCAGAAGCACCTCCAACTCATATTTCTACCAACTTCCTGTTCATGGTAATATGAGTATTATATTCCCTAAGAAGATAGATTTATCTACGGTTCTCCTTTTTGCTTTCTGAGCCCTCACCCAGATCTCCTTTGATGTCCATATTTCTACCAACAATCTCCTTTTTTTTTTTTTTTTTTGACAGGCAGAGTGGACAGTGAGAGAGAGAGACAGAGAGAAAGGTCCTCCTTTGCCGTTGGTTCACCTTCCAATGGCCGCCGCGGCCGGCACACTACAGCCGGCTCACTGCAGCCGGCGCGACACGCTGATCCGAAGCCAGGAGCCAGGTGCTTCTCCTGGTCCCCCATGGGGTGCAGGGCCCAAGCACTTGGGCCATCCTCCACTGCCTTCCCTGGCCACAGCAGAGACCTGGCCTGGAAGAGGGGCAACCGGGATAGAATCCTGCACCCTGACCGGGACTAGAACCCGATGTGCCAGCACTGCAAGGCGGAGGATTAGCCTATTGAGCCACGGTGCCAGACTACCAACAATCTCTTCAAGATAATCTAGGTTTTTTTCTATCATGTTTCAGAATTCTTCTAACTACTACCAACCATTACCGTTATCCAGTTTGAAAGCCATTTCAACATTTGTAGGAAGCTGTAATAGTAACATCCCACTCAGTACCAAAATCTGTTGTCAGTTTTCTAGAGCTGTCATTGACAAATTGCTATTATCTGCCTGGTTTAAAGCAACAGAAATGTTTTTTCTCCCTATATTCCGGAAGCTAACAGTCTAAAATTAAAGCATAGGCATGGTTACTCTCCCTCAGAGTCTAGAGAAGAATCCGTCCATACCTCTTCCTTACTTTTGGTAGCTCCCAATAATCTTTGATGCCGATTTGTAACTGTATCACCCCCATCTCGACCTTTATTTTCACATAAGCCCTCTTCCTTCGTGTTCTTCTGAGTCTCTGTGTGTCCTCTCCTATTCTGATAAAGACACAAGTTATTGGAGTTAAGGTCTATCCTAATCCAGTACAACCTCATCTTAGCTTAGTTATATCTGCAAAGACTCTGTCCAAATAAGGTTACACTCACGAATACCAAAGGTTGAAACTTGAACATTTCTTTCTGGGGGACACAATCCAATGCACTCTAGTGGGTTGCAAGTTTGACTCTAAATGTCTAGTTGACCAAATGAATGAGGAAAATATGATCAGAGGCAGAATTCATATTGTTCCATACTGTAAAGGATGTGCGGGCTGCTCGCCTCTGGCCCGCTTTCACCCGACTCCCGGGGTCTGTGTGGTGACTCCGTGCCTCTTGCCCCCACCAAGCTGCTCCTCTCAGGATAATCAACCTCAATATCTGGTGTGCCAACGTGACTGAGAGACAGCATATCGAACTCGGCGAGGTCCCCCCTTGATTTTGGCAAGTAGGCCCCTCGGTGTTTTGTGTGCTCTTAAGTTCTATGAGGTTGAGCACAGAACTCCCTCCTAAGCCTCTTTCCTTGTCCTTGTCCTCAGTCTAAGTGACCCCAGGTTAGCACACACCGCCCAGAAGCGTACTCCACTTCTTGGCTCCTCCTTTTATTTTCAGTTCGCCCGGCGAATTCACATAAGGAACTGATCATCCCCGAATTCGGAACCATGTCATCTTCCCTCACTCGAGAGAGGTGACGCTCTGGAGACACCATGTGGGCATACGGCCTTGACCTAACGAATCAAGGAAGTCCCCCACTAAGCACAGGACATACATACGATCTGATACACTACTGTCTGTTCATCTAATGTAGGGAAACCCCCGGCACAATGCCATCAGCCATTGAGGTGCTAGGAATTTGTTTTGTATGGCAGCAGTACTGTGCATGTCTTTCCTTTGGCTAGAGTTGGCATGGTGCCTGCTCTTAAGTGCTCAAACATGGGAAAGATACCCCCCACTCAGAAACCCACACAGATTACCAAATATAATGAATCTGTGAGTGATAAGAGCCTGTCACTCCAGGCCTCTGCTTCACAGGCAACAGTTGATGACTTAGGGAGAGAGAGCTCTGACAGTGAAAATTACATGACAGCAGACAACGCAGCAATGCCTAGTCAGCCACCCCCCAAATATCCGTGGGATGAACTTAGATGACCTTGAGGCGATAACCCATGCAAGGTCATCCTGCCCACACACAGTGAGGATCCCCATGTTTGTGGCAGTCCCCAGGGACCCCAGGCTCAGGGAAGCCACTAGACCTGCATGTTTGCCATTAATTTAGAAGTGGACACAGAATTCAGGTCCTGGATTCCAATGTCTGTAACAAAGCTTCTGCTAACCAAGGGCCGAGAGCATGCTTGTGTCTGTCCAGAGAATGCGGGAAAGCCCATTTGGGTACCAGTGAGAAACATCAAGCCTGCAACTGACAGTCAAACAGAACCAGCTGAACAAGACTGAGAGTCCGCCTTGTTAGTGGATGCACCTGCTACCAATTGTCAAGCTGCTTGCCCTATCATCCTGCCCTGAGGAACTGCCCACAGCTACATCTGCTACTGCTTTATACCCCACTTAGCTCTGGTCAGCCATTTGAACAGCCAACAGCCTGCGTGCAGTCATGGCATTCCTGATTACCATTGTTCCTCATTCCTACCCCCATCTGAGCAAGCACTCCTGTGGTTTCCCGTTTTGAGGGCTAGTTAGTCAACAATAGGTAAGATCTCCTGGGGGACAACCTAAGACAGGCACAGCTGCATGAGGAGACCACACGGAAACGGGGCCAAGGATCATGCCTCCCGTTGCTCAAAAATAAGCGAAAAGGGGGAAATGTGGTGGAATGAGAAGGCTGTGCCAAGATGGCCACTGGTAAGCGAGCATCAGTTACTCAGGAATGGCTTTGGAACCCACCTGGCAAAGGAGCCTGCCTGGCAACAGGCAGTGATTGGTTAGGGCATAAACTGCCCCTTGACCAGATTGGCTGCCTCGGCTATATAAGCTGCTGTACCAACTGAAATAAACGAGTCTGCGGGCTACTCGCCTCTGGCCCGCTTTCACTGGACTCCCAGGATTTTTGTGGTGACTCCACGCCTCTTGCCCCCACCGTGCTTCTCTTCTCAGAATGAATCCACAGCAACAGTGGTCTGATTTTTAGTCTTCAGTGTTGACATTAGCAAAACATTAGCCAAATGCACTTTCTATTTGCACTTAAGTTCTGATCTCCCTCATGTGTGTTCATTTGAACCTAATGTCATGCACCACTGTGTAAATTTGGATGACTCTGAAGAATGAGTCGGGTGGGTCCTCTAGGAGGAGCCAAGAACTTCTTGGGAAAGACTGATTCTGAGCGAACAGGAAGCTAGGCAGACAGAGTATCTCAATAATGTAGCTGTTGGAGTGAGAATACTTTATGTCTCTTAGACCTGACCCCAGCCCAGCTCTCAGTGGACTCAATTGCAGCCTGGAAAGAGGGGAGCTCTGGATTTAAAAGGAATGAGCCATTTTAAATGGAATCTCTTGAAACCACCATGGTGCAAACAAGCCCTGCTTTTATACCCATGTCACTTTCTGTAACGTAAAGCACAGCAGGCATTTGTATATAGATGACTCCAGAACACACAGAGTGACTCAGACATCTCATTCATGCTCCGCGCTTTGGCATGCTCCAGGAATGGACAATAGTGCATAGTGGGGACACGCGGGGTGGTGATGGTAGTGGTGTTCAGTGGCAGTGACAGATCTCGGCCCGGTGAGGTGGGTGGCAGCAAGCCTGCTCATGTGCCCACTAGAGGTGGCAGTGTCTGGCAAAGTAGTGGACCCCAGCAGGAGGGGGAAAGGCCTGGAATTGTGTATCTCAGACCAGAGCTGACATCATCCAGCTTCTCAGACAGAGGATATCCTCAAGGGAGTTACAGCATGAGAATGTGCAGTGGGAGACATCATCTGGACACACGTGAGAGCTCTCTGAAGACGTCCTGACAAGATGGACTGAGTGTAATGTTGACAGGGAGAGCTGAGTTTCAAAGAAACAGAGTTGACTGTAAGAAGTAAGGTGGCCTCAGGATGAAAACAGGGAGTCTTTTTTTTTTTTTTTTTTTGGACAGGCAGAGTGGACAGTGAGAGAGACAGAGAGAAAGGTCTTCCTTTACCATTGGTTCACCCTCCAATGACTGCTGCGGCCGGTGCACTGTGCTGATCTGAAGCCAGGAGCCAGGTGCTTCTCCTGGTCTCCCATGTGGGTGCAGGGCCCAAGCACTTGGGCCATCCTCCTCTGCACTCCCGGGCCACAGCAGAGAGTTGGACTGGAAGAGGAGCAACCGGGACAGAATCCGGCGCCCTGACCGGGACTAGAACCTGGTGTGCCGGCACCACAAGGTGGAGGATTAGCCTAGTGAGCCGCGGTGCTGGCCAACAGGGAGTCTTAATAAATGCTTTGCTCTTTGAGAATTACTTAAACTCATTGTCAGTTTAATCAAAATGGACAAGGGCTTTTGTTTGATCTAGTTCATGATGATATTTTGCACCTGTATGTGAGTAGATTTTCTTTAAGGTTTCTGCCACCTTTTTATATTCCTGAACTCCTTCTTCACAAGAGCAAGAAATTTTTATTTATCTATTTTCCCCCCAAAGAAACCTTTTATTTAAGGAATACTGACTTCATGAATTTCATAAGTACAATCCCCATCTACACTCTCACCCCTTCTCCTCCTCCTCCCATTTCCAGTCCCTCCACTGAAATCCATTTTTGATTAACTTTATACACAGAAGACCAACTCTATACTAAGTAAAGAGTTCAACAACTTTCATGGTAAAATAAAAAACAAGACAAAACAAAAACTGTTCCTCAGCAGTCAAGACAAGGGCTGTTCAAAGTCATTGCATCTTGAAGTTAATTTCACTTCCTTTTTAAAAAATTTTTTTTATTTATTTATTTTTACACAATTCCAAGTACTGTACTTTTTAGTTTGGGGATATCACAGACTCATTTACTTATATTAGACAAGATTAACCTCATTCAAAACTTACTGATTATAAATTCAGATAAATACAGAAATTGATGCAATTAAACAAAAATGTCAGGATCTTATTCTTAAAATTCTTAGATTATAACTTTTTATGCAGGCTATAATTACCTGCTCCATATTCACCAATAGTTATGGTTCAATTTAACCACATCAATTGTAAACCTTATATATTCTTAAAGAAAATGTGAAAATTACAATTTTTTACCAAAAGGTCTAGTCCAGATTTCAAATATTTGCTTCCCTCCCTCCCCCCATTCAGTTAGACATTTCAAATAAACTAAAAATAACATCTCACCTGCAACATTCCATAATAGCAATCACTTGATGTATAAAACTTTAACTATGCCTTTTTTTTTTTAAAGAAACAATTAACTTTAAAGAAGCACTCAAGAATGATACATCTTTTGCTAGCACTTAGACATAGCTATAATACAACTCTTTGAGGACAGAGGTCCTGAATGGAAAGTTAGTGCACAGTGACTCCTGTTGTTAATTTAACATTTAACACTCTTATGTATGATTCAGTGACCACCCAAGGCTGTTGACATGAACTGCCTGGGCTATGGAAGCCTTTTGAATCCACAAACTCTGTCAGCATTTAGACAAGGCCATAAGCAAACTGGAAGTTCTCTCCTCCCTTCAGAGAAAAGTACCTCCTTCTTTGGAGCAAGAAATTTTGTATTTTGTGTTTTGTTTTTTGTCCTCTAAGAAGTTTCCGTTACCATTAAAAGAGTCCAAAATAAGCTGGGCTGACGATATTTGGTTGTGAACATTGACTGTCAGATCCCTTGCCAAGGACACATGCTTCTGAGTCCCAGCCCAAAGGTTCACATAGGTCCTTGTGTCTAGTGCTTTCATTCAGAACTGGTAAGTTCTAAACCGAAAGACATTTGAAGCTGAAACTCAACACCTGCTGTTTTCTGGTCCCCTCAGTCCTTTGTGCCTACCTTCCATCAGCTTGCAGCCAATCAAAGGGCATCAGATTGGCCTGCTGGGGTCTTTCTGATCACTGATGCCACAGAATACCACTAGAAATGAATTCTACTGTCTCTCAAGCCAAATCACACCAGCCTACTCCTCTGAGGATAAAGTGTGTATTCAAAATTATTGCTCTTCCTGAAGGAAGTAGAGCAGAGAATTGCTGAGTCAGCCAGACCTGAATTCAAATGCAAATAGTGATGCTTCTTAGCTCTGTGACCTTGGGAAAGTTACTTCACCTCTCTGTTTTAATGCACTCATCTGTCAAATGAGAATGATAATAATACCAACCTCACAGAATAAATGCAGTGAAAAGAAATGATGCTTGCATAGCACTTTGCCCGGTGCGTGACTGGACTGGGGCTCAATAAATGATGATGGTGATGGTGATGGTGATGCAAGTCAGTGATAAGGGGGTTGTCATAGAACCTTCTGCAAAAGGATGGGCACTGCCTCCTTTGCCTCCTTTTCTCCTGTGAACCGCTGACACAGTCTGGGAGGAACTCCACTTTTCATGCAGCTGGGTGGGTATGGCCTTTAAGTCAAGCTGTGCAAACATCAGCTGCTCACATCCATCCCTGGAGTCCTGTGTAGTTGTCTTTTCTCAGATAGAGAATCCTCCCCCAGTCTGGGGACACTGGAGTCGACTGTGTACTGGCAACGTGAGCTACATAAATGCTCTTTTGTTCTGATCTCACCCTAAGAAAGACAGAGCCCAATTTATTGAATCATCTGCTGTTCACATCCCTGTTCAAGTGACATGCAGCTGGATTTCTTAGGATTTCTGTGCACTGGACTTGTAGGATGTGTCTTGCTCACCAAGACAGAAGTTTATACTTGGGCCTTCTCATGGATGAAGTCACTTTGCTTTATAGCCAAAGGCCGCCCTCCTCCAAGCTGTCTGATGTTTTCTTGGCTGTAGTGTTAGGTTCCCAGAGCAAGATGTTTTTAGACTAAGTACTGCTTGGCTAATGAAGCAATCCTGTTCTGGAAATCTGTTCCAGTGCCTGTGTTTCTTTCTTGGTTTTTGAGCAAGGGTATTTGCATGTGTGTCGATGTTGCAGTTATGAAAGAGCAGTGGGTTTAGAGTAGAGGTTTCGTGTGGCCTGGATGTATACTCAGAGCTGCAGCTGCAGCTTGTCCCTAGCAAAAGTGAGCAGAGCCAGGTTAGGACAGCTTATAGTCTACACTGGCTTACAACTGGAAAGGAGACAATGTGAATGCTTTGCTCGTCTACTTGTTCTGAGAAATTTACTCTTATGCTCAGTGAACATTCCTTTTAAAGATTTATAAGATAAGTTCATTTCAGTGCAAAAGTATTTTGAAATTCACACATTTAGATTTTTTTCCATAATGTGAAGTTTCCATGAACTTTCTGAAGACCCCTCATAGGAGCACTCTATGCCTCCAAGTGAAATAAATGAAGCCTCTGAGTCAATGGAAGAGAGAAGCAGGATAAGTTCAAACGTTTACATAGTCAATAAATAAAAGCAACAAGTTTTCCTAGAAAAGCACAGCTTTTTCCTGCATCCTGAGTTTCAAGTGGAATTTCTCCCGTGGTCCTCAAAACAAGAAAATGTGTCGATTTCTAGAAAATATGTTGATAAAATAATGCATTTTAAAATTTTTTCACTTATACCCCATCTTATTCCACAAAAATGTATTCCTTGTGAAGGGATAACATAGATAATGGATATGGGGTAAAACAAAATCCTGGGGAAGATTAGAAAGCAGAAATGCACACACAGAGCATCAAAACCACACTACTCCTTCAAATCTTGCCCCATACCTTTCCCGCCCACATAGAGTGCCAGTGCCTTCAGCCCCCTTGGAATTTTTAAGTGCCCAATGCATGGTGTCCATTCAGGTGGTGAGTGCCAGGCTCTACCCCCTTTCTCTCAGGTATCCCCTATACACCCTGGAGCTCAAAGGGTGCTCCTTGATAGGAAGGCCGGTCCTGCTGTCCTCACAGGCAGGCTCCTTGCTTTCACAGCACTGCTCAGTTTGTAGGTTACATATTTGTCTCAATGACAGACGTGTCTTCCAGGAACTTGGAAGCTTCATGAGGATGGAAATCCCTTTCCTTCTCTCCTCACGGTATCTCCTGCAGCCTAACACATAGGAAGGCATTGTAAAAAAGTTCATGCAGATGGACTTGAAAGAAAGGCCAAGTGAGAGAGAGAGAGAGAGAGAGAGAGACAGAGAGACAGAGAGAGGAGAAAATGAAAGAGAGATCTTACTTCTGCTGGTTCACTCCCAAAACAGTTGCAACAGCTAAGGTGCCAGGCCAAAGCTGGGATCTTGGCGCTCTACCCAGGTCTCCCACATGTGTGGTAAGGGCTCCAGTACTTCGATCATCATCCACTGCTTTCTCAGGAAGTGTAGCAGCAGGGACTGGAACTGACACTCTGATACACGATGCTTGTGTTGAAGGTAGCAGCTTAATCCACCGAGCCACAACATCAACCCCGACCTAACTTTTTTCCCCCCTAAGTGTCCCTGGCTCATGAAGTTGTAACTCTACCAATAGACTTTATATTTGTGTACTATAGCTGCTGTGTTCTTTGTGCAAAATGAATGTAATTGCAGCCATCTCCCAACCAGTTTTGCCCCTGTGACTAATGAGCCTCATCAATTGATTGGAATTTACCTCATGCTTAAAAATCTACACTTTCTCTGGTGTGATTAACTGGCCGCTATATATATGGTTGGATAAACCAGTCAGACATATTTTTCTCTGGAACTCTGTGTAATATTTATAATAGTATTTATTACTCTGCAAATTGTTATAAACAAGCCGGAATAGCCTTTTAAAATATTATTTGAGAATCAGAGAAAGAGCGAGAGCGAGAGCAAGAGCGAGAGAGAGAGAGAGAGCGAGAGCGAGCGAGCTCTTATTCACTGATTTACTTCTCAAATGCCCACATCAGTGAGGGCTGAGCCAGGCTGAAGCTGTGAACAGGTAACTCAGTATGTGTGCACCTGTGGGTGGCAGGCACCCAGCCACTGGCTCTCAGGGTGCACTTTAGCAATAAGCTGGAATCAGGAGTGGAGCCGAGAGTCGAACTCAGGCACTCTGATGTGAGATGTGGGCCACTTAACCAGAGTCTTCACTACAACAAACGCCTTCCCCTAGAACAACTTTTTGAAAACATTATAGCTGTCCTTTTGAGGAAATGCAGTCAAACTTTCATACTTTTTTCTCCAATCTTGTTGGCACTTCTCATGTTGCACAGTGACGTTGGTTGAAATTTGAAAGACACTCGGGATAATACCTCTTGTACTTTGTCACTCTAATGGTTACATTCCTGATAAAAACTCTGATCAATTCACAGCCAACTGTTTTTACTGCCTGTGGACTCCCTTTCACAAGTACAGTTGTCCTCAGGGGCCAAGGAGGTCACATGAAATTCATGAAGAGGATTGGAAGCCGCTAAACAACACACATGCACATGCACACACAAATACACGTACACACACACACAAGGGCGATGATGACTGGCAGCTGACACTTGGCCTTTGTCTTGGGAAGATGAGGTGGTGCGTGGGATTTGGGAACAGGAAAATATACAGTCTACATAAAGTGGCAGCTGCCGTGCAACTCTTGGGGCCTTATTATTGCGGGAGAATGACAGTCCGGGGGTGCCAGATGGTTCTACTGTTTTTGAAGAAAAGGAAGGAGTCAAGGCAGTGGATAATGGCTTAAATACTTGGGGTCCTGCTTCCCATGTGGGAGACTTGGACAGAGTTCTGGGCTCCAGGCTTCAGCCTGCCCCGGCCCTTGCAGTTGTGAGCATTTGGGGAGTTAACTATTGGATGGAAGGAAGATGTTTTCTCTTACTCTCAGCTGCTTTGCCTTTAAAGTAGATGAAAATAAATGAATAAAAGTATTGAAAAATAAAATCCAGGAATCTAAAAATTCATGGGATTATTAAATATTAGCCAACACTCTTTGGGCCAAATGAAACAGGTCTAGATGCTGGGATGGACCACAGCACACTAATTTTTGACTACAGTTCGAGAAACTTGCCCCATCTCCAAACCAATCCATCTTAAATAGCATTAAAAGTATTTTGGCTCTCTTAAAGTACAACTCACATCACATTCCTCTCTTGCTTAAAAGTTTTCAGTTGCTTTCCACTCTCCCCCAAGTCATTTCTAAACCCATGAGCCATTGTCCCTGTTTCTGTTGCCATTGTCTGTCTCTTACCTAAACATATTCTCTTATTCTTGTTTTGTAATTTTCTGTGTCTACTTAGGTGGCTTCCCTAGCCTGAAACATTTGTATTTCAATCCCACCAATTTTTAAAAAAGATTTACTGTATTTAGTTGAAAGAGTTAAAGTGAGAGAGAAGGAGAGAGATTTTTCTATCTGCTGGTTCACTTCCCCAAATGACTACAATGGTCCGTGGCTGGGCCAGGCAGAAGCCAGGAGCTAGGAGCTTCTTCTGGGCCTTCTAGGTGGGAGCAGGGGCCCAAGCACTTGGGCCATCTTCCACTGCCTTCCCAGGTGTATCAGCAGGGAGTTGGATAAGAAGTGGAGCAACTAGGACTCAAACTGGTGCCAGTTTGGGATGCAAGTCTTGCAGGCGGCGGCTTAACCTATTATGCCACAACGCTGACCCCTATCCCACCAGTCTTTAAAGATACAACTTAGATGCTTCCTTTCAAAAAGGCTTCATTGGTCGGCGCCGTGGCTTAACAGGCTAATCCTCCGCCTTGCAGCGCCGGCACACTGGGTTCTAGTTCCAGTCGGGGCGCCGGATTCTATCCCAGTTACCCCTCTTCCAGGCCAGCTCTCTGCTATGGCCCGGGAAGGCAGTGGGGGATGGCCCAGGTCCTTGGGCCCTGCAGCCGCATGGGAGACCAGGAGAAGCACCTGGCTCCTGGCTTCGGATCAGCGAGATGCGCCGGCTGCAGTGGCCATTGGAGGGTGAACCAACGGCAAAAAGGAAGACCTTTCTCTTTGTCTCTCTCTCTCACTATCCACTCTGCCTGTCAAAAAAAAAAAAAAAAAAAAAAAAAAAGGCTTCATTGCTGGAGTGGGCAGTTGTGCAGCAGTTAAGACACCACTTGGGAATGGCCACATCCTAAACGGGAGTGCCTGGTTCAAGTCTTGGCTTTATTTCCAATCAGCTTCCTGTAAAGGTGCATCCTGGGAGGCAACAGATGATAACTCAACCACTTAGGTTCCTGTCACTGCCATGGGAGATCTGGATGGAGTTTCAGGATTCTGCCTCTGCCAGCCCTGGCTGCTGCAACTAGTAGGGGAGTGAACTAGCAGATGGAAGATCCCTCTCTGTCTTTCTTTCTCTGTGCCTGTCAAATAAAGTGAACAGAAATAAAAAGGTCCTTGCTACATCTGATGAGAAGTCATTCTTGCTCCGAACATCATTAGCATAATTTTTGATAACGTGTTTGGAGCTCCTGGCCCAGAGCAGGGACTGTAGCCATATTTTTCTTGCATTTGTAATAAACGTGTGGGCTCAGAAGTGGCTTGTCACTCAGCCTCCTTCACTTTTTTTCTCTGGCTTTGCCCTGCATCACAGGAAAATAACATAGTAATTTAATTTTTTCTTTTATTTATTTATTTATTTTATCATGTAACATCATTAGTTGTGGGCAGATCCCCTTTCATTACTAGGCAATATTTTCAAGCAGGGATCATTTCTAATATAGTCTGGATTCCCTGCAGCAGCAAGTATTTAACAGATATTGGTAAAATGAGCAACTGGTTGCTCCATCCCCAGATCGTTCCTTCCCACATTGCTCGAAAGCCCCCAGGCTACTGATGTGTTACTTGAAGAGAACCCAATTGAGAGAAGGCACTCGTGATTAAGGAGGGGTCATGGACATGGATGGTCAAGTTTCTCACGTGTTTGCATCAATCCTTCTACCCACTCCTGCTTGAATGTTGAGACTTTTAAACATTCTAAGATATTCACCAATGAAGATCTGATACATTTTCTATTTTTTATTTTATTATTTATTTATTATTTATTTTTATTTTTTGACAGGCAGAGTTAGACAGTGAGAGAGAGACAGAAACAGAGAGAAAGGTCTTCCTTTTCTGTTGGTTCTTCCCCAAGTGGCTGGCACACTGCGCCGATCCGAAGCTAGGAGCCAGGTGCTTCTTCCTGGTCTCCCATGTGGGTGCAGGGCCCAAGGATCTGGGCCATCCTCCACTGCACTCCCAGGCCACAGCAGAGAGCTGGATTGGAAGAGGAGCAACTGGGACAGAATCCGGCGCCCCGACCGGGACTAGAACCCGGGGTGCCGGCGCCACAGGAGGAGGATTAGCCTAGTGAGCCACGGTGCTGGCCCAGACATTATCTGTTGACCTTTGTCTTACTGTGCTGTTAAATGCCTCCAGTTTTTTTTTTTTTAAATGATTTGACGCTATGGAGAGATTGCTAAAGAATGCCTGCCTTGAATAAACAAATGGAATTTCTCCTTTGCTTTGCTGTGCTCCTGTGTGTGGGCAGCATACTTGAAAGTGGCCACAAGAGGGGAGTGTGAACCAGTCATGAACAAGTGAATGGGATTAATGAGTCATTCTTTCTCTGCAGCTGAATGGCAAAAGCTGGATCCTGAGCAGTAGTCAGTTGAATAATCACACTCTCTCCAGCTGATTGCAAAGAATGAATGAGTTTTACCCTGTATGGAATGCACAGAGAGCATTCATCCATCAGCTGTCCAAACAGCCCGTAATCCTGCCTGGAAACAATAAGGAAGCTGTGGGACGTGCTGTCCATTGCCCTTAGCTTCTCTCCTGGAGTTTCACCTTCGCGTTACACCAGAACACTGAGTACCCAGAACTCCTGGATCTCCTTGTTTGGCTCCTTCATACTGAATTGTGACTCGGCATCTCTCAATCCCTGCATTAAGGGATGCTGAAAGAAACAGCCATTTAAAATGCATTATTTTAGATTTTAGTAATAAATAAAACTGGGAATAGGAGGGGGAGGAGGAAGAGGGGTGGGAGGGCGGGTACGGTGGGAAGAATTAGTATGGTCCTAAAGTTGCATTTATAAAATGCATGAAGTTTGTATTCCTTAAATAAAAGGTTTCTTTTGGGAAAAAATAAAAATTAAAATATGCATTATTTTATCAACAAATTTTCTAGAAATCGACACATTTTCTTGTTTTGAGGACCATGGGAGAAATTCCACTTGAAACTCAGAATGCAGGAAAAAGCTGTGCTTTTCTAGGAAAACTTGTTGCTTTTATTTATTGACTATGTAAACGTTCGAACTTATCCTGCTTCTCTCTTCCATTGACTCAGAGGCTTCGTTTATTTCACTTGGAGGCATAGAGTGCTCCTATGAGGGGTCTTCAGAAAGTTCATGGAAACTTCACATTATGGAATAAATCTATGCATGGATTTCTTTTTTTTTTTGGACAGGCAGAGTGGATAGTGAGAGAGAGAGAGACAGAGAGAAAGGTCTTCCTTTTTGCCGTTGGTTCACCCTCCAATGGCCGCTGCGGCTGGCGCATTGTGCTGATCCAAAGCCAGGAGCCAGGTGCTTCTCCTGGTCTCCCATGGGGTGCAGGGCCCAAGCACTTGGGCCATCCTCCACTGCCTTCCTGGGCCACAGCAGAGAGCTGGCCTGGAAGAGGAGCAACTGGGATAGAATCCGGTGCCCCAACCGGGACTAGAACCCGGTGTGCTGGCACCGCAAGGCGGAGGATTAGCCTGTTAAGCCATGGCGCCGGCTATGCATGGATTTCAAAACACTTTTGGCACTGAAATGAACTTATCTTTCAAGTCCATCTGCATGAACTTTTTCGCAATGCCTTCCTATGTGTTAGGCTGCAGGAGATACTGCGAGGAGAGAAGGAAAGGGATTTCCATTCTCATGAAGCTTCCAAGTTCCTGGAAGACACGAATATGTAAACTAACCTACAAACTGAACAGTTTGTAGTTTTTTTTTAAAGATTTATTTATTTATTTGAAATTCAGAGTTATACAGAGAGAAGGAGAGGTCTTCCATCGGTTGGTTCACTCTCCAATTGGCCGCAATGGCTGGAGCTGTGCTGATCTGAAGCAGGGAGTCAGGAGCATCTTCTGGGTCTCCCACATGTGTTCAGTGGCCCAAGCACTTGGGCCATCTTCTACTGCTTTCCCAGGCCACAGCAGAGAGCTGGATCAGAAGTGCAGCAGCCAGGTCTCAAACCGGTGCCCATATGGGATGTTGGCACTGCAGGCAGTGGCTTTACCCACTGAATTGAACAGTGCTGAACAGTGCAGTGAAAGCAAGGAGCCTGCCTGTGAGGACAGCAGGACTGGCCTTCCTATCAAGGAGCACCCTTTGAGCTCCAGGGTGTATAGGGGATACCTGAGAGAAAGGGGGTAGAGCCTGGCACTCACCACCTGAATGGGCACCATGCATTGGGCACTTAAAAATTCCAAGGGGGCTGAAGGCACTGGCACTCTATGTGGGCGGGAAAGCTATGGGGCAAGATTTGAAGGAGTAGTGTGGTTTTGATGCTCTGTGTGTGCATTTCTGCTTTCTAATCTTTCCAGGATTTTGTTTTACCCATATCCATTATCTATGTTATCCTTTCATAAGAAATACATTTTTGTGGAATAAGATGGGGTATAAGTGAAACGTTATTCCCAATTGAATTATAAGCAGAGTCTGTCTATAATAAAATGAAAACCAGTTTCACACCCCACAAGGCTCCCTCATATCCCTACTTCTCACTTGTACGTGCAGGGGGTGTTGTCCCACTCTGAGTGAAACTGTGAACTTGAAGGCCAGTGCCACGGCTCAATAGGCTAATCCTCTGCCTTGCGGCGCCGGCACACCGGGTTCTAGTCCCGGTTGGGGCGCCGGATTCTGTCCCAGTTGCCCCTCTTCCAGGCCAGCTCTCTGCTGTGGCCCGGGAGTGCAGTGGAGGATGGCCCAAGTGCTTGGGCCCTGCACCCCATGGGAGACCAGGAGAAGCACCTGGCTCCTGGCTTCGGATCAGCGTGGTGCGCCAGCCACAGTGCACCGGCCACGGCAGCCACTGGAAGGTGAACCAACGGCAAAGGAAGACCTTTCTCTCTGTCTCTCTCTCTCACTGTCCACTCTGCCTGTCAAAAAATTAAAAAAAAAAAAAAAAAAAGAAAGAAAGAAAAAGAAACTGTGAACTTCAGAGCATGGGCAAACTTTGCTCCGTGGCATCTGGAGTCTCAAGTTGTTTATCCTTCATAGCACATCAAGATTCAGAGTTACAAAGTGCTTCTTAGAAGATGGATTTATTGACAATTTAGAAAAATAGCTCTGCGCTCTGGTCCAATAAAATGTCTAGTCAGCTGTCTTAAAACACACCGTAAGGGCCGGCGCCCTGGCTCAATAGGCTAATCCTCCGCCTTACGGCGCCGGCACACCGGGTTCTAGTCTCGGTTGGGGCACCGGATTCTATCCCGGTTGCCCCTCTTCTAGGCCAGCTCTCTGCTATGGCCCGGGAGTGCAGTGGAGGATGGCCCGATCCTTGGGCCCTGCACCCCATGGGAGACCAGGAGAGGTACCTGGCTCCTGGCTTCAGATCAGCGAAATGCGCCGGCCGCGGCGGCCATTGGAGGGTGAACCAACGGCAAAAAGGAAGACCTTTCTCTCTGTCTCTCTCTCTCACTGTCCACTCGGCCTGTCAAAAACAAAACAAAACAAAAAAAAAAACCCAAAAAACAAAAAAAACAACAACACCGTAGGAATAAACAAGCCAACCAAACATAAGGTGGTGTTTTAAAGTTGCTTTGTTGATTAGAAAGCTTCCTGTGCCAGTTTTGCTTTGGATTGAGATGGGTTGGGAGAAAGTTACTGGAGGGGACCGCTGTGGTTAGGCCTTCTTAACTTCACCTGGCACCCTGTTCTGGGTATTGAGTTGATCCACGGACTTACTTGGGACAAAGCCAACCATCAGTGCTTCTCACCTTTCAGGCCAGGAAAAAGCTTATTTTTTACCCCTTCCTCCTTGTAGTAACACAGGTTTTATTTAACTGAAGGGTGGCTGAGAGGAAGAAAGAAGAAACTGAATTGGAGATACCCGTTGAGAATTGGATGCAAATGGGGTTACCCAGTCGTTCTGCCTCAGTCAGACAGAATTCCTTCCTGAGCATAAATCCACACCAGACACATTGCTGCCACAGGGCCTTTATGCTGGCTGCTTCCTTACTTGGAAAATTCTTCCTCTATCAACCCCAAGACTGACATAGTTACCTCCTGTTAGCTATGAGTAATATCACTTTCTCACAGGTCTTGCTGTGTTTACCCTCTTTAAATTCCTGACCCCTTTTATTACATCTCCCCTGGAATTTTTGCAAGTGCCCAATGCATGGTGCCATTCTATTTTGGGTGCTAGCAAATTGTGGCCACCTGTTTCTTGTTTAAAAAGAGAAAAAGGTTAAATGGAACATAGCCACACTCATTTTTTTTTTCTAATCCCTTGAGCATGTCTTCTCTTATCCAACAAACACAGAGATGAGGGATGATATGGCCCACAAAAGCTAAAGATTTATTAACTGGCTGTTTACAGATAATTTGGGAATCTACCCTGTTCAATTTGCCCTGTTTCATTTATAACCTTCTGTAATATCTATATACCTATATCTATCCATATAGACATAACTAACTATCTTGTTTTCTAAATTTCCATGAAGGTAGAAACATTTTATTTGTTGGTTTATGTTCACTAATGTATTCCAAGAGTCAAAAGTACAAGGTGAATCTCCAATAACTATTTACCAAATGAATGAATGAATGACTAAAAGTCCTGTACAAGTGTTAGGCACGTAGTTGTGATCGTCAGCTTTATTTCAGTGTAACCACAACTTTTCAAAAGGGGGAGATGGGCATAACCACTGCGTATCTTCTCCCACCTACCGTGTGGAAAGTTGTCAGCACCATGAGCCTCTCGGAGCTGCTGCAGGAAATGCGCTCTTACAGGTTTGTCCCAGAGTCTGCTAGAATACTCAGGCTATCCTCAAATAAACACCAGAAGAAAATACTTTTTTATACAAGTAAACATCTTTTGAGCTCTAAAACTTACAGCTTTTGTTAGGAAGTGCTATTTTCATGTTCAGACAGAGGAATGCCTATTTTTACACTATAGCCAGACAAGACTTAACTATTGAGCTAAATGGGCAGGTGCATTTTCAAACTATGTCTTTATTTCACTTGAAAGAAGAGGAGAAGCCAGAAACTCACCTTTGGCCAAGGAAATAAAAGGTTCAGCCTTCCAGTTCTTTTTAGCGATTGATAAACCTTGTTCATACCTGTTAACATTTCTCAGGCACAACAGCAAACACGAATGCGTATAAAATGGGCTCCTGTATGTGTGAATTAGCCACAAAGCTCCTGGCAAAGCATGAAGGTTGGATAGTTTCTAACTGGAATGATGAAACTGATTTTTCAGTTCTGTAAACATTTTTGCTGCTACTCCATTGTAGTTTTCAAAAGTATGGGTATGATTTTAGAAAGTTTTTGAGAGCGAGCATGAGCTGAGTTATGGAGCACCCCATATACAGCTCTGAACTGGGAGTGATTTCTCATTGAGCAAAGTCTGGGAGCATTGTTGATTGTCCAACTAGGAAAGTGCTGCTGGCATGTTCATGGATAGAGGCCAGGGATGCTGTTCAACATTCTACAATGCTGGGATGGAGCCCCCCAACCACCAACAAAGAATTGTCCTGTCCAAAATGACAGTCAGGTCAGGATGTAAAAACCTCTCCCTGGGTTATAGTTAACACACTCCCCTTTCCATTCTAAGTCATTTGCTTTGTATTGCCTTGGCGACGCCATCACCGGCAACTTAGGGTTTGTAATAGGTGCCCATCGCCTCCTTTGCTGGGCGGAGATAATGACCAACAAGCACCAGGAGACATCAAGCACTAAAAATACCTATGGAGCAGTGTTGTTGCCGCATATTAGAAGGGAATTGTATGTCTCCAGATTTCAAAGGTGTTTCCAAAGATGCTTCTTTGAAGCTAAAGTCATTTAAGGAAGACTATCACCTCTTTGTCACGTGTCCCTTTGTGGTGTCTGGGGAGCATCACAGAACACAAGCTGCAGAAATCCACTTTCAAAATCCACAGCCAACATGTTTGCTTTTCTTGGTCTTCCCGTGGCTGTCCTAGTCCGGGTGCCTTCCCTCTCCCTGTCCTTGCTCCCTTGGTGACCGCTTGGCCTCCCTGGCATCTTCCTTCTCCTGAAGCTCTCTGTTCCAGCCTTGAATTTCCTTCTCCTTAATTCACTTGATTCAGTATTTAATCAACTGTCCTGTTACTCAGGCATTCCTCTGGGGACTCACACTTCTACCAAGTAGCTTTTTCTGCCCTTACAAGATGAATTTAGATGAATAAAATGTTCTCCATTTGAACGTCAGTATTTTCCTTTGAATGTTCAATCATTTTATTCCACCTGGACATTCTCAATTAAGCAATGGCCAAGTAATTAGTGTAAAAAAACATGAGAGTCAAAGAAGAGAATCACTTCACTTAAATATTAATTTAGACCTGAAAGTAGAATATTGTGGTTTTAAGCTGGATTCCTGACCTCAGAGACTTAAGCCCCCACATTTTTGCTGGAATTCACTGTGTTTGTTTTTAATCTTACAGAACTCTTGCATTCTTGGTCATGGAGCTGGTGTGGTGACAGTGGCCCACACATAAATGAAGGAGCCAACAGGCCAGCCTGAGAAGTCCCTGCTGTTAATGTACACAATACTTTCCTACAAGAATTGATGTAGACTTAAAGGAACACAAGTGTGTCTTAAGATGGGATGATATGTGTTTCCACCAAGTTCTCTGGTAGTTTTTAAGGAGATGTTGGTGATTAAGATGTAGCACTGGTCGGCGCTGCGGCTCACTAGGCTAATCCTCCACCTGCAGAGCCTGCACCCGGGTCCTAGTTCCGTTGGGGCGCCGGATTCTGTCCCGGTTGCTCCTCTTCCAATCCAGCTCTCTGCTGTGGCCCGGGAAGGCAGTGCAGGATGGCCCAAATGCTTGGGCCCTGCACCCGCATGGGAAACCAGCAGTAAGCATCTGGCTCCTGGCTTCAGATCGGCGTAGCACACCGGCCGTGGCAGCCATTTAAGGAGCAAACCAACTGGAAAAGGAAGACCTTTCTCTCTGTCTCTCTCTCTCTCTCACTGTCTAACTCTGCCTGAAAAAAAAAAAAAAGATTGACTTATAAAAAAGATGTAGCACTAGGACTTAAGGTGGATTTTGGAGAGGGTTCTTCCACTAAAAAAATTGGAAAAACTCTTGTAGAAGATTCATAGGTCATGTAGAAGTTGCCAGGTCATCTGTGTTCCCCATTCTGTTATTTCTTACAACTCTCTGTGTTTTCTTACAAGAAGAGAAATACTCTGTCTATGTTAGTTTAAGTAAGTTTGAGTGAAAGTGCAATTTACCTTCTGTTTGTATTCAGTTTGACTCAGAGTGACATTCAGAGTCCTGACAATGGACAGGCTGTGGTCCCAGTGACCTTTCTGATTCACCTCCTACATCTCCTTTCTCAGCCTGCTCCAAAACGCTGGCCTCCAGCTTTCATAGACACTTGGGCTGGGGCCTCTGCAGTGGCTCTTCCTGCCACCTGGAACACCCTTTCCTACTTGATCCAGTTGGCTCACTCTCTCATCCAGCTCTTTGTGCCAGTCACTCTCAATAAAACCTCTTTGACCATACTATTTATATTGCGAACTGCTTCTTCCTCTTCTGTCTTTAACTTTTTGAATCTTCCTCCCTGCCCAACTTTTTAAAAAATGTAGTATTAATGATAGTCTAAAAATGCTGAACAGTTTGCCTATTTATAATGCATTGTGTTTATTTTCTGCAAGGCCCTACTGCTGGAACTGGAAACCTCTCGAGGGCAGGGATTTTTGTCTGGTCTGTTCATTAATGTTTCTCAGGATCTTTTTTTTTTCATTTATTAAACTTTTATTTAATGAATATAAATTTCCAAAGTACAGCTTATGGGTTACAATGGCTTCCCCCCTCCCATAACTTCCCTCCCGCCCACAACCCTCCCCTTTCCCACTCCCTCTCCCCTTCCATTCACATCAAGATTCATTTTCAATTCTCTTTATATACAGAAGATCAGTTTAGTATATATTAGGTAAATATTTCAACAGTTTGCCCCATATAGCAACACAAAGTGAAAAAAATACTGTTGGAGTACTAGTTATAGCATTAAATAAGAGTGTACAGCACATTAATGACAGAGATCCTACATAATATTTTTTTAAAATTAATTAATTTTCTATGCCATTTCCAATTTAACACCAGGTTGCTTTTTTTCATTTCCAATTATCTTTATATACAGAAGATCAATTCAGTATATAATTAGTAAAGACCTCATCAGTTTGTACCCACACAGAAACACAAAGTATAAAAATATTCTTTCAGTACTAGTTATAGCATCACTTCACATAGACAACACATTAAGGACAGATCCCACATGGGGTGTAAGTACACAGTGACTCCTGTTGCTGACTTAACAATTTGACACTCCTGTTCATGGCGTCAGTAATCTCCCTAGGCACTAGTCATGAGTTGTCAGGGCTATGGAAGCCTTTAGAGTTCGCTGACTTTTATCTTATTCCGATAGGGTCATAGTCAAAGTGGAAGTTCTCTCCTCCCTTCGGAGAAAGGTACCTCCTTCTTTGATGGCCCCATCTTTCCACTGGGATCTCACTAACAGAGATCTTTCATTTAGGTCTTTTTTTTTTTTTCCCATGGTATCTTGGCTTTCCATGCCTACAATACTCTCATGGGCTCTTCATCCGGATCCGAATGCCTTAAGGGCTGATTCTGAGGCCAGAGTGTTGTTTAGGACATCTGCCGTTCTATGAGTCTGCTGTGTATCCCGCTTCCCATGTTGGATCCTTCTCTCCCTTTTTGATTCTATCAGTTAGTATTAGCAGACACTTGTCTTGTTTGTGTGATCCCTTTGACTCTTAGACCCATCAGAGCCATCAATTGTGAGCTGAAATTGATCACTTGGACTAGTGAGATGGCTTTGGTACATGCCACCTTGATGGGATTGTGTTGGAATCCCCTGGCACATTTCTAACTCCACCATTTGCGGCAAGTCCAATATTTCTCAGGATCTTAAACAGTGCCTGCCTCGTAATAGCCACTACATATGTGACTGTGAAATAATTAACTGGATTGGTGAAGTATAGACAGGGACAAGGCAGGGGCTTTTCTAAGGAATTTGAGACTATCAAAAGGATAACTTTAATGTATCATAAAACTAGACAGAAAAGAAACTAAGTAGAGATGAGGGATCATGTATGTTCAATTTATGGCTTTTTCTAGGGCTCACCTTTTTTTTTTTTATAAAAGATTTATTTATTTAGTTGAAAGTCAGAGTTACACAGAGAGAAGAGAGGCAGAGAGAGAGAGAGAGAGAGAGAGGTCTTCCATTCGCTGCTTCACTCCCCAGTTAGCTGCAACAGCTAGAACTGCGCCAATCCGAAGCCAGGAGCCAGGAGCTTTCTTCCGGGTCTCCTATATGGATGTAGGGGCCCAAGGATTTGGGCCATCTTCTATTGCTTTCCCAGGCCATAGCAGAGAGCTGGATTGGAAGTGGAGCAGCCGGGACTAGAACCAGTGCCCATATGGGATGCCGGCATTGTAGGCTGAGGCTTTAATCCACTGTGCTACAGTGCTGGCCCCAGGACTTACCTTTTTGACACTTGTCTGAGATGTAGGAAAATGCCTGACTCTGTGCTCAGAGATGAGTTGTGTGTGTGTGTGTGTGTGAGAGAGAGAGAGAGAGAGAGAGAGAGAGAGAGAAGAAAAAGAAGGAGGAGGAGGAGGAGGAGGAGGAGGAGGAGGAGGAGGAGGAGGAGGAGAGAGCATTGCAATATTATGGACAAGAAACTTTCACTCACTTGACCTCTTCTACCTCCCATCTCCATACACTCGTCTTTGTGCTGGTACCTGCAGCACGCCATCTAGTTTTATTTTTGCAGTCAGACAAAGATGACAAACTCAAGATATCTCTGGCTATAACCTTAAATACCTCTCAGGGCCACAATGAGACAAAACAACTTCACTGTTACCAGACACAAGACGAAGATGACTCATCAGACAAAACAAATGTAGTTTTACAAACCCACCTGTTCACCCTCTTGGAGCTGTGGTAACTCCATATTCCAGTATGTTCCTGCTGAATTAGAAAGAAGAATGGGGAGGTTATTAGAAGACAAGAAAGGGCATATAGCTTCATGTTCTTTCTCCCTCACTCCTCCCATCTGCAGATGTTGCTAGTAAGCATTTTTTGTGTGTATACCTCTGAGCCTGAGCTTTCTATTAGTTTGGGAACTACAAATCAGATTACATGTTGTATTTTATTTTTTTTAAAAAAATACTTATTTTTCTTTATTTGAAACCCCCCCCCCCCACACACACAGAGAGAGAGAGAGAGAGAGAGAGAGAGAGAGAGAGGTATCTTCCATCTGGTAGTTTACTCTCCAAAAACCCACAATAACTGGGGCTGGGCTAGACCAGAGCCAGGAGCTAGGAATTCCATCCAGGTCCTCCATGGGGGTTGCAGAGACCCCAGTCCTTGAGCCATCACTGGCTGCCTCCTAGGGTACATAATAGCAGGCAGCTGGAATCAGAAGTGGAGCCAACACTCGAACTCAATGCCTACTCCCTGACTGCCTTTAAATTTCTGCTCTATCACTTATTAGCTGTGTGGCTCAGGGAAGGTTACCTGATCTTTTCAATCCAATTTCCTATCTGTAACTGTATGCTGAGATTATTGTGAGGATAAAGTGAACCAGCATGCATGGGAAGTGTGTAGCACAGTGCCTTAATAAAGGGCATTCATTTGGCAGGCTCTACAATAGAGGCAATTAGAGCACCTAGATCAATGTCACGGCTTCATTCCTTACTTGCTATGCAACTTGGGGCAAGGTATTTCACCTTACTCTCCTTCAATTTTCTTGAAAGGCAAATTTACCTGCCACATAAGGTTGTTATGAGGATCCATTGAAATAGATAAATTAGGTAAATAACCCAGGACAGACCTGATACATAGCAAGCCCATAATAAAAATAACTTCTACTATTCTTTTTCCTCCAATATTTTTACTATGGTAAAATAAATATAGCATAAAATTTACCATCTTAATAATTTTAAAATATATAGTTCAGTGGTATAATAATGTTGTGCAATCATAAGAACATCAGCCATCTTAGTGAACTTGACATAGTGACTTTTACTATTTTTACAACTGTGAATGCAATAGCTACTTCTGTTAATATATTTTTTTCATTTTAAAAAGAAGTACTTTATTGAATAAGTTTTATCCACAGAAAAATGAGCTTTAATCTATGATGAATGCCAGATGATACAGCAGAAAGCAATTTTCTTAGTTTTTCATAGTGATGGAAAGATTTCTACTAAATGAGAAACAGTCATAAAATTATATTCACAAATATAGTACTCTGTCTCAAAACACTTCACAATTATTCACAATACTAATACAATAACAAGAATCATTCACTCTGTCAGGTTAAAGTTTAAGAAAAAATGCAAAATCTAACAGAACTTACATTAAAGCTTTTATTACATCATATCAAAAATGCAAATTTGCTACTAAAATTGTAAAATATACTTACGTAGTATTTTTAATGTTATATAATGATACATAATAAGAATGTAGTAAATGCCAAACATCTGTATGCATACCTGCAAGCTTTAGACTTCAAAACAGAATCTTACCACCCAAATACTTGTGTAGTGTTGAGCAATTTGAAGATATAGGTACTTAAGATTGTCCTGCTCTATCATCTATAAAGTGTCACCTAATATGCAATGAAAGCTAGGGCCTAATGGAAGGAATAGTTGAATAAAATAAACATTTGATATCTCCTGGGAGAGGCAGGTTGGTGACATTTTTCACCTTCAAATTATGTCCCAGTCAGGGCTCTGCCACTAATTAGCTTCCTATAGCTTTCAACAAACTACCAACCTTTGAGCCTTAGATGCCTCACCTGTGGAATGAAGGGATGGATTAGATACTTTCTCAGGTCATTTCTCTCTCTGACATGCTATGGTTCTATGATGCTTGTTAAGTGTACAAGAGTCAAATTGAAACTTATTATTAAGGTGGGAATAAATCACCTGTTTCTCTTAGGAAACCTCAACTAAGTTTGATAATAACTTTTTGAAATACTTTTAAAATAATTTAAATATTTGATAGGAGCTGACCTATTTGTTGACTGTAATTTATACCTTCACTATGAAAAACACCAAAAAATATGAGCATCATCAAAACAGTTATGTAAGAATTTCTTCTAAGTTTTGGCACACATTTCCAGGTAAAGGTAAACACATGGAGGCGTGAAACAGTGGTATGATGGGAATGAATATTTGTAGCATACATGGTTTCCTTAAACTCTTATAGATAGCCTCGTAAGATGTTATTCTTATTTCATGAATGAATAAATGACTATTTTTTAAAAGTAGATTTGGCTAAAAAGAACCATTTTATTATTTCTTTCATGGCAATGACACACAGCCTATGTCATTTCTCTTACCCCCTTTGCCACTCTTCCCACTCAACACTTGGGCAATAAGGAAATAAAATAATGATTTGTGCCTAATAGGTATAATAAATCACCTAATGATGGAGTGGTAATCTCTAGAAAGTTCAAAATACAAATTTTATCCACTAAAATAGCAACAGGAAAAAAACCACCAAATTTACATAGTAAGAAGTATTAAAAGGATCAAATCACATTACATACATTCAGTATTCTCACACTATCCCACCTCAGTCCCTAACCAAAGGGGAGGGATCAAATCTATCAGGAAAGGGGAATACAAAGCCATTAATTGATAAGCCAGAGTTTATTTTATAAATACTACACCCTTTTCTCAAAAATTAAGACAAGATTTCTCATCAGCCAGCTAAATATTATAAATAAAGGCAATTGTTTATTACAAAATAACATGAATCTTCACATGACCAAAATGTGATAATACGAGCGATGTCTTTGAAACTAGAATGAACTTTATACAGCAGGGTAATGTCTACATGTAAATACTGATAACTGTGGGGAGAGGTGGGGGTGGCAGAAGAGAAGTGTAGATTCAGATGTGGTTACAGTTTTGACCTTGCAAGTAATCAAATTTTACACAATTAGCTGGAAAGAATATGGTGCTTTTTGCAGTGTGAACACAGAAACACTCTGGTAGGTTTCCAAAAATCTGATGGAAGAAGTTGGAATGCTGAGCGATTTTAAGACCCTGAAGCAACAGCATTTCTAAACGATTCTTAAAATAAACTTGTTCCTCACATCAGCTTCATGCATTAAATTTCGCAACTCATGGAGAGGGGAAAAAAATAAACAAACTGCTTAGCTCTAAAGCACACAAACTTTAAAAGAAGAGTTTTAATGAACTGAGGCTCCAAGGCAGGAAAAGCCTTATGTTAAAACAATTCGGTCCTTGAGTCCTTGCCTAACAGCCAGCTTGAACTATCTACCTCGCTTACAGCGGAGTGTCCTGGGAAACATTCCTTAGACACTTGAACACCTTTCCCCCTTGTCAAATGCTTTAAATTGAAACTGAAATTTAAGGCTTAAACTACACAGGTCAAATTCAACTTAATGACTAAGTGGAAGCTAGTGCAAAGGTGAAGAACTGCTGATTTGCATAAATGAAACAAAAACAAGGCAGTCATCATCACTTCATTTTTCAAACTGTCATTGAAATTGGCAGGGTTTGAAATGAATGTCACTTAATTAGTAATTGACAGAGGTTAGGAAAACAGAACAATATGATTTAAAAAGTTGCCCTCTCAAATGTTAAAGGAAATGCCTCATTGACCTCTGTAATGGGTCTATGCAAGAAATCTTGTAAACAAACGTTGGGTGTTCTATGAAGCATTTTTAAACTTCTGTTTCTTAATCATATTGAGTGGTACTCAAGTGTTGTTTTTTTTTTAAACAATTATTCTTTTCTTGTCAGTCTTTTATAATTTCTAAGAGATTCTAAGGATCTTGAGAGAACATTAATTTCAGAAGTATCTATTACTACTACTAGTCAAAACAACAACAAAAATGTAGGTACAAGAAAGACTTAACCTTTTGTCCTGTGTACATCTTAATTATCCTAACAGTAAAAACTCACGTGATACTTTAAGATACAAGATGATGTGAGAGTCTCAATATGGACAGCTGTCACTATAACTACAAGCAGTGTACAAACAGGCTCTACTTTTACCTACATAAGATGACAGAAGTTTAAAATACTGGGTTAACCAAGATTTTTTAGTGAAGTGACTTAGGCAGGCTTAAACTAGCAAGGATTAAGGATGAATCCTTACTAATTAATTGGAAGAGCTGAGACATATTTTATATTTCATTTTACAAAGTCAGAAATATTTATTTTGATACAAGATAAGATATGGTCTACCTGTCAGAAAACTACCACTTAGAAATATTTTTCATCCACAAAGCAGGAAAAACATAAAAACATTTAAATTTCACATTGGTACCAAAAGGTTAACTGCCCTGCCTTCTTGGATTAGAAAAACTAAAGCTGAGGCCGGCGCTGCGGCTCACTAGGCTAATCCTCCGCCTTGCGGCGCAGGCACACCGGGTTCTAGTCACGGTCGGGGCACCGATCCTGTCCCGGTTGCCCCTCTTCCAGGCCAGCTCTCTGCTGTGGCCAGGGAGTGCAGTGGAGGATGGCCCAAGTGCTTGGGCCCTGCACCCCATGGGAGACCAGGAGAAGCGCCTGGCTCCTGCCATGGGATCAGCGCGGTGCGCCGGCTGCAGCATGCCGGCCGCGGCGGCCATTGGAGGGTGAACCAACGGCAAAGGAAGACCTTTCTTTCTGTCTCTCTCTCTCTCTCTCATTGTCCACTCTGCCTGTCAAAAATTAAAAAAAAAAAGAAAAAGAAAAACTAAAGCTGAGTGATAAGTAGTTTTGCGGGTGTTTGAACGTGGCTATGCCTTTAAATCAGTAAAATATGTTCTACAAATTCTGATTACAAAAGTAATACATACTTACAAAAAGTGAAACAGAATAAAAGGGGAAAAAAAGAAAGTAAAAGTCCCCTGTATACCCTCTGTGGGATCCATCCTCCCAGCCCCCTCAAGAGAAATCACATTTGACAGTTTAACGCTTATCTTTCCAGATCTTCTGTTCTACACATATACAAAGTACACACACACCTTGACTTGGCTTATAATATACAGTGTTTTGCTTCTTGAACTTTACATTTACAATATCTTTGACCTCTTTCCATGTCAGTACATGTTGGCTAGGTGGCATTGTATCGTTGAATGTCCTTTGAAAAATGGCAAAATTGCTTTTTTTTTTTTTTTTGACAGGCAGAGTGGACAGTGAGAGAGAGACAGAAAGGTCTTCCTTTTGCCGTTGGTTCACCCTCCAATGGCCGCTGCGGCCGGTGCACCATGCTGATCCGAAGGCAGGAGCCAGGTGCTTCTCCTGGTCTCCCATGGGGTGCAGGGCTTGGGCCATCCTCCACTGCACTCCCGGGCCATAGCAGAGAGCTGGACTGGAAGAGGAGCAACCGGGACAGAATCTGGCACCCCGACCGGGACTAGAACCCGGTGTACCGGCGCCACAGGTGGAGGATTAGCCTATTGAGCCGCGGCACCGGCCAAAATTGCTTTTTGAAATCATTCACACAAATCTGTGTCCATGATTTCAAAATAAAAGGGATAGAATCCCAAAACATAAAGATAGCATCTAACAATAATCTCTTTCCACCAGATGAACAGTTCATTCCTTTTTCACACAAAACAAATTATGTGATTGAGGAGACTAATTTGAATCTCCAAGTTTCTACAGAATGCTCCATTTGCTAAGTCTATCTGAAAGGATTGAAAAACTCAGACAATTAATTCACTTACACTTAGAAACTAAGTCAGTGTACTACCAATACACACTGTGATCAGTTATAATGTGATGCTTCTTAGTCTAAGGTTTCAACTAAATAACAGTAAAGCAACTGGAAAAATAATACAGTTAATAACCTGAAAAATCCAGAAATTCAAATTTTAGATTGCCAACTAAACCAGTACTTTTTTTCCCCCTAATTGGTAGCAAATGCTAATGGAATTCATTGCTGATTACTTAAAGTCAGCTCATACCACACATTCAAACAGGGTACTGAGAGGAACATAGCATGCCTACTGTGGAGTTAGATTAAGACATAAACATTGTTTTTTGAAAGTAATCACTGTGTAGCACATGGGGCATTTGTCAACTGCTTCAGCACATTGTTTACAAGTGACCAGATGTGCACAAGGAATAAAAACTACAGCAATATTTCTATTCAGGCAGATTTTGCAAAGCTTCTCTTGCAGGGCCTAGCTGCTCTTCAGTACTAACGTCTTCCTGCAGTGAAGTTTGACTTGATTCATCCTGTGTACTGCTTTTCTGTGTACTGCTTTTCTAGATCTGCAAGCAGAACCTCAAGTGCTTTAGAGTTGCTCCCACATGTCTGAACTTTTTCCTCAATTATTATTTAATGTCCCTGAAATGGAATCCCATTCGTATAGCTTCTTGTACCATAGGACTTTGGAATCTGATATCTTCAATTCTTGTAGTTTGTGATGGTGTGTTTTCAGCAATTCTTGCCAGAGACTCCTCAAGTGAATGAGTTAAACAAATATATTGGCCGGCGCCGTGGCTCAACAGGCTAATCCTCTGCCTTGTGGCGCTGGCACACCAGGTTCTAGTCCCGGTCGGGGCACTGATCCTGTCCCGGTTGCCCCTCTTCCAGGCCAGCTCTCTGCTGTGGCCAGGGAGTGCAGTGGAGGATGGCCCAAGTCCTTGGGCCCTGCACCCCATGGGAGACCAGGAGAAGCACCTGGCTCCTGCCATCGGATCGGCGCTGTGCGCCGGCCGCAGCGCGCCTACCGTGGCGGCCTTTGGAGGGTAAACCAACGGCAAAGGAAGACCTTTCTCTCTGTCTCTCTCTCACTGTCCACTCTGCCTGTCAAAAAACATAAAAAAAAAAAACCCACAAATATATTGTTTACATATTCTTGTCCTTTCTCTTCTAATAGATATTTACACCCGGATACCACTTAGCATGTTGTTCTCAAGGGTCTTCATTGGGCTCCCAGTTAGCCCTCCTCCACGGTGAAAGCACCTTACTTTATCACCTTCCTCTAAAGCATAAAATCCAGCGCTTGCAAGCTGCTCCTTGTTAACTGAGCATATCCACGTCCCAAAAGAAATGATCTATGCTTCATAATCTGCCATGGCTGGATTTCTTGGAAGATTTGTTGAATTTGGAAAATTCCCATCATCTGGGCTTCCCTTGATTAGCGCCATGCCCAATCGGGCGTCGTCAAGGTCCCGCCACTTCCTGGAGCCAGAGGGGTCAGCCAGAAACTGCTACTCCCAGCCCACCCACCCCACCCACCCCGCCCCTGCCCCACCCCCACCCTCCTGGGCCCAGCTGGAAACTTCCTGTTAATATTACTACTATGACCACTGTTGCTGCAGCTATTAAGTTTACTAGGCAATGTGAGAAGATTGAAAAATAAAAAACATTTTATTCCCCAAGAGACTTCTGGTTTTGCTGTTTTAGAAGATTTATTTATTTAAAAGCAGAGAGAGAGAGAGAGAGAGAGAGACAGACAGAATGAATGAATCTACTGGGTCATTCCCTGCCAGGGCTGGGCGAGGCTGAAGCCAGGAGCCAGGAACTCCATTTGCGTCTCCCAAATGGGTGGTAGGGACCCAAACACTTGGGACATCATCTGCTGCTTCCCGGGTGTGTTAGCAGGGAGATGAATCAGAAGTGAAGCAACTGGGACTCAAACTGCCACTGATATGGGATGTTGGTGTGACGGTAGCAGCTTAACTTGATGAACTACAGTGCCTGCCCCTTATAATTTGTAAAAACAATTTCCTTACTTTCCTTTCCATATTCCTTTGTTTAGCCCTAAAGTATAATTACTTCTCAAGAGAAATTGATGAATATTATTAAGGTACTGGGGTAAGAGGATGGAATATACTTCTAATTCTTGCCTCTAGAAGTAGGCATGGAGTTCCTTGAACAACCAGATCCCTTGTGTACTGTTTTTGAGTTCATTCAGTTATACTTGGGATTGGTGATATACTGACAGTAATAGAAGGGGATTCCTGGCTCTAAATGGAAGATAGCTGATCCCTTTGGGAGAGACCTCAAGTTGTCAACCAATATCTACGATATCCTTTTTTTTTTTTTTTTGTTTGACAGATAGAATGAGACAGTGAGAGAGACAGAAAGAAAGGTCTTCCTTCCGTTGGTTCACCCCCCAAATGGCCACCACTGTTGGAGCTATACTGATCTGAAGCCAGGAGCCAAGTACTTCTTCCTGGTCTCTAACACGGGTGCAGGCGCCATTCTCCACTGCCTTCCTGGGCCACAGAAGAGAGCTGGACTGGAAGAGGTACAACCTGGACTAGAACCTGGTGCCCATATGGGATGCCGTTGCCACAGGCGGAGGATTAACCAAGTGAGCCACGGTGCCAGGTGACTTTATTTGAAAGTCAGAGTTACACAGAGAGAGGAGAGGCAGAGAGAGAGAGAGAGAGAGAGAGAGAGAGAGAGATCTTCTATCCAATGGTTCACTCCCCAATTGGCTGCAACGGATGGAGCTGCACTGATCTGAAGCCAGGAGCCAGGAGCTTCTTCTGGGTCTCCCATGCAGGTGTAGGTGCCCAAGAACGTGGGCCATCTTGTACTGCTTTCCCAGGCCATAGCAGAGAGCTAGATCAGAAGTGGAGCAGCCGGGTCTCGAATCGGCACCCACATGGGACCCATATGGGAATTGGCCCATGTTGGGGCCATAGCACCGACCCTGATGTCCTTTATTTAATATGGAAACTCCCAACACATAACAAGGCACTCTATTTCCCAGATCTACTTGATGTCAGCCATTATGTGGTTACTCAGTTCTTGGCAATAGAATAGTAACAGAATTGATGTGCAGCACTTCCACATCCTGCCCTTATAAGAAATGGGTAATGCACATGTCTTTTTCTCAGTTTCTCCTGACTGCAGGAGATGTAGACGTTATGGAGGGTGAAGGAGCAGCTATTTGAGATCCTGAGATGGATCTGCCTTGGATTGTCTATCTCTGGACTTTTACATGTGAGACAATGATAAACTTCTACCAGTATTTTGATATCTCTTATCTATAACAAGTACAGCTAAATTAACTCAATAAAAGTGGCACTCAATCATGATAGTGGAGTCAATTTTAAATAGTTTGAATATACTGAAGACATTTTCAGAAAGGAAATACATAAGCCTTTGGGGCAGATCAATTATGATTCAAGAGACAACATGAAGTTTTGAACTTCCAAGCATCTTTCAAGTCTTTGTTTCATGATGAAGACCCAGCTCTAGAGATCAGAAATAACTCACAATTATTTGTGTGGTGTTGTCAATCACCAGAGTTCTTAGGGGTTTGTGTGGATCTTTTTTCTGCAGCATGGTCATGGGAAAAAGATGATTTAATTTTATAAACTATGATTGTGATTCATCAGTGAGAATCCAAAGTGAAGGGAGCCTTCCACAAGGCTGGCATAGCTTCGAAAATATGCCTGTAAGAACATGCCACGTCCTCTACTTTCCTTCTGTAAACATTGGCTCTGAGGTTTGGGTTCTTGGGTGGAGCCACTAAGCCACAGGAAATGGGCACCCTTTCTCTGGGTCAGATTTGTCTGATGCTGTTATACCTGATACTCTCACTTGTAGGTAAGTCTCTTGGAAATTGGTTTGGCATGGCTCAATGCCAAAACATCCTGTTATCAATGCAAAAAATGAAGTTTTTGAATCTGCAAAGCTGGGACCAGATCATTGGCCTCAGTGTGCACCATCCGATGAGCCTCAGTCTGAAGTAGCTCTTTCAGAGTTCATATGATCACATGTACTTTCTGCTGATTTTATGTTTGGGAAGCAATATTATTTATTTAGATAATTCTCAATTTTAAATTGTACATGCAAGGATATATCAAGAGTTTGTGGAGAAATGAATTAAAAGACAAACTTATTTTAGTGCAAAACTACTTTTAAAAATATATGCATGATTTTCTTCACAATTTGCATTTTCCATAAGCCATATGAATACTCCTCATGCACAGAAAGGAAGGTAATGATCTTAAAAATAAATGGTACCTCCTATACACATTAGTATGGATACAGTACTGATTCTACTAAATGGGGACAGGAACGCAAAGAAACTTAGATGTGTCATTTATTACTGGTAGGAATGCAAAGTGGGGCAGCTACTCTGGGAAGCATTTTGGCATTTCTTATAAAATTAAACATATACTTAGCATACTGTCTAGCAATTGCACTCTGGAGTATTCATCCTAGAGAAATGAAACTTATGTTCGCACAAAAAAAATCTGTATCCGTATGTTCTTAGCAGCTTTATTTGCAGTTTGAAAACAAACCAAACAAGTCCAGGGTAAATGGATAAAGGAGTTGTGGCAAATCTATGCAATGGAAGGCTAGTGTGAAATATGAAGAGGTGAATGATTAACATCTTGTCTTGAATGCATCTCAAGGGCATTATGCTAAGTGAAAAAAAAATCTCAACAATCTCACACTCTGTGTGAGTCCACATGAAATCCTGGAGGTGAGGTCAAGGGAGACAGACCCATGGTTGTCAGGGATTAGGAATGGAGTTGGAGGGATACTGGGACTGTAAGGGGGAATCACCAAAGTGTTCCACTGTAGTGATGAAATCTATACATGTGGTAGCATTTCATTGAGCTCCACGAAGCAAGTGCATGTGAAAACTAGTGACATTTGAGTGAGATCTGTAGATAGTTAACAATGTTCCTGGTTTTGATAATGCCCTCTGGTTATGTTTGATGTTGGGGGAAGCTGGGGAATGGCTCATGGGACCCTTCTGTACCACTGTTTTTTGTAACTTCTTGTGAGCTATTAATTAATTCTTAACTTTTATTTAATAATTATAAATTTCCAAAGTACAACTTTTGGAGTATAGTGGCTTCCCCCCCCCCATAACCACCCTCCCACCTGCAACCATCCCATCTCCCACTCCCTCTCCCATCCCATTCTTTATCAAGATTCATTTTCAATTATCTTTATACACAGAAGATCAAGTCGGTATATACTAAGTAAAGATTTCAACAGTTTGCACCCACACAGAAACACAAAGTATAAAGTACTGTTTGAGTACTAGTTATACCATTAATTCACATTGTACAACACCTTAAGGACAAAGATCCTACATGGGGAGTAAGTGCACAGTGACTCCTATTGTTGATTTAACAATTAACACTCTTACTTATGATGTCATTAATCAGTGAGCTGGTAATTAATTTAAAAATAAGTTACAAATGAAGATTATGCTAACTCACCAACCATGAATGTTTGCATTGTTTCTTTAATGAGGGTAGTGTGGGGAGGAGGGACAATGCCCAAGTGCTCATCAGAGCTGTTCTTTTACCTGATAATTCCTCTACAGACGTTTCTTATGGAGGAAGTGCTTCCTGGGATAAAGTCTGAAAGGCACTTCTAAAAGGCATTAGAAATTTTGTGAGACAATCAAAATCAAATCATGTGGAATAATTTAGTCTTTAATAAAACAATTGGTGTATTTTAGAAAGTCATTTGATACATCATTTATTGTAACAAAGGATTACGAATAGCTACACATCTCAGACCTGGGCTCATAACTGGTATTTATAGATATGATGTGACCATAGGTGTTATACGATGCCTCTTTGCAGGGAAATGAAATTGTTGGTGAAGTCTTTTAAAAGTCACTTAAAGCTAGCAGCTATCCAGGAGAGCAGTGGACTTTTCAATCAGAGATCCAGATAGACCAGAAAAACAGCCACAGAGGATTTAACATAGCCTGACCCACGTCTGGTTGCCAATATAAACTGCAGGTCCTCTAAATATTCAAAAGATCTCTATTTCCTTCTCTGAAGCATTGCCCCTGTTCTGTTAGCTTGACCTGCAGAGAACTCTCCTGTGGCATCCATGGAGCCTAAGCTTTCCTGACAGGCACTGGACACGTGCGGTGTGGACACTCCCTGCCGCATGGCCAGCACATCTACCCAGAGCCCCAGTCCCTCTCTTCCTGTGACTGAAGCCTGATTACTGCTCTGAGTAATTACAGAGTCGGCCCTGTGGTTGTCTTCCAGGAAATGGCAAGTACCACTTGCCCTAGTGTGTCCCGGCAGAATTCACTCAGGGGACAACAGGAAACAGACGCCATATAAGGGCATCCGGCAGCAGTTCCTGTTGTTGTGTGGACCACTGGGAGGTAGACATGTTCTGTTCTGTTCTGTTTGTTTTGAGAAGCAGAGACAGAGAAAAAGGCAGACAGACAGAGAGAGCCCCTATTGACTGATTTATCCTTCATATGCCTCTGCCAAAGCTGGGAGCCAGGAACACAATCCAGGTCTCCCATGTGGATGGCAGGAACCCAATCACTTGAGCTATGATTGCTGCTTCCCAGGTCTGCATTAGCAGGAAGCTGGAGTCAGGAGCTGGAGCCAGGAATTGACTCCAGGCACTGTGTTATGGGATGCCAGTGTCTTAACCACTAGATCAAATGCCTGCCCCAACATGTTCTCTTTTGCTGTTTCCATTACCCTTGCCCAAATCCACTAGAAGCTGATCATTAAGGAAATTATGTGCACATATGGGGGTCCTCCAAAGAACCTTAATGAACTATCCCATCACAACATTCAGTACTTGCTTTTGACCTACTTACAGTGACTCTGGGAATGTTTTCGCAGTTCTTTCAACACTATTATCTTACTGCCAAGTCTCCTGGAAAGTTCTACAGAGTTTCTCTGGTTTTCATCATTGATTTGAGAGAATAGTAGCTTTATTAGCTTGTGGCCAGAAATGGATTTTAAAAATAGACCTCAATTCTCAAAATTAAAGTTATCATTTGTAGAAATTCAACCCTTCCCTGAACTGTTAAATTTTGATGTGTGATGTGAAATTAGAGCAAGAAGAGAGGAAGGATGTTTGTGGGGTCAGGAGTCAGACAGGATCTTCTCAGGTGTCCTCATGGTCCTGTTGCTCTTGGCAACTTGTCCCATTTTTTCTGCCACAGAGAAGGATTTCACAGGATGTTGTAGTGTGGATGGAAGTCACAGTAAGCAAAGACCTTGGGAAGCCATAGAATATTATGTGACCACTAAAAATAATGAACTAGAGCACATCAAACAGATTTGCAGGAATTTCTGCAAATTCTTGTTGAATGGGGAAAATGAGAGACAGAGGGGTGCGATGCTCTGGGAGGGTCTCAGGTTGGTCTCTTTTTCCTGCAGGCTGTACGTGTGCTGCAGGCAGCAGCAAAATTAACCTCAGTAAAAGGGAAGCCTTGCTGAGCTCATGCATAGCCTCTCTGTCTGCCGTAATGGCTCCTTCATCCACTTAGCCATTGTGGGAGCAGTGGGATTGTGGAGGGCAGAGGTTGAATGATGTCAGCCAGCAGAGTCATTTTGTCTGCCTGATGGTTGTTTAGTGCCCCTTCCATGTTGATGGTCTGGTGTGTATTAACATGTACAGTGAGGGCCGGCGCCACGGCTCAACAGGCTAATCATCCACCTTGTGGCGCCGGCACACTGGGTTCTAGTCCTGGTCGGGGCGCCGGATTCTGTCCTGGTTGCCCCTCTTCCAGGTTGGCTCTCTGCTGGGGCCCGGGAGTGCAGTGGAGGATGGCCCAGGTGCTTGGGCCCTACACCCCATGGGAGACCAGGAGAAGCAACTGGCTCCTGCCTTCGGATCAGCGCGGTGCGCCGGCCGCAGCGCGCTGGCTGCGGCGGCCATTGGAGGGTGAACCAACGGCAAAAGGAAGACCTTTCTCTGTGTATCTCTCTCTCTCACTGTCGACTCTGCCTGTCAAAAAAAAATGTACAGTGAGTCTATTCATCCTTATGCTTCTTGCATACTGTCCAACAACATGCCTATTTCCAAGATTGTCTTTCTCCTGTTCTTCCAATCTTTTTCCTTGTAGTTCCCAGCAATGAGTTTAATGGTATGTCACCAGCCCCCTACCCCCCATCCATATCTACCTGGAGCCACACAATATGACCCTATTTGGACATGGTGTCTTTGCAGATGTAATTGGTTAAAAAATATTGAGATAAAATTGAAGTCATCCTGGATTTAAGGCATTCCCTAAATCCCATAGTAAGTGTTCTTTTTTTTTTTTAAAATTTTTGACAGGCAGAGTGGACAGTGAGAGAGAGACAGAGAGAAAGGTCTTCCTTTTGCCGTTGGTTCACCCTCCAATGGCTGCCGCGGTAGGCGCACTGCGGCCGGCGCACCGCGCTGTTCCGATGGCAGGAGCCAGGTGCTTCTCCTGGTCTCCCATGGGGTGCAGGGCCCAAGCACCTGGGCCATCCTCCACTGCACTCCCTGGCCACAGCAGAGAGCTGGTCTGGAAGAGGGGCAACCAGGACAGGATCGGTGCCCCGACCGGGACTAGAACCCGGTGTGCCGGCGCCGCAAGGCGGAGGATTAGCCTGTTGAGCCACGGCGCCGGCCAGTAAGTGTTCTTATAAGGCGAGGGGAGAACGTGAGATGCACAGAGAAGGAGAGTATGTGATGATAGGGGCAGAGATGGGACAATAAGTTAAGGAATGTCAGCATTTCTAGCAACCACCAGAAACCAGGAGGAAGGCCTGGGATGCTTTCTTCCACAGAGCCTCTTGAAGAACCTATGCTGTTGTACCTCCTGGATGGGGATGGAGTGATTGAAGCCACGGTGGTCATTTGGATGGCAACTGTAGTACTAGTATAGCCTTGATCAGCTGACTGCCATCTGCCACTCTCCACAGGGCAGTGTTTATTCCAACCTGAGTCACTTCCTTTTCTCAGAAAGCAGATGATCAGATACACAACCTGAAGTTCTACCTATTGGGGGATTTCCCTTATTATCATTAATTTCAATACCAAGCCTTGAAGTTCTATACTTCCACGTGTCTCTTACATAATAAATTTGATATTGTAAAACTAAAAACTTATGCATATTGAAAGATATCCTTAAGAAATTGAAAAAATAAACTGAGACAAAGTACTCATTATATTCTGGCAGAATTGGTGGTAAGAATATATAAAGGACATTTATAAGCTAATAAGAAAGGGTCACCCAAATGAACTTAGAAATGGACAAAAAGTCATGAATAAGTGTTTCACAGAAGAGATAGAGCATATGGCCACTAAATGTATGAAGAGAGACTCAATTTAATTATTAATCAAGGAAATGAAAATTAATACAATGAGATATGATTTGAAACCCAATCGACTGGCAAACTGGAAAAAGTCTAATATCACCAAATCCTGGAGAGGATGTAAATAAATGGATTGAATCTATGCATTACTGGTGGGAGTATGAATTGGTTCAACCACTTTGGAAAGAAATTCGGCATTATCTCTTAAAGGTGGTGTTCAGATACTCTGTGATGAGTAATTCTACTGTTGGGTATCTACTCAAAACTATTGATGCAGACATACGTTAGACAGGTATACAGGATGTCCACAGAAGCATTCCTGTTTAAACTAGCAAAAACTCAGAAAAAAATCTACATATTCAGTTATGAAAAAGCAGATAGATTGTGGTACAGTCATACAATAAAGTATTATATTGCAAAGAAAATAAATATAAGTGAAATGCTAGAATATAATTTGAGTAAAAAATAAGCCTTGAAAGATTATATAAACCACAATGCATCTCTAAAAGTGCAACAGGCAACTGAAACTACTCAATATATTTTTAATGAATATTTGTATTGTGGCAAAACTGTAGTTCTTTGTTTTCTTTCTCTCTTTCTTTCTTTCTTTCTTTCCTTCTTTCTTTCTTTCTTTTTTTTTTTTTTGACAGGCAGAGTGGATAGTGAGAGAGAGAGAGAGACAGAGAGAAGGGTCTTCCTTTTTGCCGTTGGTTCACCCTCCAATGGCTGCTGTGGCCGGCGCATCTCGCTGATCCGAAGCCAGGAGCCAGGTGCTTCTCCTGGTCTCCCATGCGGGTGCAGGGCTCAAGCACTTGGGTCATCCTCCACTGCCTTCCCGGGCCATAGCAGAGAGCTGGCCTGGAAGAGGTGCAACCGGGATAGAATCCGGCGCCCCAACCAGGACTAGAACCCGGTGTGCCGGCGCCGCAAGGCGGAGGATTAGCCTGTTAAGCCATGGTGCTGGCCAAAACTGTAGTTCTAAAAAGCAAGTCCTGGTTATTTGTGATGGAGTGGGCAGGGCAGAAGATAGGGAGGATAACATAGGGAGCTCTTGGAAATTGTGTATTCTCATTTTCATGTTGGGTGATATATACACAGGTATATATACACAGGTATATGCTTATTTTGCAAATAAGCATAAATAAGGCCACATCTACAACCAGGGATAAGCTTGCCATGGATTGAACATTAGGATTTATCAAGTGTTAGACATTTGGAATTAGAAACAACTTTTTTTTTGATTATGCAGTGGTATTTCTGATTGAATCAGAATTTGGAACAACAAGAACTCTGGACCTAGGAGAGGAAGAGAGACAGAAAAAGGAAGGGGGGGTTTAAAAAACCCAAGAAAATCACAAAAATAGCCTTATGAGAAAAGCTTGTAAGAAATTCCCTGCGGGGGATATCCTAGAGCTTGGAAACAGAGAAGTCCAAGGGCCTATTTTAAGTCCTTCTGTGCTCTGAGCTCTGGTGTAAGCAAACTCCATTATACAAAACTCATTAAAATCTGCCACACTGATAAAATAAATAAATATATTTTCATTTGGTCACTTGTTCATTCCACACGTATTTATCTAGTGCCTATGATGAGGTACTGCACTAGAGATACAGCAGCAAACAAAACCGACCAGGTCACTGTTGCTATGGAGATAATTGGTAGTTTTGTGGGTGATGATAAATGCAATGGCAAGAAATGAAGCAGGGTAAAGGAGACAGGAGTGGAAGGAGTAGAGAGTGGAGTGGATCTACGATAGTGGTATTTGGGTTTGGTGGGGAGAAAGCAAGTACAATGATGGCTACTCATGCAGTGGGTGAAGAAGGAAGGGAGGCAGGGAGAAGGGATGCAGAATTCTGCAGTGACAGCTGTCTAGGAGAGCCTAAATCCCTTTACAGCAAACTGCATGTATCACTTGTGAGTTAAAGAAAAAGTTGAAGGAGTTAGGGAACTTGGGACTGCTGCCGTTATACTTCTGTTACATTGCTCTGCCTGCCTTTGGATCAGTGCCGAGACAACCTAGAGGAGTAGTAGAGAGGAGCATGGGCATTCATACTTTGAAAATGCTTTCCAGATAATTCTAGTATATCTGCTTCCTGGCTGCTCACCCCATGTAACTCCATCAGTGAACAGTTCTTATACAGGATAATCATTCCTGGATGGCTCAAATAATCTCGAGATGTACATTAAAAATAATGAGTAAATGGCCAGCGCCGCAGCTCACTAGGCTAATCCTCCGCCTGTGGCACCGGCATCCCCAGTTCTAGTCCCAGTTGGGGCGCCGGATTCTGTCCCGGTTGCTCCTCTTCCAGTCCAGCTCTCTGCTGTGGCCTGGGAAGGCAGTGAAGGATGGCCCAAGGCCCAGTGAAGGATGGCTTGGGCCCTGCACCTGCATGGGAGACCAGGAGGAAACACCTGGCTCCTGGCTTCGGATCGGCTGCAGCGCGCCGGCTGTAGCGGCCATTTGGGGGGTGAACCAACGGAAGGAAGACCTTTTTCTCTGTCTCTCTCTCTCTCTCTCTCTCTCTCTCTCTCTCTGTCTAACTCTGCCTGTCAAAAAAAAAATGAGTAAAGCTATTAATAATTTAATGTTTAAAATAACTGTTGATTGAAATGTTTGTAACATATTTAACTTTTAAAGCACCCTAGCAGAGCAATTATTGGAAAACCACAGGTTTGTTAAATGAAATGTTAGGTTCCTCAGTGCCTTAACTTGAGAACCATTATTAGTCTATTTTTAAATCATTTTTAAAATCTCCTTTAATAAGGGGGGGGAGCCATTGTAATCCATAAACTGTACTTTGGAAATTTATATTTACTAAATAAAAAAAACTCCTTTAATAAGAGCCCCATTTTCCATGACATTTTTTGATTTTTTTTTTTTTTTTTTTTTTTTTTTACTTTTTGACAGGCAGAGTGGCTAGTGAGAGAGAGAGGCAGAGAGAAAGGTCTTCCTTTTGCCATTGGTTCACCCTCCAATGGCCGCTGCGGCTGGCGCGCTGCGGCCGGCGCACCGCGCTGATCCGAAGGCAGGAGCCAGTTGCTTCTCCTGGTCTCCCATGGGGTACAGGACCCAACCACTTAGGGCCATCCTCCACTGCACTCCTGGTCACAGCAGAGAGCTGGCCTGGAAGAGGGGCAACTGGGACAGAATCCAGCGCCCCAACCAGGACTAGAACCCGGTGTGCCGGCGCCACTAGGTGGAGGATTAGCCTGTTGAGCCATGGCGCCAGCCAACATTTTTTGATTTTAATGTTGAAAGTGAAACAGGACAAAACTGTTAGATGAAGACCCCCATTAACATAAGGGTGTCTTCTTTGATCTTTCTGTGTATGGGTTTAAAGTTACTTTATTGAATGCACACCACATGTCTGCAAATTTCTTAAGCACATTATGTTCACAGTGTCTCTCTGAATTATATTCATTAGTATGGCCATATACAAACAGGAAAACCAAGAAACAGTTTCACATAGACAATCAGTACGGTTCTGAGTTGTCGATCAGGCAGTCTGACTCCTGAGCCTGTGGCTTTTAATTCATTTGTAATATTATCTCCCATAAATACCAACTCAGTTAACATAATAACGCCCTAACATCATCCAGCAGTGATTAATTGTCTCATGGAAAAGTGTACAAGTTCCTAACAAACCATCATTTAAAATTTCTTGTTAAAATACTTTGAAAAACTTGCTCCCTCGACTTTTCAAGGTCTTCCAAGTTCATGATTATCAGCTCATGGAAGCTAGAAGAAAAGATGATTCATTGTGACCCAAACTAAAGTGCAGTGAGGTTTTAGTGAAAGCAGTCCAGGGGTAGTGGATGACTAAATCTAAATGCCACATAGAATATGTCCTTTTATTTTTAGGAGCTCCAGGAAGCTAAGATGTCCAGGTACAAGCACAGTACAAACTCTCACGTGGGCTTCTCCAGACAGCATAACTGAAGTATTTATTTTAAGTAGAAGGAACTTGGCCCTTTCTGCCCTCCCCCCCCCCCCCCAAGAAATGGTTACAGTTTGCTTTCATACCATGTTCTTTGTCTGCGGTCATTACTTCCTTCTAAAACACACAGATAGTAACTTTTGCTTATGTGAAGGCAGCTTTTCCAAACTCCCACTTCCTTTCCCCACCACATTCCTAGTCAAACAATTATATTTTTAAAAATCTCAAGTTACTTTTTCCTTTTCTGGAAATATTTTCGATTTCCAGGATTTGAACACATACACACACACACATACACACACAAACATGGTCTCTTCAAAAACTTTGTGATCTCATGGCTTCTCTATTCTGAAGTTTTCTCTGTAAGTCCTATAACAAAGTTGGCCTTAAATGCATAAGCAAGATAGGCTGTTTATGATAAAACACCGGGCCATTCTTTTTTAACTTAAAACAGTTTCAGGGTGTTTATATACTTGACATTGATGCTATGGGACTACTAATCACCACAGAATTAACCTTGTGACGCTTGCTAAGCCATCCCATGCTACTAAAGCAGTGCTCTCTGGGGAGACCCACTGAGTTGATTTCCTAGCTCCTTATGAGTGGTGGCACAGTGTTGGGAAAGCAAGTGCCCCCAAGTGTGGCTTCCCTGATGTCACAGGGTGGTGGTGTTCAACCTTGGACTGAGTATTAGAATGACTTGTGGAATGTGCTAATAGTACAGACATCCATGTCAGAGTATTCAGCGAGTTATAAGGAACAACTCTGAATCTTTTCACTTGACAGATTTCGGGTTGCGTTTAGATTGAGAGAATGACAAGATAGCAGGTTCATTTGTCACCAAGTAAGGTAAGAGGACAGGAGGTGTGGTTCCAGTTTTTGCAGGGCCTGAGCCTTGTGTAATTTTGTTCTTTTTAAGCAAAATAATACAAAATTAAGTAATAAAATGTTTTTGTAGAATGAGAAAGTAAATCACAACAAATTACAAATTTTAAAAACTGACAAATCTCCTAACATGTGTCTCTGCCTCTCTCCCCCTGTATCTTTACCTTTCAAATAAACACTCTTTAGAAATGTTCTTATTAATTAACTTTCTTGCACAGCTCTTTAACACTTTCTATTTTACATTTGCTAATATCTTTCAACTTTCTATTTAGAATAGAGCAGCTATTTGGTCTTTCCTTTAACATGGTTGGTGGAAGTTTATTTTTATTGATAATAGTTGGGAAGTTTCTCCCAGACTCATGACCTTGTCATTGGAAGTGCCATATACATTTTTCTGGATTGTTGTCTATTGACATGCTAGGGCTGCCATAATAAAAATACAACAAACTAGGTATCTTCTCAAAATTCTGGAGTTTAGAATTCTAAGCTCAAGGTCTTGGCATGTTTGGTTTCTTCCAACAGCCCTGTCCGTGGTGGTAGTGGCTGCCTGTCTCATCCTCACATCATCTTCTCTCTGTGTTGTTTGTGTTCTGATCCCCTCTTCCTGTAAGGACCCCGGTCATACTGGATTAGGAACCACTGTAATGACTCCATTTTAACTTAACTAATTACTTCTTTAAAGGTCTGATCTCCAAACACAGTTGCATTCTGAAGTGCTGGGGTTGAGGACTTCAACATCTGAATTTTGTAGGAACACAGTTCAGACCCTAATTCTACTCCCAAATTTCTTCCACTTGTGAGTTGAAAGATTTCAGACGTATAATTTTCCCTGTGGCAAGGGGTTGCAGTGCAATGGGTTAAAAGCCCCAGCTTAGGACGCCCACATTCCACGTCGAAGTGCAGCTCCTCCATGTCTGATCCAGCTTCCTGCCAATGCACTTAGGAGGCAGCAGATGATGGCCCAGGTACTTGAATTCCCACCATCTGTGTGGAAGACCTCAATGAAGATTCTGGCTTTGGCTTGGCCTAGCACAGCTGTTGTGCCCATTTGAGAAGTGAAGCAGTAGACGGAAGATCATTCTGTTACTACCTTTTTTTTTTTTTTTTTTTTTTTTTTTTTTTTAAGGTTTGAAGCTTTTTATTCAGTGAGAGAAATGCGTAGGAGAGTGAGGGCCCTATAGACTAAAAGAGAGAGAAATCTGGATTCATACCAAGTACCAGGAACCAGCCACATGGAGGAGCGTGCAGACCAGGAAGCATGGGGCGGGTGACCTGAAGGCCATGTGCCCTGGAGGTGCAGGGAAGCACAGGCCCACAATGGCAAAAGGCCAAAGAAAAGGGCTGGGCCCACTGTGTCCTAGGCCTTTAATCTACTTCCAAAGGGGAGTGGTTAATTAGCCTGATTGGCCAGTGTCACTGCCTTTCTAATAAATAAATTTTTAAAAAGATGTTTCTGATTACTTTAGTGTCTGTGTTGGTTTATTGTGAAATTTTATAGATGGCAATTCAGAAAAAAAGTTTCCAATGATTCCTTTTTTCTCATGTAGATACTCAAACAATTCAAGCATATAGTAGTCACCTCTATTTGAAACTCATCAGCTTCTCTTAATGAATTTACAGCTTTTGGTATGATCTGACAAAGATTTTACAGTTCCCCTTTCAACAGTAGATTATTTTCAATATTTTCTTTATATTTATTTTAACTTTTCTATCATTTAATAAACAAACTTAAATTACAAAGCTATGCTTCATTTAAGATCAAATCAGAAGTTTTGAATTCTATTTTTAGAAAACATTTCTAAACTTTTTGCCAAAGTGCAGTTGAGTTTTACTGGATTTGATGCTTTCATGGAAAAATGAAAAGGTTGTCAGATGTTCTTATACATAAGCTGTATGTGCTACATCAATGAGTTTGTATGAGGGAACTTCACACAGTTCATGGAAAAGTGAGTTTAAGGTTTATTTTGATGCAAAAAAGTGGAAATTCATTCACATTTTTTCCCACAAGATGTGGTTTCTGTCAACTTTTTGAAGATCCCTGACTAGTCCTGACAGGAGGGGTCTTCAGTTTGGACTGAGTATTTAGAAGAGAGCTGAATCACCCATTGCCAATTTTGTGCAGCTGGTATTGAAAGCATGTTTACACATTAACTTCTGTTTCCATATATTTCAGACGGTGTTCCTCATTGACAATTGGCATGCTTCCAGCGCCGATTACCATAGGAGAAGTGCACTTCTTGATCTGGCTCTGTCCCTGCAGCTGCACTGCGCTGACTGAGTTGGCATGGTTGGTAGGGCTGTTACTGGAAGCTGTTTCTACCCCAGGACAGTTGGCAACACCTCCACTAAACACAGAAATAAATACACGTATCCCACTGGACTCAAACTGAGCATGTCCCCACTTCACCTTCAGTGTTTACCAGATTCCAAAAAGTGCCTGTGGCTACTCCACGTCGAAGTCGGAGTAGAAAGAGACAGAAGCCCTAACTGATTGTGGTTAAAATATCTCATTTTGCAGATTTCAGGAAAACATGAACGTCTTGCTAGGGCCCCTGCTAGAGCTCTGGCAGGGTTTGTACAAGTAGTGGGACTTATACTTCATGATCTTTTAAAAAAAAATTTGCAGTGTGTGGGAGAGAGAGGAGAGAGAGAGGAGAGAGAGAGACAGAGAGAGGAGAGATGTGTATCTCTCATCTACTGGTTCACTCCTCAAATGCCTACAACAGCTGAGCCTGGGGCAGGTCAAAGCCAGAAACCAACTGGTCTCCAATGTGAGTGATAGGGATGGAAGTGCATGAGCCATCACTATTGCTGCCATAGAGGCTTAGAAATAGAAATAGAAATAGAAGAAGAAATAGAAATAGAAGAAGAAAAACACCTATCCTGGTAATGGAATGTGGCCATCATCTGCTTGCCTGTAACTGTTTCAGCTTCTGCTTGCTAGCACAGAGCAGTGGTGTTAACCCTTGCCAGAGAGGGTACAGCTAAGTTTGTGTGTGAAAGAAATATTAGGTGTCTTTAGGAAAACTAGATGAGGCTGGTACTGTGGCATGGCAGGTGAAACCTCCATTTGCAGTGCTGGCATCCCATATGGGCTCCAGTTTGACTATTCCAATCCACCTCCCTGTTAATGTGTCTGGAAGGCAATGGAAGATGGCTCAAGTCTTTGGGCACCTGCACTCATGTGGGAGACTCAGAAGAAGCTCCTGGCTCCTGGCTTTGGATTGGCCCAGCTTTGGCCATTGTAGCCATTTGGGGAGTGAACTAGTGGACAGACTTTCTCTCTCTCTCTCTCCCTTGGTTCATTCCATTATCAACTCCTGTAAACACTTAAACAGACAAGGTAGTATAAAAGACAAGGTGAGAAATGAGGGGGGGGGGTCCTCTAGACCCTTGTTAAGACTGTTTGATAGACGTGGTTTAAAGCTGATCTCAACCAAGACTAGGAGAAAGGCCACTCATCTTTTGTGGGTAGAGGGCTTTGTCTGCAGAGAAAGTGTGAACAATCATACAACATTAAGTGGGGGAGAGGACCATCAATACACACAGGTCAGGAGTAGAGCCATTGATGTTAAGAGTAGAAGCTATGATTACAAAGGAATGAGGCCTCATCAAAGAAGGAGGTACCTTTCTCTGAAAGGAGGAGAGAACTTCCACTTTGATTATGGCCTTGTCTAAATAAGATCAGAGTTTGTGAACTTAAGAGGCTTCCATAGCCTTGGAAGCTCATGACAAGAGCCTCAGGTGATTACTGATGTCATAAACAAGAGTTTCAATTGTTAAATTAACAACAGGAGTCACTGTGCACTTACCCCTATGTAGGATCTCTGTCCTTAATGTGTTGTACTATGTGAATTAATGGTGAAACTAGTACTCAAATAGTGCTTTTTTTTTTTTTTTGACAGGCAGAGTGGACAGTGAGAGAGAGAGACAGAGAGAAAGATAGAGTGAAAGGTCTTCCTTCCGCTGGTTCACCCTCCAATGGCCACTGCAGCCAGCGCATCACGCTGATCCGAAGCCAGGAGCCAGGTGCTTCTCCTGGTCTCCCATGAGGGTGCAGGGCCCAAGGACTTGGGCCATCCTCCACTGCACTCCAGGCCACAGCAGAGAGCTAGACTGGAAGAGGAGCAACTGGGACAGAATCTGGCACCCCGACCGGGACTAGAACCCGGGGTGCCAGCACTGCAGGCGGTGGATTAGCCTATTGAGCCATGGTTCTGGCCTCAAATAGCACTTTATACGTTGTGTATCTGTGTGGGGGCAAACTGTTGAAATATTTACTTAATATATACTAAATTGATCTTCCGTATATAAAGATAGCTGAAAATGAATCTTGATGCAGAATGAGATGGGAGAGGGAGTGGGAGAGGGGATGGTTGCGGGTGGGAGGGTGGTTATGGGGTGGAAAAGCCACTATGGTCCAAAAGTTGTACTTTTGAAATTCATATTTATTAAATAAAAGTTAAAAAAACACAAAGGAATGAGGCCCCAAGTGGGCTAGAACAAAATACAGAATCATTATTAGAGAACCTAAGAGAGGTGCTGTCTAAGCCATGAGTAAGTTCTCCAATTGAGAGGCCAATAGAAACTGACAGAAGAGGCCTGGTAATAATCTGGTGGGCTTTAAGGCCTTGTCATTTATGAGGCCCAGCCCTGTCTATCTCTTCACATGGGATGTGAACCTCCTTGGGGAAGGCACCCTATTGACTTCCATTACCTAGCTGGCCTGGGAGGAAAGCTGGCCAGGTAAAGTCAGGTGGCATCTCTAACAGGAAATTTATGGTTCTGCCTGCAATGTTACTGACCCTACTTGGCCATCCCCTCAGCAGTGGCGGTTACTTTGGAAGCCAGGCTGAGTGAAGGGCTTTTCAGCTTACAGGCAGCAATGTCTGTGGCTCTGACCTGAGCATCCTTTGACTCCAGGACAGTTGCATTTGTAGTGATCCAACTTTTGGCTGGCAGAGCTGCCAGGGATCTTTACAAGCTAACTTCTGCTGAAGCCCTGGCTTTCCACATTGAAAGCCACTGCAGTGGATAGGCCTGTTGGGTCTCTATGAGGACAGATCACTGTACAGAGCAGCCTTTAATAGACCTGCCACCTATCTTTACATTGCTTCTGATGCTTAGCTTTTTTTTTTTCTTCCTGGTTTTTGTTAAAGCAGACCAGAGGACTAGCATGTATTTTCCAAAAGTAATACAATCATTTAAAAAAAGCCCGTAACTCTTCAACTAAACATGTCAACATTGGTATGATAGAATCTTCCAATCCAAGACCCCATTTGATTTTCCCCAAATATCCTTACATTTTCCCCCCTTTTTGATACATAATTCTAGCTAGGAAAATATGTTGCATTTAAACCACGTTAATACACCTTCAATCTGAAACAGTTTCAACACAGTATTTGCCTTTTGTGTGCTTTGCAGTTTTAGAGGAGAAACTCAATATGTTGTCGGATGAACTTCAGTTTTGGTCTATCTGAAGTGTTCCCATGACCAGACTCAAGCCATGCCTTGATGACAGGGGTACTGTCTAAATGATGCCATGATCTTCTCAGTGCATCACATCAAGAGGCAACAATGTTAACCCATCCTACTGCCAGTACTGTTAATCCTGATCATTTACTTTTGTTGCTCTCTGCTAGATTTCTGGACCTTAAAGTCAATATTTTCCTCTTTATAATTAATCAGCACCTTGGGTATGTGTGAGGGGGGATGTTCTGATACTGTGCCAATATGCTGACCTTGCCAACCTCTGCTCACAAGCTTTGACATCCATTTACAGCTTTTTCTCTGACTGCTACAGAATGGTTATTTTGTTTTCTATATTTACTAGTTAATATTCTGTAAAGAAAAAATTTCTCTTCCACCCATTTCTTTGTAATTCCTTCATTTATTTATATTAATAGGGACTCATGGATTCCCATTTTACTGTGGGTTGTACTTGGTCACTACCATTATTTATTTTGGTGCTCAAATTCAGTGAGAGCCCATTTGAGATGTTTCCTGTGTCCCCCTTGACTTGTTCCCATAATTATTTGAGTGTTTACATTCTTTCTGAGAGAAAAAGATATTCTAGGATCATTTTGAATTTGATATGCCTGGGCCCTAGAATCAACCATTTCTTAAGGGGCCTCTGATTCTTTTTAGGGGAGAATGATATTTAGAAACCAAGACCTGGGTGCTTGGTGTATTCATTACTACAGGGATGTTATTGCTTCTGGACTTATTTAATCAGCAAAGATGTGATACACATGTATGCATGTAAATGAGCAAATACACATCTATAATGAATTCTATTTCTGTATATATATAGTAAAGCCATGAGTTTAGATTCTTAGCTCTGAGTCCAGTCCAGTATCTTAAACATTCTTTTTAGTCTTCTCCCATCCCATGTTTAAAATACCTTTCTTAAAGAAGAGACCATCAAAGAAGGAGGTACCTTTCTCTGAAGAGAGGAGAGAACTTCCACTTTGATTATGGCCTTGTCTAAATAAGGTTGGAGTTTGTGAACTCAAGAGGCTCCCATAGCCTTGGCAGCTCATAACAAGAGCCTCGGGTGATTGCTGATGTCATAAATAAGAGTGTCAATTGTTAAATCAACAACAGGAGTCACTGTGCACCTATTCCCCATGTAGGATCTCTGTCCTTAATGTGTTGTACTATGTGAATTAATGGTATAACTAATACTCAAACAGTACTTTATACTTTGTGTTTCTGTGTGGGTGCAAACTGTTGAAATCTTTACTTAGTATATACCGACTTGATCTTCTGTATATAAAGATAATTGAAAATGAATCTTGATGAAGAATGGGATGGGAGAGGGAGTGGGAGATGGGATGGTTGTGGGTGGATGGGAGGTTATGGGGGGAAAAGCCACTATAATCCAAAAGTTTTTTTTTATTAAACTTTTATTTAATGAATATAAATTTCCAAAGTATAGCTTATGGGTTACAATGGCTTCCCCCCTCCCATAACTTCCCTCCCATCTGCAACCCTCCCCTTTCCCGCTCCCTTTCCCCTTCTATTCATGTAAAGATTCATTTTCAATTCTCTTTATATACAGAAGATCAGTTTAGTATATATTAGGTAAAGATTTCAACATTTTGCCCATATAGCAACGTAAAGTGAAAAAACTACCATTGGATTACTAATTATAGCATTAAATAGCAATGTACAGCACATTAAAGACAGAGATCCTACATAATTTTTTTTTCAAATTAATTAATTTTCTATGCCATTTCCTTTTTAACACCAGGTTGTTTTTTTTCATTTCCAATTCTCTTTATATACAGAAGATTAATTCAGTATATAATTAGTAAAGACCTCATCAGTTTGTGCCCACATAGAAACACAAAGTATAAAAATACTGTTTCAGTACTTGTTATAGCTTCACTTCGCTTTAGATGACACATTAGGGACAGATCCCACATGGGGTGTAAGTACACAGTGACTCCTGTTGCTGATTTAACAATTTGACACTCCTGTTCATGGCATCAGTAATCTCCCTAGGCTCTAGTCATGAGTTGCCAGGGCTATGGAAGCCTTTAGAGTTCGCTGATTTTGATCTTATTCCGATGGGGTCATAGTCAAAGTGGAAGTTCTCTCCTCCCTTCGGAGAAGGGTACCTCCTCCTTTGATGGCCCCGTTCTTTCCACTGGGATCTCACTCACAGAGATCATTCATTTAGGTCTTTTTTTTTTTTTCCATGATATCTTGGCTTTCCATGCCTGCTATACTCTCATGGGCTCTTCCGCCAGATCCGAATGCCTTGAGGCACATTAGAAAGCCTCAAAAGTTTTACTTTGGAAATTTATATTTATTATATAAAAGTTAAAAAAAAAAAAACCTCTCCTGAAAGCAAGAAACTTGACTCCTATTTTCCCCAATCTGCTTACTCATTTTCTCAGTGTAAACAGTGTCCTAACCACACCAGTCATTTCTTCCTACTGCCACTTCAATCTTCCTCTCTCTTTTGATCCATGTCCTTGGCCAATAAACCTGATGTCCCAAATCCCTTGCTTCTCTGGTATCTTCTGCCACCTTGCTGAATTCCCTGCCCTGGGAAAGGAAGGAGAAAGGAACAAGAAACCACCTTTGAAATCTCATTAAATCACTCTATGCTTCCTTTTATGTGGCACCAATCTGGCCAAATCCATTCGATTTCCACTGACTAAATTTTTTTTTTTTTTTTGACAGGCAGAGTTAGACAATGAGAGAGAGAGAGAGCGACAGAGAGAAAGGTCTTTCTTTTTCCATTGGTTCACCCAACAAATGGCCACTACGGCCTGCATGCTGCACTGATCCGAAGCCAGGAGCCAGGTGCTTCCTCCTGGTCTCCCACGCGGGTGCAGGGCCCAAGGGCCTGGGCCATCCTCCACTGCCTTCCTGGGCCACAGCAGAGAGCTGGACTGGAAGAGGAGTAACCTGGACAGAACCAGCACCCCAACCGGGACTAGAACCCGGGGTGCTGGCGTTGCAAGTGGAGGATTAGTGAGCCGTGACACCGGCCTCCACTGACTAAATTAAGATACTTTTCAGTTACAGTACAGGATATTATGAACAAATGCATATATTTCATACTATGAGGAATGGTTTATGGTTAATGATTGATAGCACATTTTAGAAAAAAAATTCCAGTTGGCATTTTATTGGCTAATGAACTGCCTTGATAAAGGAGAAAGAGCTAACTGGCCATATAAAAGCATAGAATTCATATACTGGAAGTAGTTGATAAAAGGGAAGGAAAACAAAGGCAAGGACATAAAGTCAAACCAAAAAAATGAAACTAACCAATGTGCACTTCCTAGATTTACGTAGATGGAGATGAAGTGTGTCTCTAGATTTTCTAACCTGTTCTGCCCAGGTTTGATATATATATATATATATATATATATATATATATATATATATTTTGACAGGCGAAGTTAGACAGTGAGAGAGAGAGACAGAGAGAAAGATCTTCCTTCCGTTGGTTCACCCCCCAAATGGCCGCCACGGCCATTGCGCTGCACCGATCAGAAGCCAGGAGCCAGGTGCTTCCTCCTGGTCTCCCATGCTGGAGCAGGACCCAAGCACTTGAGCCATCCTCCACTGCCTTCCCGGGCCACAGCAGAGAGCTGGACTGGAAGAGGAGCAACCAGGACAGAATCTGGTGCCCCGACCGGGACTAGAACCCGGGGTACCGGTGCCGCAGGCGGAGGATTAGCCTAGTGAACTGCAGCGCTGGCCACCCAGGTTTGATCTTAGCTGCACCTCTAACTCTATCAAGCCCTGTCTGGGTAAGGCATGTAGGTGCCTTGTGCCTCAGTTTCTTCATTTTTGAAACAGGAATAAATATAACAATTAATTTATGGGATTATAGTGAGAATTAAACCAGTTAATTCATATGAAGTTCTTGGTTCTTAGTATGTGTTAACTTTCAGATAAAACCTAGCCATTATTAGTTAAGGGAGGGTTAATTTCCTTAGTTTATATGAGGATTAAACAACCCAGAGGCCTGGAAATTTAACACGCTTCTTAAACTTTCTCATTATCCTTTGCTTAAGCAGGCAAGAGCTACATCATAGTCATCTCTAAACTGAGACCTCTGTGAGGGATTTGGAGTATAGCTATAGTGGGTAATTGATAAAAGGTATCTTCTCGTTAACAAGGACAAGGGCCAAGAGTAGAAAAAATTATCAAAAGATCAGGGATATGTAAAGTTTTCTTGTTGTGTCAGTAGACAGAAGAGAAAGTCTTTCCTTAAAAAAGAACCCGTGGATTTGCACGAATGTGAAGACAAACCTTGATGGAGACCTCAAAGTCCCACTTCCTAATGTGACAGAGTCACATGAGAAAGACTGAACAATAACTGTATCAACTGTCCATCTGATCTACGAAGGACACAACGGCTTGTAGTCCGAGGAGAAGAGCATCTGAAGGAAGGCTGGCCAATTGTATCCTGAGAAGTTGAATGAACTGATGTATTGGGTAGGGTGCCTTGGTATTACTGACTTACATTGGATGAAGTCCATCAAAATACTGACTTAATATTTTCTTCTTGGCAGTGACTGCACAACAAATCTGATCCTATCCTCAGACTGCTCCTATCTCTTACAGTGCAGAAAAGCTGGTTTTCCTTTATAAAACGTTTTATTTATTTATTTATGGCGGGGGAGAGAGAGAGAGAGAGAGAGAGAGAGAGAGCGAATCTTCCATCTACTGGTTCACTCCCCAGATTGCAACAGTCACTGTTGGGCCAGGCTGAAGCCAGGAGCCAGGAGCTTCATATGGATCCCTCATGTACATGGCAGAGTCCCAAACACTTGGGCCATCTTCCGCTGCTTTCCCAGGCCATTAGCAGAGAGCTGGATTAGAAGTGGAGAAGCCAAGATATGAACTGGCTCCCATATGGGATGCCAATGTTGCAGGCAGAGTCTTTACCTGCTAAATCACAACACCGGTCCATTTTTTTTTTTTTGTCTTTTATTATTTGTTTGCTTTTAAAGGTGGTAATTTCTTGTTATTAAATCTTTATTCTAGCTTAAAGTTTTAAGCTTATTTATAAGGACATGCTTTGCTGTGATATTTTGATATGCCTGCTTACAGTTCTACTTTATGAATTTGGCAACATCAGTGCAAATCAGAACTATTTTATAATCTGATTTTGTATTGTGTTGGTTAAGGAAAGTTTGTGCGGTGATCTGTGTCCTTTTACTATTTTCATCCTGAGACATGATTTTAGAAAATGGCGAAAAGTAGCCCTGCTAAAAATAACATCAACATTTCTGAATAATGAATCAGTCCTTTTCTGATTGGCAACTTGGGCATGTTGGTGACGTTAATTATCAGATTAGCTTCAAAATTTCAAGATGACTGTGACATAGATTCCTGCCCCCTCAAATACAGCAGCCATCAATTTAGACAAAATACAGATGTAATGATGCCTTGACAAGCCAGATAGGATGGTAAATTTCCTGTATACTGAGTAGCTTGGCTGTCTGCCACCTGAAGACCCAGGTCTCCAGAATGCAGCCAGCTTTCTCATGTAGGGGCTGATCCTAGTCCCTGTCTGTCCCTCCCATGGAGAATGCATCCTTTGACACCAGAGGATGCTCTGTGGAAAACGGAGTCCCAAGAATTAGGATAGCTTGCGTGGAATAATCCCTTCCTTGATGACATGCATCACTGAGATACTGATTTATGTTTTCTGACTTTGACAGCTTTAATTTTAGACAGAAGCAATTTACTTTGCAGGATATGTTCTTTGGTTAAGTACAGTCTCTTCAAAAGAGTCCACATGTGTGCATGTCAATTTGCTGTTGTTTCCCTGTCCGCAGATTGGATGCCACAACTATTCTTTCTCTGCCTGCCTGCTGCTGTCCCCTCCCCCAGACCAGAACAGAGGGGCACGACTCTAGGCCCCATGAGAGTTGGGAAATTTGCTGATGCTCTGGGGATGGCAGCAGAAGCAGCAGGAGATAGGGGTTGGCGGGACACAGAGTCAACCAAGTGGAAAACACCATGGTGGGCTTTCACTCAGTCCACAGTGTGAGGCGTATTGACCACAGCAGAGTCAGATTCCAGGGCATTCATGTGTAACTGCGTACTCTATAGGGGAAGGAAAGAAACCTGGCTAATGTCAGCAGTAACTAACATGTCTACAGTCCTCTCCTACTTACAGAGTGTTTTTTCAGCCATAATTTTGAATCCTGATATATATATGTATACATATATATACACACACATATAACAATATATGTGTATATAAATTTCACCCTCCTTTACAAACAAGACAACTGAGATTAGAAAGGGTAAATGGGGCCGGCGCCGCGGCTCACTAGGCTAATCCTCCGCCTTGCGGCGCCGGCACACCAGGTTCTAGTCCCGGTCGGGGCACCGATCCTGTCCCGGTTGCCCCTCTTCCAGGCCAGCTCTCTGCTATGGCCCGGGAGTGCAGTGGAGGATGGCCCAAGTGCTTGGGCCCTGCACCCCATGGGAGACTAGGATAAACACCTGGCTCCTGCCATCGGATCAGCGCGGTGCACCGGCCGCAGCGTGCCTACCGCAGCGGCCATTGGAGGGTGAACCAACGGCAAAAGGAAGACCTTTCTGTCTGTCTCTCTCTCACTGTCCATTCTGCCTGTCAAAAATAAAAAAATAAATAAATAAATAAAATAAAAAGAAAGGGTAAATGGTTTACTAATATATACAAAGCTAAGAATCATTGACTTCATCATTACTGCTGTCATCTTCATTGTCACAGTCAACTTTTATCTTTTTTTAAAAAAGGTTTATTATTTATTTAAAAGGCAGAATTAGAGAGAGGGAGGGAGGGAGGGAAAGAGAGAGAGAGAGGGAGGGAGGGGTGGAAGGAGGGAGGGAAGGAGAGATTGAGAGAGGGAGAGAGGGAGGGAGGGGAGGAAGGAGGGAGGGGGAGAGAGAGAGAGAGAGAGAGAGAGAGAGAGAGAGAGATCTTCTATCTAATGGCTCATTCTCCAGATGGCTGTTAACAGCTGGGGCTTAGCCAGGCTGAAGCCAGGAGCCAGGAGTTTCATCCAGGTCTCCCACATGGGTGCACTTGGGCCATCTTCTACTGCTTTCCTAGGCACATTAGCAGGGAGCTGGATCAGAAGTGGAGCAGCTGGGAAATGAACTGATGCTTAGATAGGATGGCGTCATTGCAAGCAACAACTTTATCAGCTACATCACAATGCTGGCATCCCAACTTTTGACTTATATTTGCTATGTGGCAGACATTGTCTTAAGTGCATTGTATGGAGAGTTCTTTTAATTAAGATAGCAAATTGCAAAGGCAAAAGAGCAAAAATGGCTAAAGTTCGGCAGCATTTCCACTATCTCAAACTGTCCTTTAGCATAGAATAATAGCTTAGACATTCAACATGAAAATAGTTTGATTACTAAAAGATGTTCAAAATAATTTTACAGTTTGCATGTATGAAAGTTTTTTCTCTTTCCTAAGAGCAGGTTATTTACTTCCAACACTGTTCCTATAGTTTTCCAAAAGTGAAATAACTTTGTGTTCTTCCTTTGGATCTTGGTATGTTATAACATTTATATTGCATATAAAAAACCCTTTATTTAGCTCTAGCTCTGAATGTTTAATTTACATCTGACAGCATGTTGTTCAGTTACTTTAGAGTTGGCACAGTTGTAGCAAACACGTCACTATGCTCTCAGTCAGGGTCTAATGCGAGACACTGCTAACTGCTTGAAACACTTGTTCCCTCAAAGCGGCCTCCCAGATTATACTGTTCCAGCAGTTACCAAACAGTCCCAGCCGGAGCCTACAAAGAACCCTAAACCTGAGCAAGAGTGATGGATTGTAGGGACTGGTGTTGTGGCATAGGGGTAAGGCCTCTGCCTGTAATGCCAGCATTCCACATGGGTGCCAGTTCGTGTCCCACTTGTTCCACTTCTGATCTAGCTCCCTGCTAACAGCCTGGGAAAAGCAGCAGAAGATGACGCAAGTGTTTGGGCCCCTGCCACACACGTGGGACTTGGAAGAAGCTCTTGGCTTTGGCCTGATCCAGTCCTGTCTGTTGCAGCCACCTGGGGAGTGAACCAGTGTATGCTGGATCTTTCTCTGTCTCTCCCTTTCTCTGTAACTGTGACTTTCAAACAAATACATAAATTAAAAAAAAAAAGACTGGTGGATTATGGCAAAGTCAATATCCTCCTTGAGATACTGTATCACAGTTTTTCAAGATATTAACCATTGGGGGAAACTGGTTAAGGGGTACATAGTCCCTCTATTATTTCTTACAAACTACATGTGAATCTGCAATTTAAAAAATTTTGTTTATTTATTTATTTTAAAGAGTTACAGAGACAGAGAGAAAAAGAGAGAGAGAGAGAGACAGAGAGAGAGACAGAGAGGTGGGGGAAGGATATATATATATATATATATATATAGAGAGAGAGAGAGAGAGAGAGAGAGAGAGAGATCTTCCATCTGCCAGTTTACTCTCCAAATGGCCACATGGCCAGGGCTGCTCCAGGCCTAAGCCAGGAGCCTGGAATTCCATCCAGGTCTCTCACATGGGTGGCAGGAGTCCAAGCACTTGGATTATTTACTGCTTTCTCAGATACCTTAGCAGGGGTCTGGATTGGAAGTGGAGCATCTGGGACTTGAACCAGTGCTCATGTGGCATGCTGGCATTGCAGGTAGGGGCTTAACTTCCTGTGACACAATGTTTGCCTCATGAAGCTGTAATTATCTAGAATAGAAGTTTAATTTTAAAACAATTTATCCCTTGGAATTTGCAATATAATTCAATAACAATCTCTGTGATGCATTGCAGAGTTAATTAACTCAGTGCAGACAAAACACTAAGTCAGCTAGTCCGGCCCTTTTATTTCAAAATGAGGTAACAAGGCTGAGGGAAATCAAGTGATTTTTGTTGCGGTGCTGAATCTGTCCACGTACATTATCCTTCAGCAGGATGGAGAAGGAAATGGATGATTAATTAGGTGCTTATTCTGTGGCAGATACTGTGCTAAAGGGGCTTGTGTACGTGAGCACATTTTACTTCCCAAGAATTCTTGTGGGTATTATTCCCTACTTTATACTTGAATAAATTGATGCTTATTGCAAAATCATAAAATTAATAAGTGATAGAGCCTGGATTGGAACTCTGCACTTCCACAGCTCTCTCCTGTACCAGTTATCAAACTTTCCCCGCTGTAAGAAGTAAAAGTTATGTTGGGAACTGAAATACACATGCAAATTTAAGCAAATCTTTATAAAAGGTCCTTAATGTATATGTTCCATGTTCTATTCCATTATTTTCTTCAGTTCTATACTAGTGCATGTCCTATTCTATTCTTAAAAATAAACAAGTTGGAATTTCCAATCCATGAAGGATTGTGACCCACAATTTAAAAACAGTGTGCACTCTTTTCCCTGTAGGATCCCATTCCATTAATATTTTTGGAAGAATCCTCCATTTCAGTGTCACCCAATAGCCCTGTTTTTAGCTTGGCTCAGAACCTGCATACCAAAAGGAACAGGGATGTTGTCTTGGTTGGGCTTTGCTTATTTCAGTTCATAATAGCATGTACCGACCATGGTAGCACAATTCTTCCTGTGGCCCCCTGTCCTTATTCTCTTTCTTACTGACCACATCCCTGTGAGGGGGCAGACAGACCCTTTAAAATTGAACCTTGTCATTTTCTGAGCTGAGAGTAGTTTGTTCTTTGAGGCGATTCCAAGGCCATGCCTATAAAGAGGCAAATGTAGGCAAGTTACCCACTGATTTGCATTTGTCTTAAAACCTTCTCTGAGTGGGTGTGTTGAGTGGCAGTGGGGAGGGGCTGTGTATCATTTACCCTGGCAATACTCCACGGGACAGAATGAACTTGGGTGGCCCCGCATTCCTTAGCTCATTTCCTGGTGTGTGCCATGGCATACCCACTGGGACCACCAGTGGCACCCATGCAGTCTCCATGGCAGTAGTGGTATATATCAGGGCCTTCAATCTCCTGGGCCATCATGGAGTACTTTCAGACCCCAGAAGTACCATGAGTCTGCCAGTGGTTATATCAACTTTTGATAATTGTTGGTGCTGATCTAGCTTTCCAGGTGTCAGGAACTGGATTAAACACTTCTGTGGCTCCTTCGAGCAGCTCTCTGATGAGGATGCTGCTGTATCCATTCACACCAGCACAAAAGCTGAACTGGTAGATGGTTTAGTTTAGTCTTTTACACTCTGTGTCTTTCCTTTCCCATATTCCATATAGGTGATGCCAAGGTGACCTTGAAGCTTCAAGATGGTAACACAAGACTGAAAGAGCCTGGGTTCCTGAGTCACCCCCTGGAAGAGAGCTGTCTGGCCTGGGTTCAGTTGTGACATGAGCAACACAAAGCCTCTATTGTACTAAACCACAGAAGTTTAGGGTTTATTTATTTTGTTTGCATAGTCTTCCCTCTCTTCATACACTGCTATGTTATTAATGACTAATTAATAATCATGATACAAATCTTTTCTTTACTATAGTAAAACAGACGGATTGTAATGGAATCCCCCATGGGCCAATCATCTATCAGGATGTAGCCTGGTCAATTCTGCCATTGTTTCTTTAAACCAATAGCCCACAGAAAGCTACTTCAACCAAATATTTGTTGAAAATTACAGAAAGTCAACCTTATTTAGCAAGCAAGTCTAAATAGCATGCTTATACCAGGTTGTGAGACCACTGAGTCTCTTCAGATACCTGATTGTCTTCTCCTCAAAGAAAAATCTCAGTGACCACATGGAAAGCAGCCTTCCATTGCTGATAAAACCTAACTCTGAGTCATCAGGTTTAGCAAGAAAAAAATACAGAATGCTTAGTTAAATTTGAGGGATTTGTAATTGCCTAAGCCTATGTATGTTGAAATAAAAGAAAAACATTGGCTGGCGCCGTGGCTCAATAGGCTAATCCTCTGCCTGTGGCGCTGGCACTCTGGGTTCTAGTCCCAGTTGGGGTGCTGGATTCTGGCCCAGTTGCTCCTCTTCCAGTTCAGCTCTCTGCTATGGCCTGGGAGTGCAGAGGAGGATGGCCCAAGTCCTTGGGCCCTGCATGCGCATGGGAGACCAGGAGAAGCACATGGCTCCTGGCTTCGGATCAGCAGCAGCCATTGGGGGGTGAACCAACGGAAAAAGGAAGACCTTTCTCTCTGTCTCTCTCTCTCACTGTCCACTCTGCCTGTCAAAAAAAAAAAAAAAAAAAAAAAAGAAAGAAAAATATTGCATGGGACTTACTTATACTAAATTATTTGTTAGTTATGTGGAATAAATTAAAGCTACCCAAACTGCATAATTCTTTCAATTATATTTCTCTATGATCTGATTCTCTCTACATTTTTTCCCCTCAGAATTTGCTTCTAGAGTATCTTGCAGTTACATTCTATGTTTCAGGGCCAGATTCATGGTTTCAGGGCCAGCTGGTTAAGGCACCACCTAGGACGCCGACATCTATTTGAGCACTGATTCAAGTCCTAGCTACTTCCAATCCAGCTTTCTGTTAATGTGCCTGGGGAGGCAGCAGATGACCCAGGTACACTAGGGTATCCCACGTGGGCAGCAGGGACCAAGCACTTGGGTCATCTTCTACTGCTATTCTGGGCCATAGCAGAGAGCTAGACTGGAGGAAGAGCAACCAGGACATGAATTGGTGCCCATTTGGGATGTTGCCACCACAGGAAGAGGCTTAGCCTACTATGCCACAGTATCAGCCCCAATAAATTTTTTTTTTAAAAAGTGCTTAAACAAGCAGAATTTGAAGAGTGATTTTTAGACTTGGTACCTATTTTTGTGTGATTTTTTTCTTTTTTTAAAAATATTTATTTTATTTATTTTGAAAGGCAGAGTTACAGAGAGAGGTAGAGACAGAGATCTTTCATTTACTGGTTTACTTTTCAAATGGCTGCAACAGTGAGGGCTGGGCCAGGCCAAAACCAGGAGACCGGAGCTTCATCTGGGCCTCCTACTACAGGCGCGCGCCTGTAGTCCCAGCTACTCGGGAGGCTGAGGCCGGGGTTCAGGGGCCCAAGGACTTGATCATATTAGCAGGGAGCTGGATAAGAAGTGGAGCATCTGGGACTCAAACTGATACCCATACAGGATGCCAGCCTCACAGGCAGAGGCCCAACCTGCTATGCCACCATGCCAGCCCCTAGAGTTGTTGTCTTTAAGCCAGTACATGTAAGTATACTGGCTTGTAATGCTAATGTTGAGGGCAAGTTTCTCTTTTCTTTTTTTAAAAAGAGATTTATTTATTTATTTGGAAGGCAGAGTTAACCGCTGGTTTACTCTCCAGATGGCCACAATGGCTGGAGCTGCACCAATCTGAAGTCAGGAGCCAGCAGCTTCTTCTGCATCTCCCATGTGGGTGCAGGAGCCCAAGGACTTGGGCCATCTTTTACAGCTTTCCCAGACAACAGCAGAGCTTGATCAGAAGTGGAGCAGTGGAGATCTGAACTGGTGCCCATATGGGATGCTGGCACTGCAGGCTGCAGCTTTATCTGCTACGCCACAGCGCCCACCATGGTGATTTTTTCATTAATTGATTTTTCAATTAATGTTCTGTGGAGAAAAGAAGAGATAAAAGAATTGGATGTGACAACTGTAGAAGCTAGGTTAAAAGGCAAATTAAACCCAGAATCTTTTTGTCTAGGGTTGGGCCAGGCCTAAGCCAGGAGTCAGGAGTGTCTTCCAAATTTCGCATTTGGGTTCAAGGTTCGAAGTACTGCTTTCCCAGGTGCATTAGCAAGGAGCTGGAAGTGGATCAGCTGAGACTAGAAGTGGCACCCATATGAGATTCTGGTGCTATAGGTGGTGGCTTAACCTACTACACCACAATACCAGCCCCTGATGAAGCACTTAATATCCTTTTTCATGGCATAACTTCAGGATTATATTGCATCTCTTGATCTTCTTTTTCTTCTTTTTTTGTGACAGGCAGAGTTAGACAGAGAGAGAGAGACATAGAGAGAAACGTTGGTTCACTCCCCAAATGGCTGCTATGGCTGGCGTGCTGGGCTGATCTGAAACCAGGAGCCAGGAGCTTCTTCCTGGTCTCCCATGCGGGTGCAGGGCCCAAGCACTTGGGCCATCCTCCACTACCTTCCTGGGCCACAGCAGAGAGCTGGACTAGAAGAGGAGCAACCGGGACAGAACCCGGCACCCCATCCGGGACTAGAACCTGGGATGCCAGCACCACAGGTGGAGGATTAGCCTAGTGAGCTGCGGCACTGGCTGATCAATGACTTCTTAAATTGTATCAACTGGCAAGAGCATTTTGGTCAGTACCATTCCCTACGTCTTCACTACTCTACTTGCTCCACTTGTTCCCAAGGTGGAAGAGGATTCAGCAACATCCACACAGAAGGGTCAGGATCTGTTTAAAAGATCACTGAACTGGCTTGATACACTCTTCCACCATGGGAGGATTCAGCAGGAAAACACCATCTATGAGGAAGTGGGTCCTCCTCAGAGGATGGACGCCACCTTGATCTTGGACGTCCCAAGCTCTAGAACTGTGAGAAATACGTTTCTGCTGTTCATACGCCACCAAATTCATACTATTTTGTAATGGCAGCTGGAATGGACCAAGACTGATGGAAGTCAATCTTCTGTTCAGGCCTTCAACTGATTGCATGAGGCCCACCCACATCTGAGAAGGCAATGTGCTTTGCTCAAGGGATATCGCTTCAAACATTAATCTCACTCTCCCCATTTTCTTCATTAAAGCCATAGTAGAATATAATTCCTATCAATTTTTTTGACAAAGATTTTAAATGGAGTTGGACAAAACACTGTATTTGCAGCAAAACTGATAGACACAGGCATTTCCTTCTTTCTTTTTAAATTTTAACTCCTATATATAAGGGAGAACATGCAGTATTTGTCTTTCCATGTCTGGCTTATCTCACTCAACATATTATCCCCCAAATTAATGTCATGTCTGTTTCCTAAACTTCAATATGTTTAGTATGATGTTTGGCACCCAAGTCGATGCTATTTGCCTTTTAAATGTGCACCAAGGATGCCCAGCTGGGATATTTTAAATCTGCCTATGCTGAGAATGCCTTCTGCTGGTTTGTGAACAAGTTTTGTGCCAATTGAAAACAATTTGAGTTGGACCATTCTCTCTGTGGCTATGCTGCTATTGCTATTCTTGCATTGGCTTTGGCATTTGGCTCAGCTGCTATTTATCCACATTTGAGAAAACAGGAAGATAGTTGGTTCAAAGTCATGGTAATAGAGCAACTACTAGGTTAAGAGTTCAATTCCAAACTCTTTCTTTAGGAACAGAGTAACAAACCTAGTTCAGGGCTTTTGGGTAATCTATTTAGTTATTCAATTGATGCATATTTTTGAGTCCAGATCCTAAATTTTATTTAATTACATGGTTTCCACAATACATTGGGACTTGTGTTTCCCTTTGGGCGTCCCTTATTAAAGCTTTAGTTTTAACTTCTCAATTTAAAGGGATTGAAGTGGACCTGGCAGAACTGGGCTAATTTAATTTTTCTAACAACTTAATTTAGGTATAATTGAACACAACTAACTGCACATATTCCAAGTGTACAGTTTGATAAGTTTTAGCACATGTGCATACCCATGATACCATCATCTAATAAAGAAAAAACATATCCCTCTAAATTTTCTTGTGGTTCTTTATAGCCCTTTCTTCCCACCTATCCTCCTTGACCCAGGACAATCACCAACCTGTTTTCTGAAACTATAGATTAAAATGTGTGGTAGACAGAATTTTAAGATGACCCTTGTGCTTCTGTGTTTCATTCCCCTTGAGTGCAAGTTGAAATTCTAAACATGATAAGGTTTTATTTCGATGATTTTATGCAATAATACAGCAAAAGGAGTTTGACAGATGTAATGAAGTTCACTGATCAGTTGTCTTTAAGATAAAAGGATTAGTTGGGTGAGTCTAACCTAACCACACAAACCTACTTTTTGTTTTGAAAAATTGCTTTAGCTATTCTAATTCCCTTGCATTTCTATGTAAAGTTTGGAATAGATTTCTAAATTTATTTGGTAGATTTTTAAATCAAAACAAAATTTAAGTTTATAGAGAGGCAGGAATGGGAGGAGAGAAGAGGGAAGGAGAGGATGTTCTCACTCCCCAGATGCCTGAGACACCAAGGCAGAGCCTAATCCAGGTATCCCATGTGGGTGGCAGGAACTCAATTTTTTGAGGTACAACCATTGCCTCCCAGGGTCTACATCAGCCTCAGACCAGAGTAAGGAGCCAAAGTGGGCATCAAGCCTCCGGCCTCTGATGTGGGAGGCCTTTGTTTTAATTGCTAGGTCAGACACTTTGCCCTTTGAAAATTTTACTTATTATTGTATTAAATCTGTAGATACATTTTGGGAAACTTTATATCTGAAAAATTTAAGTCTTTTGTCTCATAATCAGGGTATATATCTGCAATGATTTAGGTAGTTTTTAATTTCTCTCACCACTATTTGTAGTTGTTCAATGTTTAAGTCTTTAAATTTATACTACATAATCTCTTTGTAGATGGAATTATAATTATTTTAATAATGTATAAAATTAATAATATAGAATAATTATAAAATATAACATAATTAATTTAAATTTTGATTGTTCATTGCTAGCAACTAGAAATAAAGTTGGTTGTTATTATTGATACTGTGTCCTGTAACTTTGCTAAACTTCTTGTTAGTTCTAGTAATTTTTTTGGATTTTCTACATAGATTTCCATATTGTCTACAAATAAAGACAGTTTTACTTCTTGCTTTCCAAACTAAATTTCTCTTCTTATTTTAGGAGCTTGAGAGCAATCTTGAACATGTGTGGTAAGAGCACATATCCTTGTCTTATTTCTTTTTTTATTGTGAAATAATTCAGTGTTTCAATAGTAAGTAGACATCCCCTTTATTAAGCTGAGGAAACTTTCTTCTATTATTATATAGCTGAACCATTTTATTCTTTTTTTAAAATCAGGAACTAATGTTGGATTTTATGAAAATTTTTTTTCTGTGCCTTTTGAGATCATGTAATTTTGTGTTTCCCTCTGTTAATATGATGACTTATATTGCTTGATTTTTCAAATGTTAAACCAAACTTGCATAACTAGAATAAATGCCACTTGCTCACCTTGGATTATCTTTTTGAAAATATACTGCGGAATTTGATATACTAAAACTTTGTTTAGAACTTTTGCATTAATATTTATAATAAGTACTGGTCATTAGTATTTTCTTGTGATGTCTATGGTTTTGGTAAAGAGAAATGTTGGCATCATAGAATGAATTTTGCAGTAGTTTTCTCTTTTCAACTTTGGAATAGTTTGTGTAGGAATGACATAATATCTTCTTTAAATATGTCATTAAATATGTCATAGAATTCACCTGTGAAACCACTTAGGCTCAAAGCTTTATGAGTATTAAACTTTGAATTTAATTTCTTTAATAAATACAGCTCAATTCAAGTTATCTATTTTTCCTTTAGTGAGTTTTTTAGTGGCTTTCTGGAATCTTTATTCAATCCAAATTGTTAATTTATTCCCATGAAGTTGCAGTATTTCCTTGTTATGGCTTACAGAATCTTTATGTAACATCTATGGAATCTGCAGTGTTGCTATCCCTCTAATTCCTGATTTTGCTAGCTTGTATCTTCTGTTTTATTTCCTTGATTAGACTGGGATACAATCTTTTTTATTTTTCTTCACTTTAACATAGAGCTTTATTGCACAGGACACATTACTTAAAAGAAGCTCAAATAATGTCCAGAGCTAGAAGACTGGACTTGATGTGGGACAAGAGTGACAGTCAGAAGCATCATCTGACTTTTCTACCTGCATAAAACGAATGGCTGACATTTGGGGTCATGAGACGCTAAGCAAGTTATTCTCTGTGAGACATTGGTCAATAAAGTGACACCCATTATCCACAGTCCTCTTCATGGCCCCTGAGGACCACTTGCCTGGTGTATTATTCCTGGGCTGATTTTACAGGTGAGGAGATTGAGGACTGGAGACACCCAGTACCTGGCCCAAGAACACCCAGACTGAAAATGACAGGAGTGTAGTTCCACCTTTGTTGTCCCTCTTCGTCTTGCCGTCATGGTGATTATTGAGCCGAGCCCCTTCTAGAAACCCAATGGAACAACAATCAGCCACGTACATTTCAGCTGTCATCTGCTGTGTGTGACTTGTGTCATGGTGGGGATGGGGGTATTGCTTTTCCTTGTGGAACAAAGGTTTAGATAAAACCACCTTGTTTTTTTCATAGTCAAGTGGAAAACAGAGGTCATCTCCAAGGGATCCAGTTAGACTTAGAAATATCCAGAAGGCTGATGATGGATTTCAGTTTTGGTATCAAAAGTTTTAGCCTTGATTCATGCAAGAGGATGATGAAAGCTTAGGGAGTGAGATGAAAATGAGAAGGACATTTGTTAATTAGGTAATGTTAATGCTGCTAGTATTGACTTCCAATCAAGGAGTTAGCATCACTATAGGGAAAACAAGAATACAGAGAGAGGCACTGGGAGAGACAACCTCCCTGAGGATGGAAATTTTCAGATCAATGTCAGTTTCCTTTTTCTTTCTTCTTTTTAAAAGATTCATTTATTTCAAAAATCAGAGTTAGAGAGAGAGAAAGAGAGAGTGAGAGAGATCTTCCATCTGCTGGTTCACTTACTGAAGGGCCACAACAGCCAGGACTGAGACAGGCTGAAGCCAGGAGCCAAGAGTATCATCTGGGTCTCTTATATGGACAGCAAGGGCCCAAACACCTGTATCATCTTCTGCTGCTTTCCCCAGGCCATCAGCAGGGAGCTGGCTCAGAAGTGGAGCAGCCAGAACACAATCCGGCACCCATATGGGATGCAGGCATTGCAGGCATTGGCTTTACCTGTTATGCCACAATTACAACCCCTGAATGCAAGTTTCTTTTTTTTCCCCCAAAGAAACCTTTCATTTAATGAGTACTAATTTCATAAGTACAATTTTAGGACTATAGTGATTCTTCCCACCATACCGGCCTTCGCACCCTACTCCCGCCCCACCTCCTTCTCCCTCTCCAATTCCCAGTCGCATTCTCCATTAAGGAAAAAAAACTGTTCCTCTATAGTCAAGACAAGGGCTGTTCAAGTCTATAATTCTCAAAGTGTCAATTTCACTTCTACAGATTTCCTTTTAGGTGCTCTATTAGTTATCACAGATCAGGGAAAACATATGGTATTTGTCCCTTTGGGAATGGCTTATTTCACTAAGTATGATGTTTTCCAGATTCATCCATTTTGTTGCAAATTACCAGATTTCATTTTTTTTACCACTGTGTAGAATTCCATAGTGTACAATCCCAGAATTTCTTTATTCAGTATTCAATTGATGGGCATTTAGGTTGATCCCATGTCTTAGCTTTTGTGAATTGAGCTGCAATAAAAATGGGAATGCAGATAACTCATTTATTTGCTGATTTCATTTCCCTTGGATATATTCCCAGGAATGGGATGTCTGGGTCATATGGTAGGTCTATATACAGATTTCTGAGGTATCTCAAAACTGACTTCCATAATGGTTTTACCAGTTTACATGCCCACCAACTGTGGATTAGGGTACATTTTCCCCCATATCCTTGCCATCATTTGTTGTTTGTTGATTTCTGTATGAAAGCCATTAAAACTGGGGTGAGGTGAAACCTTATTGTGGTTTTGATTTGCATTTCCCCTGCGGGCTTGTCATCCTGAACATTTTTTCCTGTGTCTGTTGGCTATTTGGATTTCATTTTTTTTGAAAAATGTCTGTTTAAGTCCTTTTGCCCATTTCTTCACTGGTTGGTTATTGTTGTAGAGTTTTTAGGTCTCTTTATATATTCTGGATATTAATCATTTATCAGTTGCATGGTTTGCAAATAGTTTCTCTCATTCTGTCAGTTGACTCTTCACTTTCCTGACTGTTTATTTTACAGTACAGAAACTTTTCAATTTAATGTAATCCCAATTGTTAATTTTAGTTTTGATTGCCTGTGCCTCTGGGGACATTCAAGAACTCTTTGCCTATGCTGATGTCTTGCAGGGTTTCCACAATGTTCTTTAATCATTTGATGGCATCAGGTCATAGATTTACATCTTTAATCCATTTTGAATGGATTTTTGTGTAAGGTGTAAGGTAGGGGTCTTGCTTCATGCTTCTGCATGTGGAAATCCAGTTTTCCCAGCACCATTTGCTGAAGAGACTGTCCTTGCTTCAGGGATTGATTTTAGTTCCTTGGTCAAATATAAATTGGTTGTAGATGCTGGGATTGATTTCTGACATTTCTATTCTTTTTTTAAAAAATATTTATTTATTTTATTTGAAAGAGTTACACAGAGAGAGAAGGAGAGGAAGAGAGAATGAAAGAGGTCTTCCATTCACTGGTTTACTCCCCAATTGGCTGCAATGGTCAGAACTACAGAGATCCGAAGCCAGGAGCCAGGAGCTTCCTCTGGTTCTCCCATGCGGGTGCAGGTGCCCAAGGACTTGGGTCATCTTCTTCTGCTTTCCCAGGCCATAGCAGAGAGCTGGATTGGAAGTGGAGCATGTGGGACTCAAACCGGTGCTTATATAGGATGCCAACACTGTAGGGGGTAGCTTTACCTGCTACGGCACAGTGCCAGTCATGCATATCTATTCTGTTCCATTGATCTATCCATCTATTTTTATACCAGTATCAGGCTGTTTTGCTTATAACTGCTTTGTAGTATGTCTCAAAATCTGGTATTATGGTGCCTCTGGCTTTGTTTTTGTTGTATAAGATTGCTTAGGCCGGGAGACGGCAAGATGGTGGAATACGAAGGGAGCACACTGATAGTCCGGGAAGAGACAGTTCAATAAAAGTGGAGATACTGTAGGTTCAAGGAAGAGTAGGGGAAGAAACAGCAGAGGTAACTCTTCCGGAACTACTGACTCACTGTGGACCTGCGTGGAGGGCGTGGGAGCCCACAGCTCAGGACACCAGCGGCAGAATCAACACACCAGCACTGGAACACAAGGTGAGCCAAACCTCAATAGCCCGAGACACAGGTGGGAAAGCAGAAAGAGGAGACTAGAGGGAACGAGGCTTGAAACCCCACGGGGAAAAGTTCACCAGGCTATCTAGAAGAGAGAGGGAAAAAAAAGTGACCGGTACGGACATGAGTTTCTCTCTCTCCGTTCACCTCTCAAAGGCGAGCAAGACAAAGAGCAGGTGCCATTTTGGACATACGTCATAAGCAGCGCGACCTCAGGCCTTCAACCGCCTTCAGCCAAGCAGAAAAACCTGACTCTGGTGTGTGTGTGTGTGTGAAATAACAGGAGATTAGGACCTAGTGAATGTGTGGTGCTAATGAACTGAGACTGTGAAAAAAGAGACAGTGGGAGAGAGAACTCATGGAATTCACGTGAGTACTCTCCAGAGATGCTACAATTCAGTAACCTTGGCAACCCAGTGGGAGACTGCAGGAGAATTTGAACCCACACTGAGGGCAGCACAGATTCCCTGTGTGGTCCTTGGGAAAGAGCTTCCAAACTCTGGCTCCTGTGGGTATATCATTTGCCTGCAAACTACCTTCAATTCTGCTCAGCTGTGTGGAATTACTTCCCTTCTTAATAAAAAAAAAAAAAGAAAAGAAAGAGAGAGATTTACCACACCTAACCTGGGAATGTCATCTTTGACACACCCTCAACCCTGAGGAACCAAACAGAGCTCTCAGGCCACACCCATCTCAAGCCTCTAAGGCTCCATCAAAAGCAGACAGTCCACTTAATACAATCATAGTATAACAAGGAAAAAACACCACAGCGAGGGAAGAAGAATCCAAAGAATATCTCCACAATGCCAAGCAACAAATGCAGAAACCAAGGAAACAAGAACAAGGAAGACATTATGACACCCCCAATGAACAAGACACCCCAAGCCAAGATTATGAAGATGATGAGATGGAAGAAATACAAGATACTGAATTAAAAAAATTTATGATAAGAAAATTTAGAAGTTTTCAAAAACAAATGCTTGAGCTATGGAATTCCTTACTGGACAGGATAGAAAATCTCATTTGTGAAAATGAAATCTTAAGAAGGAATCAAAATGAAACACAGAAACTAGTAGAACAGGAAAGTGTGATAGTGAAGAGAAATCAAAATGAAATGAAGAACTCAATAGATCAAACGACAAACACATTAGAGAGCCTTAAAAACAGTCAGTGAAACAGAAGAGAGAATATCAGAGTTAGAAGACAGAGCACAGGAAAGTATACAGTCAAACCAAAGAAAAGAAGAGGAAATTAGAAATCTAAAAAATATTGTTGGGAATCTACAGGATACTATTAAAAAACCCAAAATTCTGAAGGCATGGAGAGGGAGAAAGGATTAGAAGGCCTTGTCAGTGAGATACTAGCAGAGAACTTCCCGGGTTTGGAGAAGGACAGAGACATCCTAGTTCAGGAAGCTCATAGAACCCCTAGTAAACATGACCAAAAGAGATCCTCACCATGACACGCTGTAATCAAACTTACCACAGTGAAATATGAAGAAAATATTCTAAAATGTGCAAGAGAGAAACATCAGATTACTCTCAGAGGATCTTCAATTAGACTCACAGCAGACTTCTCATCAGAAACCCTACAAGCTGGAAGGGAATGGCGAGACATAGCCCAGGTACTAAGAGAGAAAAACTGCCAGCCCATAATACTATATCCTGCAAAGTTTTCATTTGTGAATGAAGGTGAAATAAAGACCTTTCATAGCAAACAGAAATTGAAAGAATTTGTTGCTACTTGTCCAGCCCTGTAAAAAATGCTTAAAGATGTATTACACACAGAAACACAGAAACACAGTCATCAATATGAAAGAAGGTAAAGGAAGGAAACCTCACAGCAAAAGATCACAGGAAGTTCAAAGCATATACTAGAAAATATATTTGGCAAATGGCAGGGCAAAGTTACTCCTTCTCAATAGTCACATTAAATATTAATGGCCTGAACTCTCCAGTTAAAAGACACTGATTGGCTGATTGGGTTAAGGAACAAAACCCATCTATTTGCTGCTTACAAGAAACACATCTTTCCAACAATGATCCATACAGACTGAAAGTGAAAGGCTGGAAAAAGATATACCATGCTAACAGTAATGAAAAAAGAGCAGGCATAGCCATCTTAATATCAGACAAAATAAACTTTAACACAAAAACTGTTAGGAGAGACAAGGAGGGGCACTATATAGTGATTAAGGGATCCATTCAACAGGAAGATATAACGATTATCAATGTATATGCACCTAATTACAGGGCACCGGTTTATTTAAAAGATTTGTTAAGGGAATTAAAGGGAGACTTAGACTCCAATACAATAGTGCTGGGGGACTTCAATACTCCACTCTCAGAAATAGACAGATCAACAGGACAGAAGATCAACAAGGATACAGTAGATTTAAATGGCACTATAGCCCAAATGGATCTAACAGATATCTACAGAACTTTTCATCCTACACAGAAAGCATTTACATTCTTTTCAGCAGTACATGGAACCTACTCTAGAATCGACCACATACTAGGCCATAAAGCAAGTGTCAGCAAATTCAAGAGAATTAGGATCATACAATGCACCTTCTCAGACCATAGAGAAATGAAGTTGGAAATTAGCAACTCAGGAATCCCTAGAGCATATGCAAACACATGGAGATTGAACAACATGCTCCTGAATGAACAATGGGTCATAGAAGAACTCAAAAGAGAAATAAAAAATTTTCTGGAAGTAAAATAGGATAACAGCACAACATACCTAAACTTATGGGATACAACAAAAGCAGTGTTAAGAGAAAAGTTTATATCAATAGGTGCTACATCAAGAAATTGGAAAGGTACCAAATAAATGAGCTTTCAATTCACCTCAAGGATCTAGAAAAATTGCAGCAAACCAGACCCAAATCTAGTAGAAGAGAAATAATTAAAATCAGAGAAAAAAATCAGTAGGATTTAATAAAAAATTACAAAAAATCAGCCAAAAGAGGAGCTGGTTTTTTGAAAAAATAAACAAAATTGACACCCCATTGGCCCAACTAACTAAAAAAAGAAAAGACCCAAATCAATAGGATCAGAGATGAAAAGGGAAACGTAACAACAGACACCACAGAAATAAAAAGAATCATCAGAAATTACTACAAGGACTTGTATGCCAGCAAACAGGGAAATCTATCAGAAAGGGATAGATTCCTGGACACATGCAATCTACCTAAATTGAACCAGGAAGACATAGAAAACCCAAACAGACCCATAAATGAGACAGAAATTGAAACAGTAATAAAGGCCCTCCCGACAAAGAAAAGCCCAGGACCAGATGGGTTCACTGCTGAATTCTACCAGACATTTAAAGAAGACCTAACTCCAATTCTTCTCAAACTATTCAGAACAATCAAAAAAGAGGGAATCCTCCCAAGTTCTTTCTATGAAGCCAGTATGACTTTAATTCCTAAGCCAGAAAAAGATGCAGCATTGAAAGAGAATATCCCTGATGAACATAGATGCAAAAATCCTCAATAAAATTCTGGCCAATAGAATGCAACAACACATCAGAAAGATCATCCACCCAGACCAAATGGGATTTATCCCTGCTATGAGGGATGGTTCAATGTTTGCAAAACAATCAATGTGATACACCACATTAACAGACTGCAGAAGAAAAACCATATGATTCTCTCAATAGACGCAGAGAAAGCATTTGATAAAATACAGCACCCTTTCATGATGAAAACTCTAAGCAAACTGGATATGGAAGGAACATTCCTCAATACAATCAAAGCAATTTATGAAAAACCCATGGCCAGCATCCTATTGAATGGGGAAAAGTTGGAAGCATTTCCACCGGGATCTGATACCAGACAGGGATGCCCACTCTCACCACTGCTCTTCAATATAGTTCTGGAAGTTTTAGCCAGAGCTATTAGGCAAGAAAAAGAAATTAAAGTGATACAAATTGGGAAGGAGGAACTCATACTATCCCTCTTTGCAGATGATATGATTCTTTATTTAGGGGATCCAAAGAACTCTACTAAGAGACTATTGGAACTCATCGAAGAGTTTGGCAAAGTCGCAGGATATAAAATCAATGCACAAAAATCAACAGCCTTTGTATACACAGGCAATGCCATGGCTGAGGAAGAACTTCTAAGATCAATCCCATTCACAATAGCTACAAAACAATCAACTACCTTGGAATAAAATAAACCAAGGATGTTAAAGATCTCTACGATGGCTGAGAAAGGTTGGGTGCCATTTTGTATTTGGGGGGAGCTGCAGAAACCTTTGTGCACACACACAGCAGCTGACTGAGGAGGATGCCATCTTCTTGATAGTACTGGAACATATGTAGGACTGTGAAGCACCCCCAGCTTCCCAGGATGAAAAAAACCTAGGCAGAGCTGGCTCAGGAAATATCTGCCCTCTGTTGACTAGGTAGGCTGGCAGGGCAAAGTGAAACCTCTGCATGTAGTGACTGTGGGAACCTTGTGTGCTGAGACCATGGGGACTCTGTGGTTACATGAAAGGGTGCAGTGTATAGCTGGGTCTTTGGGTACTCGCTAGGAACAGCTCCACATGTTCAGAGCTCGTTGGTTACCTGGGGTGGGTCATTGAAGTGGGTACCATGCTCACAGTGAGGACTGTACAGATCATTTGTGAAGTTTATATGGCTGTGCTGATGAATGTTGAACCCACTGAGGACTAACACCTAGGCATTGCTCAGCATGAAGGGAAGGAGGTGAGGGGGTTATCACAACACCAGAGATGACCATTCCCCCACTTCTGTTAGCAAGAAGAGGTCTACCATTTCCAACTTGGGTGTTACCCTGGATACTCACCCTACCCTGGAGCACTGACCAGAACTCTCTGTCCGCACCCACCACATACATATTGGTATGCCCTGAAAGTGCAAACATTCCACTATTCACAGAGGGATAGCTCAAAGTTGAAAGCCAGCAGAGGGGGAAAAAACAATTACCTCTACAAATGTCAAAAAATAAGCAGAAATTCAAGAAACAAGAATAAGGGAGATACCACGACCCCCAAAAAGGAACACAACAACATTTCAATACTAGAATGTGAAGATGAAAAGATTGATGAAATCCTCGAAATGAAATTTAAAAAATTAACATAGGTTTAATCAAAAGCAATCAGAAGCAAATCCATGAATTAAAGAAAATCATACATGTTATGAATGAAAATTTTTCCCATGAAATTAAGATTTTAAAGAGAAATCAAAATAAAATATCAGAAATGAAGAATTCAGTAGATCAAGTAAATAATGAGGTGGAAAGCCTTAACAGAAGACTTGGTGAGTCAAAAGAAAGAATATCTGAGCTAGAAGATAAATCTCAGACCAAAAAACAAAACAAAACAAAAGCAGAAGAAATCAGAAAACTTAAAAACAGTGTTGGATATTTATGGGATACTATCAAATGACTCAACATATGGGTTTTAGGAATTCCTGAAGGCATGGAACAGAGAATGGGTTAGAAGGCCTATTTAGTAAAATAATTACAGAAAAATCCCCCAATTTGGAAAAAGAAAGGGATGTCCAAGTAGAGGAAGCACATAACTCCTGACAGACATGACCAGAAATATCTTCACCATGACACATTGTAGTCAAACTCTCCACAGTAAAACATAAGGAAAAGATTCTAAAATGTGCATGAGACAAATACCAGATTACTTTCAGAGGATCTCCAGTTAGACTCACAGCTGACTTCTCATCAGAAACCCTACAGTCTAGAAGGGAATGGTGAGATACCAAGTCTTAAAAGAAAAAAACCTGTCAACCCAGAATACTAAACTCTGCAAAGCTTTCACTTACAAATGAAGGTTAAAGACTTTCCAAAACAAAAAGAAATTGAAAGAACTTGTCTCCACTCATCCAGCCTTACAAAACACAGAAAGATAGCTATCCTATGAAAGAATGTAAAGGCAGGAAATGCCCCACTAAAAAAGTACAAAAAAAAAAATCCAAGTAGACAATAGGAATATTTATGGAAAAATGGCAGGGCTGAGTCATTACTTATCAATAGTCATCTTGAATACAAATGGTCTCAACTCTCCAGTTAAAAGATACAGTCTAGGTGAATGAATTAAAAAACATGACCCACCTATTTGCTGTCTACAAGAAACACATCTCACCAACAGATAACCACACACTGAAAGTGAAAGGATGGAAAAAGATATTCTACGCTAATGGAGAGCAAGAAAAGTGCAGGTGTTGCCATCCTAATATCAGACAAAGTAGACTTTAATACAAAAACTCTTAATAGAGATGAAAAAGGGCACCACATAATGATTAAGAGATCAATTCAACAGGAAGATGTGACAATAAATGTGCATGCACCCAATGCAAGGGCACCAGGTTATTAAAAAGAAATGCTAATCAACCTAAAGGGAGACATAGACTTCAATACAATAGTAACGGGGGACTTCAACACCTCACTTTCAACAATGGACAGATCAACTACACAGACATCAAGAAAAAAACAACAGAGCTAATCAACACTATGGGTCAAATGGACCTAACTGATGTCTACAGAATTTTTTACCCCATAGTTGTAGAATATTCATTCTTATCAGTGCATTGAACTTTCTCTAGGATAGACCACATGCTAAGCCATAAAGCAAGTCTCAGCAAATTAAAAAAAATCAAAATCATACCATGCATCTTCTCTGACCACAATGAAATGAACCTGGAAATCAATAACTCATGAATGTCTAGAACATATGCAAACACAAGAAGACTGAACAACATGCTTCTGAATGAATAGTGGGTCATAGAAGAAATCAAGAGAAATAAAAAATTTTTGGAAATGAATGAAGATGGAAATACAACATAACAATACTTACGAGATAACACTCAGCTCTCAGCTCTCTCCTGAGCCACCCACCTGGCCTGGAAGGTGTATTCTCTCCATTTGACTGCTGGGTCTTAGTCCACCCGTACAAGGATGGACTGGGTCCGAGGAAAGGTAAGTGCGCCGCTCGCCCGTTCCCCAGCCTCCCAATCCCGGAGACAATCAGACGCAGCGGGGAGCCAAGTCTAGCAAGGACTCGTTTACTTCCTGCGTAACAGAACATTTTATAGCACAAAACTGCAGAGTCATTGGGGCAGGGCTGAGGACCAACCAATCACTTAAATGGTCATTTTATGGGGGGGTTTCTATAGGATTAGCCATATGTCTATACACTTGTTACTAGTTTTGTTACCTCCCCTGATGTTGCGCAATCAATTAGTTTTAGTGGTAAACAACTTTGGATTCCACCCACCTTACTTCCTTTGGGCACCATCATGTAACTAATTTCCCCACATTTAACCATGTAACCTTACTTTCCCCCATCTGAGTGACAGGGCACTCTTTCTCTTGGATCTGTCCCATCCATTCTGATGGATGCCCTATCCAAATAAACCTTGCTACCTTGCTTACCACTGCTCTCTGTCTCATGTCTGAATTGTTTCTTGTGCAAAGACAAGAACCTACCTCACCCATGTCTGCTAACAGTTTTGGCAACCACAAAAGGACAGAAGAGGACCAGTGGTAAGTGCTGAGCAACCTCACCCCAAGGAATGCTCCATATCTACCCTGCTTTTTCCTTTATTCTTGCCTTGTCTGTTTTGCTCTGTGGCAGCCAGAAGTCTCCTTGCTGCACCCATGTAGATACAGTTCGAGCAGTTAAATGCCGCTAGGGTGCTCACTGCTATAAAATGCCTATGACAGCATGAGCTGTATGGACAGAGGCAAAGAGTACTAGGTGCCTCTGGCAGCCGCAAGACAAACCCAAATAGATGCAGGACCATATGACCCAGCCATCCCACTCCTGAAAATTTTCTCAGGAAAAACCAAAATAAATCAACATATGAAAGAGTTATCTGTACCCCCATGTTCATTGCAGCACAATTCACAATAGCTAAGATATGAAATCAAAACAGATGTCCATCAACTGTTGCCTGGATAAAGAAATTATGGCATATATACACTATGGACTACTATTCTTGTAAAAAAAAATGGAATCCATTCTGTCTTTTATAACAAGATGGACTCAACTGGAAACCACTATGCTTAGTGAAATAAACTAGTCCCAAAAAGACAGATATCATATGTTTTCCCTGGTCTGAGGTAACTAATAGAGTACCTAAAATGTAATATGTTGGAGTGAAATGAACATTTTTAGATTCAAAGATTGTTTATAGCCTTTGTCTTTTCCATTGAATAACAATCTTTTTATACTATTTGTTAAACTCTGTTACTTTGTGTAGGGTTAACTATATGATCATTAAATAAACTGAATATAGGTCTTTGTAAAAATTGAGTGGGAATGGAAAAGGGAGGAAGAAGAAGGGTTGTAGTGTGGGTGGTACAGAGGGTAGAGTGCAAAGTATCACTGTGTTCCTAAATCTGTATATATGAAATACATGAAATTTGTATAACAAATAAAATTAAAAAAATATACTTCTGAAAAATCTAAACAAGTACATGAAGACACAGGATTGTGAAGTGCTTGTTTATTCATTTATTTCTACCTAGAAACTTTTTATTTAATGTATTTCCAAAGTGACAGTCATATTGGATGTAGTAGATCTTCTCTTTTTTCTATCAGAGGGGAGGATTTGATCAGCTCTGTTGGCATAGTCTTACCTTTACCTTGTCTTTTCTAAGGCTCCCAAAGCCAGGCGCAAGCCCCAGTGGTTGTAATATTCATCCATGTTGGCACAAGAACCACACAAAGGATCTGTGCAGTCCTCAGAGTGAGCATGGATCCCACAGCAACGACCCACCCCAGGCAATTAGGGAGTCCCAAGCATGTAAAGCCACCCACAGTGACTTCCCAGAGATCCAGCCACACCCTGCATCCTCCCATGCAGCCACAGTGTTTCCACAATTGCAGCACACAGGCTCCCACAGTCACAGGATGCCTAGGATTCACTGTGCCCTGTCAGTCTGTCCCATTCATAGAGAGGTGGAGACACTCCCAGAGCCAGACAGGCAGCCTAAGTCCCAGAGCCTATGGCATGCTAGGAGGCTGGGGGTACCTCACAGTCCTATGTGGTCATGTAGCACCCTGTCAATTCTCCTATCCAGACTCATGCATCTCCTTTGGGCTCGTTGCTGGGCATATGGACACAACTGGCATAGTTGTTATGTATGTCCCAAATGGTGCCCATTCTTTCTTAGCTAGTTGTAGGGTGTCATTGTTGGAGTTTGAGGAGAGAGAAATGTACTCATTTTTTCCCTCTAGGTTGGCAGGTACACTGTCTGCTACAGGCTAGACTCATGCCAAGGTCTCCCCACAAGTATATCACCTATAGTTTGGGCTGCAGCAGTCTGGTCTCACCTCAGTCTCCAAAGCTGGTGCTGAGGTTCCTAGTTGCTGGGTTCCTGTGCTGTGTCTGTGCTTATGCTCCATGTTTACACCCTCCATGTAGATCCACATCATCCCTCTAACTTCTGTGGAATTTCCACAGCAGTTTTCTCCCTAACTCTTCACTGAGATTGCACTACCTGTACTTTTTTTTTAAAAAAAAAAAAAAAACAACTATCTTCCTCTAGACTAGAACAAGTAAGCTCCTTCTCTATTTTGCCATCTTAAACCCCTTCCTGAAGTGTTAAATTAAAAAACTGGAGAAATGGTTTAGGGATTACCTACCATTATACCATTATAGTATGCCTGTGGCTCAAGGGACTGGTGAGTTCAGGTACCTAAATTTTGTTAGAAATGGTTTTCCACAGTTGTCATCACTCATTGAGCAATAATTGAAAGTTAAATTTGTTGTCTGTACACACGCTTTTGCACTTCTGGATACCTTACAATAAGTGTTGACATTTTGAATATACATTTGAAAAATTTAATTTGAATATTAAATTATTAAATTTTTAATATTTCATATCAGTAGATTAGATCAGAGAGGTTTCATGGTTGTTGCTATTTATACATTGTTAAAGATCCCTCAGGTAATATCAAGGCTGTTGCATATGGCCAGTGTCTTGAATTATAGCACAGAAACTTTAATATCTACTTCAGGAATGATAGGGGTCTTAAATAGGCAGTCATATTTACTAAAGAAACCTAGAGTTTTCTTAGATTGCCAACCTTAGCAAGGCAAGAAATGTCAGGGTGACAGAGATAAGTGGCTCTTTTCAGGTAGTTACACTGATTCTCTATATTTAAAATGCAAAACAGCCTTTCCAGGAGCTATTTAATTAAGTGAAAGTAAGTCTAGTCCCTTTGGAAGTGAATGGTCCAGTGAGCAAACACATATCAGCAAGAGAAGGAAGTGGGAATTATTATGGGCTTCATAAGCACAGTGACACTTTATAACCCCATATCAGGGATTCTAAACAGTGATTGGTTGACAAAATTATCAAACTGAGTTTAAATTTGGGCAGGTACAAAATTGTCACGCATAACTCCAGGACAGTGTGCCACTCTGAACTTCAAAGAGAAAGATAAGGAATCCTGGATTTGCAAAGTCCCTCTGAAGGCTTTTAAGGTAAGATGGAACAGCCTCTTTCCTCAGAACCAAGGATTCCTGTAGAGAGAATTTTGTATTTCAGCAAGGACATTGATTTTAGAAATGAATAGCCCTTTATTAATTGGTTTGTTTCTTCCCTTTTCAATTGTGATATCGTGAGTACGTGTTAAAAGATAACAGAAAATTAAGTGATAGGGAATGCTAATCACATCTGATAAGATATGGCATCCCTGAAAAACTGGACATATTTTTCACAGCCAGAGTGTTGTTGAGACATCATTATTTAGAAAATGTACACATGAGATAGGGCATATAAATATTTGAAAACTAAGGTATTCATTATAACATGAAAGATTAAAATAACATATACACAATTCACTAATCCTGCATTACTGTTATCTAGAAAAAATATTTTTAAGAGCCTTAAACCTAATCAAAGTCATTTTCCAGTCTCACATTGCAAGGTAGTATGTGATGAGATTTAATGAAAAAGGAAAGGTACACACATTTCCTTTTAAAAATAGTAACAATAGTGACATTAAAATGCAGACTCTTTAAGAAATAACCTGGATTTGGGAATTTGATTTAACACATTATTCTGCATTTATTTCAAAGCCTGGCTAATCCACACATTTGTAAACTGAATGAGTGCAGGCCTCATGTTATTTCTAGGGATCAGTATCTGGCCACATTATGCCTTCATTTGTTAAATGAAAGAATGAATATATTTGGTTTACACTGAATTTCCTGGACCCTATAAAACCAGCTTTTGGTCTAGAAATGAATTTCTTTTGACATTTTCTTTCTCTCTCTTGTGTTTTAAAGATTTATTTATTTTATTTGAAAGTAAGAGTTAGAGAGATCTTCCAATTCACTTGCCAGATGGCCTCAAGGCCTGGGGCTAGGTTAGGCAAAGTCAGGAACGAAGAGCTTCTTCTGGGTCTCCAACATAGGTGGCAGACCATCTTCCCCTGCTTTTCCAGTGCTATTAAAAGGGAGCTGGATTGGAAGTGGAACAGCTGGGACACGAACTAGCACTCATGTGGAATGCCAGTGTTGTCACAGGCAGAGGCTTTATCCACTGTGCCACAACACTGGCTGCAATATTTTTGACATTTGATGTTAGAGTTTTGAAAGTTAGATTAAAAAACTTCTACACAGAGTGTCTAGAGATTTATATTTATGTTGTACTCATTGTCCATTTAAAAAAATCATGGTAACTTTGGGAAAAGAAAAAAACATGTTACAGAGAAATTAGCAACCTGAGGTGAAAATTACATACTTACTGAGTCACCAATTACTTTTTAAAAAAAATTATTTATTTGAAAGTCAGAGTTATATAGAGAGAAGGAGAGGCAGGGAGAGAAAGAGAGAGAGAAAGAGAGAGAGAGAAAGAGAGAGAGAGAGAGGTCTTCCATCTGCTGGTTCACTTCCCAATTGGCTGCAATGGTGGAGCTACGCCAATCCAAAGCCAGGAGCCAGGAGCTTCTTCCAGGCCTCCCATGCGGGTGCAGGGGCCCAAGGACCTGGGCCATCTTCTACTGCCTTCCCGTGCCACAACAGAGAGCTGGATAGGAAGTGGAGCTGACAGGACTCGAACTGGTGCCCACATGGGATGCCAGCACTACAGGTAGAAGCTTCACCCACAGCACCAGCTCCCCCACCAATTACTTTTGATAAAAAAAGCAGACAATGGATTTTAATAGCCCTCTTTGGACTTCAGACAAAGCTTTAATTACGTACCAGGTTTTACCATTCATTATTTGTTTGCCCAAATTTACTTGGCAATTGCTAAATCTCCTTTCAAATGTGATAATAAATAGAATAATCTGAAGAGGGTTCATACAGTTCTGAAGTCTCTATTTCAGGCTAACACTTTCAGGTTGTTTCTGTAGTAGCCTTTCAACTGTTACCTGCCTTGTAACAGAGAAGAGTGACTCTGTGTGGTGGTTCTGCAGTAGAGCTTAGGGAGAGAGAGAACTAAAGTTGCTGGATTGCAATTCATTTTAAAATTTTTACTTATTTATGTGAGGGTTGGGAAGAGTACCAGAAGAGAGCCAGTGACAGAAAGAAAGCTCCCATCTGTGGTTCAACCCTATGGTTCAAAAAAAGCCAAGGCCAAAGTTAGGAGCTGGAAATTCAATCCACATATCACACATAGGACAGGGACCCAACAACTTCAGCCATCACTGCTGTCTCTTATGGTGTGTGCAACACTGGGAAGCTGTAATCAGAAGCTGGAGCTGGGAATTTAACCTAGGCACATCCCATATGGGATGTGGGTGTCAACTACTAGGCTAAATACCCACTTGCTTGATTACAGTTTAGAAATGGGATGCATGTAACTCTGGCCCCCTTATGGGTGCACCCCTCCAGGATATGGTGGCTCCTCCAAATCACAGTGTAGACTGGCCTTCTACAGAGTCTATGTCATAATTAGGTTTGGGACTGCACACAACAGCATAAATCCTGCTTAATAACAGCTGACTTTCAACATCTGAGCACTAGAGTTCTACATTATACATGTTCTAGGGTCACCTAAGCCTCCTTTTAGTCTATGGCAGTTTTGAAGGTCTAAGGATTCTTGGCTTCCTGCTGAACAACTACACGAGGAAGCACTTTTTCTTCATAGTAGCTCCAGAACTGTACCTTCTCTCTTGTGAGGAAATGACAATAATTCACAAGACTTGATGTTCATGGAAATTTTATTATATTTTCACTATTGCCATTAAATTCAGTCAAGGCCATTTTTGGCATGCAACATTGCAATCTTTAAATCCAGTAAGAGTGCATGCAGTAGGAGAAAAGATCTTTCCTTTCTGTAGCAAAGGTCTCATGATATCAAGAACACCAATTTGTAATAAGTAGGAACTTAAATTTTTGATGCATATAGATTAGAGAATATCTATTCCTCTATATCAAAAAAAACAGATTATATTCATTAAATAAAAGTTTAATAAGTGAAAAAAAAAAAGAAAAAAAAAACACCAAAACACAGATTAGATCATTTCTGAATTTGGATTCCAACAAGGATGAAGTGTTATGTTTTAGAAGTGCCACATCCTAATGGGTGTCATTTATTAAAAAAAGTGTGAGGTTCTGTTTGAACTAATAAGTGTTAATTCCTCACATAATATTCTCAAAGTGTCTTCTTTGTGCTTTGCGTTGGAATCCAATAGCGACCAGGAGACTTTCCTGGGCCCCAGGAGCTTATCATGGGGCCAGGTAACATGCAAATAACCAGGCAACTTTAAAGCAGTGCAGTGTGTTCTCAGCAACAAGTGCAGAGGCTGCTGGGTGTGAAAAAGTGCGAGACATCAACACTCTGAAATGGAGTCATAGGAGGTCTCTCAGAGAGGTCTGTTAAACCTTAGCTCCTCCGGAAGTACAGGTGTCATTATTATCACAGACAGGAAATTTCTCAAGCTCACATAGTAAGTAGCAGAGGTAGCATCTGAGGTTAGGTCTCTGTCAGTGTCTTTTCCACTAGCCTAGGGGTTCTCAGGTCGCTTACTTCTCTGTCTTAAAGTCTAGTTTAGCCCAATTCTATAAATTTGGGTGAGGATTATAAATGCTTCATGTTTTAAGCACAATCTTATCACAATTAGTTAAGACTGGATGAAAACTGTTTAGGAGAGAGGGAAAGGAAGAGGGAGAGGGATGGCGGGGAAGGGAGAGGGAGGGGGGGAGAGAGAGAGAGAGAGAGAGAGAGAGAGAGAGAGAGAGAGAGAGAGATCCTCTTACCTCCATGAACAGCAGAAGACAAAGTTACGGCCTTGGCCTTGTACCTACATGGCTGGTGCCCTTCATTGGTACAGGCAGAAAAATCTAGGAAGCACCATGAGGGTTGATCCTGATGAGTCTCCGAGATGTTTCCATAACCATACTAGGTATGTTCTGGACTCTTCTAAATCTACTAATGTTGGATATACACTCCTTATCCTGGAAAAGTGCAAGTACTCAGAGACCAAAGTAAAATATCACTGTGGTTTTCATCTTGTACTTGATAAGTAATTGTTTTTTTTCTTAAACAGCCATTAATTATTATTCCTAAAGAAAATGAAGATAATTATATATCTTTGCATTTGGGCAGTGGCATGGGCCATTCCAGTAAGTATGCCTTCCTCAGGAAACCTTATTACTTTACTATTTATTTTAAACTAATATATATACCTGCATATATATATATATATATATATATAACCTCCTTAAGACTTTGCAGATAAGCTAAATCTAAATATCTCAACTTATATTAAATATATTACAACATATATATATATATATATATATATATGGTCTCAACAAAACCCAATATGTGCTTCAATTCATGCTTCCATTCCTTCAGTTGAATGTCAGAAGGATTATTATTTAAAAATTTTGTTTAGATTAACTTATATTCAAGGTTCAGGAGTCATGAGGACTTTGACTATCTTTGCTTCATCCATGGTGAATTTCATTCTATCAACAAAGCAGCAAAGTCCTGTGCTATTTAGGGAATGTTAAAGGGTGAGTTATATCACAAAATAAGGTGTCTAAATAAATGAGAAAACTAATGTTTCACTGAGAGAATTATTCTGCTTGTGCTCACTGCGGACAATTTGGAGTGTATAGCTAAACAATAAAGAAAATGTGGGGAAATTAATTGTATTAGCCTCCATATTTAATGTTTTCATAATACCAAGCATTCTGGTATTTACGTGGTTGAGGATTTACTCAAGGATTCCCAATGGCTCCTGCAGAGTGTAGAAGTATTTTTATTTGGCTTTGCTTCTGCATTGGCTCTGTTCACAGCTACTTATCTCATGGAAATTTTGACTAGGATTGTATGTGGAGTGTGTCTTTTACTATTGCAAGCGGCTTAAGGTACAGAAACACCAATGATCTATCTCCTCATTTTTACAAAAGACTATTCTCCTTCTGCAGCTGAATAGTGGTCTGGTCAATATTTTGTTAAAATTGAGAATACCATAATGAGAAGCACCCTTCTGTCTAGTTTAAATTCTACATAAACCCTGTAAAAAAATCACTTATCTTTCCTATGTGATTAGATGCTAATGTTGGCCTTTGTGTTATGATTTTTTTCATCATTGAGGAAAAAATATGGATGTGTATGTTTGTGTCTGTAGTGAGCAACAAAGAATATTTAGAATATCCAAATTTTTCACTTTCACAGGTTCCTGAAATTAAACCATTGGAGAGACACACTGTTGATAAATATGTAGGTTTACATCTTCTTGCAACACCAAAAGTGCCTATACAGGTATAGTATATAAAATGTATTTCCTTTTATTTTCTATTTCCAACTTGTTTTTAGATTCCATTTACTTTCCCAAAGTGGTCACTCATTTTTGTAGTTCACTTTTTTTTTCAAGATGAAGCCCATAATCTTTCAAAAAGTTTCATTTATTTGAAAAGGAGAGAGAGAGTGAGAGAGAGAGCACTCTCTTCCATCAATTCACTCCCCAAATCCCCCAAGAGCCAGGGCTGGGCTAGGGAAAATCCAAAAGCCAGAAACTGCATTTAGATCTCCCATGTGGGTGGCAAGGTCCCAAGCATTTTAGCCATTATTTGCTGTTTTCTCAGATGCGCATTAGCAGGAAGCTGGAATCAGGAATGGAGCCAGGACTCAAATTCAGACAATCAGATATGGGCTGCAGATGTCTTCACTGGCTTGTTAACCATTCTGCTAAATGGCCACCCAAATACTCCTAATTCATTCTGAACTATTTCTCTTTTTCAGGATGAGTTAAATGCCAATGACACCATTAGAGAAAGTGATGTTCCCCTGAATGAAAATGAAAGAGGAAGACAAGAGTATATAAAAGGCAGTAACAAAGGAGAAGGGAATGGCTCTGAGTGGGCAGAACTAGGAGTGAAGAATTCTTCCACAGATTCCACTGTAGCTGATGAAGATGGGAATATTGGGAATCAAAATGAAGGCACAGAAAAGCCAGAGATTTATGTTAGTGATGAGATATATGGAAGTGAAATTAACAACACAGCAAATGGCATTAGGGGACAAGTTAGCATTGTTGACAATGCTGGAACAGCAAATGAGAGTGATATTAATGGAAGTACTGATAAGAACACACAAAATGGGGACATTGGAGATGCAAGTCACAGTGAAAATTCCACTGTAATCCCAGAAAATGGAAATAATAACAGTACACACAATGAGGATAAAATAAATGGGAATTCCTTAGGTAATAAGGGTGACACAAGTGCAATAACACCTCCCGCAGAAGGTAAGAGAAATGGGGATACTGAGGCTGAGGTAACACCAGGCAATGGAGAAGATGCTGGCCTGGAAAATTCTGATGGGACTCCTAGTGGAAATGGAGAAGATGAAGATGAAGGCCAGGGCTCTGGTAATGGTGGAGATGAAGAAACAGGGAATGGAAGAGAGGGCAGTGGTAACAGCAAGGACCAGGAAAGTCAGGGTCATGGCAACGAAGGTGACAATGATCATAGCACAGGTCAACATTCAAGTAGCACTGAAGACAACGGCCTTGAGGACAAAGAAGTTTCCATCAATGACACTGATGGGGACAACACTTCCAGGAGTGAGGAGGGCTCAGATGGTTGCCAAAGAGTAGAGGACACCCAGAAATTCAATCATGGAGAAAGCAAAGGGCTGGAAAATGGAGTCATGAAAGAATCAGAACCAAGCACTATTGGGGAGGGCCAAGTTAAGGTTAGTTTGTGAAGTGATTTCTTTCAGTGACAGTTTAAATTCTTCCCCTCAAGTCACTTATGGTAGCACTAAAATAAGTCACGGCAAATATCCATTAATTTTGCACCTATAATCCTCAAATATTTGAAGAATTTTGGAATTCAGACATTTCTGAACATTCCATTAAAATTTTAGAAAAGTCTTAGGTTAAATGATGGATCCATTGTGTAACTATTTTCAAAAGTTCCAACTGCCTGCTTGTTGTAGAATCTAAATACCAGAATACTTACAAGTACTTATTAAAGAATGTTTTCATGAATAACTGCTAGTGAAATACTGAAAGCTGAACCAAACTCCAATTTCTGTGGTCACATTTCCCAATAAGCATTCCCCAGAGTAATACAATTTTGCACTAACTATTCACTAATCAATCATTCTTTCCTTCACTATTCCATAGGGGATAGAAATCAAAACTCCCAGCAGTGCCATCAGAAATAACATTACAAAAGAAGCTGGGAAAGTCCATGAAGACAGAGAAAGTAAAAGACAACATGGAATGATTATGAACAAAGGGAACGTCAAGACACATGGAGACATTAATAGCATACAAGAACCTGGTCAGAAATTGGTACCTGGAAGTAAAATGGAACCCAGCAAACCAGGTAGTATCAGCAACAGTGATGGGTATGACAGTTATGATTTTGATGATGAATCCATGCAAGGAGATGATCCCAATAGCAGTGATGAGTCTAATGGCAGTGATGATGCTAATTCAGAAGGTGATAATGATAACAGTAGCCAAGGGGATACTTCCAATAACTTTGATGAATCACAAAATAAAGACAATGACAGTGACTCTCAAGGAGAAGGAGATGATGGTGACAGTGACAGCACTACACACACTAATGATAGTGACAGTAATGGCAATGGGAATGATGATGATGACAGCTCAGACAGCAGTGATGGCAGTGAAACTGGCAGCAAATCAGACAGTACTGACAGCAGTGATAACAGTGACGGCAATGACAGCAGTGACAACAAATCAGACAACAGTGACAGTGACAGTCAATCGGACAGCAGCGACAGTGACAGCAGCGACAGCAGTGACAGTGACAGCAGCGACAGCAGCGAGAGCAGCGACAGCAGTGACAGCAGTGACAGTGACAGCAGTGACAGTGACAGTAAATCGGACAGCAGCGACAGTGACAGCAGCGACAGCAGTGACAGTGACAGCAGCGACAGTGACAGCAGTGACAGTGACAGTAAATCGGACAGCAGTGACAGTGACAGCAGCGACAGCAGTGACAGTGACAGCAGTGACAGCAGCGAGAGCAGCGACAGCAGTGACAGTGATAGCAAATCAGACAGCAGTGACAGCAGTGACAGCAGTGACAGTGATAACAAATCAGACAGTAGTGACAGCAGCAACAGTAGTGACAGCAGCGACAGCAGTGACAGTGACAGCAGCGACAGCAGTGACAGCAGTGACAGTGACAGTAGTGACAGCAAATCAGACAGCAGCGATAGTGACAGCAGCGACAGCAGCAACAGTAGCGACAGCAGTGACAGCAGTGACAGTGATAGTAAATCAGACAGTAATGACAGTAGCAACAGCAGTGACAGTGACAGCAGCAACAGTAGTGACAGCAGCAACAGCAGTGACAGCGACAGCAGTGACAGTGACAGCAGTGACAGCAGCGACAGTGACAGCAGTGACAGTGACAGCAGCGACAGTGACAATAAATCAAACAGCAGCGACAGCAGTGACAGCAGCGACAGCAGTGACAGCAGTGACAGTGACAGTGACAGTGACAGCAAATCAGACAGTAGTGACAGCAGTGACAGCAGTGACAGTGATAGCAAATCAGACAGCAGTGACAGCAGTGATAGTGACAGCAGTGACAGCAGCGACAGTGATAGTAAATCAGACAGCAGTGACAGCAGCGACAGTGACAGCAGTGACAACAGTGACAGTGACAGCAAATCAGACAGCAGTGACAGCAGTGACAGTGACAGCAGTGACAACAGTGACAGTGACAGCAAATCAGACAGTAGTGACAGCAGTGACAGTGACAGCAGTGACAGTGACAGCAAATCAGACAGCAGTGACAGCAGCGACAGTGACAGCAGTGACAGCAGTGACAACAGTGACAGTGACAGCAAATCAGACAGCAGTGACAGCAGCAACAGTGACAGCAGTGACAGCAGTGACAGTGACAGCAAATCAGACAGTAGTGACAGCAGTGACAGTGACAGCAGCGACAGTGACAGCAGTGACAGCAGTGACAACAGTGACAGTGACAGCAAATCAGACAGCAGTGACAGCAGTGACAGTAGTGACAGTGACAGCAGCAACAGCAGCGACAGCAGTGACAGTGACAGCAGTGATGGTGACAGTGACAGCAATGACAGTAGTGACAGCACCTCTGACAGCAGTGATGACAGTGACAGTCAGAGCAAGCCTGGGAATGGCAACAACAGTGACAGTGACAGTGACAGTGAGAGTGAAGGTAGTGATAGTAACCACTCAACCAGTGATGACTAGAAAAAAAGAAAAATTCCCAAGATTCTTCTTGTGCGAATTTGGTGAGTAATTGATAGGAAATAAAGATTTCCATGAAGGTAAAATAAAGGGGAGAAATGTATGGAAGACACAAGGAAACGTCCAGAGAAATAACAAGGGGAATCAAGGCCAACTGTCATACTGTCATACTTGGAATCAATTCTCACTTCCCCTAGAAAATATGAATAACTTTAGGTACGTGTCTGTTGGAAGGTATTCATATTCTGAAAAGGAGAAATTAAAATATCCTTTAATACTTTGCACAGAAACCTCAATAGTCATTTACTATGTGATAGTCTCAACTTAGGTGCAGGCTGGGAGCATTACAGAATGCAGTGAACAAACACTTCTTGTAAACAACTCATGGCATTGCCTTAGTCTCCTACACATTCCGGAGAGATGGTCTACTTACTGCCAAGTACAAGATGCTGTTCTGTGATATCTGATTTGGTTATCGATTTATTTGCTCACTCTTTGCAAAAGACAAACAAATTTATTTGTAATGTGAAAAAAACCCCACAACAACCATTTAATCAATCTGGGCCATGGGAATACTTTCTTTAATTATCAAGTAATGACAAATTATGGAAATTATAAAAAGCGCTGGACTATTTGAAGGCTGGGTTAGCCAACAAAATCTGATTTTCAACATCACAATTCTGCAAAGCAGTGGAAATTTAGTGCGAAGACCTAAAACCATTGGCAAGCCAGATACCATGCTTAGAGCAGTCTTGCTTCCAGCTGTCTCTCTCCAGATATTAAACTTCCAAGTATTACATAAATACATGAATGAACTGGAAGATGGGGTCTTTATCTGCATTCAAAACTGTATTGAGTGGTATCAATTACACATCGGTTCCACCATGTCAAACTTGGTTCTCAGTTTCCTTTTAAACTGCAACATGCCAGAACTTCCAAACCATATCCTGAGACTCTCTTTTCACTATTAATCTCTTTGATAAAGCCAGTTGTTGATGGGTAATGATTTTTAGAAAGTTCTCTTTCAAATTTGAGAGTTATATATGGTGTTTAAATCTGAATATAGATAACTCAGCTTTTGCAAGAATGAAGATAATTCTTAGTCTTGGAATGAAGCCCAAATCCTGGAAAACAGAGATCTTACAGGAGTATGAGAATAGAAAGTGACATATAAAAAGGTAGAGAAACATATCATTTGTCATCCAAATGAGGATGTCACAGACAGTGAAAACGATGCTAAGAGGAATTACACAAGGGCAGGAAGTATAGGTTGGGACTGTCTCAAGGAAGCTGGGGATACTATAACCCTCACCCATAAACCTTGGGGCTATGTTTCAAGATTTAGCAGTGATGTTTGTAGTTTTCCTCTTTTTCCACTTAGACAATTATTTTAGATTTTTTAAAATCCCAAATGCAACTTCTTTAATGTTAATTTCCAACCAGTTGTTAGCTGACCATTTGTGTTCGAATGTTAGGCAAATGTTACACAAAGAGTGTAGGAAGGTTTTTTCCTGCCTCCTTCCTCCTTTATGCAAGAATTTCTTAGGTAAGAGATTGATATAGCAAGGCATATTGCCAAAGGCTTTTAAAATGCTGCTATTCATAAGCTACTTGGTAATTCTTTCTCAAAATATGTTCTAGGCTTTTCATTCCATTAGACCAGGGTGTTTTGCTCATTTTCATTCATAAAGCATTGCTTTTAGTGCCTGTCACAATTATTTCAAAGGATTGTCTTTGTAAACTGTACAAGATATGTAAATGAAAGAGATAATGAATTTTGTGTTGTAATAAACATCTATTTATACAATTTCTCACAAATTCTTTTCATCCTAATGAGTTTGCAAATAACCCCTCCATCACAAAATCTAAAATCTGTTATTTCTTTTAAAGGTTATCTGTTTCAATTGAAAAAGTACTATATGTATACACACAAAATAAAATTTCCAAACGCAAGAGAAAAGTATACACAAACATTAAAGATTCACCATTCTCAACTCCTAGCCCTCTATTTATCTTCCCTAGAGGCAACTTCTATTAAGGATATCTTCTGGAACTTTCCAGAAGAATTCTATGCCCATGTTTCCCTTTTTAAAACATGTGAGAGTCTACTGTGCACAACGTGCACAATGTTATTCTTATAACTTAGCAATATACTTTGAAGATAGGTTCAAAACACACAGACAACCTCATTCTTTTCTCACAGCTGTGTTTGACTTCATTTTATGAAGAGTTATAGGTGTTTAACCTGCCCTTCCCATTCCATCACTTTCTAAACCAGTCCCAATCCAAGGAGGGTCTCTGTAGATATCACCCAAGATAACTATCTGAGCTAGATAAATTTCTAGGCAGTTTTTACAAAGACTTCATCTTAGGAAGTATTTCTGAAGGTCTGGGGTGGGATGGGAGATGTTCAGAATCTAGGGCTGATGTCAGAAAGAATGAATGGAGAATATGACCCCAGCTGCCTTGTATAAGTTTATCTGCATTGGCTTCTGGTTCCCTTAGGCCAGAATACCCAGACACACTTCAAAAGAATGTCTCAAGAATAGATATGAAGACGATAAGATTGGCATTAGAAAACAAAATTTATTTTTTCTGTTTCTTGAATAAAGATTAATAAGCTGTCTGCTAACACTGCTCGTGAGAACAGAATTTTTTTTTATTTTAAAGCTTTTATTTAATAAATATAAATTTCCAAAGTACAGCTTATGGATTATAATGGCTTCCCCCCCCACCATAACTTCCCTCCCACCTGCAACCCTCCCCTTTCCCGCTCCCTCTCCCCTTCCAATCACATCAAGATTCTTTTTCAATTCTCTTTATATACAGAAAATCAGTTTAGAATATATTAAGTAAAGATTTCAACAGTTTGCCCTCACATAGCAACACAAAGTGAAAAATACTGTTGGAGTACTAGTTATAGCATTAAATCACAGTGTACAGCACATTAATGACAGAGATCCTACATGATATTTTTTAAAAAATTGATTAATTTTCTATGCAATTTCCAATTTAACACCAGGTTTTTTTTTTTTTTCATTTTCAATTATCTTTATATACAGGAGATCGATTCAGTATATACTAAGTAAAGATTTCATCCATTTGCACCCACACAGAAACACAAAGTGTAAAAATACTGTTTCAGTCCTAGTTATAGCATCACTTCACATTGGACAACACATTAAGGACAGAACCCACATGAGACGTAAGTACACAGTGACTCCTGTTTTTGATTTAACAATTTTAACACTCTTGTTTATGCCGCCAGTAATCTCCCTAGCCTCTAGTCATGAGTTGCCAAGGCTATGGAAGCCTTTAGGGTTTGCCGACTTTTTATCTTATTCCGATAAGGTCATAGTCAAAGTGGAAGTTCTCTCCTCCCTTTAGAGAAAGGTACCTCCTACCTTGATGGCCCCGTTCTTTCCACTGGGATCTCACTCGCTGAGATCTTTCATTTAGGTCTTCTTCTTCTTCTTTTTTTTTTTTTTCCAGAGTGTCTTGGCTTTCCATGCCTAAAATACTCTCATGGGCTCTTCAGCCAGATCCGAATGCCTTAAGGGCTGATTCTGAGGCCAGAGTGCTATTTAGGACATCTGCCATTCTATGTGTCTGCTGTGTCTCCCACTTCCCATGATGGATCGTTCTCTCCCTTTTTGATTCTATCAGTTAGTATTAGCAGACACTAGTCTTGTTTGTGTGATCCCTTTGACTCTTATACCTATCAGTGTGATCAACTGTGAACTGAAATTGATCACTTGGACTAGTGAGATGGCATTGGTGCATGCCACCGTGATAGGATTGTGTTGGAATCCCCTGGCACATTTCTAACTGCACCATTTGGGGCAAGTCTGATTGAGCATGTCCCAAATTGTACATCTCCTCCCTCTCTTTTTCCACTCTTAAATTTAACAGGGATCATTTTTCCGTTAAAATTTAAACACCTAAGAATAATTGTGTGTTAATTACAGAGTTCAACCACTAGTACTAGAACAACAACAACAAAAAAAACAACAAATACTAAAATGGATAAAGTATTACATTGTACATCAACAGTCAGCACAAGAGCTGATCAAGTTACTGTTTCTGCTACTGTCCATTTCACTTCCACAGGTTTCCCCTTTGGCACTCAGTTAGTTGTCGCCAATCAGGGAAAACAAATGATATTTGCCTCTTTGGGACTGGCTTAGTTCACTCAGCATAGTGTTTTCCAGATTCCTCCATCTTGTTGCAAATGACCAGATTTCATTGATTTTGACTGCTGTATAGTATTCTATAGAGTACATGTCCCATAATTTCTTTATCCAGTCTACTTTTGATGGGCATTTGGGTTGATTCCAGATCTTAGCTGTTGTGAATTTAGCTGCAATAAACATTGAGGTGCAGACAGCTTTTTTGTTTGCCAATTTAACTTCCTTTGGGTAAATTCCAAGGAGTGGGATGGCTGTGTTGAATGGTAGGGTTATATTCAGGTTTCTGAGGAATCTCCAGACTGACTTCCATAGTGGCTTTACCAATTTGCATTCGCACCAACAGTGGGTTAGTGTCCCTTTTCCCCCACATCCTCTCCAGCATCTATTGTTGGTAGATTTCTGAATGTGAGCCATTCTAACTGGGGTGAGGTGAAACCTCATTGTGGTTTTGATTTGCATTTCCCTGATTGCTAGTGATCTTGAACATTTTTTCATGTGCCTGTTGGCCATTTGGATTTCCTCTTTGGAAAAATGCCTATTGAGGTCCTTGGCCCATCTCTTAAGTGGGGTTGTTTGTTTTGATGTTGTGGAGTTTCTTGATTTCTTTGTAGATTCTGGTTATCAACCCTTTATCTGTTGCATAGTTTGCAAATATTTTTTCCCATTCTGTCGGTTGCCTATTCACTTTCCTGACTGTTTCTTTTGAAGTACAGAAACTTCTCAATTTGATGCAATCCCAATAGTTAATTTTGGCTTTGACTGCCTGTGCTCCTGGGGTCTTTTCCAAGAAGTCTTTGCCAGTATCTATATCTTGCAGGGTTTCTCCAATGCTTTCTAATAATTTGATGGTGTAGGGTAGTAGATTTTTTTTTTTAAGCTTCAGGTTGCCATGCATTGAGTAGGTCATGACATCATTTACTGAGTTGTGATAATGGAGAAAGAAACAGCAACCCCAGTGCATCCTCAGTAGTGCTTTCTGAAATCTGATCATATCTGTCTCCATGCACACACATGTACAGCTATGTCTTAAGTATTCATATGCTAGGACATGGCGTAAAATGAGTTTCTTATTGTTGGTTGCAGTGAACAAAGCTTGAAAACCATTAGTTTAGAATAGCATTACCACTAGTTATCATTTTATGTTATTTTGCAAGTATGCTTTTTTCCTTTCAAACCTCTAAGATTATTTCCCACTTTTGAACAAGTTTTTAGAAAGAGAAGGAAGGAGGAAAGTAGGAAGGAAGGAAAGGAGGAAAAAAGGAAGGAGAGAGAAAGGAAAGAAAGAAAGGCAAAAGGAAGGAAGGGAGAAAGGAAGGAAGGAAAAGAGGGAGGGAGGAAGAGAGGGAAAGGAAACGAAAGAAAGGAAAGGACAGACAGGGAAGAGTGGCAGTGGAATCAGTTTCCAAGTGTATTTATGCTATAGTAAAATATCCAAGGTATCACTGCCACCCTTGAACCAGAGGCAGTCATAATGGTGTTGGTGGATTTGTTAACAGCTCCAGATCTGTTTTCGGTCGCATGGGATCACTCCACATCCAACTGCAGAAGCAAGATTTCAGAACTGGCATCCAGAGGTTGTCTTTTGTTCTTCACTTGATGAGGGAATTCCTTCTGCATCAGTTCACACCACAAATCAGGCATACTTTTATTGTTGTTGTTCTTATTTTAAAATGTATTTCTTACATTGAAAGATAGCCTTTAGAAAGTCATACCTCACCATATAAATACATTTTAAATGAATGGGAGAGGAATTTCCCCAAAGTCAAACTTGTTCTATGATGTATAATGAAGTTTTGAAGAGCCATAGACCAAAATACCAAGGAACAATTTTCCTGTCCCTAAAAGGGAGCAGCAACACAAGAGTTCAGTCACAAATGAAAATATCACTGTGTTCTCACAGAGTCCATTCACTGCTGCCTGGAAGCAAAGCCTCCAGAGAATGAACAACTGAGCAACACCACATTCCCAGCCTTTCCTCTCTAACAGGGAGTGTGGGTCCAGATGCTTAAAGAAACAGAGTGGATTCCTATGGGGCACTGGAGTAGCTCAGAAAAAAATGATTCAAAGTCCCAAGACTGCCAGTAAGTTAGGCTCCTATGTTTCCCATTACTTATCACATCCTCAATTGTAGCAGGAAATGTTGAATTTACAGAGAGCTTCTTCATAGGGTGCATCCATCAAGCCCATTATTTTGGGCTTTGTCACTGGCCCCACCATTCCTCTTTTATTCTCTTTCCTTTTTTTCCTCCATGGTCATTTTCCCTCAAAGAGATGAAGAAATCTCTGTGGAGAGGAAATTCTTCATCCTTTGCAGAACTCAATTCCCAGGTTTCTCCCCTTGTAAGAACCCAGACAAAGTGCTAGTTACAGCCGCTGTGCTGGGGCTGACATCACTGGTCCAATGCATGTCCCTGGATTTCAGTCTCAACCAGCTGCTTCCAGCTCCCACTTCCCTGGTGCTTTCCTGAGCAGAAACCATTGCATCTTTCTCTACAACCAGAACTTATCTCCATATCTTGACACCAATCTGAACTGAAAGTGAGAACTTAGTATATACTGAATCGATCTTCTGTATATAAAGATAGTTGAAAATGAAAAAAAAAAACTTGGTGTCAAATTGGAAATTCAATAGAAAATTAATCAATTTTTAAAAGATATCAGGTAGGATCTCTGTCCTTAATGTGCTGTACATTGTGATTTAATGCTATAACTAGTACTCCAACAGTATTTTTTCACTTTGTGTTGCTATGTGGGGGCAAACTGTTGAAATCTTTACTTAATATATTCTAAACTGATCTGTATATAAAGAGAATTGAAAATGAATCTTGATGTGAATGGAAGAGGAGAGGGAGCGGGAAAGGGGAGGGTTGCAGGTGGGAGGGAAGTTATGGGGGAGGGAAGCCATTGTAATCCATAAGCTGTACTTTGGAAATTTATATTCATTAAATAAAAGTTAAAAAAAAAAAGAAAATGAGAAGTCTCAGGCTGCAACTAACACTGGGTTGTGGTCCCAGAACACACTTCTGGTCTTACCTGAAAATCCTGATTCCAAAAAATAGATTCTTACCTGTTTCCCAGGCAACAATCCTCTGAGTAAACTGATCTTCTAATTAGGCTTCTTCCCAGCTTCCCCATCCTGTTCTAGAGAACTGGTTATAATGTTCCTGGCAAAATCGGCCTGAGAACATGAGGAGAAAACCTCTTGTCTGACACTGTCAGGGTGATCAGCCCAAAGCAATGAAGAAGACTGCACACCAGAGCAACCAGAGGGCATTCAGCGGAAGATGAAATAGAATTATCATAGTACTGAAGGAAGGGGAGGGATAGAGATGCTATTTAAATGGAGTAGGGTTTGAGAAACTTCAAAGGACAGCAAGATGTGGGTAAAGGGGTCATTATCAGACTTGGACTATGAAATGGACTCATGCTCCTGTTTCTTGGGAAAGTGCAGAATTAAGATGAATGTGGCTTCATGTGTCCAGAGCCCCCTTATCTGACTCTCTGCACCTGTGCCATAAATTGACACAGTGCCTCTGTGTCATGGTAGTTTAGATCCTCGTGGCAAGTGTGGGCTGTTCTATATATAATAATCTCTGAAGTATAATAATCTCTGCAATCAAAGTCTCTGATAACCTTTGATTTTGGAGAACAGTTTCTCAGTGATTATAAAGTAGGCATTATATGAAGAAGGAGGTGGCTATGATATTTACAGCCTGCATCCTTGGGAGGGTGTCCTGTTAAAGTTGCAGCTGGCTTTGCCTGTGTATGCTATTCCAGTCTGAACAATAATGGACAGATGTTCCCTCTCTGTTAGCTAGTGTTTCTTCTCTCAGGAGTTGTGTGTCTACTAAAACCAAGTCTGTGCTTATCTTGCTAGTCCTCCTCCCATATTCAGATGGAACTCCAGATGCCTTCCAGGTCTTTAAACATCATCCAGCCTGGATCACCACCTACAGTACTTTGCACCACTCCCATTATTTCTGTTTCTCTCTCTCTCTCTCTCTCTCTCTCTCTCTCTCTCTCTCTCTCTCTCTCTTTTTTTGACAGGCAGAGTGGACAGTGAGAGAGAGATAGAGAGAAAGGTCTTCCTTTTGCCGTTGGTTCACCCTCCAATGGCCGCTGCGGTAGGCGCTGATCCGATGGCAGGAGCCAGGTGCTTCTCCTGGTCTCCCATGGGGTGCAGGGCCCAAGCACTTGGGCCATCCTCCACTGCACTCCCTGGCCACAGCAGAGAGCTGGCCTGGAAGAGGGGCAACCGGGACAGGATCGGTGCCCCGACCGGGACTAGAACCCGGTGTGCCGGCGCCGCAAGGCAGAGGATTAGCCTAGTGAGCCGTGGCGCCGGCTGTTCTGTTTCTCTTTTGCTGATTCTCGTCTGTACCCTAAACATACATTACTACTTTGAGTCCTGTGTTTTGTGCACAGATTTCTCTGTAAAAACTTCCATCCTCATTTCTCACCCACCACATGTAGACAAGGAGGTTTACATTCTGTTTCCTTCCTGTTTACCCCATTCCACCACTAGACTTCCAGCATAATGGATCAAGTTTTGGGATTTACTGATTCCCATCCCTACACTAAACTCCAGCATTCTTCCCTGCAATCCAAGTTGTTGTGCGCTAACTTTGTAGATGTTTTCTCTGTGACTCTGGGTTTCTGAAGTTCAGCTTTTAAATTTTGACATATTTCCCATCACCATTTCTGGCTTGTCCAAAAGGAGAGTTAAAAGAGCAAGATGCGTGCAACTGGTTTGGGGGTTTGTCTGTTAATAAAGTCCTAGCTGTCAACTGTCACTACCTGACAGGTGCTGGGACTGAGTTTCATTCTTAGGAATGTGGAAGAATGTAGCCAATTTGTTCACCCAGAAATCTTACCATAGTTCTCTTTTTCATTTTGGCTAAACCCAAGACAAACAAAATAATCAAAAAGTCCACAAAAAGACGACCTGCAAACAAGCCCATGATATTCTCCCTGGCTCTACACTTTAGAATGGGAAAGGATAGCAACAAATGGCGTGATAAGAAAACTTACCTAGATTCATCGGATAGGTAGACTTCAGCTCAGTAATAGTAGGGTTTGTATGTAGATAAATTTAGTAATAATTCATCTTTCTTGCTGCATATAATTATCTCTAGTGGGGTGTATGGTGTAGAAACGTCCCAATCCAGAAATAGGTAGAGTTCTGGAAATATCGTTACCAGTTCTACCTTTTTAGAGATCTTGAAATAAGTGTATCAATCTACAGATGTTTATAGTGTATGATGAGCATCCTATTCCAAAGATCCAAAATTCAAGTGCTTCCAACTCCAAAACTTTTGAGCATCAACATGACACCACAGGTAGAAAATTACATGTCACAAATGCTTTACGCACAAAATTATGAATAACATTGTACAGCATTACCTTTAGGTCATATGTATAAAATGTGTATGGATGTAAATGAAGTTCATGTTTAGATTTTGTCCCATACACACAATATATCAATATGTGTATGCAAATATTCCAAAAGTCCAAGAGAATCTATAATCCAAGGCACCTGTGGTCCCAATCATTTCAGAAGGGAAACTCAACTTGTTAGCCACATCAGTGCCCAACATATCGTGACCAGTGGAGTAGTTTGCATGTGTAAACCATTGTAGTTCAAAAGTCCAGATGGCCCAGTATTAAGGATAAGCATTTTAAACTTTTTTTTAAAAATTTTTTTAATTTTTTATTTTTGACAGGCAGAGTGGACAGTGAGAGAGAGAGAGACAGAGAGAAAGGTCTTCCTTTGCCGTTGGTTCACCCTCCAATGGCCGCCGCGGTAGCGCGCTGCGGCCGGCGCACCGCGCTGTTCCGATGGCAGGAGCCAGGTGCTTCTCCTGGTCTCCCATGGGGTGCAGGGCCCAAGGACTTGGGCCATCCTCCACTGCACTCCCTGGCCACAGCAGAGAGCTGGCCTGGAAGAGGGGCAACCGGGACAGGATCGGTGCCCCGACCGGGACTAGAACCCGGTGTGCCGGCGCCGCAAGGCGGAGGATTAGCCTGTTGAGCCACGGCGCCGGCCGCATTTTAAACTTTTGTAACAGCTTCACATTGCCATGAAGTTCAAGTGTGATAATTTTTCTAGCAATTCATTTTCATTGTATTTTATGAAACACAGATTTATCCCCTGTTCCCTCTACTGAGTTTTTGATTTAGTCAGGGTGATGGCTGCTATTTGCAGATTTGCCATTCTGACAAGATTCTAGGTGATGCTGGTACTATTGCCTGGGGAATCATACCCCAAGAATGCCTGAGCTGACTCAATGCCAAACAGGCAGTTAGTGTATGTATCAGCATCCACAGTGAAGTGTACCTCTGGGAAGAGAAACCTGATTAATTATTTTGACAGATTAAATCAGGAAAAGTGGAGTTAGATTTGAGTTCTGCCTATTGATTAATTTGCTTTCCTGGACACAGACTCATCCCTAGAGATGGCTTTTTCCCCTTCTGGGGCGTACATTCAATAAGCAGTCTGGACTTGGAAGATTCCTTTGTGACAAACTGTGTTAGTTCTTTTGTAAAACTTTTATTTAATAAATATAAATTTCCAAAGTACAGCTTTTGGATTACAGTGTCTTCAAGCCTCATTCCCTCTAGGCTCTTCCTGCCGCTTTCCCACCAGTGTTTCGGGCTACTGAGGTTTTGCCTCACCTCCCTTTCTAGCACTGGTGTGTAGACTCGGTGGCTGGGGTCCCAAGCTGTGGGCACCCATGCCCTCCATGTAGGTCCACCGCGTCCCACTAGTTCTGGAAGAGTTTCTTCTGCAGTTTTTTCCCTAACTCTTCCCTGAAATTATAGTATCTCCACTTTTATTAAACTATCTTTTCCCAGACTATGAGTGCGCTCCCTTCCTATTCCGCCATCTTGGAGGACCTCTGTATTAGTTCTAAAATACAAACTTACATTTCCCTTTTTTTTTAACTTTTATTTAATAAATATAAATTTCCAAAGAACAATTTTTGGATTATAGTGGCTTTCCCCCCCCATAACCTCCCTCCCACCCGCAACCATCCCATCTCCCACTACTCTCCCATACCATTCTTCATCATGATTTATTTTCAATTATCTTTATGTACAGAAGATCAACTTAGTATGTACTAAGTAAATATTTCAACAGACTGCACCCACAAAGACACACAAAGTATGGCGTACTGTTTGGATAGTAATTTTACCATTAATTTGCATAGTACAACACATTAAGGAGAGAGGTCTTACATGGGGAGCAGGTGCACAGTGACTCCCGTTGTTAATTTAACAATTGACACTCTTATTTATGACGTCAGTAATCACCCTAGGCTCTTGTCTTGAGTTGCCAAAGCTATGGAAGCCTCTTGAGTTCACCAACTCTGATCTTGTTTAGACAAGGCCATATTCAAAGTGGAAGTTCTCTCCTCCCTTCAGAGGAAGGTAATGCCTTCTTCAATGGCCTGTTCTTTCCTCTGGGATCTCACTCACAGAGATCTTTCATTTAGGTCTTTTTGCCACAGTGTCTTGGCTTTCCAAGCCTAAAATACTCTCATGGGCTTTTTAGCCAAATATGAATCCCTTAATGGCTAATTCTGAGGCCAGAATGCTGTTTAGGGCATTTGCCATTCTATGAGTCTGCTGTGTATCCTGCTTTCCATGTAGGATCATTCTCTCCTTTTTAATTCTATCAATTATTATTTGCAGACATTGGTCTTATTTATGTAATCCCTTTGACACTTAATCCTATCTTTTTGATCAAGAATGAACGTAAACTGACCACTTTAACAAGTAAGATGGAATTGGTACATGCCACCTTAATGGGATTGTATTGGAATCCCCTGGCATGTTTCTAGCTCTACCATTAGGAGTAAGTCCTAGTGAGCATGTGCCGAACTGTACATCTCTTCCCTCTCTTATTCCCAATCTTATATTTAACAGGGGTCACTTTTAAGTTAAATTTAAATGACTAAGAATTATTGTGTGTTAATTAAAGAGTTCAACCAATGATATTAAGTAGAATAAAAAAAACACTAAAAGGAATTAAATAGTAAATTGTTCCTCAACAGTCAGGACAAGTGCTGATCAAGATGTTGTTTCTCCTAGTGTCCATTTCACTTCAACAGGTTTCCTTTTAGGTGCTCAGTTAGTTGTCACCAATCAGGGAGAACACATGATATTTGTCATTTTGGGACTGAATTTGTCATTTCACTCAGCATGATGTTTTCCAGATTCCTCCATTTTGTTGCAAATGACCGGATTTCATTTTTTTTTACTGCTGTATAGTATTCTATAGAGTACATTTCCCATAATTTCTTTATCTAGTCTTCTGTTGATGGGCATTTAGATTGATTCCAGGTCTTAGCTGTTCTGAATTGAGCTGCAATAAACATTGAGGTGCAGGCTGGCGCTGTGGCTTAACAGGCTAATCCTCCGCCTTGCGGCGCTGGCACACCGGGTTCTAGTCCCAGTCGGGGCGCCGGATTCTATCCTGGTTGCCCCTCTTCCAGGCCAGCTCTCTGCTATGGCCCGGGAAGGCAGTGGAGGATGGCCCAAGTCCTTGGGCCCTGCACCCCATGGGAGACCAGGAGGAAGCACCTGGCTCCTGCCTTTGGATCAGTGAGATGTGCCGGCTGCAGTGGCCATTGGAGGGTGAACCAACGGCAAAAAGGAAGACCTTTCTCTCTGTCTCTCTCTCTCTCACTATCCACTCTGCCTGTCAAAAAACAAAACAAAACAAAACAAAACAAAACATTGAGGTGCAGACAGCTTTTTTGTTTGCCAATTTAATTTCCTTTGGGTAAATTCCAAGGAGTGGGATGGCTGGGTTGTATGGTAGGGCTATATTCAGTTTTCTGAGCAATCTCCAGAATGACTTCCATAGTGGCTTTACCAATTTCCATTCCCACCAACAATGGATTAGTATCCTTTTTTTCCCCAAGTCCTCACCAGCATCTGTTGTTAGCATTTCTTTTTTCTTTTTTTAATAAAATTTTTATTTAATGAGTAGAAATTTCATAGGTACAGCTTTAGGGATATAGCAGTTCTTCCCCCAATACCCACCCTCCCACCTCCACTCCTGACCCACCTCCTACTCCCTCTCCCATCCCATTCTTCATTAAGATTTGTTTTTAATTAAATTTATGTACAGAAGACCAACTCTATACTAAGAAGATTTCCACAATTTGCACCCACATAGATACACAAAGTATAAAGTATTGTTTGGAAACAAGTTTTACAATTCTCATAGTACAACTAATTAAGGACAGAGGTCCTACATGGGGAGCAAGTGCCCAGTACCTCCTGTTGTTGATTTAACAATTGATGTCAGTGATCATCTGAGGCTATTGACTTGAGCTGCCAAGGCTATGGAAGCCTTTTGCGTCCATAAACTCTGTCAGCATTTAGACAGGGCCATAAGCAAAATGGAAGTTCTCTCCTCCCTTCAGAGAAAAGTACCTCCTTGTTTGAAGGTCCCTTCTTTCCACTGGGGCCTCACAGAGATCCTTCATGTAGATCATGTTTTGCCACAGTGCCTTGGCTTTTCATACCCGAAATGCTCTCATGGGCTTTTCAGCCAGACCAGAATGCCTTAAGAGCTGATTCTGAGGTCAGAGTGCTGTTTAGGGCATTTGTCATTCTATGAGTCTGCTGTGTGGACTGCTTCCCATGTTGGAACATTCTCTCCTTTTTAATTCTATCTATTGATTGTTATTATCAGACACTTGGTTTTATCTATGTGATCCCTTTGATACTTAATCCTATCTATATGATCAATTACCCACTTAATATGATCACTTTAACACATAAGATGGCATTAGTACCACCCAGCTAATGGGACTTGGAGTCCCACGGCAAAACTTGTGTTTCTTAATGATGAGGACACATTCTCAGAAATGCATCACTGGATGATTTCATCCTTGTGCAAACATCATAGACAAAGTAAGATGTCTATAAAGTCACTAGGTGATATAATTGTATGTGGTCAGCATTGTATATGTGGTCCATCCTTGACCAAAATATAGTTACATGACACATGACTATATATGAAACAACTGTTTTATATTTTATAGATAACTAGGATTTGCAGCAAGTTTTTATGATTAATGAGTTCTCATTTTCATGTGTGTGCAAATAGCATTCCATGCCCTCAAAAATTAGTTTAGAGATTGTGATGATTAATGTTATATGTCAACTTGGCTAGGTCATAGTTCCCAAGTATTTGGTCAAACATTACTTGACATGTTTTTGTGAATGCATTTTTAAGATGAAATTAACATTTCAGTCAGTGTATTTTGAGGAAAGCAGGATACCTTCCATGATATGGGTAGACTTCACTCTATAAATTAAAGGCCATAATATAAAAAAAAACAAAAACAACAAAAAAAAAAAAAAAAAAAAAAAACGACCAAAAAACCACAACTGACTGGCCCAGGGGAAGTAGGAATTTTCTCGTATATTGCTCTCACGCTCAAACTGCCTGGGCTTACAGCCTGATGGCCTACACTTTGTTACTGAGGCCAAACTAAGAAAGGAGATTTTCCAAAAACACAGTAAACTCATGGAGCAGTGGGGGAAGCTATTCCTTGCCATCACCCCAAACACCTGGTGCATCTGTGTGCCGCGATCATTGTTGCACTGCCTTATGATGATCAGTTTATGTGGTGTGTCTCTGGTCAAATGTTGAATGACTGCAGAGTGAACTGCATCCCCAGCACAGTGTCTGGATGCTAAACATGTATTTAGTTTGATTAATAAACAGGTGCTAGCTACTGAAGTCAGAAAGTGTGCAGGCAGAAGTACCTATGAGTTGTCAGGAAGAAGACTGTGACTCTTGGATTTGAAGAGGGGACTTGAAAGGCTGTGTGGGTTGTTGATAGATGGCAAGGAGGAAATCCTGAATCAAGTGGGGCACTGATGAGACGTAGAGTGTGTGGAGGGGTAGAAAAACTGGTCCTGTAAGCCTGGAATATAATTTCTCATACAGAAATTATGAAAAAGATGATATAGGATGATAGGAAGGAAGGGCACTTCCCACAATTAATTTTTTTTAACTTAAAAAGTCAATTTAAAATAATTTTACCTAAATTCATAATAAATATAATCTTGGACGAGACTGTTTCTTTAACTTATGCAAAGAAAGAAATGCTATCTTTTTACAATGTACCTACAAGGATCTGTCTGACCCTGATGATATTAACTGGCACTTGGAGAAAGAAAAGAGAAGGGAATTGGGGAGTAAAAGAAGAAAAGACAAATTTTCAGGGGCTGGCTCCGTGGAACAGTAAATTAATCATCCACCTGCAGCACCAGCATCCCATATGGGTGCCGGGTAGTAGTTCCGGTTGCTCCTCTTCCAGTCCAGTTCTCTGCTGTAGACTGGGGTAGCAGTAGAAGATGGCCCAAGTGCTTGGGCTCCTGCACCCGCATGGGAGACCAGGAAGAAGCTCCTGGCTCCTGGCTTTGGATTGGTGCAGCTCTGGCCTTTGCGGCCATCTGGGGAGTGAACCAACGGAAGGAAGACCTTTCTCCCTGTCTCTCCCTCTCACTGTCTGTAACTCTACCTCTCAAATAAATAAAAAATCTTTTAAAAAAAGAAAGGACAAAATTTTAAAAAGTTAAAAGTCACTAGGGGAGAAATAGTATTTGATCAGATGACAATAAATGGGATCGTGGATATATTAAAATGGCATATAGATTACAATTGATATTTATGTAGGCATTTTTTTGTACTTGGAGAAAGAAACTAGTAGACATATGGATTCTATTCTTGAGAAAGAAGGAGTCCTTTTTCAGCTTAAAGTTCATGGGAAAATAGGAAAACTTTGAGAAGGTTAGCAAGTTTCACATCTGTATTAAAGGAAAACAACTCTAATTTGGTGCACGTGGATTCTTAAACATATAGATCAAATCAAAGACTGAGGATGTGATAATATCACCTGCAACTTAATGCATGTCTGAGTGAGATGTTTGCCTGTATGTGTAATAATTACTGTTGTCAAGAGGGACTGTGATTATTATGCTCTGCTTAGCCAACTCAGATCCCCAGAGTAGAAAAACACACAGGGGATACAACTGCTGGACAAGTCAGAAATCCACTTCATCATCACCTTCCTTAGAATTCTGTGACATGATGATGGTACATTTGACCCATGTCTTGTACATGTAAAAATTAGATTTAAAGAAATATAGTGCATCTGTAATCTGATTTGCCAAAATTATGTATTTCATTAGCAAAGCAAAATATCCTGATTGGTTAAAAATCCACAAAAAAGTAAGAAAAAAGCATTAGGAAAAAAAATACCCGCATCAGATTTGTCTGTATCCAGAAGTGATGATCATTGCTTGGCTGTTCATGCTTTGATGCTCTCACTTTCTTATCTTTTTAGACAGTGTCACCACAAGGTTTTCACCTATCACTGCCGTGGCTGGATTGCTCTGCTACTGACAGAAGATTTTTACTTTCAGATTGGAGCTACTTTTTTTTTTTTTTTTTTTTTTTTTTGACAGGCAGAGTGGATAGTGAGAGAGAGAGACAGAAAGGTCTTCCTTTGCCGTTGGTTCACCCTCCAATGGCCGCTGTAGCCGGCGCATTGTGCTGATCTGAAGGCAGGAGCCAGGTGCTTCTCCTGGTCTCCCATGGGGTGCAGGGCCCAAGGACTTGGGCCATCCTCCACTGCACTCCCTGGCCACAGCAGAGAGCTGGCCTGGAAGAGGGGCAATCGGGACAGGATCGGTGCCCCGACCGGGACTAGAACCCCGTGTGCCGGTGCCGCAAGGCAGAGGATTAGCCTATTGAGCCGCAGCTCCAGCAAGATTGGAGCTACTTTTATCTAGGTCAATCTTTTTCTTTTTGCAAATTAAGAGTGACTCTTTTAGAATCCTTTCATTGGCCATGCAGGGTTTTAGGAAGAAAGTCTCAAGTAGGAAAAGTTGGAGAACTGATATTGTAATCTATTCTAAGCATTGTTTAAGGTTGGCAAAGAAAAGTGTGGAACATAGTGTTCTCAGCCTCATCCATTTTTATTCTACTAGTAATTTTCTCCAAGATCAGAACATTTGAAGTCTCCACCTTGGAAAAGAATCAATTTTTGTGGCAAGACTGAAATGAACCTTTTGCAAATAACCAAGTTGTGGTATTGTAAATTCAAAAACAGTCTCCAAATAGTTGGCTGCAATTTTCAAATGTTCTTGCAAATAAGAAAATTAAAAAAAAAGTTTAATCTTTCAAGCTCCAAAAAAATAATTTGCTACCCTTGTCAAGAAAAACATTTTTAAAAACAGAAAATTGTTTAGTATAAAAGATATTACAAGCACTTGTTTACTTAAATTTTAAAAAAATTGTCTGAAATTGATGTCCATAAGAGTAGTGAGATTCCATCTCAAGTTCCCAGAAGAGGTGTTCTGAAAGATCTTATTCAATACTAACTTTTAAAGACAAAGGTTTGCTTTTTTTTAAGATTTATTTATTTATTTGAGAGGAAGAGTTACAGAGAGAAAGAGAGAGAGAGAGAGAGACAGAGACAGAGAGACAGAGACAGAGAATCTTCCATCTGCTGGTTAACTCCCCAAATGGCTGCAATGGCTGGAGCTGGGCTGTTCTGAAGCCAGGAGCCAGGAGCTTCCTCTTGGTCTCCCATGCAGGTGCTAGGGCCCAGGAACCTGGGCTACTTTCCATTGCATTCCCAGGCCATTAGCAGGGAGTTGTATCAGAAGTGGGGCAGCCGGGACTCCCATATGGGATGTTGACCCTGAAGGCAGAAGCTTAACCTACTACACAATAGCACTGGCCCCTCAATGTTAGTTTTTTTTCTTAAAAAAAAAAAAAAACAACAAAACATACTATTATTCATCAGAAAGTCATTTCATCATGAAACATAATTTACATAACCAAAGACATAAAATAAATATACAACTTTAATAATTTTTATAGCAAATGCTTGTACATGGCCACCACCCAAGATATGAAAAAGCAAACTGCTCATTCTCTAGAGCCACCCTTCAGGCCCTCCTCTGAGATAACTCCAGCCTGAATGTGGCAATTGCTCTTTTGCTTTTGTTTATACTTTTACTTCTTAGTATTGCCAATTTTTGAATCTTATACAAAATATATCATGCAACATAAATTCTCTTGATTGGGATTTTTTTAAACTCAATATTTATTTTTGAGATACATACATATCACTATATATTTTGGTAGTTTTCAGTTATGTTTGTTCTCTATTACATAAAATATATGACCATTTGTTTATCTATTTTGGTGTGGATCGATATTTTGGTTGTTTCCATTTTGAGGTATTATGAACAATGCTGCTACCAACATTTTGTCTGCATGTTCCGATGCACAGAAGTGTCCATTTCTCAAGAATATGTCCTAGGAATGAAATTTCTGGGTTATGCTTTCTATAAGAAGACTTTTCAAAAGGTCATGGAAAATGTTTTCTAAATTTTTACTTATTTATTTGAAGGGAAGAGAGAAAGAGAGAGAGGGGAGTGGGGGAAGAGATAGAGATATAATTAGAGAGAGAGAGAGAGGGATCTTGAGTGAGCTGCCATCTGTTGGTTCACTCCCTAAATGCCCACAACAACCAGGGCTGGGCCAGGCCAGGAGATGGGAACTCAGTGACGTCCCCCTTGCGGCTGGCAAGGATCTAACTACTTGAATCATCACCTATTGCCTACTAGGATATGCATTAGCAGGGAATAGAACAGAGCAGATCCGGGATTTGAAACCCAAGCACTCCAGTATGGGATGAGACATGCTGGGAGGTGACTTAAGCACTATGCCAAACATCCACCCCTATGAAAAACCTATACATAGATTTTTTGTGTCAAACCCCACAGTTTGTGGGGTTCAGTTTCCATGAATGTTTGAAGTACCCTCACTCATTAACATTCTGTTCAACCATCGCATCTTTTGGAAATGCTTCTTTGATCCTACTTCTTTCTGTACCCATGCCTCACCTATGTACTCCTCTGGCATCCATGCATACCTGCATCAGTGCTTTGATCACAGGCAAAGAATTGTTGATTCTCACCCTAAACCTACACTGCTCATATGGCAGGCACTATCATGCTGGGCCATTCGTATCTAAATTAATTAAATTAAATAAAACACTCAGATTTAATTTCACTGGTCACATTTAAGGTTCAATAGCTACTAATGCCTGCTAGTTACCACGCTGAACCATTCAGATACAGACCATTTCCATATTCCAGAAAGTTCTACTACACATGCTGCTGTAGAATGCTAGCTCCTCCAGGACCTGGGTAATGCTTATTTGTTTTATGTCCCCAAGTGGTCACAGCACCTGACACAGCAAGCTCTTTACAACTGTCTTTTGGACTATTGGTGAACTCAGAAAATGAACAAGCTGTTAAATAAGGTTCCAAAGGCTGACACTACACTAAGGGCCAGTGTACAGGTTACATAATAATGTCTTAAAGACATGAGAGGGGCATCCCATCTACTCAAGGCAGACCTGCAGACTGTGAAATAAGCACTAATGATGACACATCTCCAGCATAGGGCCTGGGTGCAGAGAGAGGAAAGGAAAAGAAAGCACTTTGGAGAGAATTGTAATATTCCTGCCTTATCCAAACTTCCCATTCACAAAGTAATGGAGGATGTAATGGTTTCTCATCATTCTAAACCAAATAAAAAAGGTATTAAGGAGATCACTCAAAGAGCTTGCTAGTGTGCCCATAAGTTTGGGCACCCAGAAGACTCCACAAGTATAAATTTGGAATTCCTGCCCTGTCACTCAGTGACTGTGTGACATTGGGCAAGTTACATAAGCTTTGGGCATGCAACTCTTCATTTTTTATTTTGGATAATGATAATACCTATTTCCTGGGGTTAACATACTACTTAAATGAGAATACCTATGCAAGACACCAATGCCTGCAAATTTCTTACCTCATTTGAGTTGGATCTACTGAGTGGCAAATTCTCTTTTTTGAACTTGTTCTTAGACTCAGAAGCTTTTAGCAGCCTTCCAAACTCTTCAATCTGCAGAGAACATAGTGGTCTCTGGACACCATTACATCTCCTCCCCATTTTACTCAGGGGGCTCCTATTGTAGTGCTCATCAATGGAGTGGGAGAAGCAGTGAAGCAGGGGTTCCTTGTCTGCTTCCACCACCCAGGCCATCTTATCCATGCTCATTTTGCCTTTGGAGGCGGATAACTGGCTGTCTTCAATTTATGACATAGCTTTAATCCCCACACCTTTCCTGTCCTTCTCAATATCTCATAGGCAGCTGAATGCTGATATTTGGATACAAAAGGGTTTACAGAAAACCCCTTTGGGTGTGAGTTTTAAATCATATAAGTAATGTGACGCTGTAGGTCTTATTAAGTGTATATTGTGGATTAAAGAGTTACATTGTCTGTCATATCTTATTAATATCTGACTACATGAGGTAATAAACTTTGGGTGTGTTGCCCCATAGTAGAATATGAGTTTAGAGTAGAGAAGCTGTGTGTCTATCACCAGTGCTTGGGTGTCTAACCTAAAGAAAGCACAAAAAAACAATTGTTGGATAAATGTTTGAATGAATGACAGTTAAAAAATGCGATTATTTTCTTCCATAAAATAGTTTTGATTTATCTAAATTTTGTGTTTTATTTATTTTTTAAATATTTATTTACCTATGAGAGAGGGAGAGAGAGAAAGAGAGAGAGATATTTTCTATTCATTGGTTCACTCCCCTAAATGGCCACAATGGGGTCTGAACCAGGCTGAAGCCAGGAGCTAAGCACTCCATCCAAGTCTTTCATGTGGGTGGCAGGGACCCAAGTTCTTGGGCCATCATCTGCTACTTCTTCAAGGCACATTATCAGGGGGCTGGCTTGAAAGTGGAGCAGCTGGGACTCACATGGTACTCTGATATGGGATGCTGGTGTCACAGGCAGTGGCTTCATCAGCTGTGCCACAATGCTGACCTCTCATGTGTTTTAAATTGACACTGAGACACTACCTCATAAGAATATTACCGAAGCCTCCATCCTGAAGCTTCCGAAGTGCAGGCCTTGAGTATGCACCAGCATGCCCCAGCCTGTGGTGGGGTGTGCTGCTGCTGGCCCCAGGGTGAAGTTGGACGGCCCTAGGGGTGGGGAGGGGGACAAGGACGAGTGGCTGTGTTTGTGCAGCAGTTGTAAGCAAGATGTGGTAGCGCGTGAGCCTGGAACACAATTCCTCATGCCGGTTCCCTTCTGCCTGAGTGCTTGTTATTCCTCTGATACTTGGCCCCAAGCAGATGCATCACAGGATGAGTGAAACAAACCTGAGCCCAGTGGGGATGCAGCGGCTGACCTCATCTTCTGTGAGCAATGCCTTGCCAGTCTCAGGCAGTCATGTGGGGCTGGCTGCCTCGCCCACTCACAGTGCCATGCCTGCCCCAGGCCTGCCAGTGGCAATTCCAAACCTGGGTCCCTCCATGAGTTCTCTGCCTTCTCCTTTGTCTCTGATGCTCCCGAGGGCTGATGTATGGGTTACCTATAAGAAACTATAGCTTACCTCCACCACCTTGCCCTCACCTGGGGAGAGTGACTTCAGAACTATTCTACCTGCCGGCGATGCAGCTCACTAGGCTAATCTTTGGCCTGCAATGCAGGCACCCTGGGTTATAGTCCCGGTTGGGGCGCCGGATTCTGTCCCAGTTGCTCCTTTTCCAGTCCAGCTCTCTGCTGTGGCGCAGGAAGGCAGTGGAGGATGGCCCAAGTCACATGGGAGACCAAGAGGAAGCACCTGGCTCCTGGCTTCGGATAGGTGCAGCGTGCCAGCCTTAGCGGCCATTTGGGGGGCGAACCAACAGAAAAGGAAGACCTTTCTCTCTGTCTCTCTCTCTCACTGTCTAACTCTGCCTGTCAAAAAAACAACAACAACAACAACAACAACAAAAAACTATTCTACCTGGCATTTTGTCTTTTTTTTTTAACTTTTATTTAATGAATATAAATTTCCAGTGTACAGCTCATGGATTACAATGGCTTCTCCCTCCCATAGCTTCCCTCCCACCCGCAACCCTCCCCTCTCCCGCTCCCTCTCCTCTTCCATTTGCATCAAGATTCATTTTCAATTCTCTTTATATACAGAAGATCAATTTAGTATAAAGATTTCAACAGTTTGCACCCACATAGCAACACAAAGTGAAACATACTGTTTGAGTACTAGTTATAGCATTAAATCAAAATGTACGGCATTTTGTCTTATTTCACTTACAGACCCCCTCCTCAGTACATCCACCCCAACTCTATAAATGTTGATGTCAACACAGCATTATTGATTGTTAATAATCCTTAGAATCAGGCATTGTTTTGATAGACTCTTGCTCTGTGAACATACATGGTACCCAAAGTCTTCAGCCCAGCGATGGCCATTAGGTGGCCTTGGACACAACAAGCGCCATGGAGAATGTTGCTAGGGCGAGCAGCCCGATCTCTACAGATGGAATGGCAGAGAGGCTTATGATGGATGGTGTTGTGGGTGTGCATTCCCAGATCCCAAACGGCTCCAGAAGTCATGAACCTCTGTCTGTGGACTCTGTGAGCAGCAACCTTGCAGCAGACACTGCAGGACATGGTGGTGCAATACCTAGTCATGGCAATGGCCAGGAGCTCCCCGTGGTCATGGGGACAGACCACATTTCAAGTTGGATCAGTGGCATGTCAGACAGTGCCCTCAGTGATCCCAAATACACCGTGGCAATGAGCACCAACTCTCTACCTTACACAACCTCACATCCCTAGAATCCATTCCCCTCCATGAAGTTGGCTTCAGCCTAGAACCGGTGACTGTTTCCTCCATCACCCAGGAGGTTGCTATGGGGACAGGCTATGTAGATGTGTCTTCAGACAGTTTTTATTTTGTACCACCTTCACTGCAAATGGAAGAGTCCGATTCAAACAAGGAAAACATGGCAACCTTGTTGACAATGTGGTGTACTCTCTGTGGCTGGGCCTATCCCTCAGACTCTCTGGATCATGGACCAGTGACTTTTGTTCCTGACACTCCAATAGAGAGCAAGGCAAGGCTTTCAGTCCCAAAGCGGCTTGCCCTCTGCCAGTCAATTGCGGGAGCAGAAGTTGGTGTCTGGACTGGAGAAACCATTCCTGTGTGAACTTGCTTTGGGCCAGCAGAGTCACTCCACGGAAGTAGCAGAATGGACAGACAAGGCAGTTAACCACATCTGGAAGATACATCACAATGGTGTCCTAGAATTCTGGATCATTTCAACTGATGAAAATGAATGGAATTGGATGATGTTTGTGAGCAAGGCCAGGAAATGGGAAGAACAGAATTTGGTGGCTTATCCCCATGATGGAAAAATCGATTTTTGCACATCCCGAGACACGCCTTCTGAAAATGAACCGCTTTTTTATTATAGTCGAGATTATGCTCAGCAGATTGGCGTTCCTCATCACCCAGATGTGCACTTCTGTAACTGTGGCAAGGAGTGCAGTTGCTAGACTGAGTGCAAAGTTCATCTGACCAGCCACATCCATAACCATCTCCCTAGCCAGGGCCACAGCAGCAGCCACGAAGGAAGGAAGTGGCAGTGCTCGATGTGCCCCCATGCTGCCATCTCTCCTTCCAAACTTCATGTCCACTCCATAGGTAACATGAGAATGCAGTCCCGCAAGTACGATTTCTGTAGCAAGGCCCACCTCAGGTTACATACAGGTCAGAAGAACTGCAGGTGTACATTGTGTGACAAGTCTTTCACCCAGGAGGCTCACCTGGAGTCCCACATGGTCATTCACACAGGCGAAAGAATCTCAAGTGTGATCGCTGTGACAAGTTGTTTATGTGGAGGCAGGATCTCAAGAGCGTGTGCTCATCCACACACAGGATCGCCAGATCAAGTGTCCCAAGGGCGATAAGCTGCTCTTGAGAACAAATCACTTAAAGAAGCTTCTCAATTCTCATGAAGGAAAACGAGATTATGCATGTGAGAAATGTACGAAGGCGTATCTGACCAAACACCGTCTCACCTGGTGTCTGAAAACCTGCCAAGGGCCCACTTCTATTACCTCAGCTCAAGAGGAGGCAGAGGGGGAGGACTCAGAGGAGGAAGACATGGCCCACTCTGTGGGGACAGAAGCCTGTGGGATTGGCGGAATTATGTGTTCAACAGAGAAGTCCCTCTCTGCACACAAATAGAAGAACCTCTGTGGATGGCAGATGCAAAGGGGGAAACACACGGCACAATTATCTACCACAGTGGCTTTTATAGGAGGTGGGCTCTGTCATCTTTCCAACCAACAGTCACAGTAGACTGAGTGGGAACTGATACAGCACTTACGGAGTTGTATGCTAAGGAAATGCTTTAAAGCAGATTGGGGAAAGAGAGCATGTGTCCTGTTTTTAAGTTATGGATAGGGAGGCAACTGTTAATTTTTGAGGTCTGTTTTTTTACATAATCATCCAGAAGATGTCTTCATGCCTGAGTCGAAGCTGCTGTCTGCCTAGACAAATCAGAATTATTTCACATTCGTCCATTATTCCTTTCTTCTCCCAGCCCTGTGACTGGGTACATGCTAAATTTGGTCCCCACCTAACAGCCATCCCAGTTACTTCTTACGTTTTAGGCTATGGTGATTCACACTCATCCCAGAACAGGGTGCGACATAATGTGTAAGTGTTGGCCTTTACTGCTGCTAACAAGCGTAAAGCAGCTCTGGAATCCTTGAGAGCTGGCAGTGCATCTTGCTTCCCAAATTCTCATGAGTCAGCCAATGGGCAATGATGGAGAAAAGGAGAGACACCTGGCCACTGCGCAGGACCCCGTCTTTCGTGGCAGCCAGGACGAGTCACCTGGTTCATGTGCCAGAGGGATCTTTATAGGTGTAGACTTGTGTCGCTCTGTCTCCAGTCAAGCTTCCAGCTGTTCGCAGGGGATGTGCAGGTGGAGAGAGCCCAGTACATGCCTGCTGGATGGTCTCTTGACAGTAGGTACCTGTGGACTCACCTGACCGAGTGGTTCCTCTGCCCATGGAAGGGGAGGAAGGGAATGATCTTTGTGTTGAAAACTATCCAAACATCATTAGAGTGTTGCCAAGTGAAAGCAATGAAGGACTCCAGGAGCACTGGCGCGTTTTAAGGATAGACCTTCCAGTTCTGTCTGTGCCGAAGGACCTTACCAGAGAAGCATGGGAGGTACCAAAGGATTTGACAGGTAAAGAAGGCCTGATGGTCACCCAGTAGGCCTGTTTTCAGCGATTCAGCCTAGTTAATTGTCCATCCACATGGTGGTTGTGTCTCACATGCATATCCAGGTTTTAGCAAGAAGTGGAAGCAACTGTAAGTGAGCAGGGCTGGTGGAGTATGCTCTCCTGCTCAGGGCACACCCTGCCTCTGGTGGGAAGGTCTGCTGCTAATGTATTTGTGAATAAATGTAGTTCATTTGAATCTATATTCCTCTAGGAAGGATGAAAATAAGAACTTTTTTAACATGCAGGGGAAAAAAAGAATATTGTCTGGGGAAGGACTGCTAAATGTGTTCATTTCACCCTTTGAAATTCAAAGCTATAATATTTCATGAATAAGAGAGGATTTATAATTGTGATTAATCCTTAACTGCATTTATGCATCTTCTTATCTAATACTCATTATTGTGTGTGGAGTTTTCATTTTGATGAATGTAACTCACATACAATCAAGATGAATCATTCCATCTGAATTTCATATGCTTAAACGGCATAGACTCCACTTTTACTTCTTGAATAATGCTTCAAATGGTTACAAACTTATAATTCATGGAAAATTATTCTTTAATTATAAAGGATCTAGATTTCATATTGATATTATGGAATAAACAAGTAGATTCTCAGGAAAAATAGAATATTTGATAGCCTTTTAGGTACTGAAAGCCTGGTTAAGTGTTTCACAGATTTTTATCATGGAAAAATCTTAAATATAAAATTGCAAAAATAGAGAAAATGGTATAATAAGCCACTACTATTCATACCCAGCTTTAGTAGTGGACAAATCAATTTCATCTGTTTTCCTGTTAGCCTTCTCCATTCTATTTTGAAGCAAATTCCAGATATTATAGCATTTCAATCCCTTACATTTAAGGCTTCTAAATAAATACCACAATACCATTAATATACCAAAAGTCATTCTTAAAATTCAAATGGAAAGTCAATGTTCACATTTCCGATTGTTTTGTAACTTTCTTGTTTTATAGTTTTTTTTTCCCAATCTAAGATACAATGCAAGTAAAATTAATACATTATGAGTAGTTTTATAATGGGTCTTTTTTTTTTAAAGATTTACTTATTTATTTGAAAGGCAGAATTACAGAGAGGCAGAAGCGGGGAGAGAGAGAGAGAGAGAGGGCTTTCATCTGGTGATTCACTCCCCAGATGGTCACAATGGCTAGAGCTGCGCCAATCTGAAGCCAGGAGCCAGGAGCCTCTTCCAAGTCTCCCATGTGGTCACAGGGGTCCAAGGACTTGGGCCATCTACTGCTTTCCCAGGCCATAGCAGAGAGCTGGATCGGAAGTGGAGCAGCCGGAACTTACACTGGTGCCCATATGGGATACCGGTGTCACTGGTGGTAGCCACACCCACTATACCATAATGCCAGCTCCCTGAATTTCTTTTAAATTTAAAATATTTTTCTCTCTTTGCTTTCTATTTCTCTTAAGAAATTATCTGCTGTATTTATTTTCTCTTGTGTTCTTTCTAGATTTCTTGTTTCTGAATTATTTCTTTTTATTTAAAGTTTCTCTGATTTTTCATATTTGAGTTATTCTCATTTTCATTTATGTTATTTTGATATCTAAGCTCTTCTGATTTTCATTTATGTTTTCATAATTGTGTCAGTTTCAGAATATCTTTTTCATTTTGAAATATGATGTTATGGTTGAATTTTAGTTAATTATGTCTTTTTAGCATGCTTTCATTGTATTAGCATGCTTTTCATGTATTTCATGTTTCTAGCATGTTTTCATTACAAAGTTAAAAAATTTGTTTTCCTGTACTTTTAGAAGCAATCATGGTTCAGGGTAGCTTTCTAATTTCACACAGCTCCTTCTGTTGTTATCATGTTTTGTTAATCAACCTAAGACTTCCTGGATCCATTCCCCTGTCCCACATGTATCTGTCTTCTCTATTCTCCATATCTGTGTTAACTTTCTATCCATTCACAAATTATTCCCTTTGTGAGTCTGTCCTGGAAGGCAGTGGTCATGGCTCAGTCTTGAGAAATCTTTGGGCTAGACGGCTTCAGATCTTTCAGATATTGTTGTGGGCTGTTGGCATCCACCAGCAGTAATTATTGACTGGGTTTCATCTCCTGTGTCCATTGCACATCCTGTTGTCTCCCTCTGCTTACTCCTGTATGTCCTGTTTCAGTGGTGGCTTGTCTCTAGCCACTTTGGTATAAGTTGGCATGCAGCATGGTAAGGAATCTCCAAATAGGGCCTCAATATTTTCTCTGCTTCCCATACATGCATTCCCGACCTCATATCAGGAGGCAGAGGCTACTTCTCCTGCTGACTGTAGGGTGGGCCTGTGACTGATTTCACCCATAGTATGTGGAGATAGTGACATTCCGGGCAGCTCTTAGGCCCCAGCCACTGTGTTGTGTGAAGGCCAAGCTGCAAGGGAAGGTACGAACAATAGTGGTGCTCTGAGTAACAGCTCCAGCTGAGCTCCCAGATACGGCTGCATGTGGGAGCCATCTTAAAGGTTCTATCCCAATCGAGTCCTCAGATGACTGCAGCCTTGCCCATGACAGATAATAAAATGGTACCTTTTCAACCATAAGGGCCTCAGATGGTGATCAACATACTGGAACTCAAGTAATATTGTTTCCTGTAAACTTTCCTGGGACATCTATCACAGAATGAACTTAACACAACCCAAATCATTGGAAAGATATTGTAATAAGAATAGACAGTAAGCATTAAACTTGGTTACATGTAGATATAAATTAGATGAGGCTAAAAGGGAGATGGCATGATATACAATGGTTATACACTTAGCACTGATACAAGCACAGTGATTTAATTATTTGGGATGAAAAGAGAGAGAGAGAGAAGAGAGAGAGAGAGCGAGAGGGAGAGAGCAGACGTGCGAGAGAAAGGAGCACACACTCTCCCATTTGGTGTTTCATTCTGCAAATATCTGCAATGGCCCTAGACAGGGATTGAAACCAGGAATCAGGGAGGGAGGGATTTTGCTGCTTCCTTTCAGGGTCTGCATTAGCAGGAAGCAGGAGTCAGCAACTGGAGCTGAGAATCAAATGCAAGTACTGGGATGCTGGCGTCTTAACTGGAATCTTAGCCACTAGGCCAAATGCATCTAGATTTGTTTTTAATATAGGAATAGATAACGAAAACAGCTAGTTTTGTTGTAAATATTGTGCACTATTTATTATTTTTTAAAATATTTATTTATTTATTTGAAAGTCAGAGTTACACAGAAAGAGGAGAGGCAGAAAGAGAGAGAGAGAGAGAGAGAGAGAGAGAGAGAGAGAGAGAGAGAGAGAGAAAGAGGTCGGTCTTCCATCCGATGGTTCACTCCCCAAATGGCTGCAACGGCCAGAGTGCACTGATCTGAAGCCAGAAGCCAGGAGCTTCTTCTGAGTCTCCCACGCAGGTGCAGGGGCCAAGGACTTGGTCCATCTTCCACTGCTTTCCCAGGCCACAGCAGAGAGCTGGATTGGAAGTGGAGTAGCCGGGTCTTGAACCAGTGCCTATACAGGATGCTGGCACTTCAGGCCAGGGCGTTAACCCACTGCACCACAGTGTTGGCCTCCTTGTGCACTGTTTATAATTTGTTATATAATTCCCCCTGCCCCCGCCACCCCATTCTTTTTGGTAGGGTTTGGAGAGAATTTAAAACAATGTCCATTAACATGCTCTGCCCATCTCTTGTTAGAATCCCTGTGTCATTTGATTATAAGGTTCCTTTAGGACAGACCTCAGTGAAGACCCATGAACCCACCAGGAAGTGTAATTCAGAGCCAGAACAGGGCACAGGAAATTTAAAGTTTCCCCATATGAACTCTGACCTTCCAGTCAACCCTATATGAAAATTGGCTCTTCTGTCCTCATTTCTGTCCCTTTGTCCCATGTGGCAGTTCACTCTGAGAAACACTGGTTTCCCAGGTAAAGCTAGGCACCCTGATTTTCTAGATGCAGGTTGTTAGGAGCATCAGGTAAATTTCCAAAAATCATAGCACTGTCAAAAAAGAAGGAGTCACGTGGGCACTGCAGGCAAGCTGATGATCTGAGTCATTCTCCAACCAAAATATTTGGTCACTTAAAAAGTATTTATTGAGTGCTTATTATGGCTCAAGAACTGCCCTAGGTAACAAGGCACTGGGTATACAGCAGTTAACAAAGCAAACATCCCTACTCTTGAGGAAATTCAAGTCCAGATGCTTATATTCCAGCAATGTTGGTTCAGCAGCACCCTATTGTTACATGAGCATGCTCCTGGGGTGGCGCCAAACCCACTTCCACTTCCGTGCAGTGGTCTTCCGAACACTCCCTGCAAAGCGTTCTGGTAAACATCCCTTTATCCATGTCATTACATTCTCAGTGACAGCACAGAGTCTCTTGCAAATGGATGCTACCCAACTAGTATTCTCCATGTGCTAATTCTCGTTTCAGAGAGTCACCAAAATATGGCAACCGATGTTAACCAATGTTAAAAACAATTTCTTAAGGAAGATGCTTTAGCATTTCTAATCACTATAGAAAAGTGTAAGCGGATACTTTATTAGATTAGTATGAATTGGGGGCATCATGTGTACATGGGGATGGGGAGGGAGGAAGAAAAGAGGTGAGTTATTATACCAGGAAAAGAGAAGGAATAAAAGCCCACAATCTCAAACCAACAATTTAAGAAAAACTAGCATTTTAGTAGTCTCCTTTGTATACTACCTGGAAGCGTACATTAACAGGAAACCCTCCATCCTCCCCTGACTCCTCTTTTCCCATCCTTGGGTCTGCAAGGATCTGTCAGTGGGTGGAAGACATTGTCATTGTTTATAATGTTCATAAGCCTGCATGGATGTGAATGACATATATTTAGAAATCAAAATAAAGCTTTAGGAAGATCTTCAATTTAATCGAAACTAGTCTAGTCATTTGGGAACCACAAGAGCTTTTTAGGGAAAATCTTCCTCTGCCAGCTGGAGGAAGTGTGGGTGTACTGGGGTCCCGGTGACACCTTGTGATGTCAGTCACACCCAGCCGGAGGCTGATTGGCTCTTCAAAGCTGCAGCAGAGTTTAAATTCCTGAACCATCAGAGAAGTGTTCAGAATATCAACACGAGAGTGGCTTCATTGAGATTTCTGCAGTGAGAGCTCCAACCTGATTTTTGAGACTTTTTAACAAAAGAGGGTAAGACATTTTCATCATTTAATTTTTTAAAAGTGACTTTTGCTGTGCTGTGTAGAAGATGTTAAGTATGTATAGATGTGAGAGGCATTATGCTACGTGGAGGATGGAGGAGAGCTGTACTTTGGGTACAAATGATTCCTATTTTGTGTCTATTGTTAATGTCACCATAAATAATGATATTAAAATGATATGTTATATCAACAGAGCCAGGTGTGTTCCTGGAAATACTTTAATTAGATCTCTTTACAGTTCTTCTGAGAGGAAAAGTTTGTCAAACAGGACGCAGATTGAAGAGTCATTTTGAAGTTTAGCTTTAATTAGCAAAGCAAATAAAACACATTTAGGTTTCATGAATATGAGAATATTGTGAAAGTATTTAAAGTAGACTAGTAGGACTTTCAAAATATAGTCTTTTGAATTAAAATAAACTTAATATTATTTATTTAGAGATTATCAATAAGTTTTTATTATGAACTGAATAAGTAACTGAAATATGATGCTAAAACCACTGAAATAAAGCAAAGGAGTGATAACTATGATGTTGTATTGTTTAGCTGCATATTCGTGTTAGCTTGATACATAGCATACAGTCAGAATTCAATGAGTGCTAAATATAACTGACCTACTGAAAAGTACTTTTCTTTATTTTGAAAGGTAGATAGGGAGAGAGAAGAACATCGAAAATAGACAGACAGATCTCCCATTTGTTGGTTCACTCTCCAAAAGACTGCAACAGCCAGGGCTGCACCTGGCTGAAGTTAGAAGCCCAGAACTCAAGCTGAGTCTCCAGTGTGGGTGACAGGGACTCAGGTACCAGAGCCATCACCTGCTGCCTCCCAGCGTGTGCATTGGCAGGAAGCTGAATGGGAAGCAGAGGTGAGACCTGAACCCAGACACTGAAATATAAGATGTGCATATCCCAAGCATTGGCTTTATTGCTACACCAAACAGTCGCTCCATAATTGACATTGCAAACACTTTTTGATATAGAAGACATAACTGCATATGAGGGCCCTGCAAAAAGTTCATGGAAAGTGTGTATTTTTGAAAAAACAACAGATAAATGTCAAAACTTTTAATTTCCTTAAGGGTACTTGTAAAAGCTTGTGGAACAATGAAATTAAAACATAATGCACATTTTCCAAGAAGATTTCTTTTTTATTAAAGATTTATTTATTTATTTATTTGAAAGGCAGAGTTACAGAGAGGCAGAGGCAGAGAGAGAAAGAGAAAGAGAGAGGTCTTCCATCTGCTGGTTCACTCCAGATGGCTGCAATGGCCAGAGCTGGGCTGACCCAAAGCCAGGAGCCAGGAGCTTCTTCTAGGTCTCCCACGTGGGTGTAGGGGCCCAAGGAATTGGGCCACTGTCTGCTGCTTTCCCAGGCACACTTGCAAGAAGCTGGATCAGAAGTGGAGCAGCCGGGACTTGAACCAACATCCATATGAGATACTGGCACTGTAGGTAGTGGCTTTATCAGCTTTGCCACAGCGCTGGCTTTCAACAAGGCTTTAATGTCCCCTCATACATTCTTATCTTTTTATATGGGTGTTTTTATTTGCTTCATTTGTTCCATTTCCTTGTAGAAGAGTCTGTCATCCCAGACAGAGAGGGATCTATGATCAGGCCATGCATTCTACACGTGGTCTAGAAGATTCCATGTGTAACAGCAATACCTCAAGCAATCTGTCTTCTTCAGGAGCAATTACTTTTGGTTAGTTATTTCTTGTGGTTGAAGGCATGCAACACTAAACTTCCAGACAATTTCAGTAGGAAAGATTGGAAAGTTTTATTGGTTTATTTACTTTGTTCTTTGAATTCCTGGTAAGTGTCTACATCCAAATTCCATTTAGTGTCTATATCCAAATTCCAAAGAGTAATAATAAAACACATTCTGGTAGGGTCTAGTTAGCTGAATCCTGGGTAATTTTACTTTTTTCAGATCAGCTTATTATGATTATTGTGCATTGCTCAGCACCTGGAATAGTGCATGGAATATTGCATATTTTCAATGCATATTTATCTAAGCTAAAGAATGAATATAATGTTCATTAGTATTCTTGAGGATAACCATGCAAAGAAAAAAACAAGCAAATTAACATGATAAATTGTTTTCCAAGAGGAAAAAAGAGCCTATGATTTTTCAAACTTACATTTCTTGCATTTGTCATATTTCTTTCATTTTGATTTATTTATACAAAAAGATAGAAAAAGGCATGTCAAAGAGTTTGTAGAAAATTGATATCTATTGATATTGGCTGAAATTTTAAAAATGAAATTAAAATAATGTCAAAATATAAGGAGTAATATGTGCCATGTTGAATTAGAACAAAGAAAGTAATACAAATTAAAAATAACTATGCCAAAGGTGGATAATGTCAAACGAGAGGTTCTGTTTGACTATTTGGTCTGTATTAAAGTAGAAATGAGGAACCTTTTCAGTTTCTTATCTTATAATTGCTATTATTTTCTTAAATAAGTTTTAAAAATAAGATGAATTGACTTCTTGAGTCCAGTGTTTCAGATATTATTCAGTATAGTCAGATAATATTGAGTGATATATTCTTATGTCTTACCTCAAGGGTTAAAATCACTTAAGATGATATAAAAATGAGCCTAGCCCTCTGCCAGGTGAACCAATTTAGTGCTGATGGGATTTGAGCACTGGAAATTTTTACAGTCTTCCAAGATAGCTTTCTCTCTTGTTACTAGAATAGACTATATCAACATTGACAACAACAATAACAAAAGTGAAATCTGAATTAAGCTGGCAGGATTTCTTGAAAAGTCCATGGAAGTTGATTCAACAAGTATGTTAGGGCAGCTACAAGGGAAAATTGCTTTCCTTTAAGTATTTCAATGTTTTTAATATTAGCAGCTAGTATGTCTATATCTATCTTTGGATACAGAACAAATTGTTTGCCAAGTCTTCAGTTCTTGAGTGTGAAATGAAACCATCCTCCAGAAAAATACAGTTTGACTTGATGGGTTGCTGTCAGCACAATTCATAAGGGTATTTCAAACCTCTAATCTTCCCTAGATCCTCCAGTGCTGTGAAAGACACCTAAAAGAATTTAGCATAATTGTGCATAATGTCTGAGTAAATGTCTCACAGTAGCCGTTAAAGCTTTCTGGAACTGTAATAGGAAGACTGTCAAAGTGTAACCTTTGCAGATCAAGAAAGAAAAAAAAGCAAAAGCAATCTATTTTGTCTAGACATTATTATGGGGTTATAAATGTAACTTAGAAACATGCGCTCCCGTGTGTGTGTGAAGACAAATGTCCACCTCCACCCAACAACAGTGTCAGTAAGTGTAGATTTTTAGAGGGAATAAATTTCCTAAGTTGCTCTGTCAAGGTGCATAATTATTTTGAAAGTGAATGGCTAGAAATTTCTCTATTCTTCTTTACTTTTCCCTCTGCTTTTTAAAATAAGGTTAGTAAAAAAGTGTTTTTGGATCTCCTTATTGAAAAGTTTTCAATTCATCTCTGAGGAGTGAAGTTTTTTAATTAAAAATCTTTATCATGTGAACTGTATAGTTCAATGGGTTTTAATACGTTCACAGAGTTGCACAGCCTTCACCACAATCAATTTTAGAACATTCTCAAAGCCTCCAAAAGAAATCTTCCTCCCCTTGACTATCAGCTCCCAACCCCTCATCTTCCCAAGCCCTGGGCAACCACTCATCTACTGTCTGTCTCCAGAAATTCGCCTATCCAGGACATTTCATATAACGGGAATCATACAGATGTGGCATTTTGTCTGACTTCATTCACTTAGCATCATGTTTTCAAGTTGTCTCTACCTACTTTCTAGTATGCAACAGTACTTTATCCTTCTTATGATAGAGACACACTCCATTGAATTAGTACACTTTATTTGGACATTTGGATGAATTTTTTTAATAGGAAGAAACTGTTAAAAGAGTGAAGCTACTTTCTTTCTTTAGCAAAGAGGAAAACACCTGTATCCTTCATTGCAGGCAGAGGCATCACACCTGACCATGAAGACCAGCATCCTGTTCATGTTCCTTTGGGGCTTAGCCTGTGCCCTCCCGGTAAGTATCAGGGTAGGGACGGATGTGCAGGGGGTGGGCTTTACACCCAAAACTGCAGTTTTTATTGTTTTTATTATTACTATTCAGTTATTATTATTATTATTATTATTATTATTATTATTATTCAGGTGTCTGTGTATGTCCCATTCAGATGAAAATAGTAGTTTCCCTAGGAGGCTACTTCTTTAAAATATCATCCAGGTTATTCCTGATTCTGTTCAGTTGCCCCTCATATATCTATGATGTTCGTTTTCTTCCCTCTAAGCAATGGTTCTTAAAATGTTGTCCCAGACCAGCAATGCCAACATCAAAACTAGGGCTTTGTTAGACATGCAAATTCTCAGGTCCTAGCAAACCAATCTCTCTAGGGATGAGCCATAGTAATCTGTGTTTAACAAGGTCTCCAGGTGATTCTGATGCAACTTAAAATTTGACTACTACTGCTCTTAAGTATGGAAAGTGTTAATAACTACTGTCTTGGGAATTTCTCTGTGGGTTGATCTTGTGCACTATGCTTTCTAGGTAGCCAGATATCAAAACACTGAAACTGAGAGCTCTGAAGAATGGAAGGTGAGTAGAAATATTACTTTTGGAATATTTTGAAGCTACATATATATATGTATATATATATATATATATATATATATATATATATATAAAACCAACTGACTCCATTGCAAGTGTTGAAACTGTTAAGGGCTTTAATGAGTACATTAAGAGTCTGAGTCATAAATAGTCAGAGCGACAATTACTAGTTCATATAAGGAAAAAATTGCTGGAGCTGGCATTGCAGTATAGTGAGTAAAGCCAACACCTGCAATGATGGCATCCCATATGGGTGCTGGTTTGAGTCCTGGCTGCCCAGCTTCCCTACTGATGTGCCTGGGAGAGTGGTGGAAGATGGCCCAACTCACTGGGTACCTGTACCCACTTTGGGGACCCAGAGGAGGCTCCTGGCTCCTGGCTTCAGATCGGCCCAGTTCCAGCTGTTGTGGCCATTTCAGGAGTGAACCAGCGGATGGAAGGAAGATCTTTCTATCTCTCCCTGTCTATCTGTATAATTCTGCTTTTCAAATAAATAATCTTTAAAACAAACAAACAAAAAAAGAAAGAAATGCTTAATAGTACAATTTGGTGAGGAAGCTTTTTTCCAGCTTTTTTGTTTGTTTGTTTTTTGACAGGCAGAGTGGACAGTGAGAGAGAGAGAGACAGAGAGAAAGGTCTTCCTTTTTGCCGTTGGTTCACCCTCCAATGGCCGCCGCGGTTGGCACGCTGCGGCCGGTGCACCACGCTGATCTGATGGCAGGAGCCAGGTGCTTATCCTGGTCTCCCATGGGGTGCAGGGCCCAAGCACTTGGGCCATCCTCCACTGCACTCCCTGGCCACAGCAGAGAGCTGGCCTGGAAGAGGGGCAACCGGGACAGAATCCGGTGCCCTGACCAGGACTAGAACCCAGAGTGCCGGCGCTGCAAGGCGGAGGATTAGCCTGTTGAGCCGCGGCGCCGGCCCAGCTTTATTCTTATAATGGATGTGTATAGAAGTGCAAAAGAATGGATCATAATAAGCCAAGACATTTATTAACATGAGGTGTCTGGTAGGCAGGAGGTCAAGTACTAGAGGCAAGAATAGATAGAAGAATGGGAGGATACTGTAGTCTTTGGAGCGATAGCTACACTGAGTTTTGACTCCCAACAATTCAATAGTTATTAACCTAAGTAACTCAAAATCTTTGCCAGGCATGGTTATCAATGCTTTGCATGCACTAATACTTTCTTATCTGCACAAGATCCTAGTGAATTAGATGTCATATTTCTCTCACTTTACAGATGAGGAAATTAAAGCACGGACAGTAACCTGCTCTGTCTAGGATATATGGTTAAAAATTTTAGAGCCAGACTTTGAATTTATGTCGCTTGGACTCCAGGATCCATATTCTTAGTCAGTGTGTATGTCCCTCTCGGGGAGCCAGGCATAGGAAGTCAGTCAGTTCTCAAGACTGGCACTAGATGTACGAGCTTAAATCTTCCACTAAGTCAGAGAATCCTGTTCACTGCTTTGTTTCCCACTGCATTTTGCATGTGTTAGAGCTTGAGGCCAGTGCTTTTGGTGGTGGCCAGGTAATTTCAGAGGCCTGAGGGGGCTCCTGCTCTGCCTGAGGTTGAAATAGACACTGCAGGGTTTCTCAAGAACTTCTATCAGAAAAATCCACCGTCTGGTTAATTTAAGAGAAGCCACTGTAGATCCTCCTCTCACTCAACCAGAGACCCACAAACATGACCTGTTCTCAAGTCTAGCTGTGGCCTGAGGAAAACACCAATGCCTTGCTCCCTGCCACCTGTTAATTCTGCATGATAACTGACTGGAGTCAAGTATGCCATGATGCTTGCCTGCAATATCACAGGGCAAAGACATATATGATTACAGATCCTCACTCTGAGAAAATATCCCCAGCCTACCGCTGCTGAAAGACATGTTGAGGACTTGCCGGCAGCAGCTCCTCCCTGCTCTCCCTTGTACCTTGGGTGCTCCACACAGGACCTTGCAATGCTCAAGGGGGAGGAGGAGAAGAGGTGAGGGGAGGGGAACCCTAAATTGCTCAGGTAATTCCTAAAGTATTTATGAGTCTAGGGAAAGTGAAATAAATTAGAACTATAACCATAGTAGTTAAATTTCAGATTCAACGTTTGTTTTGAGTGTCAGTGCTCATAGATGACTCAAGAAAGCTTTAATGGCTTTCTCAACTCAATTTTGTCTACTACTGAATTGTACAAGGTGGATGTCTACAGAATGGAACTCTTCTTTAGTGTATATCACACAAAATAGTCCTCCAAATGTTCCCAGAGGCCTTATCTGATATCATCCTCACAACAACTTTGGGTGCTGATTTTCTTAGCTTATGAATAAGAAACTAAAGATCAGACAGCTGAAGCAAATTGCATTCACATTCACATGGCATAAATAATACCCCATTTTATTGAGGACTTAGGGGTTTCCTTGAAGATATGATTTTTATTTATTTTTTATTTTATTGTATTTTACAGATTTGTTTATTTGAAAGGCAAGTTACAGAGAGATAGGGAGAGATGAAAGATAGATCTTCCATCTTCTGGTTCACTTCACAAATGGCTGTAACAGCCAGGGCGGGCCAGGCCAAAGCTAGGAGCCAGAAACTCCATTTGGGTCTCCTACATGTATGGAAGCAGCCCAAACACTTGGGGCTGTCTTCTGCTGCTTTCCCAGGAACATTATCAGGGAGCTAGATCAGAAGTGGAATAGCTGGGACTCAAACTGACGCTCTGATATGGGATGCTGTGTTGCAGGCAATGGCTTAACCTGATGCACTGGCCCTGAAGATATGAGGCATGATTTTTAGGGTTAACACCAAGATAGTTGGCTTTCAGTCTAAAACCCAAACCAATAAGTTAACTGAAACTTAACTCTTGTTTCTAAGTTCCAATACTAATTTTCCTATTTTACATTTTCTCTAGGTTGAGTGAACAGCCAATTGCAAATAAATTCCTTTTTTAAAAAAACCACATTTATTTATTTATTTGAAAGGCAGAGTTACAGAGAGCTAGAGAGAAAGAGAGAGAGAGAGAGAAGTCTTCCATCTGTTGGTTCACTCCCCAGATGGCTGCAATGGACAGAGCTGTGCCAATCTAAAGCCGGGAGCCAGGAGCTTATTCCGGGTCTCCCACCTGGGTGCAGGGACTCAAGGATTTGGGCCATCTTCCATTTTTCTCAGGCCAGAGAGCTAGAAGTGGAGCATCCAGGACTAGAACAGGTGCCCAATGGGATGCCGGAACTTCAGGTGGCGGCTTTACCCACTACATCACAGTGCCAGTCCCTAAAAGTCCTTTTTTTGATAATTGAAATATCAGAAATATTAAACTATTCCAGATATTTTATATTCCAAGATCTTTGCATTAGTCATTTTGACTTCATTTGTCAGCTATCTTTCCACAAAATTTCATTACTCATGGAAATGTAAAATATATACCAAGAAACTAAAAAAAAAAAAAAACCCTAGTTATTCTCAGTATTTGCAATGACCTAACTCATCTGTGTAGGAGTAACTTATTTCATTTCCTTTTTTTCAGGATCCCTTGGCTCCACCACCAACACCACCTCTGGTAACTATCTCATTTATTTCTGTCATAATTATCTCATGAAGTAACTTCAACACGCCTTTCATCAGCTTTTGCCATTTTCAAAGTAGTAAACCCAAACCACAAGCAATGGATATGTACCATAGTGTGTTCTTTCCTGAGGCAATACTAAAAGGAAAAATAAACCTCATTTTTTTTTTCTTTTCAGGACAGTGTGTCATCAGAAGAAAGTAAAGTTAGCTCAGAGGAACAGGTAATTAAATGAGTCTTTCTTTTCGGGCTCCTTAGGAATGGGAGGAAATGATGTTAGATTAAATTACCTGGCAACAGTTCTAAATATAATATTTTCTAACCATTGGTTATGCTGGCTAAATAGTTCCAAGAAATAGGAAGGGAAAAATGAATGAGGAGAATTCAGATTTGGACATGCTGTTCATTCCATTTTTATCATCTGAGGCCAGAATATAAACACTGTCACCCTAAATGTCCTTCCTAGTTAAAGTACACAGGCACGCACACACACGCACACTCACACTACTGAAATGGTCTTTTACAATTGGAATAGCTTTGATCAGGCAAGGAAAAATATTCTGGCTAACATGAGGTTCCTACCGGGCCTGGAGATCTGCTCCGTGTCACAAGTCCTGTTAAAGGAGAGGACAGGAGAGCCCTGAGGAAGTTTTAAGGAAAAGAGCTGCTTTCATGATGATCTCTCCTTAGAATAGGCTCCTCTATCGGTCCTGGGTGTGAGAAAGGCAGACTTAATGTGTTTTTGTTAAAATACTGATTTTTGGTTTTAAAACGTTTTTCTAAGATGAAATGTTATTACTTTCTTTCCTGACCTACCTTTGGGACCAAACTCTATCCTGTGAGGGACTCTTGAGATTCCAGGACCAGGTTGTCCCTGAAGCTTCGCCCCACATTGCATTCCATTCTCAGCCAGAGTTGGAAGAGTAGGCACACTATTCTGATTTACTAAAAGTTCATCTGAGGAACATTCTAGAAATTTAAAAGCATAGGACTGGGGGAATGCTATTTTCTGGGGACTTAGTGATTTATTGCCTCAGAGTTCTTTAAACTCTTAAGGATGGGCAACCATTTCTGTTTGAGAAGGACTTGTGTGCTTAATGTGGTGCTCAACCCATGCTCAATTCTATCACAGCAGCGTAGTACTGGGGAGAGATGCCAACAGGGGTACTCCCAGATGCAAACTCAGACACTGATCAGTAGGGACTTGCAGAAAAATCAAAATAAAATTGGCGACAATGCTCTGTTGTAGGCTATTGGTGCAGAGAGTTTGTTTCTCTAGAGCATGATGTATGAAGACTCCTTACCCTTCCTTACGAATGCAGACCACACAGCTGTTTGATGCAGGAAGTTAATCTCTCTGAATCACACCTAGAACTAAGCTGCCTTGGTGCTCAGACTGGTTGCCTACTTCTGAGCCTTTGACAGGCTCCTCTCTGCCAGTGTTAATGGAGTATAATCATGATTCGCATGAGGTATACCAGGGTGCCTCAAAAAGTTTGCGGGAAAATGGGATTAAACGATAAGATCATTTTGATATAAGACATTTTGAAATCTATACATAGTTTTTTCATAATGTGCATTTTCTATGAACTTTCTGAAGACCCTTGTATACTTTACTATAGTATTTTACTCACTTTAGCTAAGACTTTCATCTTATCTTTTTTTTTTTAAAAGATTTATTTATTTGAAAAGCAAAGTTACAGAGAGAGAAACAAGGAGACACAAATCTTCTATTTGCTGGTTCACTCCTCAAATGGCCACAACAGCCAGGATTGGGCCCAGCTAAAGTTGGGAACCAAGAACTTCTTCTGAGTCTCCTACATGGGTGCAGGGGCCCAAGTACTTGGACCATCTTCCACGGCTTTCCTATTCACATTAGCGGGAAGCTTGATCAGAAGTGGAGAAGCCAGGACTTAAACCAGAGCGCATATAGGATGCCAGCACCACAGGCTTTACCTACCACACCACAAAGCTGGCCCCTAGTTAATATTTTTTAAAAACTCTTTTTAAAATTTTATTTATTTATTTTACAGATTCATTTATTTTTATTTATTTGAAAGGCATAGCCACAGAGAGAGAGAGAGAGGGTGAGACACAGAAAGAAAGAGTGAGAGAGCTCTTTCAACCCCCGGTTCACTTCCCAAATGGCCAAAATGGCAGGGTTGGGCCAGACAAAAGCCAGTAGCCTGTAGCTTCATCCAGATCTCCCACTCGGACGCAGGGGCCCAATCACTTTGGCCATTTTCTGTTGCTTTTCTGGATTCATTAGCAGGGAACTGGATTAGAAGTGGAGCAGCTGGGTCTTACACCAGTGCCTGTGTGGTATGCCAGTGTCAGAGGAAGCAGCTTAACCCCCTCTGCCACAACGCTGGCCACTTAAAAACTCTTTTAAACCAAACATTTTAAATCAAGTCTTTGATTCACAAAAAAGTTCTCTGAGGGTTTTATTTAGAGAATCATATGCTATGAGTTATTTCATGTATGAATTTCTATAAAGCTTTTGGAGGCCATTTTTGCAACATTGAGTGAATTGTGCCCTTAGAAACCAGGATGGCTTGAGTTTAGACTCCTCTTTTTTTCCTGTGTAGGGTTGGGCAGAGATGTTAATGAGCAGTGAAATTGACCTTGGGTTAGAGGAGGGACACAGGGAGCAAAGAGAGCCCATGTAGACACTAGATGATTCCTTGTATGTCAGCTCCTGGAATACTGACTACATCTGTTAATCCCAAACTCCAGGTCAATAAGGACTCCAGAGACACCACTGACTCAGAGGAGGCCCTGATCTCTGATGATGGCCAGTATCTTTATAGAACAGCTGGTGGCTTCTCCATGAGTGCAGGAAAGGAAGGCGGTGATAAAGAAGATGATGAAGACGACAGTGGAGATGACACCTTTGGTGATGAAGACAATGGCCCAGGGCCCAAGGAGAGACAGGGAGGAGGAAACTCTGAACTAGGCAGTGAGGAGGATTCTGCTGACAACACACAGTCCAGGGAAGACAGTGCCCAGGACACCACCAGTGACAGCAGGGACCTTGACCATGAGGGCGTGGTCTACAGCAGACCAGACAGCGAGAGTGAGGAGCACTGGGTGGGAGGCGGCAGTGACGGGGACAGCAGCCACGGCGATGGCTCTGAGTTTGATGATGAAGGAATGCAGAGTGATGATCCGGACAGCATCATGAGTGAGAGAGTCAAGGCCAGAATAAGCAGTGCTGGAGTCAGATCAAAAGAATCAAACGGGGACAGCAAACAAGCGAGCACTCCAGATGCAGGGCAGAGCCGATCAGCGGAGTATCCCCGTCGGAGGTTTTTCTGGAAGTCCCGCATTTCCCAGGAGGATGACAGGCATGAGCTTGAGGACAGCAACACACAGGAGGAAGTTGAGGACTCCACAGAAAGCCCCGACTCCAGAGATACTGGCCTCAGCCGATCCAGGGAAGACAGCAGGGAGACTCAGTCCCAGGAGGACAGCAACAATGAGCAAGACCCCAGCAGTGAGTCCAGTCAGGAGGCTGACCTGCCGTCTCAAGAAAGCAGTAGTGAGTCTCAGGAAGAGGGGGTGAGTGAGTCCAGGGGCGATAATCCAGATGCCACCACCAGTAGCACAGAGGAGGACAGCGACTCCAGCCAAGAGGACAACCTGAGCGTCCCCTCCAGCTCAGAAAGCCAATCCAGAGAGGAGCAAGCCGACAGCGACTCCAACGAGAGCCTGAAATCCTCAGAGGAGAGCCCTGAGACCACTGAGGAGGAGAACAGTTCCAGCCAGGAGGGCCTGCAGTCCCAGAGCGAGTCTGCTGAGAGCCCGAGCGAGGAGAGTCAGTCGGAGCAGGACAGCCAATCTGATGAAGGGGCTGGCAGTGACTCTCAGGAAAACAGCAAGTCAAAAGAAGACAGCAACTCTACTGAGAGCACGTCGAGCAGTGAGGAAGACGGCCAGGCCAGGAGCATGGACCTGGAAAGCAGAAAACTGACAGTTGACACTTACCACAACAAGCCCATTGGCGACCAAGATGACAATGACTGCCAAGATGGCTACTAGCCTCAGCTTTCCCAAGGAGTGGCTCTCACAGAAAGGACTCTTTGGGGCTTGCAAGTAGGGAAACAATTGTAATTATAATTTATTGGTGTTTTAATCAGAAGAGACCGTTTCTTTTTTAAAAGGAATGCTGGACAGGATACTTGTAACTGTGTAACTAAGTGTCACTATCCCGTAGAAGTTTAAACAATGCGGAAAATGACACCACAACACCCTCAATGGGACTGGAAGAAAGGAAAGAGGTGCATAATAATTCACAGCTGAAATAGTTCATAACTCATTAATCCGATGAACAGTTACTGAGATTTTTACCAGGGTACGTCAAAAAGTTTATAAATAATGGAATTCAGAGATAAGTTAATTCTGATGCAAAAACACTTGAAATCTGAGCATTTTTTTAAAAATCAGTTTAAAACCCATAAGCTGTACTTTGGAAATTTATATTCATTAAATAAAAGTTAAAAAAAAAATCAGTTTAAAACAGTTTCCATGAGCTTTTTGAAGATCCTTTATGGGCATAGGTTTCAAAATGCTTTTGCACTCAAATAAACTTAACTTTGAGTTCCATTGTTCACACACTTTTTGAAGTAGCCTTATATTGTGACCTGTGCTGGGTGCTGGGGATGTAAGGCAGCTGAAGCCAGGCTTCTTGCTTCTGAGGGGCTTACTGGGAAATATCTCAAGTGAGGCGTTAAAGGGGGACACATACGAGGGAAGCCTCATCACAATCCAGTGTGGTGAATGCAATAACTGAGGCACAGACCTGATACATAGGAGGGAAGAAGAAGGTGACCAACTTTGGCCTGGGGAATTCGGGTGGGTTTCACAGCAGAATAGACACTGGAACTGGACAGTTGCATAAAATTTCCTTATGGAAGACAGGAGAACTCTATTTATCCTTGAGATAAGCAATAGTTAATTCTATATGATTAGGTTTTTAGTTCGCGAAAGTACTTTCAAATTACATCATGGTGAGGTGTTTTGGAGGAACAATTTTTTAAAAGTTATTTCTGCTATTCAGTGATTTTTGTAGAACTCTCATGAACTTTACCTCACTGACCATTGATATGGAGCGTTGGGTAGAGGAGAGTTTGGGAATGAAATCCCTGTTCAAATAGAGAACTTTCAGCTTTCCTTTTCCTAAAATCAGTTTATGTGCAATGCTAGAAAACCTGTACCCTGAGATCTTCGTGTGTGTTGCACCTGGAAAAATTCTGTACATAAGATTCAATTGATTTTTGCCAATTATTATTGGAAATGTTACCTCAATATAGAATATTTGTTTTGTAATAAAGACAATAATACCCAGAAAAGTATGTGTGTATTTATTTTAGTGGTATTAATTGTTAGGACGTACAGGGGTGTTCCAAAGCTTCATGAAAAATGTGCATTATGAAAAAGCTATGTGTGGATTTCAAAACTTTGTTTTACAATGAAATAAACTGATCTTTTACTTCCGTTTTCCATGAACTTTTGGAAGTGCTTGTGTGTGTGTGTGTGTGTGTGTCTATGTGTATACACATATGTCCAAATCTCCCCAAGTGAATGCAGCTTTGAGCTTGTGAGGGTGCAGAACCTTGTGAAGGATGGGAAGTCAGAGTAAAGGTTAAGAAACTTCTTGATTCTCTGAATGAATTTGCAGAAGAATGCTGATGTGTCCTAGTGGAAGTGTGGGTAAAAACACTTGTAAAGTGGAAGTGCTGAGGTAAAGTAGTTTCCTTAAAAAAAAGAAAAAAAAAAAAAAAGGAATGAGCACACATACAAGAGCCCTTCAAATGTTCATGGAGATGGGATTAAAAGATAACTTTATTTTGTACAAAAATATTTGAAACCTATGTATGCTTTTTCATAATGTACGTTTTCCAAGAATGTTTGAAGACCCCTTGTGTATCTCTCATCCTCACTCTTGAGATTCTGATTGAGGAGGTCTGGAGTGAGGCCCAGGTTTCTGTATTTTTATGAGGATCTCAGAGTATTCTGATGGAGCCCAACCCTTCATTTGCATTGGGTTCTACAGATGTTTGCGTTACTTCTCTGGCTCCCCCAGAGTTAACCTACAGGTTCCTGCCAACCCACATCTCCCTCCGAGGAGAACTACCCTCCTGGATGCCTGAAGCACAGGTGGCCAGCTTCTAACCCCTCAGATGCACCACCTCACCATAGGTGAACTGGACGGCATGAGCACCGGACGGAAGGAGAATCTGGTAGACACCAGCAGTGCCCACACAGGCGTGTTGCAAAGGCTCTGCCTGAACACCAGTGATGGTGGGCTGAGTTCTATTGTGGTTTTCCCTCTGGAAATTTGAACATTTAGGAAGAGACATGTCATAAATGGTCAGAACAAAAACTGAGGGGAATATATGGAGAGGCAGAAATAGGGAGCCACATCCTGTCAATGTGGTGCACAGCACTGAAACCTATTGAGTCTTGATGCTGAGGGACAAAGTGAAAATCTTCCTGCCTGCATGCTTGGATCTGATCCTCGCATTGCCCACCAGGCCTTCCTGGATTCCGGTGATACTCCTTCTTCTGAAATGTCACCTTTTAATGAGCCCACCTTTCTTGAATCACCCTGACTCAGTCTGTGTTTCTTTAAACCAAAAAGCTTAATGAAATCAACCTCAGAAACTTCTGCGTTAAGTTAGGTGGTGTTCCCAGGTTCTATAACGCCTTGCCCGAGTTAACTCACAGGACTTTCCAAAGACAGAACGATGATAAGAATTTCAGCTATGTTCAGGAGGTTCCTCATGGAGTTCCTCCCTGAAGTCTGCAGCAGAGGAGTTCTCCTGGGAAGTCAGGTCATGATCAGTAACCGATTTGTAGTTTATAATGGGCAATAATAAGAATGGAAAGGCTGTTTAATGAGCATACATGGGAAGAGAGGGAGCACCGCCGCATGCAAGCCTACTAGCATGGTGCTAAGAGAAAGTGTGAGGCTCCATGGAGAACATTATGGTTGGAGCTGAGCTCTGGAAACCGGATGCCCTCTACTCTGGAACATTCTCGGAAGTGCCTTGATCAGCTCTTGCCTCGGTGGTCTTTATTTTCCTAAGCTTATTAAGGCTAATCTACTCTTCTTAAATTGACTGACTTTCCTTTAGTGTGGAACAGTCAAGATGATTTCTGTGGATCCTGTGGCCTGACAGCTGTTCTGTCTTTTCCAAATGATCTTGATATCTATGTGGTTCTTAAAATTTACTTCCTAAATTAGGACCTTACTTCTCTTATTTTTGGGGTGAGCTGGATGCCTTCTTATAGCTCCCAAATAAATATAAATGCTGGCATTGTGGTATAGTGGGTAAAGCCAACACCTGCAGTGCCAGCATCCCATGTGGGTGCTGGTTAGAGTCCTGGCTGCTCCTATTCCAATCCAGCTCTCTGATGTGGCCTGGGAAAGCAGTGGAAGATGGCGCAGTCTTATCTATGGCGCGATCTACACCCTGACACAATCCTAGGCTCTAGCCCCCGCCGCCATTGCTGGAAGCCAGGTGGTTGCATGGCCCAACCACTGGTGTCAAGCTCCACCCCCATCCTAATGGGATTTGCTGCTCCTGCTTTCCTGCCCGCCCTCCAGCAAAGTTTTAAAAGGACCTGTTCCTGAACACATGTCTTTCTTTCTCTTTCTCTTCATCTCCTGATCTCTCTCTCCCTCTGCCTCTGTCGCTGTCTCTCTCTCTTACACTCTACTTCTTCGCCCCTTCCTTCCAGTCTGTCGGGTTTCCCCCAATAAACTCTTTCTCTTAAAAAAAAATTCCCATGGCTGTGGGTGTGAACCATGTGATGAAGATGGGAGATGTAATGCCCATACCCAGAGGAGTGCAGAAAACACAAGGTTCTCACAAGGAATAGAGAAGCCTTGAGATACAAGGGAACTTGCATGAATTACATTATCACTACACTCCAGATCCTGAACTGGGTATCCCAACTTGGGCCAGGGCTCCAGGTATTCTGTTGATGACTCCCAGAGGCAGAGATTAATGATTTTATTGATGCTTTCCCAGGCTGCTGTGAAATTTTTGTATTCATATTTCTTCTCATTTAGAGACAAGGTGATAGAGACAGAAGACAGCAGAGATCTGAGGTAGGTAACCAGGGACAAAGGGCTCAAGTGACTCAAGTCTGATGTACAGAGGGAAATACAAGCCTAACATACAAAAGGACAATCTAGAACAAATGCCTCTCTACTCAAACACAAGATAAAGAAACTGAAAACAAAACAAGATGCAGTTATAGTTGACCCTGTCTGGCTCCAGATGCTGACTGTCCAACAATGAGAAAGTCATCAATGACCAACTGATATATTTGCAAAACCTATGCAAACTTCCTCACAGCCCAGAGGATCTAACCTCCTGGGCAACTTCCCCATATGGGCCCTCACTTCTGACACCCTTCTTGGCGCTGCTGGGAATTTTCTCTTTTGCTTTCTTTTTTGCTTAATGAACCTTTTTTTCTTGTGAACTCTCCATTGTCCATTGCCCTCCTTCTTCTTGGTCACAGAACATGAACCTAAGCAGCTAGAATTAGAGTCCTGGGGCTGGCGCTGTGGTGCAGCAGGTTAACACCCTGGCCTGAAGTGCCGGCATCCCATACGGGCACTGGTACTAGTCTCGGCTGCTCCTCTTCTGATCCAGCTCTCTGCTATGGCCTGGGATAGCAGTAGAAGATGGCCCAAGTCCTTGGGCCTCTGCACTCATGTGGGAGATCTGGAAGAGGCTCCTGGCTCCTGGCTTTGGATCGGCGTAGCTCTGGCCATTATGGCCATCTGGGGAAGTGAACCAGCGGATGGAAGATCTCTCTCTCTGTCTCTACCTCTCTCTGTATGTAACTCTGTCTTTCAAATAAATAAAATAAATCTAAAAAAAAAACAGAATTAGAGTCTTGCAGCAGAGACACTCTAAAATTGAGCTTCAGGTGGGGGAGCTATCCATATACTCCCTGAAATTTGTTGCAGAATTATTAATATATGGGTATAGGGTTACAGGATGCATGGTTTTCATTAAATTCTCAAAGTAGTTCTTGAGTAATCTTCTGGAACTTACTCAATTAATAAAGGAATAACACTGACAACCAAAGTATCTGTCTAGACCTTGTTCTGTTGAACTATTACATTCTGTGAAAAGCCATATAAATGCTGATTGATAGATAAAACTATGTGATAGTGTATCATGAAATATTTTTTTAATAAAGTTAATACTAATTTTAAACTTCCAAACAGTTTTAAAAACACCTGATAAGAATAAATATTATCAGCCGGCGCTGTGGTTTAACAGGCTAATCCTCTGCCTTGCGGCGCTGGCACACCAGGTTCTAGTCCCGGTTGGGGTGCCGGATTCTATCCCGGTTGCCCCTCTTCCAGGCCAGCTCTCTGCTATGGCCCGGGAAGGCAGTGGAGGATGGCCCAAGTCCTTGGGCCCTGCACCTGCATGGGAGACCAGGAGAAGCTCCTGGCTCCTGGCTTCGGATCAGCGAGATACGCTGGCCGCAGTGGTCATTGGAGGGTGAACCAACGGCAAAAGGAAGACCTTTCTCTCTGTCTCTCTCTCTCACTATCCACTCTGCCTGTCAAAAAAAAAAAAAAAAAAGAATAAATATTATCAAAATAAAATTTTGAACAGTATAGTCTTTTTATATCCCCAGTATATTTGGATTCTGGATTATATGGATGTACATTGTCTACAGGCTCCTCTCTCTCCTCTTTGTAATTAGTAAGAGAAATCTTGTTTTTCAGTTGCACACATTACTGCTCAAAAGGAGACTCTACTTCCCAGCCTTCCTTGCAGCTGATCATACACATGTGGCTAAGATCTAGCCTGTAGAGTGCTAGCAGATGTGATGTGCTCTGCCTCTTTCCTTTCCTCTCTTCCCATTCACTGGGAATTGGCAAATACAGAAAGAATTTTCTTTTACCAAAATGTACACTCCTTGTGGTTATTTCAGTTAAATAAGGGCAGACACACACAGAGAAATAAACTTCAGTCTTATTTAATGCAATGTATTTTGGGATCTCTTATTATAGCAACTAAATCTATGTCCGCACTGATACATGTATCTGTATTTTCAGAGAGTATGTGTTACATATTGAATAGAACTTGGTTCCCCAAACTCATGCAGATGTTTAAACTCAGTTTCTTTGTTAAGGGTGTTTAGATTAAGAGGGGAGACTTTTTTATTTTAAAGATTTATTTATTTATTTGAGAGGCAGAGTTACAGAGAGAGGTCGAGACAGAGAGAAAGATCTTCCATCCTCTGGTTCACTCCCCAAATGGCCGCAATGGCCGAAGCTGAGCTGATCCGAAGCCAGGAGCTTCCTTTGGGTCCCCCATGTGGGTGCTGATCTAACTAACGGTATCTGAGATGTGGGTCTGGTAGGAGGTCTTTAGATCACTGGGGACTTGTCCTCAGAAGGTAGTTCTTGAGAGTGGGTTGGTTATTTAAGCTGAGATCAGCCTAGCTTCTCTGCTTCCTGGTTCACCATGTGATGTTTCATCCATGCCTGCTCCACCACGGCCAGTCTCGCCAGGATGGGGCTGCTTGATCCTGACCTGTGACCTCCCAAGTGTAAGCTGAAGTAATCCCTTTCCTTCCCAGGAAGCTCCTCCAGGTCATTTTACTAAAATTGATTAAAAGTTGACTAATATGGTATAAACTTAATTGTGTAATATTTTAGATTTCTTGATTGACACTGAATAATACTTCCTTCATTTATTTAAAAAAATTTTTTAAGATTTACTTATTTATTTGAAAGTCAGAGTTACACAGAGAGAGGAAAGGCAGAGAGAGAGAGAGAGAGAGAGGTCTTCCATCCAATGGTTCACTCCCCAGATGGCCACAACGGCCAGATCTTTGCTGATCCAAAGCCAGGATCCAGAAGCTTCTTCCAGGTATCCCACATGGGTGCAGGGGCCCAAGGACTTGGGCCATCTTCTACTGCTTTCCCAGGCCACAGCAGAGAGCTGGACTGGAAGAGGAGCAGCCAAGACTAGAACTGGTGCCTATATGGGATGCAGGCTCTTCGGGCCAGGGTGTTACCCGCTGCACCACAGTGCTGGCCCACCTTCCTTCATTTAATAATTGAATAAAATGTACTCTTCAATTGTACTCTCATATTATGCATACTAATTATTTTAGTATTACTTAAGAGAACATAATTTTGAGATTGTAAATTATCAATGCAGCATACAAAAATACATAAAAGAGTACATTTATTTAGCCTTTGCAAATGAAATGGGTAATGAAGAGAATGCCCCAGCATGTTATCTACTCCATGGGAATGACTGGAAGTTACGTAGTTTCACAAACCTTTCAGATATCATTTGGTAAAGTGCCATGTTGGGGACTAATTATTGGTCTGAATTACAAGTCTGGATATTGATTGTTCAGTTATAGTGTGTAATCTGACCGTTATAAATGCATGTAATGCAAAGAAGAGGAGGAAGTAAACTTGCTCCTGTTCCTTTTGTAATTTGTCTAACATACACTGGTTCTCAGCTTAGCTGCACATCACCTGAGCAACTTTGAAAAACTATTGCCAGGCTGCCTCCTAGAGATGCAATTGATTTCAGCTTTGGTAGTTCCTACAGGTCCCAGATGGGGAGGTTGAGAGACCCATCCATGGGTACAACGCTACAGTTAGACAGGAGGAGTAAGTTGTGGTATTCTACTATATAGTACTATGACTGTAGTTAACATTTCTGTATTGTATATTTCAAAATAGCTAGAAGAGAGGGTTTTGAATGTTTTCACCCAAGGAAATGGTAAATGTTTAAGGTGAGGGGTGTGCTAATTACCATGCTTTGATCATCATACAAAATTTATAGGTGTTGAAACACTACATTGTACCCTATAACTAGGACACATATAAATATGCATCAAGCAAAAAAATAAAATAAAGCTTACAAAGTTAAAAATAGAAATTGCAGCTAACTCTGAAATGCAGCCAGCATAGGGGCCCCCTGCTATAATATAATTGTCAGTTTTAGACCCTTTTGACCATTCTTGGATCCCAGATAGAGGCCTAATTTTGGAGATGAGATATTAAATTCTAAGCCCATTTCATTGGGTGGGTTGAGTTTTAACCTCAGTCGCACAGCTTTGTCTGCTTTTTATGCCAACACATTGACAAGCCCAACATTTCAGCAACCAGCACAGGTAGCGCTCATCAGCCCCTGAACAGTGACTGGGTAAGGCATAACCAGTCATCAGAAAAAATGTGCAAGGATAGTTTGTCTTTTGGTAAACTGCCCATCTCTACATCAGTTGTAACATCAGGCCTGAGTTTGGCGCTCCCTGCCACATCATCAAAATACATCTTACTTAAGCTCATGACTGGTCAGCCTTATTCCTTGTACCACTATCCAACAGATGGAAGAAATTACAGCCAGAGAAATATCTGCAGCCTGGAGGTTTTCATGGTCAAATAGAAAGCTTCATAGTCCCTTCTCAGCACAGTTCATATCTATTATTTTAAGCAAATGAATACACATGCAGTGTTAGCTCAGAGGCCTTGTCAAGAACATGATATGAAGGGGAAGTTCTCATCCTTCTGTGTAATACAAGCCATTGAAGGTCTGGAACTGGCATTGTGCTACAGCAGGTAAAACTACCGCTTTTCTTTCTTGCTTTTTTTTTTTTTTTTTGACAGGCAGAGTGGACAGTGAGAGAGAGAGACAGAGAGAAAGGTCTTCCTTTACCGTTGGTTCACCCCCTAATGGCCGCTGCGGCCGGAGCACCGCGCTGATCCGAAGCCAGAAGCCAGGTGCTTCTCCTGGTCTCCCATGGGGTGCAGGGCCCAAGCACTTGGGCCATCCTCCACTGCACTCCCTGGCCACAGCAGAGAGCTGGCCTGGAAGAGGGGCAACCGGGACAGAATCCGGTGCCCTGACCAGGATTACCACTTTTAACACTGGTATCCCATATGGGCGCAGGTTTGTGTCCCAGCTGCTCCACTTCCGACCCAGCTCCTGCTAATGTCCTGGGAAAAAGCAGCTGAAGATGGCCTAGGTGCTTGGGACCCTGCTCCCCACATGGGAGACCCAGATAGAGCTCCTAGCTCCTGGCTTCAGCTTGGCCCAGTGCTGAACATTGCAGCTATCTGGGGAGTACACCAAATGATGGAAGATTCTCTCTCTCTCTCTCTCTCTCTCTGTAGCTCTGACTTTCAAATTAATTAATAAATCTTTTAAAAGAATTGTAGGTCTGGCAGATTGGCTGGGCATTTCCTCCATGGAAGAGGAATTGCACAGAAAGCTTGCCCCAGCAGTGGGGGTGGGAGGGTGAAGGACGTTCTACTGGGACACTGTTGTCTGACAACCACCCTCACCCCAAACAGAACTTCACATCTCCCTCATCTCCTTCCTGGGGCAGACACTCCCTGCTCCCCTGCAGGCCTCCCACCCTGGGAGAACTCCAAGTCTGGGTAACACACAGGGAGTTTACATTGGAGGGAAAAGAACAAACTTCACTGTGAGTTGAAATGGCCACACTATCCACAAATAAAGTCTTGCTTGTCCTTTAGATGTTTCTCAGGGATGGACCTCAAAGGTCCATTGTTCTTTCAACTTCAGGGCCATAAATTACTCTCCTCACTTTTTCTATTTGCTTCAGCAAAGAGGAAACTTGATGGAACCACAGAAAGTAAGAGAGAGATGAAAGGCGAGAATGAGAAAGAGGAAGACAGAGGAGGGAGGCCAGAGAGAAAAGATTTTCTTATGTCCATGGCAACTGGAGTCCTCATCAATTGATAGCTGTCCTGGGAGCCGACATAAAGAACTGTTTTTATGGCCGGTGCCGCGGCTCACTAGGCTAATCCTCCGCCTGTGGCACTGGCACCCTGGGTTCTAGTCCCCGTTGGGGTGCTGGATTCTGTCCCGGCTGCTCCTCTCCCAGTCCAGCTATCTGCTGTGGCCCGGGAGTGCAGTGGAGGATGGCCCAAGTGCTTGGGCCCTGCACCTGCATGGGAGACCAGGAGGAAGCACCTGGCTCCTGGCTTCAGATCAGCGCAGTGCACTGGGCCATAGCAGCCATTTAGGAGGTGAACCGACGGAAGGAAGACCTTTCTCTCTGTCTCTCTCTCTCACTGTCTAACTCTGCCTGTCAAAAAAAAAAAAAAAAAAAAAAAAGAACTGTTTGTATGGTCCTCTAGAAACTGTAGATCCTGATGATTTCCTTTCTGGGAGTGGACTGTGCCTTCCTGATTTCAAATATGAATGACAGTAGCAAGTGTGTGTGTGTGTGTGTGTGTGGCTGTGGTGCAGGAGGGTTCATAGAAAGCCTGAAGGATTCAGGTAAATTGAAATCTGACCCAGATAGAGCTACTGCACAAAGAAATGTCTACAGAAGAGTTGGACAGGAGTTTTCAGACTTTGGCCAAAACTAGATCCATGCAGGGTTTGGACTCTGACACACAGCAGTTATACCCTGGAGAAAATGCCAGCATACACCATGTCCAGCAGTTCACCTGGATGTCACTTTTTTTTAAGGGAAAGAATTTATTGGGGGAAACCCGGCAGACTGGAGGGAAGGGGCCAAGAAGGAAAAGAGAGAGAAGGACAATGTAAGAGAGAGATCAAGAGAGAGATCGAGACAGAGAGAGCGCCACGTGTTCAGGAACAGATCCTTTTAAAACTTTGCCGGGAGGCAGGCAGGGAAGTAGGAACAGTGAATCCCATTAGGATGGGGGTGGAGCTGACACATGGTTGGGCCATGTGGCCACCTGGCTTCCAGCAATGGCGGCGGGGGCTAGAGCCTAGGATTGTGTCAGGGTGTAGATTGCACCATAGTTAAGACTGTGCCATTTTACTAACATTCCCCCCTTTTGTTTTTTATAAAGCAGGAATCCATTACTTTTGGGATTACATTAGTCCCAAAAGTCCAGGAGGGGTAGAGGGATGGTGATCTGTCTTTAGAGCTACTTCTTGCTGACACGGGGTGATGAGGTACTTTTCGTTGGCATGGGGCGATGTCTCAAGCCGCTGTCTCCTGGGTGGGGAGCCGAGTATATCCCTGTAGCAGCATTTGGCTGACCACCTGGTTGCTGAAGGTCTTGGTTTGTTCCATTATTACCTGCTGTAAACACTTAAACAGACACTGTAGTATAAAAGACAAGGTGAGAATAACAACCAATGATCCCAAGAATGGCATTAACCAGGTAATGAGAGGATTTCATAGAGGAGAGGAAATGGGGTGTGTCTCTGGATCCTTGTAAGGATTGTTTGATGGACATGGTTTAAAGCTGATCCCAACCAAGACTGGGAGAAAGGCCACTCAACTTTTACAGGTAAAGGGGTTTGTCTGTAGAGAAATCCTGAACAATCATACAACATTAAGTGGGGGAGAGGACCATCAATACACACAGGTCAGGAGTAGAGCCATTGATGTAAGAGTAGAGGCTATGATTACAAAGGGATGAGGCCCCAGATGGGCTAGATAGGGTCTAGATAGGGTCTAGAACAAAAGACAGAGTCATTATTGGAGAACCTAAGAGAGCTGCTGTCTAAGCCATGTACAAGTTCTCTGATTGAGAGGCATATAGAAACTGACAGAAGGGCTTGATAATAATCTGGTGGGCTTTGAGGTCTTGTCAGTTATGAGGCCCAGACTTATCTATCTCTTCACATGGGGTACATCCTAAGGGAGGTGTGAACCTCCTTGGGAAGGCACCCTGTTGACTCCCATTACCTAGCTGGCCTGGGAGGAGAGTTGGCCAGGTAAAGGCAGGTGGCAACTCTAACAGGAAATTTACAGTTCTGCCTGCAATGTTACAGACCCTACTTGGCCATCCCCTCAGCAGTGGTGGTCACCTTGGACGCTGGGCTGAGTGAAGAGCTTTTCAGCTTGGAGCCAGCAAGATCTGTGGCTCTGACCTGGGTGTCCTTCGACTGCAGGGCAGTTCCATTTCCAGTGATGCAGCTCTTGGCTGGCAGAGCTGCACCTTGTTATGATTTAACATGAGATGTCCATCTGTAGATTCAGAGCTTGACTCCCGGTCCTGCTCAGTAAACTTATAATTTGTCCATAGTGGCAATAACAGTGGTTTTAATTTTCTCATTCAAATTTTACATTTTTAGTGTTTTGCAGTCTTTAAGTTATCATAAATCACCTATGTTACTTGTTTACCTTTCTTCTTTTTCCTGTAATTATTATTAATGAAGCAATGAACAACTTTATACAAATATCACTTTGTTATTCAGTTTTAGATTAGTCATCCTAAATTAACAAAAGGAAACAACATTGGTTACCTAGGAAAATAATGGGAACTTTTTTTTTTTCTGTGTATCAAGGTGTCTTTTAACTTACCTACATGTATTCTTCCACTTGGTTTGAATACAGAATCACAGAATCATGTATGCTTTCTTAAACTGCTGCTATTTCAAAACACATTAGACTAGGCTATACTTGATTTAATGCTAGTAATTTAATGACACCAACTGCATATTAAAATGTAAATTACTCCAAGAGAGCAGCAATTCTTAAATTGCAGCTTTCCAGAGTTCAAGTGTAAGAGCTACAATTTAACAATACCATTTTGATCTCAAATATAAAAATTATCATTAAGCACAATTTGAATTTGTTTATATCTCTTTTAATTAAAAATAACTAGCACATGATTGCTGACATAATTATTGACATAATTATGCCAAACTACCTATTTTGGGGTATAGTGTGATATGTTGATGCATGTATACAGTGTGTAGTGATCACATTAAGGTAAGTGGTTTATCTAACGTCTTTTTAGAGAATTTTAAAATACAACTCAGAATCCGTAACACAATCCAACTCTGTAATTTCTATACTCCCCAGCAGATGGCAATGTTGCTTGTTCTTGTGGTGGTTGAGAGGCGGGAAGAGTTCGGAATCCAGAGTGTAGGTGGATGGGTCAATCTCAGAGAAAATGAATGGTAGGAAGTTCTTGCAGTAGATGGACCTAGTGTCTTGTTCACCACTTTAACTATTTAAACTATCTTTAAACTATTTATCTCTGCTTTTCACAAGCAACTTTCCCCCATATCACCTCTCTCTTGCACCTTGTTTCCCTTTGTTTACTGAAAAAGTCTTCATTCTTCAATTTGAAAACTAAGAGTGTCTACTGATCCCGGCTGACCTGTGTGCCACTGGTGAAGGAGTTAAGGACACGTCGTCCCAAATTACACTGCTCTGGCACTTTGACTGTTTTGGGTTAAAGTAACAGCAGGTGCAAGAGCACTCTGACTTTCCCTCTGTTTCTTAAAAAGCAAGAGATGCAATTCTACATGAAAGATTTCCATCCTATTCCAGGAGGAAAACCTCATTCTAATCACCAAGGATGAGAAGTTGAGGCTGAGGGAAATCTGCACAAACCTTACTAAACTAACCCTTATCATGCAAGCTCTTCTCCACTCAGCCAATAACCCTAGCCTGAAGCCCTTTGTGTCATCACTTTTTAACTTTGTCCTACTCAGTATTTAAGTGTTCACCTCTAACTGTGCCTTTGGGTCTTCATCTCCCATGTTACATGAAATTTGAATTAAATTAATTTGTTTGCTCTCTCCTGATGATCTTGCATCAGTTTAATTCTCAGGCCCATCTGACAAACTCTAAGAGTTTTATCTCCTGACTGTGGCATGCAGGAAGGATGAGAATAGGAAAAGATGGGGGCCAAGAAGGACAGTTAGGAGATTCCAACCTTGTTGACTGAAGAAATCAAAAAAAGAAACCAAAGGATTAGAATGCATCAGACCTAAGGAGCAACACAAAGCAGGAATGTCATCATGGTCTGAGCTTTTCCACTGACTTTTATCTCTGCCCCTACCTGTGCATCTGCTTCCCTCTGCCCCTTTTGGAAGACAAGGTCTCTTGCCTTATTTGGCATACTTGGGGAGAAGCATGGCTACCAACAAGCCTCATGGTACATCTTCAGCTACCTTAGAAACAGATTCTTTCATCCAGTCTTAGGGGAAGATTTTTATTAACCTTCTTAGTCAATCATCTGTGACCAGAGGAATAGTTTGAAATAATACAAAAAATAATAAAATGGGAACATAGATAGGAGATGATTAAGGGAAATAAATTGTAGGACATGGAGAATGATTTTGTTAAAGATGAAAGAAAGCATAGGCTGGCGCCGCAGCTCAATAGGCTAATCCTCCGCCTTGCAGCGCCGGCACACCGGGTTCTAGTCCCGATCGGGGCACCGGATTCTGTCCCGGTTGCCCCCCTTCCAGGCCAGCTCTCTGCTGTGGCCAGGGAGTGCAGTGGAGGATGGCCCAAGTACTTGGGCCCTGCACCCCATGGGAGTCCAGGAGAAGCACCTGGCTCCTGCCATCGGATCAGCACGGTGCGCTGGCCGCAGTGCGCCGGCCGCGGCGGCCATTGGAGGGTGAACCAACGGCAAAGGAAGACCTTTCTCTCTGTCTCTCTCTCACTGTCCACTCTGCCTGTCCAAAAAAAAAAAAAAAAAAAAAAAAGAAAGAAAGAAAGCATAAAAAAACTCAAGTTCACTAAATCAAAACAACAACTAAAAGAAAAAGTAGCAAATACATAATATATATAATGTATATAATAATTGTTATCAAATGATTTGACAATGTAGATTGTTTTGAACTGTCTTGGAAAGTCTACCAGTTTTTTTGACAGATCATAACACAGATAGAGAAGGTTTTCAGTTTAGTTTTTAAAATTTAATTTTATTTAAGTAATACAAGTTTCATATATACAGATTTAGGAACATAGTGGGATTCTCACCTCCATTCTCCTTCTCCCCCCAACTCCAATCCTTCCCCCCCATCCCTCTCGGATTCCCATTCTTAATTTTTTTTTACCATGATCTATTTTCAGTATACCTTTTTTTTGACAGGCAGAGTTAGACAGTGAGAGAGAGAGACAGAGACAGAGAGAAAGGTCTTCCTTCCGTTGGTTCACTCCCCAAATGGTCGCTACGGCTGGCATGCTGTGGCCAGCATGCCACACCGACCCGAAGCCAGGAGCCAGGTGCTTCCTCCTGGTCTCCCATGTGGGTGTGGGCCCAAGCACTTGAGCCATCCTCCACTGCCTTCCCCAGCCACAGCATAGAACTGGACTGGAAGAGGAACAACCAGGGCAGAATCTGGTGCCCCAACCGGGACTAGAACCTGGGTGCCGGCGCCGCAGGCAGAGGATTAGCCTAGTGAACTGTGGTGCGGGCCTATTTTCAGTATACTTAATGATCATATAGTTAACCCTACTTTAAGTAATGGAATTCAACAAATAGTATGAAGAAAAAGAAAACAAAGCAGAACAAAACTAAACAAAGCACTGTTCTTTAATAGAAGAGACAAGGGCTATACACAATCACTGAATCTCAAGACGTCTGTTTCTCTTGGTCTTATGTAACTGATAGAATATCTGAAATGTAATGTGCTGGACTGATTCAGTTTAGTTTCTGTATTCTCAGATTACTAGTTCAGTCGTTTGATTTACATTTTGGAAACATAATTAGAATCAGATCTGAACTGGCTTCTTTCTTGTTGAAGAATCCCTTAAACAACAGCTAAGAGTGGCAGTTTTCTTTCTGATAGCATTAGTTCTATTTATGGCATGCAATTGTTCTTATATCCAATGATGCAAACCATCACCTGCATCAGGAAGACACCCAACACTCAGAAAACAGACTTTAAAATGTTGAAAATAATAAAATAAGGACTTCAGCCCAAATGTTCTGTTTTCCTTGCACAAATACAGATAGCATAGTGCACTAAATCCAGGAGTTGTTGATTCAAATCCAATTTTGTATTCATTGGCTCCTTAGGCACTTAGCATCTTCAGATCTCTGTATTAAATTTTAGTTGATTAAGGAAATGTTTCTCATAGTCTTCAGACTAGACAATCAAGAGCAGAGCTCGAAGGATCACAACTGAACAGATGTGCAGACAAACTAGATACTCTTTATGTTCTCCTGAAGTTCAAAGAATTGATGATATCGTCACAGATGGGGTTAAAGATCTGTGGTCTAGCGGAGCAAAGGCACTGAACCTCAAGAACTTAACTCAATGCTTTGTTCTGGGTCCTCTGCTTTGTGGACTTTATGGACTTTCACAGACCACCATCAAGGTGTTGGATGGAGTCATCTTCATCTTGCCTGGGGAAGGCTCTACTTCCAAGCTCGCTGGTGTAGTTGTTGGTAGGAGTCCATTCTCACAGGTGCCCCTGACAGCCTCAGTTCCTCGATGGCTGTTGGCTGGAGGCCACCTTCCTTGCCATGTGGGCCTTTTCACAAGGCAGCTCAAACAGGAAACAGGATGGCCGTCTTCCATCAAATGGAGCAAGCAAGAGAGGATGAACAAGATGGAAGCTGAACCTGTTGGAATCTATTCTCAGACATGCTACTCCATCACTTCTGTATTCTGTGTGTTGTAAGGAGAGGGTGGGAATTGCACAGGCCATGAATATCACAATGTGAGTATCCCTGAGAGCAATCTGAGGATCACGCTCCATGTCTACACGTACTCTATCATCCATAAAGCAAAGAGTGCTGCAGTTCTGGTAGGGGCACTTCAGAAGTTCCATTTGGCAGAATTTTTTCTTGCTTGCATTTTTTGTTTGAGTGTGGCTATGTGTATACATTTGTGTGCTTAAGTATAGCAATGTGCATTGGGTGCAGCAAGCAGTAGAGGGCATACAACTACTGTCCTAGAACCACTGCCCTCTTGTTAGTTTCTTTTCCACATCCCCCTCCCTCTCCCAGCTCTCAGGAGGTGATTTTTTCTTATACTTGGCAAACAAAATGGCAACCAACAGCAAAATCTCCTTGCACCCACCTTTATCTTTTTCCTCACTGCCCTCCCTGGCTTGAGGATGTTCCGCTGTTCTTCCATGCTGAGTGTCTACCTGTGTTCTGGGACCCAGGCTATTTTAGCTCCTCAGGAACCACATCTATTATTTTTTCCCCTTCGACACAGGAAGTCGAAATTTCTTTCTTACTTGAGTAATCCTTTGACTAGTACCTTCTTTCCTTCCATACGTGTACAGCCAAGTTTTCTAGAAGAGTCATGCATTTTCTGACTTGATGAATAATCAATGTATAATGTATAAGTGAAGTTTCTCTAACTTAAAAGCCACTATGGAAGTCTGTCTGGAGATTCCTCAGAAACCTGAACATAACCCTACCATACAACCCAGCCATCCCACTCCTTGGAATTTACCCAAAGGAAATTAATTTGGCAAATAAAAAAGCCATCTGCACATTAATGTTTATTGCAGCTCAATTCACAATAGCTAAGACCTGGAACCAACCCAAATGCCCATCAACAGTAGACTGGATAAAGAAATTATGGGACATGTACTCCATAGAATACTATACAGCAGTAAGAAACAACGAAACCCAGTCATTTGCAACAAGATGGAGCAATCTGGAAAACATCATGCTGAGTGAATTAAGCCAGTCCCAAAGAGAAAAATATCATTTGTTTTCCCTGATCGGTGACAACTGAGCGCCAAAGGGGAAACCTGTTAAGTGAAATGGACACTATAAGCAACAATGAACTGATCAGCTCCTGTCCTGACTTTAGATGTACAATGTAATACTTTATCCTTTTTAGTATTTGTTGTTGTTGTTGTGGTTCTAGTACTATTGGTTGAACTCAGTAATTAACACACAATTATTCTTAGGTGTTTAAATTTTAACTGAAAAGTGATCCCTGTTAAATCTAAGAGTGGAAAAAGAGAGGGAGGAGATGAAGAGCTATGGGTTATTTAACTATGTGCTTATTTTCAAAGACTTGAATAATCACCTTGTAACAATGATCAGATTTGGTCTATGTTATGTCATGATTTTAAGGAATCTTATTTCAACCAGATATTTTGGATTTTGATATTGGTCTATTATGCTATGTTATATGTGCGTACATATTGTATTTCCACATGGGGAAATTTTATTAAGAGTTTTATTTAAAAAAAAAAAAAAAGCTAAAAGTGTTGTGGGAAAATAATATCCAGTTATAAAGTAGGGATGGTAACAAGAGGGCATGCAGGAGAATGATCTGAAAAGGCCTCCCTGACAAGGTGACCTCCAATCACACACTCAAGAGAAGTGGGGCTGCGTGGGAGACCCAGAGGAAGCTCCTTGCTCCTGGCTCCGGATCAGCCCATCTCCAGCCATTGCAGCCTTTTAGGGAGTGAGCCAGCAGATGGAAGACCTTTCTCTTTGTTTCTCTCTCTATCTGTAACTCTACCTCTCAAACAAATAGAATCTTTTTTTAAAAAAGAGATATTTGAAATTGTGAGTTCTGCTGCAAAGAGAAACAAAGGAAGATTAATCAGCAGAGAGGGGACGACAGGTGAAGGAATTGTGTTGTTGTTCCTAAAGATAGAAGAAGGGCACAGCTCAGACTGCAGTGGGTGAAGAGTGGGCACAAGTTGATGAAATTGTTTGTTCTTTTCATTCCTGTGCTCCTAGCTTTTATAAGAGTGCCTCAGAGTAGGTCGGGCTCATGCAATATATTTCAGATGCATTTTATTAAACATGGTCACCAAAAAATGTCAAACTCCCAAGTCCAATTGGTCTATTTCATTTTAAATTTTATTGCTTCACATGTAAAGCTACAGTTCCTCCTTTTACAGTATTTCCCCCTCTCCTGATTCCCTGGGAACTGGTTCTCTTCCTGGTAGACCAGTCCTCCTCACCAGTTTCTCTTTCAGGTTCTTATTTCTCTTACATGCAGGATGCCATGACACTGTCCCTGGCTTTATGCACTCCCTTTTCATGATGTCATCTATGCATCTGTGTTGCAACTACTGCTCCATCTCTTCAGTCTTGCTGTCTCTCCAGTGTGCTACAGGTACCATTTCTTGAATTGCCCACAGGCCTTTCATTCTCAGTAAGCCCAATATAAACTCACTGATTCAGATTGACTCTCCTGTTCTCTTATCTTTGGGAATAGTGTCATCATTCACAGCTGCTCAAGCTAGAAATCTGCAAGTTCCTCTCAACTTCATGCTTTTCTTTTTCACTCCCTATTAAGTCTAATGGACCACATAGTCATCTCAGTTTTACATTCTAAATGTTACATGTTAGACTGCCATTGCCGTGAGATTCAAATTGTACAGTGGTGAAAGTTTCTTGTACACTGCCCTCCAAGCTGTAACCAGAAAGATCATTTTAGAAGCCAAATCAGGTGTGCTATTTCCTTAATTAATGTCTTTGAATGGCTCTATTTGCATAGCCTACAATGCCCTTGCCTTCCAGTGCTTTTTCTTTCCTTACCTGTCTCTATACATTTTCATTGCTGAGATTCACCTGCTGTTGCTCATATTTGTCAAGTGTTCCCTAACTATGTGCCCCCACAGGCTATGTTCTGTGCTCGAAACACTGAACTTCACCTGATGCTTTTCCATGAGCCATTTTCTTCCTCTTCTCCATTTGCAAACTCCCACCTATCTTTGAAAATTCACCATAATTATCTCATGTTCTATGAAGTTGTCCTGGAATTTCTTTTTTTTTTACTTGTTTTTGAAAAGATTTATTTGAGAGGCAGAGTTACAGAGAGAGAGAGGGAGAGAAAGAGAGAGAGGTCTTCCATTCACTAGTTCACTCCCCAGATGGTCCCAACAGCCAGAGTCAGGAGTCTAGAGCATCTTCTGCATGTCCCAGGTAAGTGCAGGGGCTAAAGGACTTGGGCCATCCTCTACTGCCTTCCCAGGCCATCAGCAGGGAGCTGGATCAGGAGTGGAGTAGACAGGACTCAAACCAGCTCCCATATGAGATTCTGGCACTATAGGCAGAGGTTTAACCCACCACAATACAGTGCTGGCTCCATGAAGTTTCTTTTTCAAGAAAACTAGGTGCTCTCTCATATGACTCCTATGGTTCTGTAGGCTATATAGGAATGTCTGTTTACATAAATGCTTACCCCTCTAGGCTTTTAGGGCAGTAATAATTATGTCTTCCTCCTCTATATATTGCTACTATCCAAACTTGAACTTGACTTGCAGTTGGTAGTTAACTAATGTCAAAGTAAAGAAAGAAGAAAGAAAATATCATATGCTATGGAAATCCACTGTGTCAGTTCAGTCTCCACTCAAAAAGTTTAAATGGTATAAATTGCAATAAGTTCAAATTAGTAAGAAAACATTTATCACATTTATGAAGATATTCTTAAAGTGGAAATTGAATCAAAAGACAAGTTCATTTCTGGTGTACAAATTTTTTGGAAATCTATGCATATGAAGGATTTTCAAGAGTTTGTGAAAATGTTTATTATGAAAAAACTAGGGGCTGGTGCTGTGGCGCAGCGGGTTAATGCCCTAGCCTAAAGCACCAGCATCCCATATGGGCGCTGGTTTGAGACCTGGCTGCTCCATTTCCCATCCAGCTCTCTACTATGGCCTGGGAAAGCAGTAGAAGATGGCCTAAGTCCTTGGGCCCCTGAACCCACGTGGGAGGCCTGGAAGAAGTTCCTGGCTCCTGGCTTCGGATTGGTGCAGCTCCGACCATTGTGGCCAGTTGGGGAGTGAACCATTGAATGGAAGACCTCCCTCTCTCTCTGCCTCTCCTCTCTCTGTGTGACTCGACTTTCAAATAAATAAATGAATCTTTTTTTTTTAAAGAAAAAACTATGCACAGGTTCCAAATTTTTTTTTTGCACCAAAATAAAATTACCTTAATTAAATTTTCCACAGACTTTTTGAAGTGCCCTTATATATCATTGCAAAAATTCTTATGTTAAGTACTGACCTCTGCTTGTAAATCACTAGACCACTTCCAATAAAGGTAGGGTAGGCAATTGGTCAGCTGCATATTTTGGTTGGGTTTCTTAAAAATCATAAACCAGTGTTGAATCTGTCCTCTACTGTTTAATTGGTAATCAAAGCATATAGATCTGTCCTTACTAAGCAACATCAAATCTCTATCTTCTGGGGCTGGCACTATGGCTTAGTGGGTAAAGCCACTGCCTACAGTGCCGGCATCCCATATGGGCGCTGGTTCAAGACCCAGCTGCTCCACTTCTGATCCAGCTCTCTTCTATGGCCTGGAAAAACAGTAGAAGATGGCCCAAGTCCTTGGGCCCCTGCACCCACGTGGGAGACCCAGAAGAAGCTCCTGCCTCCTGGCTTCAGATCAGCCCCACTCTGGCCATTGTGGCCATTAGAGGAGTGAACCAGTGGATGGAAGACCTCTCTCTCTCTCTCTCTCTGCCTCTCCTCTCTCTGGGTAACTCTGACTTTCAAATAAATAAATACATCTTTAAAAAAAGAAGATAAGATAATGAAAAATAACAACTTTAAAAAATCTCTATATTCCAAGTTATTAGGTTAGATCACCAGAATATAAACTTGAATTCTCTGTTCATTCTTAACATGGGATATATTTCATTAATATTTCCATGTATTCTATTTTATCATCCTGCAAAAGAAAACCACACCTGTCCTATGAACTCTCTATCCTTTGTCATTCAAAGAATAACTTACTTAATGCATTTAGAGAAGTCATGTGAAATAGGTACACAAGATGACACCATTCAATTTATTGTAGTGAATGTTGTGAAAAGCATGAGTTCTTATAATGCCCCTGTGCTTACCTGTAGAGAAATTGCTCCCAGTTCTCATGACCAGGAAATGCTATGTCTCCTGGGTAGCTGATTTATTTTAAACTCATGTGCTCTGTGAATTCTACAGCCAATAATTTTTTTCTCCTTTCTCAGCTACCAGAAAGTTTAAACACATACTTGTTGCCCAACTTTAAGAAGTGCATAGTAATTTATAACTTGGATTTTTCTCTATAAATGTCCCTTTGGCTTTATTTTATTTTCTACCCTTAATTTCTCTTTCACTCAAATTTGTTTATTTATTTAGTTGCTTCTTATATATTTTTGTTAGCTATGTAAAATCCTTTTATAGAGTAACATGAGCTAAATTAAATAAAAATTCAATCATCTTATTGGGCATCCATTATTCTTTAATAATCTCCCACAAAATTCACAGACAGTGAGTATCGTATAGATTTCATTAGTAGACAGCAACTGCAAATGACATGAGGTAGGAGATTGTTATCTGGAATGGCAAAGACACAACATTTTCTCAATTAAGAGTGATTCCCAGAGTCTTGAAATCTTAACTCCCAGAAGAATGACCTGATATAACATGTAAACAACAGTCATGTTCTTTACAAATCCCTCCCTAGTTAGGTTTTGCCAGATGGATTACCAAGATGCTGCTGAACTCGCCCATTGTGATTCCTCTGTCCTGTGAGCTCAGTGTGGATTCTAACTCTGGACAGACCTTTACCATCCAGTGGAAATTCAGCATTGCTATGCAAGATGCACCATGGCAACTTGTCATTTGACTGCTATGATTTTAAAAAACATGTTCATAATCATAAAGCAAATGCTCTGACAAAATCCCATAGTTTGTATGACTCTACTGCTCTTTTAGAACACTCAGGAGAGACACTCAGGGACTAGCAAGGGTGGGATACCATTGCCTTTCTTTGGTACAAAAGCACCAAGGGAAGAAATTTTGCTGCAAGAACCTAGTTAGATGATAGCCTAGTAAGATAATAGCCACCTTGTTATGTAATTTACTTGTTTTTTATAGACTTGTTTACACCTGATCTCATGCATCATTTCCATGTAGTAATAGAATAAGTCCAACTTTGTGATTGGTGGGACAGAAAACATCCAGCTCATGATCAGAAGATTAGGTTATATAGTTACTTGGTGTGGCAGACTTAGACATTCAGTTTCTTATAGTCTAGTAGCAAACTAGAACATTTTTGAGGGCTTCGGATGCTGTCTTCATCAATGAATGTCTTGGTGAAGAAGGTTACCAGTCCTTCGGGATGGTATCATTAGAGAGTGGCTGAGCAAGTTCAGTGTAATAGGTTCACTCCAATATTATCATGTCCTTAAGGCTTACTCGCCTTACTCGTCAGTATGCCAGAGAAGTTATCACTTCAGACTTATTGGCAATATTACCAAGTGCATGAGGTAACACATTAAGTATCAGAACTGTGCACCCACATTGATGAATTTGGCCCAACACAACAGCATATTTTTTCCCCCTGTTTTAAAACCTTTGGAGTGGCCAGCGCTGCTGCTCAATAGGCTAATCCTCCACCTGTGGCATCGGCACACTGGGTTCTAGTCCCGGTCAGGGCGCCGGATTCTGTCCCGGTTGCCCCTCTTCCAGTCCAGCTCTCTGCTATGGCCCGGGAAGGCAGTGGAGGATGGCCCAAGTCCTTGGGCCCTGCACCTGCATGGGAGACCAGGAGAAGCACCTGGCTCCTGGCTTCGGATCAGCGCGATGCGCCGGTCATAGCGTGCCGGCCGTGGCGGCCATTGGAGGGTGAACCAACGGCAAAAGGAAGACCTTTCTCTCTGTCTCTCTCTCACTGTCCACTCTGCCTGTCAAAAAAATAAAAAATAAAAATAAAAATACCTTTGGAGTGCATGTCCTTGTAAGGAACTCAGAATCACCAGCACAAATTTGGAAGACCATACTATTTCTTCATCTTCTCTTGGAGCAGACCTTCTCTGTTGGTCAATAGTGAGATCTGTTGTGCTCTGGCAACAAGGAGGAATGATAGGGAGGATCCCAAAGAGAATGGGTAGCCCCTCCTGAAGTCTTTGAAGGTTTTTTTTTTTAATGTAAGGGGAGTCTGTTACCCTGGAGAAGATGAAAGTTTACTTCAGTTGGCAAGGAAGATTAAGAGAGATTTGCAGGATTTAGTGTGGTCCAATTCTACCACAAAGTTTCCATACTAAGGAGTAGAATCTCATTCCTTCACAAACAAGGTCCTTAGCTTAGCATAACTTGACCAGATTTCTTATTAACTAATTTTACAACTCTGCAGCATATGCAGTCAAATCTTGGGCTTGGTTGGTAGCTACATCTTCCTTGAAGTTACAGGAGACAAGGAATTCCCTTTGACATATCACAGGGGCATTCTAATTTCCCCCCTTCACCTTGATTTGGTGGTGTAAGGCTTTAGGTATATCCATTTTTAACAATCTTAAAGGCAGTCAGAAGTAGCTAAGTCACCTCCATAGGTTTATTATCCTCATTGAAGTAATAACAACAAATATCCATTGACTTGGTCTCTCAAACCTTGTTCTCCACTTGCTCTCTGTCATATGCTGCTACTGCTGATCATTTGAATTAGCATCATGCCTTTGCATGCTACAGTGTACCCATGACATAGTTCCTCTTGTTCAGGAGATTCTCTGGGACTCATGGCAGCTTTGAGAATCTTTTTCTTGAGATCTTACCTGGTACCAATCATGTTGTCAGTCATTGTTAAAGGAGGAAACAGATGGCATTCTTAAAAAGATATAACTGAAGAGGACGTTATGAAAGGACTTTATACAGATGTCTGTGCACAATTAAGGAAACAAATGATGTTGAGGCAGTTGGGTTCCTGCAATAATTAGAAGCTGTTACCGCTTATAGGAGGGTAAAGAGGAAGGAATGGGAAGAAGTTGAGCTCTGATAGTGGGGGTGCTGATAGGAATGACCAAACCACAGCAAGAAAGGGGTTTGGGGATGGGGGTTAACACCATGAACTCTCTCCCCTCTCACCCTCTGATCTCCTGAGATGCTATTTCCTGTTGGACAAAGCCAGATAGTCCAGATGGTGAAGAAATCAGAGACTTACCTGCAGGCAGCTCATCTCTTTTAATTTCCAGATGAAAGAAAATGGGGAATAGAGATATGTTATACATTTCTTATGTATTAAACTAATATGGATTATATTTTATGCATATTCTCAAATTACTAAGCCTGTTTATATTTCATCAGAATCTTAAATTTTTGTTAAAAGTATGCATTTTTAATAGATTAATATAATCTTGAATGAGGATACAAGATAGGGAAGTGGGAGATAGGAAATACATAGGCTCTAGGAAAAAAGACACCTTAAAATGAGATTTTATCAAATTAAAATTCTGTATTAAATGATCTGACTGCAATTTGACCCTTTTATTTTAACTTCCTATAAAGAGAAAAGCTCAGGAGAACATTTACATGCGAGTAATGACTTGAAAATAATGTTTTCACAAGCATAAGTAAATATAAAACAACTTGAAACGTTTCATATTGCACTTAAGATGCTCTTGTAGGAAGTTAAGAGAAACTAGTGGGGAAAAAATGATGTGCTTTGAATTTGATTCATGTTTGGAGAACCCTTCAAGAAGGTTTCCCTCTAATTCAGCAAAGCCACTTGGAACAATAGTAGTTATAGCATTTTATTGCGAGTCCTCCTAGAGTCTCCTCTAAATATAGACAATCCTATTTTTCTTTCACCATGACTGATAAAACTCTTCAATGAGGTAAAGAGAAAGATTAATTTGAGTAAGGTTAAACATAAAATGTGTGGGGTCGGCACTGTGGTGCAGTGAGTTAACACCCTGGCCTAAAGCATCGGCATCCCATTTGGGGGCCAGTTCTGGTCCCAGCTGCTCCTCTTCAGATCCAGCTCTCTGCTATGGCCTGGGATAGCAGCAGAAGATGGCCCAATACCTTGGGTGCCTGCACCAGTATGGGAGTACCAGAAGAAGCTCCTGGCTCCTGGCTTCAGATCGGCACAGCTCCAGCTGTTGCGGCCATCTGGGGAGTGAACCTTCAGATGGAAGACCTCTCTCTCTGTCTCTACCTCTCTCTGTAACTCTGTCTTTCAAATAAATAAATAAATCTTTGAAAAAATAAAATAAAATGTGTATCTGGGGTAGCCTAGGCTCTCAGGCAATTGAGAAGCACATAAACTTTCCTTTCATGTTTCTAATTCATACTTCCAATTTACAAATATAAAGATTAATTTACACCTACAAAGAAATGCCTATACAAGAGATCAATTGGAAAGACAATGCATTGCACTTTGCTTTATTCTTCAGTACTCTAGTAACTGAAACACTCCTTAAAACACTGACATTATCTGACCCACGCATAAAATAATATAAAAGTACTGGGCATTTTAAAATGTATAAACTGGCAAACCTACTCTCACTTTTCCTCTACTTTTAAAATATCTAGGATCTAAAACTTTGAAAATAGTTCAAAACATTCACATGTGCTAAGTGCCTTAAGACTCTAAATTTGATGTAAAGCTAGTGCTTTATGATTTAAATTCATTTACAAATATTTAAAAAATAACTTTTAAATATATTTGAAAAGTAGGAAGAGAAACAGAGGTGGACAGAAACATAGAGCTTGTCCAGCCCTGTATCATTTCCCCAGTGCTAGAGCTGGACCTGGCTCTGAAATCAAAAGCCTAGACCTCAGTCTGGATCTCCCTCATGGGTGGCAGGGATCCGAGTAGTTATGCCATTACTTGCTTCCTCTTAGGGTGCACATTTGCAGGAAGCAAGAATTGAAAGAGTAGCCAGGATGTGAACCCAGACACTTTGACATGGGATGTGGATTTCCCAAGAAGTATGTTAATGCTGAGCCAAATACTCAATCGAATTTGCAAACATTTTAACAAATTATTACATGTACATATGTTTATAGCTTTTAACAAAAATCTTGACTGAGAAAGGATAACAAAAACAAAGCTAGGTAAAGCCACTATGGAGTTACTTCAGAAATTTGAATATAGACTTACCAATATTGAAGGACCCTTATGGGGGAGAGGGACAAGAAACTAGGCCTGGGCAGATATCAGGGGCTTCTTAAGAGGTTAGATGTTCCCCAGGGTCCAGCGGGCACATTCTCTGGGAAGGAAAAGTCTATCCCCTTTAGAGAACCTCTAGGCATGCCCAGAGCAGAGCTGCCACTCCCCTTCGGAGAGTCTCAGTACTCTCCTCAGCATTCTCCTCAGCTGGTTCCCTCAGCAGCATTCTCCTCAGCTGGTTCCCTCAGCACTCTCCTCAGCACTCTCCGGTATGCTAATTGTCCCTCCGAACCGGCCAATCCCATATGCTAATTTGTTGACTATATAACCTGTGTGAAACTGCCGCTCAGGGCTCCTCACCGCCTTAGGTGGGGGCCCGTTTGCGCAAACGTACAATAAATACCTCATGCTTTTTGCATCAACTGGTCTGGAGTCTGGATTTTTGGGCGTCCTCTCGAGCAAGTGGGCATCTCTACAACTGAGAGGTCCAACAATATGACCTACCCCTCCCACTTCTAGGAATTTACACAAAGAAAATGCAATTAACATATGAAACAGTTATCTGGACCTCCATGTTTACTGCAGCTCAATTCATGATAGCTAAGATATGGAATCAACCCAAATGCCCATCAACTGAAGACTAGATAAGGAAATTATGGGATATGTACACTATGGAATACTACACAGTGGTAAAAAATGATATCTGATCCTTTATAACAATATGAATAAATCCAAAAATCATCATATTTAGTGAAATAAGCCATTATCAAAGGGACAAATACCATATGTTCTCCCTGACCTGTAGTAACTAATAGAGCACCTAAAAGACAATCTGTAGAAGTGAAATTGACACTTTGAGAAGGGTAGGAACAGCCCTTGTCTTGACTGTTGAGGAACAGTTTTTTTTAATACTATTTGTTGAACTCTTGACTTAAATATATGTGTATAAAGTCACTTGAAAATAGATCTCAATAAAAATAAGAGTGGGAATAATAGAGGAAGGAAGAAGAGGGGTAGGAGTATAGGTGGGAGGGTGGACATGGTGGGAAGAATCACCATGTTGCTGAAGTTGTAATTATGAAGTATATGAAGTTTATAACTGTAAAGCTATGTAGTTCTGCATTCATAAGGATACAGTTTAAAAACTTGCCATGGGATCCCAAATCCCCTTAAGCTGGGTGGTAAAAACATCATCTTAAGTGTTAAAGTGATCATATGGATAAGATTGAGTTTATGGTAATAATAACAGATAGAATGAAAAAGGAATGAATGCTCCAACATGGGAAGCAGTCTACACAGCAGACTCAATGACTTTAAATAGCACTCTGATCTCAGAATCAGCCCTTAAGGCATTCTGGTCTGGCTGAAAAGCCCATGAGAGCATTTCAGGCATGGAAAGCCAAGACATTGTGGCAAAAAAAAATGTCCTATATGAAAGACCTCGGTGGGTGAGACCCCAGTGGAAAGAAGTGGTGATCAAAGAAGGAGGTGGGAATAGAGAACTTTCACTTTGCTTATGGCCTCATCTAAATACTGACAGAGTTTGTGGATTCAAAAGGCTTCCATAGTCTAAGAAGCTCATGTCAAGAGCCTCAGGTGATCACTGACATCATACATAAGAGTGTTAATTGTTAAATTAACAGCAGGAGTCACTGTGTACTAACTTCCCATGCAGGATCTCTGCTCTCAAAGAGTTGTATTATAATTATGTCTAAGTGCTCACAAAAAATTTATCATTCTTAGATGCTTCGGTAAAGTTAATTAAGTTTCTTTTTTTTTAAAGTTTTTTTTTTTTTTGACAGGCAGAGTGGACAGTGTGAGAGAGAGACAGAGAGAAAGGTCTTCCTTTTGCCGTTGGTTCACCCTCCAATGGCCGCCACAGCCGGCGCACTGTGACCAGTGCATCGCGCTGATCTGAAGGCGGGAGCCAGGAGCTTCTCCTGGTCTCCCATGGGGTGCAGGGCCCAAGGACCTGGGTCATCCTCCACTGCACTCCCAGGCTACAGCAGAGAGCTGGACTGGAAGAGGGGCAACCGAGACAGAATCTGGCACCCCGACCAGGACTAGAACCTGGTGTGCCGGCGCCACAGGCAGAGGATTAGCCTATTGAGCCGTGGCGCCAGCCTCACTTGTGTTTCCAAATATAGTTTAGAATCAACAGGGACTCTTATTACAATTGCATTAAATTTATAAGTTAATTTGGGAAGAGTTGCCATAAGTATCTCACATCTGCATGAACATGTTCAGGCACATGAGGTGTGAGAAATGGTGTCCCATAATGTTAATTAGATTAAGTTGACTGACAGTGTGGTCCAAATCTGCAACCTTACTAATGTATTTCCTCCATAGTTCTAACAATTGATGAGGGAGTTGTGCTATACTCTCCAAATATAGTTACAGACTTGTCTTTTTTCTATTATTTCTTCCAGTTGTAGCTTCATTTATTTTGAAGGTCTATTATAAAGTGCTTGCAATGGTAGTATAATTATGTCATTGTATCAACCATTTTATCACAATAAAAAATGTCTTTTTAGATTTTCTAATGTTTCCTATCCTGAAGTGGTATACTGTCGGGGCCAGTGGCCCTGGCCTGACATGAGATGCAGCAGGCTGAGGCTGTCCCTTATCTAATCCTGTTTCCAAGACTTTTCGTCCCATATTCCTGCAGGCAGGATGTGACTTCTGATGAAGGTTTATGATGTTCTTTGCACTATCTGCAGAGCTTGTACCCTGATCATTGCTACTTTGTAAACTTGCTCTGTTCCTGTGCTATGCATGATTGCACACAATGAATGTTATCTGTATGGGGCCTGGGGTATATATCCTTGTGTTTCTTGGTGCTCGCTGCTGGAGACTGAAGGGTTTCCTTAGGGAGACTGCCTCCAGTCCCTCATCGCCGGGCCCCCTACTTTGGCTTGGAACACGATGAGGCAATAAACGTGGTGATGAATTGACTGAGTGCTGCGTGTTTCCATGTGGTTTTTCGGGTGGCCTCCGACAGTATACTTTTTGAACATCAATATGGTCATTCCATTCCGACTTCTGATTAATGTTTTTTCCTTGGTAAATCATCTTTCTAAAATCCTTTTACTTTTAACCTGTGTCTTCATGTTTGGAGAGAATCTCCTCAAGATAGCATATAGTTGGGTCTTGCCTCTCTGCCTTTTGGTTAGTTGTATATCTCTCTTATGTTTGACATAATTACTGACATAATTAAGTTTAAGTTTTCCATCTTACTATTTGCTTTAAATTTATCCCACCTGCCATTTTAATTTTTTATTTTTCTTTGTCTTCTTTTTTCTTAAAGCAATGATTCTTTTTTATTTTTATTTTTATCCCTTTCTTTTAAAATTTAATTCAATCTTTCCTCCCAAAGAAAACTTTTATTTAAGGAATACAAGCTTCATGAACTTCATAAGTACAACTTTAAGAATATAGTGATTCCTCCCACCATACCCACCCTCTTACCCATCCTTCTGCTCCCTCTCCCATTCCCATTCCCATTCTCCACTAGGTCCATTTTTGATTAACTTCATACAAAAAGACCAGTTCTGTACTAAATAAAGCATTCAACAATCCGCATGCACATACACACACAAAACAAAACTGGGTTGATTCTGAGGTCAGAGTTCTACTTAAAGTGATTGTCATTTTATGAGTCTGCTGTGTGGACGTAAGCAATCATTCTTTAAGGGTTTCTTGAAACACCAGGCTTTATTTTTGAAATTTATTAATTTATTTGAAAAGGAGGGAACAAGATGGAGAAAGATAGAGAAAGATAGCAAGAGAGAGAGAAAAAGAGAGAGCACTCCCAGCCCCTGGTTCACTCCCTCCAAATGCCTAAAATAAACAAGGCTGGGCTAAGGTGAATCCAGGATCCAGGAACACCATCTGAGTCTCCCACACAGATGACAGGAACCTAGTTACTTGAGACCTATTACTGTGCTTCCCAGTATGCACAGCAGCAGGTACCTGGAATAGGAGGCAAAACTGAGGCTCAAACACATGTACTCTCTTCAGGAGTATTAAGTACCCGAAGCAGCATCTTTTTTGTTGTTGTTGTTGTTGTTTGTTTTCTTGTTTTTTTAAAAACTTTTATTTAATGAATATAAATTTCCAAAGTAAAGCTTATGGATTTCAATGACTTCCCCCCACCATAACTTCCATCACACCCAAAACCCTCCCCTTTCCCACTCCCTCTCCCCTTCCATTCACATCAAGATTCATTTTTAATTCTCTTTATATACAGAAGATCAGTTTAGTATATATTAAGTAAAAATTTCAACAGTTAGCCCCCACATAGCAACACAAAGTGAAAAAATACTGTTGGAGTACTAGTTATAGCATTAAATAACAGTCTACAGCACATTAAAGACAGAGATTCTACATGATATTTTTTTAAAAATTAATTAATTTTCTATTCAATTTCCAATTAAGAACCAAGTTTTTTTTTTCATTTTCAATTATCTTTATATACAGAAGATCGATTCAGTATATAATTAGTAAAGATTTCATCCATTTGCACCCACACAGAAACACAAAGTGTAAAAATACTGTTTCAGTACTAGTTATAGCATCACTTCACATTGGGCAACACATTAAGGACAGATCCCACATGGGAAGTAAGTACACAGTGATTCCTGTTGTTGACTTAATAATTTGACACTCTTGTTTATGGCGTCAGTAATCTCCCTAGGCTCTAGTCATGAGTTGCCAAGGCTATGGAAGCCTTTGGGTTCGCCAACTTCGATCTTATTCCGATAAGGTCATAGTCAAACTGGAAGTTCTCTCCTCCCTTCAGAGAAAGGTACCTCCTTCTTTGATGGTCTGTTCTTTCCACTGGGATCTCACTCACAGAGATCTTTCATTTCGGTCTTTTTTTTTTTTTTCCAGAGTGTCTTGGCTTTCCATGCCTACAATACTCTCATGGGCTCTTCAGCCATATCTGAATGCCTTAAGGGCTGATTCTGAGGCCAGAGTGCTATTTAGGATATCTGCCATTCTATGAGTCTGCTGTGTATCTCACTTCCCATGTTGGATCATTTTTTCCCTTTATGATTCTATCAGTTAATATTAGCAGACACTAGTCTTGTTTGTGTGATCCCTTTGACTCTTAGACCTATCAGAGCCATCAACTGTGAGCTGAAATTGATCACTTAGACTAGTGAGATGGCATTGGTACATGCCACCTTGATGGGATTGTATTGGAATCCCCTGGCACGTTTCTAACTCCACCATTTGGGGCAAGTCCGATTGAGCATGTTCCAAATTATACATCTCCTCCCTCTCTTATTCCCACTCTTATATTTAACAGGGATCACTTTTCAGTTAAAATTTAAACACCTAAGAGTAATTGTGTGTTAATTACAGAGTTCACACAATAGTACTAGAACAAAAAAAATACTAAAATGGATAAACTATTACATTGTACATCAACAGTCAGCACAAGAACTGATCAAGTCACTGTTTATCATAGTGTCCATTTCACTTCAACAGGTTTCCCCTTTGGTGCTCAGTTAGTTGTTGCCAATCAGGGAGAACAAATGATATTTGTGTCATTGGGACCGGCTTAATTCACTCAGCATAGTGTTTTCCAGATTCCTCCATCTTGTTGCAAATGACTGGGTTTCATTGATTTTGACTGCTGTATAGTTTTCTATAGAGTACATGTCCCATAATTTCTTTATCCAGTTTACTGTTGATGGGCATTTGGGTTGGTTCCAGGTCTTAGCTATTGTGAATTGAGCTGCAATAAACATTAATGTGCAGACAGCTTTTTCGTTTGCCAATTTAATTTCCTTTGGGTAAATTCCAAGAAGTGGTATGGCTGGGTTGTATGGTAGGGTTATATTCAGGTTTCTCCAGACTGACTTCCATAGTGGCTTAACCAGTTTGCATTCCCACCAACAGTGGGTTAGTGTCCCTTTTTCCCCCACATCCTCTCCAGCATCTGTTGTTGGTAGATTTCTGAATGTGAGCCATTCTAACTGGGGTGAGGTGAAACCTCATTGTGGTTTTGATTTGCATTTCCCTGATTGCTAGTGATCTTGAACATTTTTTCATGTGTCTGTTGGCCATTTGGATTTCCTCTTTTGAAAAATGTCTATTGAGGTCCTTGGCCCATCTCTTAAGTGGGTTGTTTGTTTTGTTGTTGTGGAGTTTCTTGATTTCTTTGTAGATTCTGGTTATTAATCCTTTATCTGTTGCATGGTTTGTAAATATTTTTTTCCCATTCTGTCAATTGCCTCTTCCCTCTTGTGACTGTTTCTTTTGAAGTACAGAAACTTCTCAATTTGATGCAATCCCAATAGTTAATTTTGGCTTTGACTGCCTGTGCTCCTGGGGTCTTTTCCAAGAAGTCTTTGCCAGTACCTATATCTTGCAGGGTTTCTCCAATGCTCTCTAATAATTTGATGGTTTCGGGTCATAGATTTAAGTCTTTAATCCATGCTGAGTGGATTTTTGTGTAAGGTGAAAGTTAGTGGTCTTGCTTCATGATTCTGCACGTGGAAGTCCAATTTTCCCAGCACCATTTATTGAATAGGCTGTCCTTATTCCAGGGATTGGTTTTGGATCCTTGATCAAATATAAGTTGGCTGTAGATGCTTGGATTGATTTCTGGTGTTTCTATTCTGTTCCATTGGTCTATCCATCTGTTTCTGTACCAGTATCATGCTGTTTTGATAACAACTGCCCTGTAGTATGTCCTGAAATCAGGTATTGTGATGCCTCCGGCTTTGTTTTTGTTGTACAAGATTGCTTTAGCCATTTGAGGTCTCCTGTGTCTCCATATGAATTTCAGCATCATTTTTTCCAGATCTGAGAAGAATGTCTTTGGTATCTTGAATGGTATTGCATTGAATGTATAAATTGCTTTTGGGAGAATGGACATTTTGATGATATTGATTCTTCCAATCCATGAGCATGGAAGATTTTTCCATTTTCTGGTATCCTTTTCTATTTCTTTCTTTAAGGTTTTGTAATTTTCATTGTAGAGATCTTTAACATCCTTGGTTAAGTTTATTCCAAGGTATTTGATTGTTTTTGTAGCTATTGTGAATGGGATTGATCTTAGAAGTTCTTCCTCAGCCGTGGCATTGCCCGAAGCAGCATCTTAATCACTATGACAAACATCTGTTCCTTAAATATTTCTTATTGTACTTTATTTCTTGTTTTGGATCATCATCTCATTCTTTTACTTCTCATTTCTTTAGATATTTCTGTAGGGAATAAAATATGAATTTTTAACCATCACATTATAATTGGTCATAATATGTCACTTTATCTTTATAAAAATAATTTATAAATATACTCCCTTATACCTTCTTCTCTCCTCTTTGTAATTTATCATATATTTTACTTCTGTATATTATAATTCCCATTGAGTAGGCTTCAAGCAATCAGTTGCTTTGCACATAAATTAAGGAAGGAGAAAAATGTGTCCCACTCATTCTTTACTTGTGTAAATCTGCTTTCTACCTGGCAGTTTTTTTTTCAATCTCAATTTGTTATTTAACATTTCTTGTAGTGTAGGCCATTGCCAAAAGTATTTTTATTTGCCTTAACTTTTAACAGGAAATTTTGCTTAATTTCCAATAGTTTATTTCTTAGATTGCTAAAATTTCATTCCATTGTTTCCTGAGTTGTATTGCTTCTGATGAGAATCCAGTGGTTTCTCTTGTTATTTTCCTGTCTGAATATCATTTTTCTTCTGGCTGTTTTGAAATTTTTTCTTTTAATTTAGTTGAAAACAATTGCAATAAGATATGCTTAGAAGTGGTTTTCTTCATGTTTATGCTGTTTGTGATGCATTCCTCCGTCATTGTCAGCATCCTAAATTGAGATTTTCAAAACCACTTTGGAAAATGTTCATTTCTTGTTAAGGAAGTGGAAGAATGTCCTCAGAGACATTAGCAACTTGGTGCTTGACAGTAATACTCTGCAGGTTGTTATCTTAAAATTAAACGGGAAATTTTGTACAATTACTTTTTCTAATTTTTTTAAAGATTTATTTTATTTATTTGGAAGATAGAGTTACAGAGAGAGGTAGAGACAGAGAGAGAGGTCTTCCATCTGAAGGTTGACTCCCCAGATGGCCGCAGTGGCCAGAGCTGCGCCGATCTGAAGCCAGGAGCCAGGAGCTTCTTCGGGGTCTCCCAGTGGGTTCAGGGGCCCAAGGAATTGGGCCATCTTGCACTGCTTTCCCAGGCCACAACAGAGAGCTGGATCAGAAGAGGAGCAGCGGGGATTAGAATGGGCTCCCATATGGGATGCTGGCACTTCATGCCAGGGCTTTAATCTGCTGCACCACAGTGCTGGCCCCAAGCATTATTTCCCTGCCTGAACTCCTGGGTCTTCTATTCTACACATGATAGAAGACTCTGCAATACTCCACAGATCACTAAAGCTATGTATCTTTTTTGTCAGTCTTTTTTTTTTCCTTCTGTGCCTCAGTTTAGATAGTTTCTATTTACCTTCTTCAAAATGTTTTCTTTTGCCATACCCAAAATGTTGTTAAGCCCAATTCAGAAAATTTTCAGATGCTGGGGTATTTTTGAAACAATGGTTTTATTTTCTCCCTTCTCTCTCTTTTATTTTCCATCTATTTGCTGAGATTGCTATGTGTTTATTCATGTGTTTATCTTTGTAATTAAATATTTGATCATATTTATTGACAATCCTATTTATAATAGTTGCTGCAAGTCTTTGTCTATTCATTCCATCATCATTGTCATCTTTTTTTAAAAGATTTATTTATTCATTTGAAAGTCAGAGTTAGAGAGAGGCAGGGCAGAGAGAGAGAGAGAGAGAGAGAGAGAGATCTTCCACCCACTGGTTTACACCCCAAGTGGCAGCAATCGCTGGAGCTGAGCCAATTCGAAGCCAAGATCCAGGAACTTCTTCCGGGTCTCCCACATGGGTGCAGGGGCCCAAGAACTTGGGCCAACCCATACTGCTATCCCAGGGCATAGCAGAGAATTGGATCGGAAGTGGAGCAACTGGGATTTGAATTGGTGCTCAAATGGGATGCCAACACTTCAGGCAGTGGCTTTACCCATTATGCCACAGTGTTGGTCTCAGTCATATGTTTCTATTGCCCCTTTTCCCTCCTGCTTTGGTCATTTATTTATTCTTCATATGCCAAGTAATTTTCAATTTTAATGCCTGAAAATAGAATTGTACGTTATTAGGTTTGGATTTATTTGTCTTCCTCTAAGCGATGTTGCCTTTTATTTTGACAGGGACTTAATTTTGGAAGCTATGTTTGCTTCTGCCAAGCTTTGGTTTTAAGCTCTATTAGAGCAGGTCTTGACTGTCTCTAATGCTAGGGCTAAAATAGTCCTATTCCTGTATCATAACTTTTCTGGGACCTCAAGGTTGTTGGCATTCCACTGTCTCCCAGCATCATATATGCTCTGAAGTTTCCATTTAGGTCACATCTCCAAAGCAGCTGCCGTTTACTATGCCTCTCTAAATTTTACCATATGTATGTACAGGTGTCCAGAGAAATAGTGGAAGGACACTTATGTAGATGTAGGGCTCTTTCCTTGCTAAACTTTCTTCTTTCTGTAAGCTCTAGGTGCATTTTCCAGTTACTTGGCTAGTCCCAAACTTCAACCTTATATTCATATGACCAATGATACGGCTTCCCTCTGTTTTTGCTTTACTTTCCAGGTGTACAATTTGGAAATTTCTCCCAGGCAGTAAACTAGAAGAAATATGGCATTCATCTAAGCTTCAGTACACCCTAGGATGTAAGCTCTGTGTTAAACAAAATCTGAAAAGAATTGCTTCATGTATTTTGTCCAGTTTTATAGTTTTTAATACTGAGAGAACAAGTCCAATACCTATTCCTTCCATCTTGGCTAGAGGCAAAAGCTGTGATTTTCAAAACTCAGCTCATTTTCTACTTAATGAATGATTGAATATCCTCTCAGATATTAGTTATTTGATGCTTGAGCAATGTCCTTCAACCACAAAAACGTATCTTCATTGAGCAGTTTCTATGCCATGTTTCAGACTAAACGCTTCATATATGCTTTCTCATTTAACCTTACAAATAAATCAGTAAGCTATAGATACTCATATTAACTCCTTTTTAGAGATGGGGAAAATGAAGTTTGAAATGTAACAAAGCATTTATCAAGAGCCCATATGTAATGAATGACAGAGCCAGGAATTGAAACCAGGTTAGGAATTCCAGAGCCAAACTTCTGCAAATCATGCCAGTTTTTTATGCCTAAGCAAGCAAGTTTTTTTTTTTTTTTAATAACGAAAGCTATTCTTCCAATGAAAGTGATTTATTAGGCCGGCACTGCGGCTCACTAGGCTAATCCTCCGCCTTGCGGCGCCGGCACACCGGGTTCTAGTCCCGGTCAGGGCACCGATCCTGTCCCGGTTGCCCCTCTTCCAGGCCAGCTCTCTGCTGTGGCCAGGGAGTGCAGTGGAGGATGGCCCAAGTGCTTGGGCCCTGCACCCCATGGGAGACCAGGAGAAGCTCCTGGCTCCTGGCTTCGGATCAGCGCGGTGCGCCGGCCGCAGCGCACCTACCGCGGTGGCCATTGGAGGGTGAACCAACGGCAAAGGAAGACCTTTCTCTCTGTCTCTCTCTCACTGTCCACTCTGCCTGTCAAAAAAAAAAAAAAAAGAAAGTGATTTATTTGCTTTCTACAATGGAAAATACAGCAATATATTCGAATTTGCTTCCTTTAAAATATCTAATGGATGTAGTGGTTCCAGAACATTTTTACTATCTCTGCTTTCTCATCTCATCTTTACTATCTGTGTACCCAAGAATGGGGAAGGGGCATCTGATTTTTCTAAACAGAAAATAAATAGATTCCTTTGAATTGGAATAGATAGGAAGGAAGACCAGTATAATTTAATATTTGGCTAAAATACATACAATATGTTTTTTCTAAGTTAATAGATTTTATTTTTAGGACATTTTTAGAATATTATAATACATAAAAATATCCTAAATAAATATTCTATTTTAATTTTTGGGATACTTTTGTTGAAGATTACTTTACTGAATCTATGTTCACCAGGGATATTGGTTTATAGTTCTCTTTCTCTGTTGTATCTTTTTCTGGTTTAGGAATTTAGGTGATGCAGGTATTCACAGAAGAACCTTGGGAGGATTATCTCCCTTTCAATTTTTTTGAATAGCCTGAGAAGAATTGGAATTAGTTTTTCTTTTTTTTTGTTTTGTTTTGTTTTGTTTTGTTTTTTGTCTTTTTTTTTTTTTGACAGGCAGAGTGGACAATAGAGGGAGACAGAGAAAGGTCTTCCTTTTTGCCGTTGGTTCACCCTCCAATGGCCGCCGCGGTAGGCGCGCTGCGGCCGGCGCACTGCGCTGTTCCGATGGCAGGAGCCAGGTGCTTATCCTGGTCTCCAATGGGGTGCAGGGCCCAAGCACTTGGGCCATCCTCCACTGCACTCCCTGGCCACAGCAGAGAGCTGGCCTGGAAGAGGGGCAACCGGGACAGGATTGGTGCCCCAACCGGTACTAGAACCCGGTGTGCCGGCGCTGCAAGGCGGAGGATTAGCCTGTTAAGCCATGGCGCCGGCAATTTTTCTTTTTTTTTTTTAAATTTATTTATTTGACAGGTAGTTACAGACAGTGAGAGAGAAAGACAGAGAGAAAGGTCTTCCTTCCGCTGTTCACCTCCCAAATGGCCGCTATGGCTGGCGCTTCGCCGATCCGAAGCCAGGAGTCAGGTACTTCCTCCTGGTCTCCCATGCAGGTGCATGGGCCGAGCACTTGGGCCATCCTCCACTGCCTTCCCGGGTCACAGCAGAGAGCTGGACTGGAAGAGGAGCAGCTGGGACTAGAATCCAGTGCCCATATGGGATGCTGGCACTGCAGGTGGAGGATTAACCAAGTGAGCCATGGTGCCGGCCCAGAATTGGTTTTTCTTTAAATGTTTGCTAGAATTCATCAGTTAAGCTATCCAGTCCTAGGCTTTTCTCTGTTGGGAGGGTGTTTATTACTGATTTAATTTCTGCTTTGATCATTGTTCTGTTTAGGGTTTCCATGTCTTCATGACTCAATTTTGGTAGATTTTACGTGTCCAGGAATCTGTACATTTCTTCGATTTTCCAGTTTGTTGGTATACAGCTCTTACTAGTAATTCCTGATGATTCCTTTTTATTTCTGTGGTATATGTTGTACATTCCCTTTTTCTTCTTTGATTTTCTTGATTTGAGTCTTTTCCCTCTTTTCTTTTGTATGGCCAGTAGTGTGTCAATTTTGTTCATTTTGTCAAAAGAGCAGCTCTTCATTTCACTGACTTATTCTTGGCGTTCCACTCTTTTTATAGAAAGCTTTTTTTTAAAAAATAAATATAAATTTCCTAAGTACAACTTTTAGATTATAGTGGGTCTTCCACCCCTTACCCGCTCTCCCACCCCCAAACCATCTCATCTCCTGTTCCCTCTCCCATCCCACTCTTCATCAAGATTCATCTTTTTAACTTTTATTTAATAAATATAAATTTCCAAAAGTACAGCTTTGAGATTACAGTGGCTCCCCCCCCATAACTTCCCTCCCACCTGCAATCCTCCCATCTTTCACTCCCTCTCCCATTCCATTCACATCAAGATTCATTTTCAATTCTCTTTATATACAGAAGATCAATTTAGTATATATTAAGTAAAGATTTCAACAGTTTGCACCCACACAGAAACACAAAGTATAAAGTACTGTTTGAGTACTAGTTATAGCATTAATTCACATTGAACAACACATTAAGGACAGAGATCATACATGGGGAGTAAATGCACAGTGACTCCTGTTGTTGACTTAACAAATTGACACTCTTGTTTAGGTGTTAGTAATCACCCTAGGCTCTTGTCATGAGTTGCCAAGGCTATGGAAGCCTTTTGTGTTCACCAACTCCAATCTTAGTTAGACAAGGTCATAGTCAAAGTGGAAGTTCTCTCCTCCCTTCAGAGAAAGGTACCTCCTTCTTTGATGGCCCCGTTCTTTCCACTGTGATCTCACTCACGGAGATCTTTCATTTAGATTTTTTTTTTTTGCCAGAATGTCTTGGCTTTCCATCCGTGAGAAACTTCATGGGCTCTTCAGCCAGATCCAAATGCCTTAAGGGCTGATTCTGAGGCCAGAGTTCTGTTTAGGACATCTGCCATTCTATGAGTCTAATGTGTATCCCGCTTCCCATGTTGGATCATTCTCTCCTTTTTAATTCTATCAGTTAGTATTAGCAGACACTAGTTTTGTTTGTGTGATCCCTTTGACTCTTAATCCCATCATTATGATCAATTATGAACTGAAACTGATCACTTTGACTAGTGAGATGGCATTGGTACATGCCACCTTGATGGGATTGAATTGGAATCCCCTGGCACAATTCTAACTCCACCATTTGGGGCAAGTTCGATTGAGCATATGCTGGAACTGTACATCTCCTCCCTCTCTTATTCCCACTCTTATATTTAACAGGGATCACTTTTCAGTTAAAATTTAAACACCTAAGAATAATTGTGTATCAAGATTCATTTTTAATTAGCTTTATATACAGAAGATCAACTCCATACTAAGTAAAGATTTTAACAGTTTTCACCCACACAGACACACAAAGTATAAAGTACTGTTTGAAGACTAGTTTTACCGTTAATTCTCATAGTACAACACATTAAGGACAGAGGTCCTACATGGGGAGCAAGTGCACAGTGACTCCTGTTGATGATTTAACAATTGACATTCTTATTTATGCATTCACTGACCTTTTGTATTTTCTTCTCTAATTTTATTTCTTCTCTATTTTTAATTATTTCTTTTCTCTTATTAATTTTGGATTTGATTTGTTGTTGTTTTTCTAGGTCCTTGAGATGCATTGGTAGCTCATTTATTTGGGACCTTCCCATTTTTTCATGTAGGCACCAATTGCTATAGTCTCCCCTCTTAACACTGCTTTTGCTGTATCCCATCAGTTATGATATGATGTCTTCATTTGTTTCCGGAAATTATTTGATTTCTCTTTTGATTTCTTCTATGACACACTCCTCATTCAGGAGTATGTTGTTCAGTCTCCATGTGTACAAACATGTGTACATGTTCTGCAGATTCTTGAGTTGCTGATTTCCAGCTTCAATCCAATGTGATCAGAGAAGATGCACAGTATGATGTCAAGTTTTTTTGAATTTGCTGAAATTAGCTTTATGGCCTAGCATATGATCTACCCTAGAGAAAGTTCTACGCATTGATGAGAAGGTATATTCTGCAACTGTGGGGTGAAAAGTTATGTAGATATCAGTTAGGTCCATTTATTCCATAGTGTTGATTAGCTCTGTTGTTTCTTTGTTGATTTTCTATCTAATTGTTCTGTCCATTGATAAAAGTGGGGTTTTGAAGTCCCCTGTTACTATTTTATTGGAGTCTATGTCTTCCTTTAGATCCATGAGCATTTCTTTTAAATAGCCAGGCACCCTTTAAATGGGTGCATATATATTTATTATAGTCACATCCTCCTGTTGAATTGATGCCTTTATCATTACACCGTGCCATTTCTCATATCTTCTAACAGTTTTTATGTTAAAGTCTATATTGTCTGGTAGTAGGATTGCTATACCAGCTCTTTTTGGTTTCTGTTAGCATGGAATATCTTTTTCCATCCTTTCACTTTCAATCTGTGTGTATCTTTGTTGGTGAGATGTGTTTCTTGTAGGCAGCAAATAGACGGGTCTTGTTTTTTAACCTGTTCAGCCAGTCTGTGTCTTTTAACTGGAGAGCTGAGGCCATTAACATTCAAGGTGACTATTGATAAGTAATGACTTGGCCCTGCCATTTTTCCATAAATATGCCTACTGTTTACTTTGGATTTCTTTTGTACTTTTACTGGAAGATTTTCTTTTTTCATTTTATTTATTTGTAAGACAGAGTTAGAGAGAGGTATAGACAGAGAGAGAGGTCTCCATCAGCTGGTTCACTCCCCAATTGGCTGCAATGGCCAGAACTGTGCCAATCTGAAGCCAGGAGCCAGGAGCTTCTTCCAGGTCTCCCACACAGGTGCAGGGGCCCAAGGACTTGGACCATCCTCTACTGCTTTCCCAGGCCATAGCAGAGAGCTGGATCAGAAGTGGAGCAACAGAAACTAGAACTGGCGCCCATATGGAATGCTGGCACTTCAGGCCAGGGCTTTATCCTGCTGCGTCACAGCGCTGGCCCCACTGTGAGATTTTCTGCCTTCACATTCTTTCATAATGATGGCTCTTTCTGTGTTCCTGTGTGTAGCACATCCTTAAAGATCTTTTGTAAGGTTAGATGAGTGGTGACATTTTTTTTTCATTACTGTTTGTTTTGGAAGGTCTTTATTTCACCTTCATTCATAAGTGTGGGCTTTGCAGGGTACAGTATTCTGGGTTGACAGTTTTTTCCCTTAAGACTTGGACTACATCTCGTTGTTCTTTTCTAGCCTTTTGGGTTTATATGAGAATTCAGATATGAGTCTAATTGGAAAATCTCTGAAAGTAATCTGTCATTTCTATCATGCACATTTTAGAATCTTTTCTTTATGTTCTACTGTGGAAAGTTTGACTACAATGTGTCATGGTGAAGATCTTTTCTGTTCATATCTGTTAGGAGTTCTATGTGCTTCTTGTTTTGGACATCCCTTTCTTTCTCCAAATTGGGGAAATTTTCTGTAATTATTTCACTAAATAGGAATTCTAATCCTTCTTTCCACACCTTCAGGAACTCCTAGGACCCATAGGTTGGGTTATTTGAGATTATCCCATAATAATTTCTTCTTTGTTTTGGTCTGACTGAAAATTTCCAAATATTTATCATCGTTTGGATATTATGTTTTTAAGTTTTCTAACTTCTTTTTGTTTTTCATTGTGTGTGTGTGTGTGTTTGTGTGATTGAATGATTTTCAATTATTTGTCTTCTGGCACAGATAAAAACAGATATTCTTTCTTCTTCTTAACCATGTCTGCTGTTAAGGTTTTCCATCACATTTTTTATTTGATCTATTGAATTCTTCATTTCTAATAGTTCATTTTGATTCCTCTTTAAAAATCTCAATTTCATCGGAAAATTTTTATTCATGTCATAGATTGGTTTTCTTTAGTTCATGGATTTGCTTCTGTGCGCTTTTGAGTCATCCTATGATTAGTTTTTCGAATTGTTTCCAGAATTTCCTCAACCTCTTCATCTTCACATTCTAATATTGAAATGTTTTTATGTTCCTTTTGGGGAGAGTTATGGTGTTTTCCTTATTCTTGTTTCTTGAATTTTTGTATTTGTTTTTAGGCTTTGTGGAGTTGATTTTTGTTTTTTTCCTCTGATGGCTTTTATCTTTGAGCTATGCCTCTGTGGTTTGGAGGAATGTCTGCACTTTCAGTGAATAACAAGAGGTGTGGGCTCAGTGTGGCAAGGGAGCTTGCTCTAGGATGGGATGAGTATCTAGGGTACCCAAGCTGGGCATGGTAGATCTCAATGGCCAGGTGTTAGACACCAGTGTGTTCTCCAACACTATATGAACTGCAAAAATGCTCTGTGCAGTCCTCACTGTGAACATAGTTACCACTACAATTACCTTCTCTAGGCAACCAAAGAGCTCCAAGCATGTAGAGCCAGACCCTGTGATTGCCCAGAGATCCTGGGCTGCACCCTGCATCTTCCCTTGTAACCACTGAGTCCCCACAGTCTCAGAACACCAGGCTCCCATAGTCGCTGGGTGCAGAGATTTCTTTCTGCCCTGCCAGCCTGTCTAGTCAACAGAGAGGCAGATGTTCCCTGAGACAGCTCTGCCTAAGCATCTTGATTCTGGGAGGTTGTGGGTCCCTGACCATACTACGTGATTGCCCAGCCACCTCCCAGCCAGGCTCAAACTCAGTGGAGACAGTGGATTGTTCTCCCTGCTAGAATCTCTGGATTAAATGCATATACAAGGACCACTGGCCAAATGTTGCTCTCTGCCCACCACTGCCACCAGTATTGCCAAGAAGATGGCATTCTGTCTCAGCCAGTTGCTGCCACACACAAAGTCTTCCACAGCTACCACTCAAATCCAAAATGGCGCCTGCCATTTCTCAACCAGGCAGTGGGTGCTGTTGTGGGGAAGTTGTGGTGAGATAAATGTGTCCCCTTTACTTTCACTGGGTCCACAGGCAACTGCTAGCAACTGCTAGCCCCTAGTCAGGGCAGCATTTTTAATGGAAAATTTCAGCAAAAGGAGTGAGATTCTCAGGCATTGGAAGAGTTAGAATATTAAAGATGGTTTTATCTGTATGATCCTCAACACAAAGCATGATGAAAGCAATGGCTACCAAGCCGTAAATGTGGTGTATCAAAGAAAAAGCTGATCAGTCAGTCCTGACAACAGTTCTTTGGGATGCTCAAGATATTTTGCTTGTTGGGTTTCTCTGGGGTGGGGGTGGCAAAGAACAATAACATCTGCTTCTTATCAGAATGTTTTGAGAAATTGAGCCAAAGCTTTTCCATAAAAATGCTCAAGAAATCTTCACCAAATTGTTCTTCCTTGGCATGATGGTGCCCCTATTCCCCTCATCAAATAAGGGCAGTTTTTCCAGACTCATCATGGGCAATCATTAGGCACTCCCCTTACAATTTTGATTTGGCTCCTCGTGAGTACTCTTTGTTTCCCAATATTGAAAAAAAATATATCTAGGGGCCAGCGCCGTGGGGCAGCAGCTTAATGCCCTGGCCCGAAGCGCCAGCATCCCATATGGGCACCGGTTTGAGTCCCACCTGCTCCACTTCCAATCCAGCTCTCTGCTATGGCCTGGGAAAGCAGTAGAAGATGGCCCAAGTCCTTGGGCCCCCTGCACCTGTGTGGGAGACCTGGAAGAAGCTCCTGGCTCCTGGCTTCGGATTGGCACAACTCCAGCCATTGATAGAGCTGATGCTGAGAAATAGTTTATATATTTTTTAAATATTTATTTTATTATTTGGAAGGCTGAGTTACAGAAAAAGAGGGAGAGACAGAGTGAGGGAGGTCTTTCATCCACTGGTTCACTCCCTAAATGGTTTCAACAGCCAGGAGCTAGAAGCTTTTTCTGGGTTTCCTCCATGGGTACAGGGGCTGAAACACTTGGAACATCTTCTACTGCTTTCCCAGGCCATAGCAGAGAGCTGGATTGGAACTAGAGCAGCTAGGACTTGAAATGGATTCCATATGGGATTCTGGTGCTGCAGGCAGCAGCTTAACCTGCTTTGCCACAGCACTGGCCCCTATTTTTATTTTTATCTTTTAATTCCATTTTTCCATGAACATTTAAGTCCCCTTGTACCTGTGTTAGCATGCACAGATTATAAAGACATACAAATATTTCTTTTTATAAATTCAGTTTGTAGATAAAACATTATACTCATTGCTCTGTGCATGATGACAGAGTTATGTTAAATAATCCTCTTATTCCAAAATGAAAGGTGTTCAATCAAAAGTAAATAATTGCTACATATTAATAACTGGGGAAGCTGGATGTGGCATATACAGGAAATCTACCATTTCACAATTTTTGTTTTGTCTTTTAAAACTACTCTGAAATAAAATTTAAAAAACAGGCAATGAGGAAGTCTGTATATCCATTCTAACCACCTTGCTTTCTTTTCTAACATGGGTTTTTTATTTTTTTCAAAACATATGTTTTAAAAATCTATTTCATACATGCTGTCCTTTCTCTTTCCTAGAGTAATTATAAATAGAAAAGCTATCATCATATGTAACAAGGGTTTCCAAATAGGCCTTTTACATATAGGCCCTTGATTGTGATCCCTCCAAGCAAAGCTCACTTTAAGAAACAGAGATGGTGGGCTCATGCTGTGGCGAGGCAAGTAAAGCCACAGCTCGTAGTGTGGCATTCCATATGAGCACTGGTTTGAGTCCTGGCTACTCCACTTCTTATCCAGCTCTCTGCTATGGCCTGGGAAAGCAGTAGAAGATGGCCCAAGTCCTTGGGCCCCCTGCACCTGCGTGGGAGACCCAAAAGAAGCTCCTGGCTTCTGGCTTCGGATTGGCCCAGCTCCGGAAGTTGCGGCCATTTGAGAAGGGAACCAGCGGATGGGAGACCTCTCTTTCTGCCTCCGCCTCTTCGTAACTCTGCCTTTCAAACAAATAAATTAATTAAAAAAAAAAGAAAGAAACAGAGGCAGTGAGACTGACAGCTGTTTGATCTTGTGCTGTTATATTTTGTATTTTCATACACAGAACAGGTTGGGAAGTTACAGACATAGAAAAATATAATAAAAAGTTCCAGATTCATTTTTGTTTGGTTTTAATATAGTCATTTTCTTTTTCCACTTCCAATGTGACTGAAAGATTTAATTTGAGTCATGCCACAGGAATGTGGTTTCAAAGAGAAAAAGAAGTCCAAATATCCACCTCCCTGTTCCTCATTTAAAAAAAGAATAATTTGCTATAATATATATTGAAAGGCTTTCAGTGGTGTCCTTTTTGTTGGCATTTGAAGTCTTTCTTAAGCAAGCAAACACATATAAAATACATTAAAATCAAAATGCGGTTCTCAAAAGAGGACTTCAAGCAAAATACAATTGTTCTTTTGATGTGTTTCAAAACAATATCATGACTTAATTTTATTAAGAAAATAACAAATTTAATATGTGTATAGCTTCTTTTTTCCAACTCCAATATTTTGCTTTTTTTAAAGCTATAATTTCTCCTGAGATGCTTATTGAATTTTTCTGAGAACTTCATCAGTCTTTATAAATAGCAAATTGGAAACAGGGGGCATATAGCTCCAAGCCTTTAATTTGGGGGGATTATGGGCAATTACAACATTGGTACAAGACAGTCAGTACTTAGAAGGCAGTGGACTGGAGCAAAGAGTTACATAGAATTGCTGCAGGCCTAGTCTTATTTAGTTTCCAGCAGCACTGATAGACTCAATTACCATCACTCCTTCCCTGTATCTCCTAAAAATTGTACTTGGTTCCTGTAAGTTAGTCCCTTTCATAATAGTCTTTCTTCTTTTTTGAGTTTGCCACACTTCTTCTATGAAACCCAAGATTCACAGTTTGCTGACCATCAGTGGAGCAGGGACAACACACCCAATGAGTGTTCAGATTGGAGCCCACAGCAATGATGATGGCTCCCACCCGCTGAGCTCTTTCTATGGGCCAAGAACTCTCCACAGAGTCCTCTGACTTAATCTCAGTGACAACCCAGTTGGGTGAGAATCATGATTTCCATTTTATTGATGAGAAAATGGAGGACTGGAGAGTCTCATGCCCAACAAAAACAATAGAAAGTGGAACGGAAATCAAATCCACCCCCGTTCAACTCAAAAGCCTATTTGTTTTCTCTTTCACATGTGACTTTACAAATATCTGGGAAACAAAGCTTAATTTTTTAAAAATTTTCTTTTTTAAAAAGATTTATTTATTTGAAAGACAGAGTTACAGAGAGAGAGAGAGAGGGAGGGAGAGAGAGAAATTTTCTACCTGCTGGTTTACTTCCCAAATGGCTATAATGGCCAGGGATGGGCTAGCTTGAAGCCAGGAGCATGGAGCTCTGTCTGGGTCTCCCACATGGGTTTCAGGGGCCTAAGAATTTGGGCCATCTTCTGATGCTTTCTGAGGGGCATTAGCAGGGAATTGGATTAGCAGTGAAGCAGCCAGGACTGGAATTGGTACTTATATGGGAGCTAGCATTATAGGCGGTGGCTTAACCTGCTGTACCACAATGCAGCTCCACAAAGCTCAATTTCTGAGATTCCAGTGAAGAAGGTCTTATGGCCTGTACATTGTCTGCTTAGCCTTATGTAATGTAAGTCATGAAATCTTCCCTCCTCTTATATTCTTGCCTTTTTGTTCTGTTCTTTCTTCTAACCTTGCAGTCTAGCTCTGAGTTCTGTCTTCTCTTAGTCACTTTGGTTCCACTTTGTGTTATCACCCTAAAAAGCCTGAACCAAGTTTATAAACTCCTTTTAGGGACCAGAATTGTGGGATAGCAGGTAAAGACACTACCTGCAATGTCGGCATCTCATATGGGTAGCAATTCATGCCCTGGCTGTTCCATACAGGTCCCTAATGCATCTGGGGAAAGCAGCAGAGGATGTTCAAGTGATTGGGCCCTTACCATCCACATGGGAGACCTGGATGAAGATGCTGGTTTTGGCTCTGCCCAGCCTCATTAATTATTATTTATTTGAAAGTCAGTGTGACTGAGAGGGAGAGACACAGAGAGTGAGAATCTTCCATCCACTGGTCCACTTTACAGATGGCTGCACTGCTTGAGCACATAGAATAAATCAGATACTGAGTTAAATAATGTTTACGAGATGTATAGATAACTATTAGAGATAATTTAAGGCAATATTAGCAGGGCAAATAAGAAAAATATAAAAGCATTTATAGCATTGTGTTGAATAAGAAAAACAGCATGAGAAAGTAATAGGGCTAAAAGAATCTAGAAGGAAATGGGGAAGAGAGAAGGATTCCATTCAAGTGGGGTAGAGGATTTTGTTAGGAAATATTGGGAGAAAGAGCATTCACGTTGGCAGGCTTTCCTGAATACAGGCTCAGAGCTTGGTAGGACACTATCATGGAATAGCAAGTAGTTGTGGTTTAGATGATTGTTAACAATTATTTTTAAAATATCTACTTATTCGAGAGGCAGAGAAATAGAGAGAGCGCTTCCATGTAACAGTTCACTCCCCAGATGCCTACATGCCCAGAGCTGGGCTGGGATTGCAGCCAAGAGCCAAGAAACCAGTCTAGGTCTCCTACATGCATGGCAGACATCTAATGACCAGAATGAGCCCTGTTGCTTCCCAGGATTGGCATTGTGAGGAAATTGAAGTTAGGAGCAGAGCTGGGAATCAGCTTGGGAACCCAGATATTGGAAACTGATAAACCACCTTCTGAACCACTAAGCCAAGCATCTACCCCTCACTGGGCTTTAAAGGACATTAAGGAGAATTGTAGGGAAAGAGTGTGTGATGGAAGATGTTAGAAACCATGTAATGTGGGGCTGGTGCTGTGGTGCAGAGGGTTAAAGTTCTGGTATGCAATGCTGACAGCCCAAATGGGCACCAGTTCAAGTCCCAGATGCTCCAATTCTGATCCAGCTCTCTGTTATGGCCTGGGAAAGCAGTAGAAGATGGCCCAAGAGCTTGTGCCCCTGAACCCAAGTGGGAGACCCAGAAGAAGCTCCTGATCGGGGCTTTGGATCAGCTCAGCTCTGGCTGTTGCAGTCATTTGGGGAGTGAACCAGTGGATGGAAGACCTCTCTCTCTCTCTCTCTCTCTCTCTCTCTCTCAACTCTGTATTTCAAATAAATAAGATAAATCTTAAAAAAAATCATGTAATGTTATCATGGGGGAAGGCAGAATCATTAGAAACTTCTGTAGTGGTATAATCAGGACAATGTTTTGTCAAAAACTCACTCAACATGGGTTAAAGATCTAAATCTATGACCTGACACCATCAACTATTAGAGAACATCAGAGAAACCCTGCAAGATATAGGCACAGGCAAAGACTTCTTGGAAAAGACCCCAGAGGTACAGGCAGTCAAAGCCAAAATTAACAATTGGGATTGCATCAAATTGAGAAGTTTCTGTACTTCAAAAGAAACAGTCAGGAAAGTGAAGAGGCAACTGACAGAATGGGAAAAAATATTTGCAAACTATGCAACAGATAAAGGATTAATAACCAGAATCTACAAAGAGATCAAGAAACTCCACTCCATCAAAACAAACAACCCACTTAAGAGATGGGTCAAGGACCTCAATAGATATATTTCAAAAGAGGAAATCCAAATGGCCAACAGGCACAGGAAAAAATGTTCAGGATCACTAGCAATCTGGGAAATGCAAATCAAAACCACAATGAGGTTTCACCTCACCCTGATTAGATGGCTTACACACAGAAATCAACAAGCAACAGATACTGGTGAGGATATGGGGAAAAAGACACACTAATCCACTGTTGGTGGGAATGCAAACTGGCAAAGCCACAATGGAAGACAGTTTGGAGATACCTCAGAAATCTGAATATAGCCCTACCACATGACCCAGCCATCCCACTCCTCAGAATTTACCCAAGGGAAATTAAATTGGCAAACAAAAGAGCTACCTGCACCTCAATGTTTATTGCAGCTCAATTCACAATAGCTAAAACATGGAATCAAATTAAATGCCCATCAATGGGAGATTGGATAAAGAAATTATGGGGTATGTACTCTGGAATACTAAACAATGGTTTAAAAAAATGAAATTCGGTCATTTGCAACAAAATGGAGGAATCTGGAAAACATCTTTCCCTACAATTCTCCTTAATGTCCTATAAAGCCCAGCCAGGGGCAGATGCTTGGCTTAGTGCTTCAGAAGCTGGTTGATCACTGTTTCCAATAGCTGTGAAATCAGTGAGTGAAATAAGCCAGTCCCAAAGGGAAAAATATCATATGTTCTCCCTGATCGGTGACAACTAACTGAGCACCTAAAAGGAAACCTGTAGAAGTGAAACTGACACTATGAGAAGCAATGACTTGATTAGCCCTTGTTCTGACTGTCAGGAACAGCTTACTATTTTATTCTTTTTAGTATTTTCTTTTTCTACTTAATACCATTGATTGAACTCTTTAATTAACACACAATTATTCTTAGGTGTTTAAATCTAATTTAAAATTTATTCCTATTAAAAATAAGAGCTGGGCCAGCGCTGTGGCTCAACAGGCTAATCCTCCGCCTTGCGGCGCCGGCACACCAGGTTCTAGTCCCGGTCAGGGCGCCAGATTCTGTCCCGGTTGCCCCTCTTCCAGGCCAGCTCTCTGCTGTGGCCAGGGAGTGCAGTGGAGGATGGCCCAAGTGCTTGGGCCCTGTACCTTATGGGAGACCAGGATAAGCACCTGGCTCCTGCCTTCGGATCAGCGTGGTGCGCCGGCTGCAGTGCGCCGACCACGGCAGCCATTGGAGGGTGAACCAATGGCAAAGGAAGACCTTTCTCTCTGTCTCTCTCTCACTGTTCACTCTGCCTGTCAAAAAAATAAAATAAAATAAATAAAAAAATAGAAATAAATAAAAATAAGAGCTAGAATAAGAGAAGTAGGAGATGTACAGTTCGGCACATGCTCACTCGGATTTACCCCTAGGGGTAAAGCTAGAAACTTGCCATAGGACTCCAAATCCCATTAAGGTGGCATGTACTAATTCCATCTTACTGGTTAAAGTGATCAGTTTAAGTTCATAACTGATCATAACTATAGGGTTAAGTGTCAAAAGGATCACATAAATAAGACCAGTGTCTGCTAATAATAATTGATAGAATTAAAAAGGAGAGAATGATCCAATGTGGGAAGTGGGACACACAGCAGACTCATAAAATGACAAATGCCCTAAACAACTCTCTGGTCTCAGAATCATCCCTTAGCGCATTCAGATCTGGCTAAAAAGCTACGAGAGCATTTCAGGCATGAAAAGCCAAGACATTGTGGCAATAAAATGACATGAAAGATTTCTGTGAGTGAGATCTCGGTGGAGAGAAGGGACCATCAAAAAAGGAGTTAACTTTGTCTGAAAGGAGGAGAGAACTTCCACTTTGATTATGGTCTTGTCTAAATAAGTTCAGAGTTTGTGGATTCAAGAGGCTTCCATAGCCTTGGGAGCTCATGACAAGAGCCTGACATCATAAATAAGAGTACCAATTGTTAAATCAACAACAGGAGTCACTGTGTACTTGCTCCCCATGTAGGATCTCTGTCCTTAATGTGTTGTACTATGAGAATTAAAATTAATCTTCAAACAGTACTTTATACTTTGTGTGTCTGTGTGGGTGGTGCAAATTGTTGAAGTCTTTACTTAGGAGAGAGTTGATCTTCTGTATATAATTTTTTAAAAAGATTTATTTATTTGAAAGTCAGAGTTACAGAGAGAGAGGAGAGGCAGAAAGAGAGAGAGAAAGAGAGATCTTCCATCTGATGGTTCACTCTCCAATTGGCCACAACGGCCAGAACTGGGCCAATCCAAAGCCAGGAGTCAGGAGCTTCTTTTGGGTCTCCCATGTGGGTACAGGGGCCCATCTTCTGCTTTCTCAGGCCATAGCAGAGAGCTGGATCAGAAGTGGAGCAGCTGGGACTAGAACCAGCGCCCATATGGGATACCAGCACTTCAGACGAGGGTGTTAACCTGCTGCGGCACAGCGCTGGCTCCTGTATATAAAGATAATTAAAATGAATCTTAATGAAGAATGGGATAGGAGAGAGAGTAGGATATGGAATGGTTTGGGGTGAGAGGGCTGGTGGGGGGAAGAACTGCTATAATCCAAAAGCTGTACTTAGGAAATTTACATTTATTAAATAAAAACTTTCTATTAAAAATTAATAAGAAAAGTAAAAGATATAAAATTAAAAAAATCATGTTTTGCATATCTTCCCTAATTAACAGCAAATCTGTTAAATTTAAAATAATGTTTGCATATTTTTCACATTTTCTTAGAACTCACCACATGGGCCAGTGTTGTGGCACAGCCAGTTAAGCTGCTGCCTGCAACACTAGCATCCTTTAGGGGAAGACTGATTCTAGTCTTGTCTGCTCCACTTTGATCCAGCTTCCTGCTAATGTGCCTGGAAAGGCAATGGAAAATGGCCTAAGTACTTGGCACCCTTCCACCTATGTGGGAGACCCCGGGGGAGTCCTGTCTTTCACTTAGCCCCAGAACTGACGGTTGTGGCCATTTGTTGAGTGAACCAGAGAATGGAAGATCTTTCTTTCATTCTCTGTCACTTTGTCTTTCAATAAATAAATCTTTAAAAACAAAAAACTCAGCAAAAACATGAACACAAAAGAATATTAAATAGGCCGGCGCCGTGGCTCAACAGGCTAATCCTCCGCCTTGCGGCGCCGGCACACCGGGTTCTAGTCCCGGTCGGGGCACCGATCCTGTCCCGGTTGCCCCTCTTCCAGGCCAGCTCTCTGCTGTGGCCAGGGAGTGCAGTGGAGGATGGCCCAAGTGCTTGGGTCCTGCACCCCATGGGAGACCAGGAGAAGCACCTGGCTCCTGCCATCGGAACAGCGCGGTGCGCCGGCCGCAGCGTGCTACCGCGGCGGCCATTAGAGGGTGAACCAACGGCAAAGGAAGACCTTTCTCTCTGTCTCTCTCTCTCTCTCACTGTCCACTCTGCCTGTCAAAAAAAAAAAAAAGAATATTAAATAAATAGCCAAAATGATTACTAAGTAACAAATTATATTTAATAATTTCTTGACATATTTTGCTATTTATCAACTTTCACGTCTATTGGAATTTGATTTTCTTAAAAAATTGTGAAGTATAGAGTCTAGTTAGATGATCTGATGTTTAAGGAAATTATCCTTTGTCTCTGAATCAGCTTACTGACCAAAAGTATATATTAGGGAAGCTTCAGATAAAGCACATATTAAATCACAACTTTAATACTCATGATATTAACCTCATTTTTTCTATTATAGATTCTAAAATTTTGTATCTGCAATTTTTCTTCAGATGTTATCAAGTACCTGGAAAATATTTTCTTTTATTAAATATTTATTTATTTAGAATTCAGAGTTACAGAGAGATAGAAAGAGAGAGGGAGAGATCTCCAACTGGTGGTTCACTCCCCAGACGGCTGCAATGGCCAGCCCTGCACCAGGCCAAAGCCAGGAGCCAGGAGTTTCTTCTAGGTTTCTCACGTGGATGACAGGGGTCCAAACACTTGGGCCACCTTCCTCTGCTTTTCCCAGGCAATGAGCAGGGAGCTGGATCGGAAGTGATGCAGCCAGAACACAAGTCGGCTCCCATCTGGGATGCCAGCGTTGCAGGTGGTGGCTTTACTCACTATGCAACAACACTGGCCTCAAGATGTTTTCTTAAAAAGTTTTTCCCCTTGTTTCTTTATTTTTAATTGATACACAATTATACAAATTTATGGGGCATAATATGATGTTTGAATACATGTGTACATTGTAAAATTAAGGAAATCAGGGTAATTATATCAGTTACCTCAACCATTTATCATTTCTTTGTGATAAAACGTCCACAATCGAATGGAAGGGGAGAAGGAGCGGGAAAGGGGAGGGTTGCGGTGGGAGGCAAGTTATGGGGGGGGGGGGAAGCCATTGTAATCCATAAGCTGTACTTTGGAAATTTATATTCATTAAATAAAAGTTAAACAAACAAACAAACAAAAAAACATCCACAATCCCCTTTTCCAGCTATTTTGAAAAACAGGGCTCTTTGTTATTGAGTATAAGTTATTTTGCCACGCAAGCAGACACCAGAACGTAGGCCTCCTCTCTAGTTGTAATTGTTACTGATGAACTTTTCTGTAACCCTTCCTCCCTCCTATCCATTCCAGACTATGGCAACCATTCTCTTACTCCTGTTTTTATGAGATTCACATTTTTATATCCCATGTAGGAGTGAAATCAAGCAGTATGTCATTCTGCATCAGACTTATTTAACTTAGCATAAAGTCTTCCAGGTTCATGAAGTTGCTGCAAATGACAGCACTCCCATGTTCATTGCAGCACCATTCACAGTAGTCAAGAAACAGAAGCAACCCAAGTGTCCATCAGTGATGGATGGATAGTGAAACCAGTGTGAATACACAGTGGAATGCTGTTCAAACAGAGAGAGAGAGGGAGTGAGAATGAGGGAAAAGATCTTTTTTTTTCTTTCCTTTGCAAAGTGTGATTCAGTCATTTTGTATGCCCACTTCTAATATTATGTAAAAAATTATCACTTAGAGTGGATGTTTTCAAAAGCCAAATCAACAGCACTGGTGGTTTAGACCAGGCCAGAAAGTTCAGGAAAACCAACTACTCACTGTCTGACCTCCTGGCACGAGCAACCGTAGAAGTGCCAAGGCTGTTCAAGGGCTGTGAAAACAAACCAAAATCCTCTCCTATTTCCTCTGAGGATTCCCTCATTGGAATCACGTACATCTTCCCAATGCCAAGGATGAGGGGCTGAAAGATAAAAATGATTGGGTTATTAATTCTCACAAACCAGTTCTTGGTAGAAGGCAATTTTGCTCAATTGGGAAGGATCCATTTGTTGTGGATGTTAATGTGAAGTGAATGGTTCAGTTCAGTGAATCATTTAATTGATCTGTGATATTGTGTGTACCAAGTCCTCAGTTCAAACCTGCAGTGAAGATACTCCCTCAGAGCAAGAGGAAGAATTTTTGGGAGGAAGGTTCATCAGGTTATAGAAGGAGAGAGCACCTTTATAATGTATCCTGCCTCCAGGCAAAACATACTCCTTCAGACCAAATTCCTTCTTACTGGTCAGCTGTAAAATATGCTGTAGGGAAAATGAATTTCTGCCCAGATAATACTTTAGGAGTAGCAAGTAAATATAGAGCTGTTTGGAACATTTATTTATAACTATGGAAACTTTCTTCATAAAAACTCAAAATTCTTTCAGGAGAGGTTGATGGGATATTTGCATCTACCTTATTTTCCAGCAAAATTTAGCAGGTTGTGCTATTTGGAAATATATCCCATTTTAGGTTGGAATCACGCACTTATTTTTTAAATGTCATCAATATTCCTGGCTTCCTTTCATTTGTCAAACTAGCCTTGTTGCTTACAAAGGAAAGTACTGTGTGTGCAGTGTTTTCTATACTTGAGAAATTCTTTGGTTTGCTCTTTTGGAAAAATAATTATTCCGGAGTCCAATACAGATATTAACATTGGCGACATCTGGTCCCATAGCAGTGCAGGGTCAGGAGAGATGTGTTTGAGCTGCACTAGTTGCATAAAAGACTACTTAGTGTTTTTTCCTAAGCTCAGGAAGGACTACAGTTGCAAAGTGAGTCAACATCCTGTAGCTTCCCACAATGTATCAGGCGGAGACATTTATATTTTCTTTCTTGTATGTGGTACTGTCTATAGTGTCTTCCTTCTTTCTAAATATGCTCTTCCCAGACAGTGCTGGTCTAGAAGTTGTTTGTACTGAGTGGTTTTGAGGAGGGGTTAAAATAGCAAATCCAAGCACATTATTATTATTTTCATCCTTCTCTTCAAAAAATGCCAGGCACTGTATGCATTTACTTGTATGAAGCAAAAATGGTAATTCCCGGTAGAACTACGGTGTGGAGGAGGGGAAACAGATGCACTGGTCAGATTCAGAGCGTGACTACCACATACCACAGAAACATGAAAGAAGAAAGCTATTGTACAATACCCATGCTCTGACTTCAATGAGCAAATTGACCTAGATGGCGTGTGTACACCTTATTTCAATAACATTTTGCTAACAGTAGGTTGGCTTGGTTTCATATTGCTCTGGGTAGTCAAGGAACATTTCGATGTATTTGATATACATTGCCCAATTGTTCTGGCTCTATATTGCAGTGGGAGAGTGGTATCATGGACAGAGACAGACACACAGTTTCTTCATCTAGATGGAGAAAAATAAAGATTCAGGGGAATGACTGAGGAATAACTGAATCGTCACATCCTTAATTGTAAACAGAGAAATCTCTTCAAAATTTTCCTGATGTTGGATGAACATGGATCTTAGGGTGAGTGCCCCAGAAGCAGATCTTATGAAAATGATTGAGTGAAGTAGTTGACTGAGAGGTGATCCCAACAAGTGAAGTTTGCGGTGTGTACCCTCCTATCACATGGATGTGTTCCAGTTTACAAAGTGGGAATTCTTCAGATTCTAATGTTTCAGACCTTCATGGCGGTTCCATTAGTTAGGCAAAGTGGATTAAATTATTGCCCATTTGTCACTGAACTCATTTTCTATCCCTTCTCCCATCCCTGGAGAATGGGAAGTGGAACTGAAATTCCTGAACATCTCATTGTTTGATTTGTTCCTCTGGTAACCAGCTTTGATTTTATAAGCCACCTCATGAGCACAAACTTGGATATGGCTTATGAGACTTCTTATGAATACCAAAAATCATTCCTCACACCTCTATCACTCAAGAGATTAAAAGGATTTTAGAAATTCTATACAAAGAACATGGGCAAGGAAGAAATATGTATTCCTTATTAAGTCACATTCATGAAAGTCAAAGAGAGATTGACAATTTCTTTTATTTTATTTTGAAGACTTATTTTCTATTTCAAAGACAGAGTCATAGAGAGGCAGAGGTAGAGAAAGAGAGTCTTCCATCTGCTGGTTCACTCTCCAAATGGTTGCAATGGCCGGAGCTAGGCTGATCCAAAGTGAGGAGCTAGGAGCTTCTTTTGGGTTTCCCATGTGGATACAAGGGCCCAAGGACTTGGACCATCTTCTACTGCTTTCACAGGCCATAGCAGAGAGCTGGATCAGAAGTGGAGCAGCCAGGTCTCAAACCAGTGCCCATATGGTATGCTGGCACTGCAGGCAGCAGCTTTACCTACTATGCAAGTTTCAACTCCAATGATCTATTTCAGATTGAAGGTGTCTAAAGAGATATGGCAACTCAATATAACGTGTGATCTGGACCTTTTTCTACAAAGGACATTTCATGAGATAAAATCTTGAATGGTGTCTGGAGATTAGATATAGTGATAGGAGCATGTTCTTATTATAGAAATAACACATTTAAGTATTCAGAGTGATGGGGCATCTTGGTAACTCATTTTCAAATGTTTTAGGATAAGACAGTCTTGTACCATTCATGTAACTTTTCTGCAAATTGGAGATTGTTTCAAACAAAAGTAAATGATTAAAGAATAGAGACTCAATTAAGTAAAATTTATCCATACAATTTTCCTTTTCAAAAGGTCTTTCCTTGATGGTGGAAAGGCCCAAACAGAGCATCATTGCACCACTAGGTAAGGACCACAGAGCCAAACAATATAATACATGCCAGAACTCCAGTGGATGACTAGTCTGGTTAAACAGACTTTTAGCTGCAGAAGAACTACCTGATGCCATTACCCTTGTTCATAGTGAATCCCCTTTCCAAGTGTTTGAAATAGGTGAGAAATCTCTTGGCTATTCTTTAAGTAAGTTTTAAGAAAGGAATGTGGAAACTGTGAGGGATACTTGGCAGAGTCTTGAATTTATAGGTGCAAGAATTTTTATTAATATTTTTAATAAAATCATTCATGGAAATGTGCATTATGAAAAAAGTATGCATGGATTCCACAATTTTATATCAAAATAAATGTATCTTTTAATTCCACTTCCTCACAATCTTTTTGAAGTCTCTTTATAATAATTGTCCTTTAATAAGAAGGATATTAGTATATAAAAGGGTTTTAATACAGTTTAACATATGTAGAAATTGCCTAATTTTCCCACAGAAACAATAGCTGCGTAGTCCTTAGGAAGATCCTCCTTCACATAGGTATACTAAGATTGAACCAGACACAGCAGGAAAGCAACAAGTACATTGTCTCTTCCCTGAAGGTGAGGTGAAGCACTCTCCATGTTTCTCAAAAATTGGAGTACATATTCAGATCTGTGGTTTACAAGGAGAGTGACATTTTCAAAGGTGAAAAAACATATCTTTAGAATTAGCCAACTGGACTCAGTTTAGATGACCCTAATTTTGTTGGTGACACCCAAGGCATCATAATCAGGAGCCAATCAAGCATACACCCTCTTCTCTCCATCAGGCCTGATCAAGATACTGACTTTGGCTACATCAGTGTCATAGAGTTTCTGTTCAGCCTGTTTGATTTGGTGCTTGTTGGCCTTACCATTAATAAACGTTGACAATGAACACAAGTGTATTGTCTTCTATTTTCCTCATTGCAGACTCAGTGGTCAGGGCAACTTGACAATGGCATAGTGGTCAAGCTTGTTTCTCCCAGGGATGCTCTTCACAAGATATTCGGTCCCACTGGAAGTATAGTATCTTGAGCATGGATCTTCGTCTTTGTGTGGCTGTGGATGCCTTTCAGTGGCCTTCTTGACCTTCAGAGCCCTTGCTTTAGCTTTGGTTTTGGGAGGGGCAGGAGCTTCCTTCTTCGCCTTTGGTGCCATCTTGGTGAAAAGCGAGAATGAAATTATGAGTCAATCTTTAAAGTTCTTCTTTTCTTTGCCACCTAAGTGTGTTTTTTTAAGAAAGTGTATCTAATTCATGTGCTTTAAAATTAATTTCTCCTGCTGAATGGATGAAGACTTCCATTAATTATTTTCAAATAATTAAATACGCTTTTGTGAAGCACCACACTTGCCTGTCACCATGACTCTAAACATGTTGTAAAAAGCCATACCACTACTGAATGTAACCCTTACACTCAGGGATGAATCTGATTTCTCTACCTGTTTTGATAACATTGGCTTCAACACAACAACTGGATAAATATGGGATACTTTGAAAATCTCATGGAGAACGGAATAAAAAAATAATCTCACAGAGAATGGAATAAAAAATAAGTTTATTTTGACACAAAACTTTTGAAATACATGGACAGGGGAGTCTTTAAACAGCTCATAGAAAGTGCATAAGTACTTGAAATAGCTATGGATGGATTTCCAAAGTCTTTGCAGCAAACTTATCCATTAATTTCATTATCCACAAACTTTTTGAAATATGCTCATATTACTCATATTACTTTATCCTCTCAGCATCTTCAGAGAATCATCTCTTACAGGCCTCTTGCCATTCGCATGATTGCTGTTCCATTTCTATATGTGACCCTTGGTCATAATGATTGGTTGATTAAGTCATGTGACCCAAGCTGGGTCTATCAGTCCTTTTGCCAACAATTTCAAAAGTAAAATAAAGATATCAGTGCTACTTCAGGCATGAAAGTCAAGACAAAAAAAAATGACCTAAATGAAAGATCTCTGTGAGTGAGATTCCAGTGGAAAGAATGGGCCATCAAAGAAGGAGGTACCTTTCTCTGAAGGGAGGAGAGAACTTCCACTTTGACTATGACCTTGTCTAAATATGATCAGAGTCAGTGAACTCAAAAGGCTTCCATAGCCTTGGCAACTCATGACAAGAGCCTAGGGTGATTACTGACGCCATAAACAAGAGTGTCAATTCGTTAAGCCAACAACAGGAGTCACTTTGCACTTACTCCTCATGTAGGATCTTGTCCTAAATGTGCTGTACATTGTGATTTAATGCTATAACTAGTACTCCAACAGTATTTTACACTTTGTGTTTCTGTGTGGGTGCAAACAGTTGAAATCTTTATTTAATATATACTAAATTGATCTTCTGTATATAAAGAGAATTGAAAATGAATCTTGATGTGAATGGAAGGGGAGAGGGAGTGGGAAAGGGGAGGGTTGCGGGTGGGAGGAAAGTTATGGGGGGGGGGAAGGAAGCCATTGTAACCCATAAGCTGTACTTTGGAAATTTATATTCATTAAATAAAAGTTTTAAAAAAAGATATCAGGGCTACAAATTATAAAGCTCAAAACAATCACCAGCTACATCTTTACATTTTTTATATAATTTATTCACTTGACAGGGAAAGAGAGAGAGAGGGAGAGGGAGAGAAAGATAGATCCCATCCATTGGTTCACTCCCAGGCAGGCTGAAGCTGGGAGCTGGGATCTCAATCCAATCACTAGAGTCATCACTATTGCCTTGCAGGGTCTATTTTAGCAGGAAGCTGGAGTCAGGTTGAAAGCCAGCCATACCAATGTGTGCTGTAAGGATCTTAACCAGCATCTTAATCCCGGGGCTAAATGCCCTCTCTTCTTATTTAGTTTCATATTTTATTTGACAGGCAGAGATAGATAGAGACAGACAGATGGAGACTTTCCATCTTCAGGTTTACTCCCCAGATGCTTGCTACAGCCAGGGATGGGCCAAGCCGAAGCCAGAGCCTGGATCTTAACCTAGATCTTCCAGTTAGCAAGGATCAAAGTATTTGAACCATCATCTATTGGTTCCAAGGGTATACATTAGCAAGAAGCTGGATCAGAAGTGGAGGAGCCAGGACTAGAATCATGTAATATAGGTTGTGGGCATCCCGCGCAGTGATTTAAGCACTGTGCCAACTTTCCTCCCCACTTCTCATTTGGAGTGTGTTGAGCAACAAAAAGATGGGATACAGACAGCAAGACAAATGAAACTGCCCTATAGAGACAAGAAAAAAAGAGAGATGGAGAGAATTTTATCAGTTTTGAATTCTTAGTTTTGCTGTTCCTAAAGCCCAGCTGCATTTCTGTCTTCAGGTTTCATCCACTGTCCTGATATCCTTCTCCATGAATTCTCTTTTTCTGCTTAAGCTAGCTAAATTTAGTTCACTTACCTGGAGCCAAAAAGTACCAATTGGAGATTGACAACATGAAAGTGGGTTACTGCAGAAGACAGACCCTAACACATAAGAGCTAGTGACTTTATATGAAAAGAATTTAGAATTCTGCCACCTTTCATGCTAGTATGGGAACTACAGTTCTTGTACAGTGACAAAACAGCCAGCCAGACCATTTCCTTTTGGTCCTCAGACCTTGTGTCCATGAAAGCAGGAACAATGAGGCCTAATAACAATTTTCAGGATTCCCATGTGTTTAGAAGTTGTAGAGAATGTTAGAAAAAAAGACTAGCTCCTGGCAGGTCTGCTCCTTGGAAAGCAGATGAGTGACACCAGACAAATGTGTGATCTTGTGTCTCAGGCTGTTTATTGTAGAAGTTTGTCATCTCATGATTCTGGAGGCTGGAGGTGCAGCTAGCATCTGGTGAGAGACTTCTAGCTTCATCAAAACAAGGTAGGGCTGCTCACATGGTGAGGCACGGCAGGAGCCATAGCTTCAGGCTCGCTTCCTCTCCTTATAAAGCCACTAAAGCCACCATGGTGTCCCCACCACCATGATCTCATTCAAACCTAATTACCTCCCAAAGCCCCATCTCTGAACATTGTTCACACACGAAATCAGGGATTAGGCTCCCAGCACATGAATTTTGGGGGAATATTCAACCATAGCACCTTATGAAGAGAAGCCATTTTTCCATCTGAACTAAACTGTTGGAGGCTATGAAACATGAGATAATCAGTGCCTTGCTGTATTACAACTGCCAAGTTCCCTGCTGAAGAAAATGAAGGGATTCTGGTATTTGAAATGGGGGGAAGCCAGAAGAATCAGGAAGCGATGAACTTCCTTTAGAAACTCACTGCTGTAAATCCATTGCCAGTTAAAATACCCTGTGCACATTGATGAGCACACGGGCTGGAATGCGGATGGGTGCAGAGCTCCAGGCCAGATCAGCCTTCTTCATAACACCACCACCCAAGCCTCTCAGAGAATCTAATGACTGATTCTATAAAGTTCAAAGCTGTCAGAAAAAGCAGAGCATCCACTAAAACTGTGAAGAAGCCAAGAGTATGGGGCCCTGCTTCAGGTACAGAATCAGAGTTCAGAGGGTCAACCTTTCTGTCTTTTGGTCTTATGAAAGGAATTTATTAACATTAGATTTTTACAGTACCATGTATGATAATTGTAAATGCATGATAATTACTACAATACAATTCTCATGTTAATGTGATATTCATACAAAGAAACAGGTTCAAAATAATTCCTAGGTACAAATTTAAGAATATAATACTGCTTTGTAAAATGCAATACACCAGCAGTCTAACACAGCATTAAGGGAATTGTAATGCAACAAACATCAAGCCCTTGCTCAGAGGACTCCGGGATTTTTCAACCCAAAAGCAATCTCTAGAAACTCACAATGGCTGGGCTATTAGGGTGGAATGGCTGTCCCACAGGAAAGTCCTTTTCTGTTCCCAGGAATGATCCTGAAAGACTGGACAAGGGAAGCTGAAGCAGCCACATTGATTCAGCAAAGAATTCACTCTACTCCAATTAAAACTGCCACAAGGCATTAATAATGAGAACACGGGCAGAAAGAAGACAAAATCCTATCAAGATCACAAAGCTATTAAAATTAGACAAAGATAAATAGCCTTGTTCCAGCAGCACTACACCCATGATACCTACTGGCTCTCAGAAGACAGAACCTAGTTCTGCTACTCATGAGATGTATGACACTGGGCAGGTTTTTAACAATGTGTACCTCAGCTTCTCTCCTCTCAGTAGGTAGAATAAGAATAGTGACCATCTCCTGGTGTAATTTGGAGGATTATATAAACAAATACATGCAAATCCCTGAGCACAGTACCTGTTGTTGCTGTTGTTATTTATGTTGTCAAATTTTAGGTTCTGTGTAAAAGACAAAACATTTCATGGCTGAGTCAAAGCTTCTCTAACCCTGATCAACCCCTTTTGTGTCTGAAGTAGTTACATGTTGAACCTGCTCTATATTTTATTGCCAGCATCCACAAACTGCTATTGACTACATCTACAAATGGCTCCAAACTTGGGTGAAGTATCTCAGTTGAGGTTAGACTTTGTTTTATGCCTTCCACCAAATCTTGTTAATCTATCCATTGGTGGATGCTTATTTTTATTAGGAAAAGGAATAAACTATAGAATATTCTAAATTTGATTTCAGTCTAAAATTCATTTAAACCGTATGTGTTATGAGTGACTCCAGTAAACATGATTTAGTTCTTGTTCTCTTGAAATTCACAGTGTAGCAGGAGAGATGGATTTCTTCATGTTTCATACAGTGAGACAAGGGGCCATTAGTGGTTTGTGCAGGACATGACAGGAAATGCACAGTTGGGTGAAGCCGTGATAGCTGAATGATGAGGACATTTCAGGCCAGGGTGAAATTGTTAGTAAGACTGTGGAGATTTTGAAATCTCCTCATGCAGTTATACCATGGTTAAGATGCCAAGTCCCACATTAAAGTGCCTTGGTTAGTTCCAGTCTCTGACTTTAGCTTCCTGCTAACACAGACCCTGGGAGGCAGTGTTGATAGCTCAAGTGGTTGGGTTCCTGTCACTTATGTGGGAGACCTGGATTGAGTTCTCAATTCATATTTGGCCTCAGTGCAGCACTGGCTGCTTTGGGCATTTAGGGGTGAACCAGTAGATAGGAGTGTTTTCTCTCTCTCTTTGTTAAATACATTTTCTATTCAAAGTAATAAGACAGATATTTACTTGGTAGACCACCTAGTAATTTCTTGAGAAAAAATAGTGTCCTGTGGGGTATTGGATGTGAGAAACCATTAGGAACCATCCAGGTATCACATGATGCAAGTCCAAGAGCAGCTGCTACAGATGAGAAACTGACAGCATACACATAGCTGAGTGATGACAAAGGATTCCCTTCATTGGAAACCTTCCTTCAGGATGGCTTGTAGAACAATAATTAATTTTATTATAGCTTGAGTTCTTCCTCTAAATCGTTACTTTTTCAATGAAATAAATACCATCTACAGGTGCTTATTTTTATAATAACCACCTCTTTTATTTACAGGTATTTCTTAGCTTGACAATTATAGGTTCCTCTTAGTCACAAAAGCTTGTGACTACTAGGCAAACAAGATACTTTCTGTCTTCAGTCATGTACATCCAAGTTCAAGGAAGATATGGAGCCTAGTGGAAAGTATCATTAAGGGCTTAAAATTGTTTATATGAAATATATGAAATCTGTTCTCTCTATATAAAATAAAAATTTAAATGTCAAATGTGTACTTTGAGGTTATAAGGAGTAAAATTATGAAAACTGGAAAAATGTTGTATTTGGAAATTTTGAACAATACTGAGTCCTGAGCCTGGTGAAAGCCCTCTTAACTGAAACTGTACAAGAGTGGGCTTGGGATGTTGAGATCATGATGCAACTGGCTGGCAGGTTAGCAGATCACAGTACTCAATGGAGCTTTGTTTAAGTTTGACATCCTCCTTCACTAATCTCCTTAAGACTCAGGTTCATGTGAACTGCTTTTCTTTCTCTTGTTTTTTTAGAATTTTTAAAATTTACTTTCTCTTTGAGAGCCAGAGAGACACACAGGGAGAGATCCTCAATTTGCTGTTTCACTTCTCAAATGCCCACAAGAGACAATGCTGGGTCAGCATGAAGCCAGGAGCCAGGGACTCAAATCAGGTCTCCCAAATGGGTGGCAGAGACAGAAGTAGTTGAACCCTCATCTGTTACATCCCAGGATGTGAGTTAGTAGGAAGCTGGATCCATTGAAGAGGAGCTAGGACTTGAACCAGGCACTCTGAAATGGGATGAGGGAGGCTCAAACAGTGGCTTATTTCATTGCACTAAATGCCTGCCCTGTTTTTCTTTTGAAAATAATATAGTAGTATGTCTTTTTTATAGAAAACTTTAATTTAATAAATATAAATTTTGAAAGTACAACTTTTGGATTATAGTGGTTCTTCCCCCCATAACCACCCTCTCACCTGCAAACCATCCCATCTCCTACTCTGTTTCCCATCCCATTATTCATTAAGATTCATTTTTAATTATCTTTATATACAGAAGATCAACTCTACACTAAGTAAAGATTGTAACAGTTTGCATCCACACAGACACACAAAGAATAAAGTACTGTTTGAAGACTAGTTTTACCATTAATTCTCAGTACAACACAAGTGCACAGTGACTCCTGTTGTTGATTTAACAATTAACACTCTTATTTATGACGTCAGTAATCACCCGAGGCTCTTGTCATGAGCTGCCAAGGCTATGGAAGCCTCTTGAGTTCACAAACTCTGACCTTATTTAGACAAGGCCATAATCAAAGTGGAAGTTCTCTCCTCTCTTCAGAGAAAGTACTGCCTAAAATAATGTGGTGATATTTCAAAAAGCCTTCCTGTCCAATTATTCTTTCTCTCTTTACGTGTTTCTCTTATCAGGCCATGTATCACTTACTGAAGTTTCCTCAGAGTTTTGGCCAATTACATTTTACAAACATTTATTTGTTTACTTGTTTGTTTAACTAACTTGAGAGGGAGAGCGAGCGAGCTCTTTCATTTGCTGGTTCTGTCCCCAAATACCAGCAAAGGCCAGGGCTGGGCAATTCCTAAGCCAGGAACCAGGAACTCCATCCAAGACTCCCATGTGGGTGGTAGGGGTCTCCCTGCCACTTGAGCCTTCACCTGTTGCTACCATGGGTGTGCAAGCAGGAAGCTGGAACTGGGAGTAGAACTGAGACTTGAGCCTTGGAAGGCCAATAATGGGATGCAAGCATCCTAAGCAGTGCCTTAAGCACTGTGCCAAACAGGATTACATTTTTCCCATGACATGCTCTTTTAGGAAATGTTGTCTGGTCTTGTGGCTTCAGCGACCACATCTAGCAGATGACCACGTCCCCAGACTTCAGATTTCTGTGTGCTATTCCAGCTGGACTTCTCTATCAGAATGGCCCACCGACGTGTCAATGTTCCTTGGCACCTTTATACCACTATTCTACTCTCCATTCTGTTTTGTCTTATTGTAAATATTGCTGTTTACACAAAAACTATGTTTGTACTTAAAAAGCTGATTGAAGTTTGTGTTTCTGTGTGGGTACAAACTGATGAGATCTTTACTAATTATATACTGAATCGATCTTCTGTATATAAAGATACTTGGAAATGAAAAAAAAAACACCTGGTGTTAAATTGGAAATGGCATAGAAAATTAATTTTTTAAAAAAATATTATGTAGGATCTCTGTCTTTAATGAGCTGTACACTGTTATTTAATGCTATAACTAGTACTCCAACAGTATTTTTTTCACTTTGTGTTGCTATATGGGGGCAAACTGTTGAAATATTTACTTAATATATACTAAACTGATCTTCTGTATATAAAGAGAATTGAAAATGAATCTTGATGTGAATGGAAGGGGAGAGGGAGCGGGAAAGGGGAGGGTTGTGGGTGGGAGGGAAGTTATGGGAGGGGGGAAGCCATTGTAACCCATAAGCTGTACTTTGGAAATTTATATTCATTAAATAAAAGTTTAATAAATGAAAAAAATTTAAAAAATTATGATCTATTGCTAAAAAAAAAAAAAAGCTGATTGAAGAGAGAGAGACACTCTTCTATGGATGTTCCAGACTTTTCCAGGAGTTTCAGAACTTGCCTTAGAACATTTGTTTCTTTCTTGGTTTCCTTTTTTCCCAGTGTATTTCCTGCTTTGAGGATTATATGGCTCATTTCTTTGTTGTGGCGGCACTTAGACTCAGTTCTAGTTACTATGTGGTAAGACTCACTGTGTGTAGCAGGCAGCTAAAATTTGCTAACCAAATATCTATTGCCTACTGTATATGCTTAGGGGTAGGAAGAGGATTGGCTGCAGTGGCGGGGGCAGGGTGGGGGTTGATAGAACTTTTCAAGGTTATGGAAACAGAGTACAAGTACCTAGATTGTGGTGATGGATTCAGGTCTATATGCATTTGTCAAAAACTGATCCAGCTGTAGTTCATCATATCTAAATTATGCCTTAATAAACATGACTTGTTCAAAAGCTTCCTGTGGGTACAATAGTTGTGTGGGTGGGCCACTCTCCTGAGCAACTGTGATGGTTGGGAGAGGGAAACAGAAACTGGAAGAGGGTGAAGAATGATGATTTTGATCTTTTGAAGAGGTTTCTACAGAAATGCTTCTCTGAAGATGCCATCTGGGTTGTCTTGTCCTGTGATTCTCACCAAATTCCCTTCAGCGTATTTCCTTGTCAACCCAGAAAGTAAAATTCTGGAGTTGGACACATTAAACAAAATCTAGAGGTCAGCTGCTCATAGGAGCAGACTAAAAGGGCCACCTGGCAAGATGCAAAGTCACAAAATTAGAGATTGGGAAGCAACCGTTTATTCTAAAACAACAACAACAAAAGAAAATGAACAAACAAAAAAACCAGACTGATGAGATGGAGGGGGAGAACTTCTAAGAATGAGAAGAGGAAAACAAACCAAGATTGTAAATTGCCATTCCCCCGTCTCACGTCTCCTGCCCCTAAGCCATCTTATGTGGGTTTGTGTATCATCGCTTGCAAAGGTTATTTCTAGTTGCAGCATTTCTGTGCAACCCCAAAGCACACTGTGGGAAGAACAGAAACACCCTTCTGACATCATACTTGTTTTGCCCTTGATGATTCCTCTAGTACCTTAAAAATATTTCACTCATGGCCTCAGATGATCCAAGTTGCATTTCATGGGTTCAGCATACATCAAGAGACAAAATTAAGACATTCTTGTCCCAAAGAGCTGACATTCTAGACAAAGGCAGACCCCAGAGATGAAAACAAACGCAACAAACACTAACAACAGGTGAAAATCAGCAAGTAAATTACCTGTCTTGCTGGAAGATCAAAGGAGCTGCTCTAGCGTTTTAGTTGTGTGCCCCAAATTCCTAGGTTGTAGTCCTTACCCTTAGTACCCTGGCATGTGACGCTTGGGAATAAGGTCGTTACAGATGCAATTGACGAAGATGAGGTCACCATGTGGGCTCTGATCTAACACAAATTTGGATACAGAGGGACAGAAATGCGTACAGGGAGAATGTAAGGAGAGAACACCATATGAGCATAAAAGCAAGATCAGGGCCATGCATTTACCACATCAGAGATTGTCAACAGTCATCAGAAACCAGGATAGCAGGGTGGAACAGATTCCCCCAAATTCTTCAGACACTTAAATAAAAGATGTATTTATTTGAAAGACAGAGCCACAGAGAGAGAATTCACACATACACACACACACACAGAGAGAGAGAGAGAGAGAGAGAGAGAGAGAGAATGAGAGAGATCTTCCATCTGCTGGTTCATTCCCAGTTGGCTGCAATTGGGCTGAACCAAGTGGAAACCAGGAACACAGAACTCCATCCAGGACTCACAAGCTCATGGCAGGAGCCCAAATGCTTCATATTCAGCTGCTTTCTCAGGCTCATTAGCAGGGAAATGGACTGGAAATGAAGCAGCTGGGGTTTTAATCAGCACTCATATGGGATGACAGCATCAGAAGCTGTGGCTTAACCCGCTGTGCCACAGTATCAACCCCTCATCAGACACCTTGATAATGGGCTTACGACCTCTAATTTCTTGGACAAGAAATCTCTGGTTTTTAACCACTCAGGTTCTGTTATTTTGTTTATAGTAGCCCTAGTAAATAGGTACTGGGGCTTTGAAACAGAACATAAGGGAGTAAGAGGTATTGGTGAGCCCTTCCAGGGAACTGGCTCATTTAGCCATTTTTCATTTAGAGAAACCAAGAGGAATGACCATTCCTATATCAGAGTGCACCAATATCCCATGTAAGAGTACCAGTACCAGTTGTTGCTCCACTTCCAATCTAGCTTCCTGCTAATGCACTTGGGAAGGGAACAGAAGATGACCCAAGTACTTGAGCCTGAGCCATCCATGAGGAAGACCTGGATTGTGTTCCTAGTTTCTAGCTTCAGCTTGGCTCAGACTTGGCTGCTTTTGGGGAGTGATCTAGCAGAAGTGTGTGTGTGTGTGTGTGTCCTCCTCTGTTGCTCTGCATTTCAAATAAATAAATAAATAAATAAATCTTTAAAGGATCATCATTGGGGCTGGTGTTGTGGCATAGCCAGTAAAGCTATCACCTGGGATCATGATATCTCATACTAGCACTGTTTTGAGTGCTGCTGCCCCACTTTTTTTTTTTAGATTTTATTTCTTTATTTGAGAGGTAGAGTTACAGATGGTGAGAGGGAGAGACAGAGAGGAAGGTCTTCCATCTGCTGGTTCATTCCCCAATTGGCTACAATGGCCAGAGCTGGACCAATCCAAAGCCAAAAGCCAGGAGCTTCTTCTGGGTTTTCTACACAGGTGCAGGGGCCCAAGCACTTGGGTCATCTTCTACTGTTTCCCAGGCCATCAGCAGAAAGCTGGATCGAAGAGGAGCAGTCGGGACTTGAACTGGTGCTCATATGGAATGCCAGCACTGTAGGTGGAGGATCAACCTGCTGAACCACAATAGTGGTCCCTGTTCCACTTTATTTTTTATTTTTATTTTTTATTTTTTATTTCCTGTTCCACTTTAAATCCAGCTCCCAATTAATAACATGGGAAAAGCAGTGGAGGATGGCCCAAGTGCTTGGGTCCCTGCCATCAACTTGGGAGACCGGAAAGAAGCTCCTGACTTTGGTCTGGCCCAGTCCTCGCCATTGTGGCCATTTCAGGAGTCTCTCTCTCTCTCTCTCTCTCATTCTGCCTTTCAAATAAATAAAAATAAATCTTAAAAATATTTATTTTAAAAAAGAATAAAACAAGCAACTTAAAAAAAAGATCATCATCCTATAGGGTATCAGTAGTGGCCTCTCTTTGGTGGAACCAGAGTTCAATTCATGGAATAGATTTCCCAGGGTAGTGATGACGGCAGGGGAGAGCAATGGCTGGGAAGTTTTTGCCTGCTGTGTGAGTCTTGTGCCTGTTTCCCATCCAACAAACCAGAAATGGTTACAACACTTCCTCACAGGGCTGTTGTTGTGAGAGTTAAATATGTTGTGAATAAACTGGCACATGGAATGAACTCTTCAAATTGTGCCTGCCATTGAGTGAGCCCTCAAAGTGTTATACCTGTTATTATTGTTCAGCAAAGATGCACTTGAACAGACTTCTGAAGTCATCCAATAACTTACAGGATGTAAAGCATGGACCTGAGTCAATGTTGATAAAAAGAGTTTACAGAATTGTTCCCATTGTGCATTGGGTTGACAAACTAATGGGAAAAGCAGAGAGTAATAAAAATTTCAAAACACATCAGCAGTGCCTTTGTGGTCATTCCTATGAAGGGATGATATCTAGTACTTTGAGGTCACAAATAGGGCCTGCAATTGGTTGACAGGATTGGGAATAAAGAGTAAAATTTCAGATGTAAAAATTGACTACTGAGAATGTGAAGAACAAGGTTCCAGGAAGAAATTGCAGATCTCCAAGGGTCCTTTGTCCATAAGGACTTTTCTTGTTGAAGAAGGAAAAGAAACCATTGTATGTGGGGTGTAGAAAGTGAGAAAAGCATTGTTCAAAGTGAGGTTGTGCAAAAACACAGCAGTCAGCTCACATGGACTTTGTCACCTTGTTAATTATTTGACACAATGGAACCTGTGTGAGGTGTTGAGTGTGAGTTGTGGGTGCCAACATGCTCGGAGTGTTGCTTAGAACATTGCTCAGATTTCAGCATGAAGAACAAAGAAGGGGGCAGAGAGATAATGTGAGTAGCCCTCCGCATAGGAAGGGATGATAGTAGATTTGGCTCATGCAGTGGTGGTAGAAATGGAGAGAAGTGATGGACTGAGGGTGGGTGGTGACAGAGAGGGGTCTCTCCAGGACCAGGACCAGGTTGCTGGATTATGTCATGGTTAGAAAGAGTATCCTTCACTGAGAAAGAGCACACTGAAGAGAGCTGATTTGGGATAAATTGAGTATATGGTGCCTTTGAGACAACTAAGTGAAAAGCGTCCAGTGGTCAGTTGAGCATATGGGCTCATGGTGCAAGGATGAGTCATGTAAACATGAGGCATTCTGGCATCCATTTCCTGAGAAAGATGTAAGGGAGTGGGTATTTTGTGGCCTGACAGTACCCTCCTGGAATGCAGGGCTAGTCCTTGGGAAAGAGATGGACCAACTGGCCTAGTGTGTAATACTTTCTTCCTTTTTGACAATTTCTATTTTGAGCCCCCAATCCCTTCCTAGCTCAGACATAACCACAGTCGGTCAGAGACCTAGAGATTTCTATAGAGCCGTGTCTAAATAGGAGAGCTTGAGCTTGGATGGTAGCGGTTGTCTTGTAGGGTAGGCTGATGATCTTCAGTGACATCCATCTGCACAGTTAAGTCCTCAGCCATCAGTTCATACAAGCACAATGAAATATCCCTCATCCTATCCACTTGATCCTCTCAGGTGTAGCAGCTCTTTTTGTTTCTTCCTCATAACACTTGGGAGAAAGAATTTTTATCTTGCTTCTGTACGGTCTGAAGAACAGGAACCTATGACTGTAGGCCTGCACCCAACATCCAACTTTCCCCCTTTAGCTCCTTGAAGACGCCACCATGAAAGTAGATAGTATATACCCTCTGCTCCCAGGTACTCCCAACCTCTGGAGTTTTTCAGCCTCAGCAGGGCTGTCAGCAGGATGTGGGAGACCATGTTTCCCTTTCAGCTTCTCCAAGACCTCTTAAGGATCCTGTCATCTCTCAGGGACTCTAAACCATAAGGCATGGGAACAAGCCTCAGCTCGGATTCCCACTCACTTCCCTCTCCTTGATGTGATTCCTCCCTCCTCCCTCCACCTAGCTGTGGAAAAGTCTTCTCGTCTGCTTTCATCTGAGCTCTTGCTTTCGCTGAGGATTTGGCTTTTACAAACCAAAGCAAAGCAGGTTCTTCATTTTTCTTCTATCTCATATGATTCTTCTGTCCAAGGGATGAATTCAGACCAAACCAAATCCTCAAACATAGTAAAGACAAGACATTTGAAAGACAAGATCAAAGTGTGTTTTTTTTTTTTCTTAATGCCTCATGACAGTCAAAAGAGAAAGTTCCCCTTTACTTCTTTTAGATGATTTTACAATCAGATTACACTGTCTAGGTTGCCTATGTTAAATGTCTGTTTGGTGTATGTTGCATAATTACTCTTGTGGCCAGAAGGAGACCATGTTTAAGAACCTCTATGACTATTTTTACTTGCATAAATCTCAATTGACCTGAAAGTTCATTGCATATGCTATTTGCCTTCTAGTACCTTCTTAAAAGAGTTTAAGTGGAGTCCTGTGAAGCAAAATTAACAGAACCTGAAAAACCTCATGAAATTCATGATGTTTAAGTCATTCTATTTTATTGTCTAACAAGGTCCATTATGTAAAACCCTACTCCAGTCATATTTCATAACACACTCTTTTCTCGGTTTCTAAGAGCCACAGGAGCTATACAATAATTTTTAACCATTAATGTTGTGGGTATGGGGATGAGTTTTGAATGTAATATAGCAAAAATAAAAGTATCAGCACATATTATTATATTGTTAGAAGAAGAATAAATATTCAAGGAAAAAAAGAAAAATATAATATTGGATTTTCATTATGCAACATTTTCTACCTAACCTAATGAAACATAAATTCTGAGTTTTACACTTAAAGATTTACTCCATCTTTCTCTAGTATCAGAGAGAAAAACAAATCAATGGTTTTAAGGTAATCCATGTGCAGTTAGAGCACATCAGTATGTTCATTTTATGAAGGTGTCATTTGTGAACTGGTACTTCAGAGCTTGGGATATAATTGGCTGTCAACAGTGTAAAACTAGATTAAAGATGTTTTTGTTCATAACATCAGTACCTAAATAGAAGTGTCTACAAGAAAGAAGGGTAAAAGAATAATGTAAGTATTAGCATACAACCTATTTCTTTGGATGCTATTAACTAACTCAGGTAATCTACTGCACTACTTCTTGGCTTTACAATGTTTCCATATACTAGTAAGATGAACAAGAATTTTCTTTATTAAATGGTAGACTACAATGTATGCAATATATTTTCTATTATCTATTATTTTCTGCAATATCTTTCTTTCCCAAATAAAGGAATTTTAATATAAAGCGGTTGCAAACAGATATTATAGAATCCTATTCTTTCTTAGAATGGGTGGAGGTGCGAAGTAAAATATCATTAATTATTGACTTTGGAGAGAACTCTACACAGGTGAAGGCATATTTGCAAAATTCTCATAATGGATGAACAAAAGAAAAAATTCAGATTCTTCATTAATTCAGATTTTTCATCTTTGTATTCTTTAGTACATTTACAATTCTTCCTTCAAACATTTCTGACATGTGTTTCTAAGATTTTTCTAATATTCCAACACCTTTTTAGAAATATTTATTTATTTATTTGAGAAGCAGATAGACAGACACACAGAGAGAGCTCTGGAGCTGGTGTTATAGTGCAACAGGTTAAAATGAAACCTATGACTCTGGAATCTCATATCAGATTTGAGTTCTGGCTGCTCTACTTCAGACCCAGCTCCCTGCTAATGTGCCAAATGGGAAGGGAGCACTTGGGCCTTTATACTCATGTTGGAGGCCCAAATGGAGTTCTTGGCTCCTCGCTTCAGCCTGGCTCATGGCTGGCTTTTGTGACCATCATTTTGAGGAGTGAATCAGTGGATGGAGAGTCTCTCTCTCTCTCTCTCTCTCTCTCTCTCTCTCTCTCTCTCTCTCTCTCTTTCTCTCCCTCTCCATCCCTTATGCACTCCATCTCTATAACTGCCTTTCAAGTAAATAAACGAATCTCAAAAAAACAAAAATCCTGAATGAGAGAAAGAGAGCTCTCATTTACTGGTTCACTCTCTCAAATGGCCAGATGGCTGGGCTGAGGACAAAGCCAGAAGCCAGGAGCTCAGTCTAGGTCTGCAATGTGGGTTGCAGGAACCCAATCACTTGAGCCCTCATCATTGTCTACCTGGGTCTTCATTAGCAGGAAACTGGAATTAAAAGCCAGAGCTAGAACTCAAATTCAAGTACTTGGATCTAGAATGCGAGCATCCTAACTAGTGTCTTAACTACTAGGCTAAACATCTGCCTACAAACATCTTTTGAAATAGGCTAATGGCCTAATCTGTAGTTCAATATCATCATTGCTATAATCTACATCCAGAAAGGATATGATAACTTAAAAACTCTCACCAAAAAAATCCAGTATTCAATCATAAAACAGAAAAGATATTTAGCATTGGATGATCAACATCAGAAACATGTGAAGTTTTTGATATTTAAGGTGTGTTAGTTTTTTGATTGATTAAGTCAAATATATACATTTTTAGCCAATAAAATATCATATTTTTAAAAAAGACTTTATTTATTTGAGAGGTAGAGCTAAAGACAGTGTGAAGGAAAGACTGAGAGAGAGGTCTTCCATCCAGTGGTTCACTCCCCAAATGGACCAATTGTTGGAGCTGTGTTGGTCCGAAGCCAGGAGCCAAGAGCTTCCTCCAGGTCTCCCTTGCAGGTATTGGGACCCAAGTGCTTGGGTCGTCTTCCACTGCTTTACCAGGCCACAGCAGAGAGCTGCGACAGAAGAGGAGCAGCTGGGACTAGAAACAGCGCTCACATGGGATGCCGGCACTGCAGGCAGAAGATTAACCTATTGCGCCACAGCACTGACCTCTCATATTCTGATTTTTTAAAATCAGAAACAAATTCTCCTGAAGAGAGATAACATTAATTTTGTGGCATTCCATGAAAAATAAACTATGGGCTGCTCAAATCTTCCTTTGAATTTCTGGTGAGCCACAAAGACAGCCCCGGCAAATGGAGAGAGCACCTGTTTCAAAATTTGCCAAATAGTGACAGATCCTGCCTAATGTTTTAAAGGCCACTATTGCTAAAGCAAAAGCAACCTAACCTGAACTTGACAAGAGTGGATGTCAGATTCACAGATGTGATTGACATATTCTTTTCTTTTTTTTTTTTTAAGATTTATTTTGAAAGTCAGAGGTATAGAGAGAGGGAGACACAGAGAGAAAGATCTTCCTTTCACCTGGTTCATTCACTAGATAGCTGTAATGGTCAGCACTGGGCCAAGACAAATCCAGGATCCAGGAGCTTCATCTGGGTCACCTGTGTGCAGGGGCTCAAACTCTTGGGCCATTTTCCACTGCTCTTATCAGGCTGGATCAGAAGTGGAGGAGCCGGGACATGAATTGGAACCCATATGGGATGCCACTGTTGCAGGTTGGGGTTTTTATCCACTATGCCACAACACTAGACCCTGACACATTCTTTTCTTCAGTGAACTTATTGTAACTTTATTTTATTTAGAATTAACAAAAATATAGGCTTCAGGAGACAGTGTATGTCTAGATCACAGTCTTATCTCCAATATTAGCAGAATAGCTGGCACAGGACAAATAGGCTTATTAACTATGCCCTACTTTTACCTTTGTCTTATTGGACTGCCTTTTTTTATAGAATCCTTCAAGAACATTTTAATTCAAGGAATTTCAAATTTGTCTACAGTGACATAAACTCAGCATTTCCACTTTACCTGCCAAATAATGATCATAGCAAAGCAACAAGGTAAAGAGACAATATCACAAGAGTAGATATTGAGAGATGTTAACACAGCCAGAGAACTAATTGTGGATAGGACCCAACTGCCATAGTCTACATTAGGAAAGGGTATTAGAAAAGAAAACGAAGATTTTAAACTTTACAGAATTGATATGATCACATTGAAGAGCAAAACAATATTCCTGGTTTGCAAGGATGCATGACGCAGGGGTGGGCTACAGCTGGAAACTTGAGAACTCATCTACATTATTTGACTCCAGGAACAGAGGAAGTATGGCCAAATGAAATTTCACAAGGACAAGCCATGTCTCTAGGAAGTGAGGTTTCCCTATGGTAGTAGAAAGGAAAGCATGATTGAATGGGGGAGAGGGACAACCCTGTATCTCAGTTGTTTGAGAAATAGTAAAGGCTAGGTAAACTCTCATATGAGGGATCTTTGAAGCATTCATAGAAAATGTATATTATTAAAAGCTATGCATGGATTTAAAGTCTTTTCATCAAAATAGAATTATTATTTATTTAAGATTTATTCATGAAGCAGAGCATGTAAGAGAGAGAGGGAGAGAAAGTGAGTACTCTCATCAGCTGTTTCACTCCCCAAATGTTGGCAACAGACAAGTCTGGGGTAGGCCAAAGTTAAGAGCCTGAAATTCAGGCCGGCGCTGCGGCTCACTAGGCTAATCCTCCGCCTTGCGGCGCCGGCACACCAGGTTCTAGTCCCGGTCGGGGCACCGATCCTGTCCCGGTTGCCCCTCTTCCAGGCCAGCTCTCTGCTGTGGCCAGGGAGTACAGTGGAGGATGGCCCAAGTGCTTGGGCCCTGCACCCCATGGGAGACCAGGAGAGGCACCTGGCTCTTGCCATCGGATCAGCGCGGTGCGCTGGCCGCAGCGCACTACCACGGCGGCCATTGGAGGGTGAACCAACGGCAAAAGGAAGACCTTTCTCTCTGTCTCTCTCTCACTGTCCACTCTGCCTGTCAAAAAAAAAAAAAAAAAAAAAAGAGCCTGAAATTCAATCCAAGTCTCCCACAAAGCGGCAGAGAGACTCAATGATTTGAGCCATCCTCTGCTGCCTCCCCTGGTACCCATTAGCAAGAAAGTAGAGTCAGGAGCAGAGATGACATTCATGTGTGAGAATTAGACATATCAACCACTAGGCCACATGCTTGTCCCTAAACTTATTTTTTATTCCATTTTCATGAAGTACCTTCATAAATCCCTAGATCATAAGAAAAATTCCAAACAGCCTGGAACACGGCTTGATCTCTACCTTTTCCATAATCTTCTTTCAAAGAATGGGTTCAAAAACTAGCACACAAAGATTTTTAATAATGGAGATGGAGGGGCCGGTGCTGCGGAGCAGCAGGTTAAAGCCCTGGCCTTAAGCGCCAGCATCCCATATGAGCACCGGTTCTAGTCCCGGCTGCTCCTCTTCCAATCCAGCTCTCTGCTATAGCCTGGGATAGCAGTAGAAGATGGCCCAAGCGCTTGGGCCCCTGCACTTGTGTGGGAGACCTGGAAGAAGCTCCTGGTTCCTGGCTTCAGATCAATGCAGCTCTGGCCGGTGCGGCCATCTGGGGAGTGAACCAGCAGATGGAATACCTGTCTGTGTGTCTCTACCTCTCTCTGTAACTCTTTCAAATAAATAAAATAACTCAAAAAAAAAGTAGATGGAAAAAGATCAGTATAGAATCTGTACAATGATCCTTTAAAAAAGACAGGCAAAGTAAAGAAAGAAAGAAGAACACTCATCAGATAACAGTTGCTATAAAACAATAAATATGGTGAACAAATATTCTGTCATGAATTTAGCAAGTGTAATGAGGTAATTGTTTTTGTGAAGCAAGACAAAATGTATACACGAAAACCTATGAAGGAGATGCACAGAAGGCATAAGGACATGAACCATGAACTAGCATAGCTCAAGAAAGAAAGGAGTCAGAACAATTATGGCAAAATTGGACCAGAAGAGAGAAGAAATATTGCAAAAACACAACAATGGACATAGCACACAAAGTTGAGAAAAACAGGTGATTGAACAAGAAATAGTTTGGAAGGCTTAGAGAGACAATGATAGATACAGAAAGTAGGTAACAGAGCTTCAAAGCAAACATAAGCATGGGTATCAACAAGAAAACAGAGTAGAACAGAAAAAAAATGAAGAAAACATTTTTGATATCATAGAAAACTCAGTCTCAATTGAAAAGGCATAATATGAGTTGAAAAGTTGATAAAAAATTCTCAAACCTGAATCATTTTAAATTTATTGGACATCAATAGTAAAGAAACTTTTGGACTTCCAGGCAAAAAACATAGGCTAACTCACGCAAGAAAAAATAATCAGGCTCACCTCTGACTTCTTGACATCAAATTAAATGTCAGAAAATAATGTAGTAGGGCTGGTGCTGTGGCTTAGCAAGTAAAGCTGCCACCTGCAGTGCCAACATCCTATATGGGTGCCAGTTCTAGTCCCAGCTTCAATACTTCTTATCCAGCTCTCTGCTATGGCCTGGGAAAGCAGTAGAAGATGCTTCAAGTCCTTGGGCCCTTGAGCCCAGGGGGGAGACCTGGAAGAAGCTCCTGGCTCCTGGCTTCGCATCAGCCCAGCTCTGGCCATTGCAGCCATTTGGGAAGTGAACCAGTGGATGGAAGACCTCTCTCTCTCTCTCTCTCTCTGCTTCTGCCTCTACCTCTCTGTAACTCTACCTTTCAAATAAATAAATCTTTTAAAAAAGAAAATAGTGTTTATATTTAAAAATAGTAATGATGTAGTGATAACTAAAAGTTATCAAAGAAAGAAAACACCATCCAAATATTTCATAGAAAGTCAAAATACAAAAAGTGAAAGTTTGTAAAACTGGAAAGAGAAGGAGAAAAATCTGTAATTGTAGATGGAGGCTTCATTACTTCAACACTTTAAAAGAATGACTTATTTTTATTTATCTAAAAAGCAGGGAGAGCAGAGAGAGATCTCCCATTTGTTGCTTCACATCCCCAAAGCCCTCAACAGCCAGGAACCTGGAACTCAGTCTGGGTCTCCCACGTAAATGGCAGTGACCCAGGTACTTGAGCCATCACCTGCTGCCTCCGAGGGCATTTATTAGCAGGAAGCTGGATTGGAAGCAAAATCTGAACTCTAACCTAGGCACTCTGATATGAGATGTGGGCATTCCTAGCTGTTATTTAAGCACTACACCTTATGCCTACTCTAATACCTAAACATTTTAATCAATAGAACAAGTATAGGAATATATGTATTTTAGGTCACCATTGTGTGAACTGTGAAAATACAAATCCACTATTTAAGTAGACATTATCAGGGAGACCAACCACTGCTTTTCCATTCTTGCAAATATTCCCTATTTCTACAAGCAATTCTGTTCAAATCAGCTCTCTTACTTCGCCTGGCATTTCCAAAAGGGGAGAAAGTGATTATGATGTTGTTGGTGGCAAACTTTTGAGAGTTTATCTGCAACAGGAGAAAATATGCCAAATGACAGATGTAACCAGAGTCAAGAAAGGGATATCCTGCTATTTATATGAGGGGAACACCTCAAACAGGGTTTGCAATCTTGTTTCATTTCCAATCACTTCTATTTATATGCCATTCACTGCTCTAGGCACTAGCAATATAACAATGCACAAAAACAATGATGTCTCTGCTATTATTTGGTTCATATTCTATTGAAGGTGTGAAGTGGAAACAAACTTGCAAATAAATGTGTATGCATGTATGTTTGTGCTAATATATGTGCTTATGCCATAGTATCAAGGGGTTATGACTATGGTGCAAGCATGGTCTTTTATAGGATCATTAAGTTTTTCTGATAGAGTGAAGAGATACTTGAAGGAAACACACTGAAAGCAACAGAACAATAGCAAGGTGTGCAAAGCAGAAGCACAGTTGACATTTTCAAAAACAGCAAGGTGGTGTGAGAGTGTATAAGTGTGTGTGTGTGTGTGTGTGTGATAGAAGATGTTAAGGAGGAAGCAGGGAGCCAATAACTTGCAGCAACGTAATCACCATAGTGCAAAATTGTTCCCTTAGAAAGATAGAAAAGCCTTTTGGAGGGTTTTAGACAGAGAACTGACATGTTCTTGTGGGGTTTTTTGGTCTCTCTTTCATAAAGTATGAAAAGACATTCAATCAAAATTTTTCTTCCTGTTCATAAGCCTGTTCTACCTACCCTTGCATGAAACCACTCGGAACAGTTTCTTGTCAATTGTGCCAAGGTTTCTTTATGCATGTATAATTATATACAAACCTTACTATTATTATCTCACTTTTTTACACAAATGGTTACAATCTATACAAGAATGTTGTGTTGCATGCTTCTTTGTTGAATAAATAAATATATCTTGTTATACCAATCTATCTTAATAAATATTTTGAAAATGTCCATATTAGTACACAGAGAATTAAATGTGAAAATTATCTCAAGAAATGGCATCAAAGTTATTTAACCAGTATCTTATTGACAAGCATTTGCAAACAGTGCTGCAATGACTAAACTTGTATGACATTATTTCTTTGTTTTTATAAAGATTTATTTTTTATTTATTTGAAAGAATTACAGAGAGAGGTAGAGGTAGATATAATGAGAGAGGTCTTCCATCTGCTGGTTCACTCCCCAAAATGACCACAACAGTCAGAGCTGAGCTGATCCGAAGCCAGGAGTCAGGAGCCAGGAGCTTCTTCCGGGTCTCCCACACAAGTACAGGGTCCCAAGTGCTTGGACCATCCTTCACTGCTTTCCCATGCCATAGCAGAGAGCTGGATTGGAAGAGGAGCTGCAGGAACTAAAACCAGCACCCATATGGGATGCCAGCTCTTCAGGCTGGGGCTTTGACCCACTATGCCACAGCACTGGCCCCGTGATGTTATTTCAAATGTGTCCAAGTACATCTACAAGATAAATTCATATAAGTGAAATTGATTAATCAATGGACATGTTCACTTGTGATTTCACTAGATTCTGCCAAGTTGCCTTTCACAGGAATTGCAATAATTTAGAGTTCCAGTAACGATGGATATGGTTGACTGTTTTCTTCCAGCTTTCCCCACTTCAAATGCTGTTTTAATGGGAACAACTTTTACTAAGAGCTATTGTAAGCTCATTACATAAATTTATACATTTAGTCCTTAAAGTAACTCCAGTATGGAGGGATATAATTATGAAGCCCAGGAAACAAGTAATAGAGAAGTTGATGAATGTGCTCATACTTATTCTTCTAGTAGGACTTAGAGACTTAGAGCCCACTGGCTCAGAACGTAGGCTCCCCACCAGAACTCCATAGTCTCTCCAATAAACTTTTGCACTTTGGCCAATGTGAGAGGTAAAAATTACATCTTTTTTATTTCTCTCATGAGCAGAGGATTAGATCTGTTTAATTTGTTAAGGTTCAAATTATGATTTATTCTTCTCCAAACTATTTGTTCATAGCATTTACCAACGTTGTGTTGTTGCTGTGTTTTTATATTCACTTCTGTAAGTCCTTTATACTTGAGTAATGACTCTTTGCTTGTAATATGAGTTATACAAGTGGCAACTTTTTTTTATTTAAAACACACACAGAAAGAGAGAGAGAGAGGGAGAGGGAGAGGGAGGGGGAAAGAAGGAGGGAGAGAGAGAGAGAGAGAGAGAGAAAGAGATACAACAGAAAGTTCTTATAACTGGTTCACTCTCCAGATTCTCAGAATAGCATGGGCTGGGCCAGGACTGGATCCAGGAGCTGCAAACTCAATCCAGGGCTCCTATGTAGATGGAAGGAAGCTTATTTCTTGAACTATCACTGTGGCTTTTTAGAGAAGGCATTAACAGGAAACTGGAATTAAGAGTGGGATCCAGGGATTGAACCCAGGTACTCCAATATGGAATGTGGGCATTTTAACTGCCAAACTAAATGACTGCTCGTTCCTTATTTTTTATGTCACTTTGTGTATTTATCCTCATACATTAGCATTCCATTTTTAAAGAGTTATTTACTTATTTGAAAGTTACAGTTACAGAGACAAAGGGAGAGAAAGACAGAGAGATATTCAATCCACTGGTTCACTTCCCAAACTGCCACAATGGCTAGAGCTGGGCCGATCCAAGGCCAAGAGCCAGTAACTTGTTCCAGGTCTTGCACATGGGTATAGGGATCCAAGGACTTGTGCCATCTTCTGATGCTTTGCCAGGCATGTTAATAGGGAGCTGAATCAGAAGTGGGGCAGCTGGGACTTGAACCAGTGCCCAGATGGGATACTATGAGATGCCAGCACCACAGGCGGCAGCTTTACCCACTTTGCCACAGAGCCAACCCCAGCATTCAGTTTAAATATCTGGCCATATTGAGAATTTGTTGAGATATCAGAAGAAAACCTACCTGTTTATATACTAGTAAGAATGATCTAGCAGAGAAGGAAATTTTTAAATAAATTGAAGATTGTGGAATGTTGCATGAGCAGGTAAGAACAGGTGGATCCACGTGCAAATTAGACAGGATCACAAAAAATGTAACCATAGTGATATACGGAAAGGAAGAGTGCATGGCTCATCAAGTTTCAGCCTTTCTCATTTTCTACCACATGTAATTAGGGTATAAATTTCTATCTAGATACAGTTTTTTAAACTAAGTATTGTAAGTTTTTATAAACAGAATTGTTAATTCTTTCGCCTTTTTTTCCTGAATTGGAGCATACAACTCTTGATTAAAATGGAATAGGTAATTGGATTCTGCAAAGTACATGGCTCTCTGCTTCTGCTTTATCCTCTTGTGTCACTTGGTGAGCTCATTGTCATACAGTCACACCACCTTCTTTCCATTTCTGGAAAACATTAAATATCTTTCTGCTTTATACTTAATGCTATTGTTTCCTTGTTTTCAGTGAATTTACTTTGGCATACTTGTGTCTTGAGAAAGTCTCAAGGTCATGACTGAATGTACTCACAGCATATTGCTGCTGACAATTTGTTCAATGTCAGAAACTGGGATGTATCATGTATAGCTGGTGTCACATAACTGTATTTTGTCCTCTGTATTACATGCCATATTTCCAATGCGTCATGACCCTAACTTTTTTAGATCTTTCTCCTCCAGGACAACAAAAAAGTCTTCAAAAAGTGAAACCATTGGGTGGTCTCTTGGGTGCTGACCTCAGAGCTGATGCCAGAAGTTGGGTGTCCACCCTATGAAAAAATAAACACATCACATCATTGTTGACACTAATTGTGTCCTTCACTTGTGTCTCCTCAGAAGAAAAGCCAAGAATGCAATTTCCATGAAGGACAAGTTCCTTCTCCTCTCTGGGGGTGGCCTCTTTAGTACAGGGTTGAAGTTAAGTTCCAGTGTGGTGTGGGATTGTGCACATGGCCAATGACTGTGCTATTCCTAGTATGTAGGGAAGGAAGGCAAGATACTCTCTTGGGGCATCTATTATCCATGACTCAAGTAGCAAATCTTTCTGCAAAAATTAAGAGAAAGCAGAGTATGCAAAATAATAATAATAATAATAATAATGAGACTCAGTGACATTGTTCAGAATTTTCTTCCATTATACATAATTGCATATGTACGATATTTTATCATTTAACATAGTATTATATATAACCAGATTTGTAAATTATTAACTTTTTAAACAATACACTCAGCAAGAGTTGAACTACTGATTAGTAAAATGTGATATTGGTCAGTCTTCCACAGGGTAAGTCTGAGTTGCAGTTACTAAACGTACTTAACTGTCACACATTCTATGGTATCATCTTCATTAGTAAAAAAACAATATTTACTCTTCCATAGCCAGGGCTGGGTTCATGGTCTTATGATTCAAGCAGTTGCTCAGGGTCTCATACTTAAAAGTGCCTAGTCTTGGTTTGATGCTCTGCTGTCATTGTCTTGAAATTCTTAATGGTCATTCACAGGGGTTCACATTTCTATTTTGCACTGGAACATGCAAATTTAAAGACAGAGCTACATATTCCATTTATATTCCATTCATTAGCTTTTCTTTTCTTTTTAAAGATTTACTTATTTAAAAGGTAGAGTGAGAACAAGAGGTAGCTGATTCTACCTCATGAAGGATGGGGCCCAGTATTTGGGCTATTGTCTCTGCTTTCCAGGAGCTCCTTCTGTGGGCAGTAAGTGTAACAGATTCCATTAGCTACTGTACATATTGTACTTTGTCCTACCAGTATGTATTCTGGGACTAGTCAATTGTTCATGACTACTTTAGTTTGCATCTACAGACTTGAGTATTTCCTGTAAAATTTGGCCTGTTGTCTGAGATAAGCTGCCCAAGTCAATAAACAGATGTTTTAAAGTAACTTTACTAGAAATAGTAGGAAATTCCTCCAATTATGGAGAAAGAATTCACCAGGGAATTTTCTTGCCAAGAGCAGCCTCCTGAGAGAATCAGGAGAAGAGATAGACAAAACATATCTGCCATAAAGTACAATAGCCTTGATATGAAAAAAAAAAAAAAAAAACAAGATGTTACTTATATTCTTGCTTTTTAAATAGATATTTGAAATCTTCAATTGGCTTACAATAGTAGGCAGACTTATCCTCTGTGTGTACCTGAAAGGATTCAAAAGGTAAAAAGTTTAATCCTTGACAGATGTACTTAGCTAGAAATTTCCTGCAATTTAACTACAGTAGGAGTACTAATTAGTACCTGGTAAGGTCCCTTCCAATAAGGCTATAAATGATCAGAAGGTGATTCTTACTTTTATATGTTTAACAAAACTAGACCTCCTGGGGGAGATTGACTGTTCATGGCTTTTGGGGTCTGGCACTGGGAGAATTTTATTACACTAGTTTTTCAGAACCCTTTGTACCCGACCTAGATTGATAATAAGCTTTATCTGATCTTGAGTATCTGAATCAAAGAGGATGTCAGAGATGCTATCCTCATCCTGAGGAGGGTAATAGACAATAAATTAAGCCATTATTCTGAGCTCTATTGGCAACAATTAGGCAGAGTCCTATGAAGAGTATGATTAGCTGGAAGCACTGGTGCACTCACTTCCCTAAAGCATGCAGATCTTACTGCAGCCCCTGAATCCAGTTGCTTAGAAAAATAGTAGGCCACCAGCCACAAAATTGCACCCAATTTCTGAGTGAATACACCCAGGTCTATTCCCCCTATCTCTGTTACAGAGTGAACATCTTGTCCAAATTTCAGATTCTCAATGCCAAGTCTTCTGATAATAGCTCTCAATTCTTTGGGAAGCCTCCTCTCATTCCCCTGTGCAATGAAGTAGATCTGTATCAAGACTCTTTAATATCTCAGATAAAGGTTTGGCTATCAACCCAAATCCTAAAATCCAAATACTTCAAAAACATACAATCCGCAGGAATGTCCTTAGTTATTTCTTTGTCTGGTGGTGCAATACATAATATAGATTTCTTCATATTAATGAAAAGAGTATGTTTCCTGGGGTCAGAATATATCCTTAAGTGGTTTAGCTTCTATTGAGAATTCTGACCTTTGGCTGGGGACACTCTATATCCTTGCTTCCCTAAATAGTTTAAGACATGTATGATATTTTCATCAGAATTTTCATTATAATGATATCATCTACAAATTGTAGAACGGATCCAGCCTTTAATTGGAGCTCCCTAAGTTCCTTTGTTAAGAGAATTGCCAAATTTGACCTGTTGATTAAGACCTTGCTTTCCATATCGGAGTGCCTGAGTTTGATCCCCACCTCCAGCTCCTGACTCCAGCTTCCTGCTAGTGCAGATGATGGGAGACAGCATTGATGGTTCTATAATTGAGTTCCAGCCATCCACATGGGAGACCTGCCTTGAGTTCCTGGCTATGGGTTTAGACCCATCCAGGGCTTTGGCAAATATTTTGGGAGTTAATTAGCAATGGGAATGCTTTCTGCTTATCTGTATCCCTCTCTGTGTGCCTCTCAAATAAATAATTTTTTGAAAAAAAAAAAAAAAAGAGAGAGAATTGCCAAACAAATGAGGTCTATCTCTAAAGCTTTGAGGAAGGGCTATCCAAGCATATAATTGGTTACATTTGAAATGGATTAGTACATTCAAACGCAAAAAAATACTGGGATTCTGGGCTTAATGGTATTCAGAAGAAGGCATTCTTTAGGTCTGGGGCTGTGTACCATGAGGTGCCTTCAGGTATCTGTGTTAGCAAAGTGTAAGGTTTTACCACAATTTGTGAAGTGGAGTAACTGTGTCATTAATAGCCCTGTGGTCCTGGACAAGTCTATATTCCCAATTTGGCTTTAAAATGAGCTTAATTCGTTATTACAAGGATGCTGACATGGAACCAGATCCCATGTTTGGAAAATTTACCAATCAAGTGTATGAGCCCCTATCCAGCTTCTGGTTTTATGAGAAAATATAGTCTTGTCCTTTAAGATGACTCTGACAGGTACAACATGTGTAGTCCATCCGGTATTTCCTGATCCCAGACTTGAGGATCTGCCACATTTCTTATTTTAGCAGGAAGATCATTCAGACTGGAGTTTGCCTCAGTGCCTGATTAACATAACAAATAACTTAGGAGAAATTAAAGGCCAACATTGTGATGCAGCAGATTGAGCCACTATTTGCAATGCTGTCATCCTTATGTGTGCCAGTTTGAGTTCCAGATAACCCACTTCTGATTCATCTTCCTGCTAATGCACCTGGAAAAGCATGGATAGAGGGCTAAATTATAATATATTAAGTGTAGCAGAAGCTACATCCATATGCCAGGAGCCAGATGACAGGTATGTTTAAACCTGCCTTTCTCTGGGTACTAGTTAGCACAGAACAAAAAGATTACAGTGGCCATCAAGCACAAGTCAGACTGTGAGTAGGCTGGCTGCCACCCAAGAATTACTGTCACTGTCTGTCTTGTACCCTCAAGGGAAGGGTGGTGACTCTCCCTGTTCTGCCAGAGCAGGAAATGCCACCTCTGGTGGCTACATGTAGTAACTCCTACCACAGTTGGGATGCATCATTTGGGGCCAGCGCGGTGGCACACTAGGTTAACCCTCCACCTGCAGAGCTGGCATCCCATATGAGCACTGGGTTCTAGTCCTGGTTGCTCCTCATCCAGTCCAGCTCTCTGCTATGGCCTGGGATAGCAGTAGAAGATGACCCAAGTTCTTGGGCTCCTGCACCAGTGTGGGAGACCAGGAAGAAGCACCTGGCTCCTGGCTTCAGATCGGCACAGCTCCGTCCATTGCAGCCATTTGGGGAGTGAACCAACAGAAGGAAGACCTTTCTCTCTCTCTCTCTCTCTCTCACTGTCTGTAACTCTACCTGTCAACTAAATAAATAAAAATCTTAAAAAAAGATGCATCATCCCCAGTGGCTTGATGTAGTAATTAGATAACAGGAATCTGTTTCTTGCCCTTCCTCCTCCTGCTATACAAAGGAGAGGGGTTAAGAAGGCAGGCACTAGGCTGAAGACAATATGGAGGACAAACAATCAGCTACCTGGTGTTCAGTAGTTATGAATCAATGCCAGGAACTGACCTGTCCCACAAAAGACACTAGCTCTAGGAACACAATGACACCAGACTGTGGTCACTTATGCACTATAAACGGATGGCCAAGGGCTTGTATTTTCCTTCCACCTGTTCCCACGTATCATTCCTTCCCCTGTCTTTAACCTTAATGTTTCCAGATTGCAGCTTATCTCTAACAATCACTAAGAGAAAGAATAGAAGTGTGATTTGCTTTTCAAAAGCTTTCCCAAGATTTTAAAAACAGAGAAATGTACCTTTAAACTGACCAGTTTCTCCAAACCCTGAGAAGACTGTGACCATGGGCCGGTGTGAGGGTTCATTCATCTAATGCCAATTTTTGGGTAACAGTCATGTTCCAATTATTATTACCTCCTAGATCATTCATCAGTTGTGATGTGGGCATGAGTAGATTCATTCCCAATCAAGGTTCTTATCTCACACAGAAATAAAAATTCTAACTGGAAACTACTAACATGCACAAATAGGAAAGGAATTTATTTAACAGTGAGGAAATAAACATATATTCGCATGTTGGAGTAGGCTGCTGCCCCACAAAGAGAAATACCCATCATGAGTGGGCCAGAGAGCTGCCCATGAAAGAGAGAGAAAATAAGAACAGTACTTCAAAACATGATCTCTGGCAAAAAAGAGCTCTCTCCCACTCTCTGATTTTTTTTTTTATGAAGTAGATGATGGTACCTTAACCAAATATACAAATGGGGTGAGGTCTTAGAATGTGTCCTGGTCCTGGGTGAGAACAATACATCCAGGGAAGGTAAGTATATCAAGCTAACAGTTAAAGAGATCAGGTTACATTTCAGGGTTGTAAGAAATTTTAGTTTAAGACTTATATGCTGGCACTCCAGTGATATCTAGAAAGACCAGTGGTAATGAGAGGAGGGGGCATGTGTGACAGAGAAAGAGCTCATATTCATGGTGTTTTAATGCATTTTGAATTTCACACATAAGTAAATTAATATTTTAATTATGATACTATGCTTTGACAGCACTGACTCCTTTCTGAACTTGTGCTTGTTACACAAGCTGTAACTGAGCCTAGTGGCTGACTGACTAAAAGCCACAATAAAAACTGTGTGGAAACATGCAAGGGAGATGACTGGGTCTTCGTTGAAGCTATGGGCCAATAAATACCAGGACCTTCAAACTGCCATTTGAAACACTTCTTTCTGAGACTTTACACTCTGCAAGAACACACTCTGAAAATACATCAGCCATTAGAGGCTCTTCTGGAATGAAATGCCCTTTACATCACTGCTGATGGCTTGTTGACAACCTAGAGTCATTGAAAGTCACCTTGAAGGAGCATATTTTCTCAGACCATATGGAAAATTTTCTCCATGAATGCATGGTACACATTCTCATTACTCACATTCTGTGCCTGAGTAATTTTCTTTTGACTATCTTTTCAGATATTATTTTGCTTCTTTTTTTGCCTACTCTGCTTGTGTATATTGTACAGCTCATTAACTCAATAACTATCTTTGTTCCATTTGGCTTGTCATTTGATTACAAGGTAAGAGGATGTACCATTCTTGGAAAAATTATAATCCTTGAGGCTGAAATTGCCATGGTATTGGGGAAGCTGGACCACTCTGGCTGGTCCAGTTGATACATGGCCATTGATGCTTTCACAAAATGCTGTGTCCGTGTTACAGGAAGGAATAGTCCCCTACAGCAACTGTAGAAAGTTATGCACAAAATTATCATCTTCCATCTATATAGACTCCTACGCTATCTTATTTCAGATTGGAGCCCTTCCTTTTGCTTATAAACTGTTTCCTGCCTACCAGATTAAAATTCAGTGTCCTTAGCTGACCATTCTTAAACCAATAGTTAGGCAAAATGAATTGCCTCTCAGAATAGTACTAACAGCACTACTCACTTATAATTAAAGTATTGTTCCTTCCTACCACTTAATTAACATAAAATAAATTCATCTACTTTTACAGAAACACTACAATTGCTACAATGATGATTTCTGGCTCCTGTTTTCTATTCCAAAATCTTCAAAATAGATTATTTCCCTGGAGAAATTCCTTGTTACACATCAATTTACAATAGTAATTCTTCCATGAAGAAAAAGGTAGCTTGTGTAAAGTAAATATAAGGGGGGAATTTAGTGCAAATGAAAAATTGAATATCATTTATTTACCTAATATCTCCAATCTAGTCCCTGGAGTTTCCAATTTTTTCTCTTTAAGATATATTTATTTTATTTGAAAGACAGCATTACAGGTTGGGGTGGAGAGAGAGAAAGAGAAAGGAGGGAGTCTTCCATCCACTGGCTCACTCCCCAATTGGCAGCAATGGCAGGAGCTGCGCCAATCCGAAGCCAGGAGCCAGGAGCCTCCTCCGGGTCTCCCATGTGGGTGCAGGGGACCAAGGACTCAAGCCATCTTAAATTGCTTTCCCAGGCCACAGCAGAGAGCTGGATCAGAAGCAGTGCAGCTGGGACTAGAACCAGTGCCCATATCGGATGCTGACACTGCAGGCAGTGGTTTTACCTACTATGCCACAGCACTGGCCCTTCCTCTTTTTTCAGTCTTTTTTTGCTCTTTTGAGTTTTAAACAAATGTGCCAGGGGATTCCAATTCAATCCCATCAAGGTGGCATGTACCAATGCCATCTCACTAGTCCAAGTGATAAATTTCAGTTCACAATTGATCACACTGATAGGTCTAAGAGTCAAAGGGATCACACAAACAAGACTAGTGTCTGCTAATACTAGCTGATAGAATAAAAAAGGGAGAGAATGATCCAACATGGGAAGCAGGATACACAGCAGACTCATAGAATGGCAGATGTCCTAAACAGCACTCTGGTCTCAGAATCAGCCCTTAAGGCATTCGGATCTGGCTGAAGAGCCCATGAGAGTATTTCAGCCATGGAAAGCCAATACACTCTGGCAAAAACAAACAAACAAACAAACAAAAAACAAAAAACCTAAATGAAAGATCTCTGTGAGTGAGATCCCAGTGAAAAGAACAGGTCATCAAAGAAGGAGGTACCTTTCTCTGAAGGGAGGAGAGAACTTCCACTTTGACTATGACCTTGTCTAACTAAGATTGGAGTTGGTGAACTCAAAAGGCTTCCATAGCCTTGGCAACTCATGACAAGAGCCTAGGGTGATTACTGACACCATAAACAAGAGTGTCAATTTGTTAAGTCAACAACAGGAGTCACTGTGCACTTACTCCCCATGTAGGATCTCTGTCCTTAATGTGTTGTTCAATGTGAATTAATGCTATAACTAGTACTCAAACAGTATGTTTCACTTTGTGTTTCTGTGTGGGTGCAAACTGTTGAAATCTTCAGTTAATATATACTAAATTGATCTTCTGTATATAAAGATAATTGAAAATGAATCTTGATGTGAATGGAATGGGAGAAGGAGTGGGAGAGGGGAGGGTTGTGGGTGGGAGAGAAGTTATAGGAGGGAAAAGCCATTGTAATCCACAAACTGTACTTTGGAAAATCATATTTACTAAATAAAAGTTTTTAAAAAAATGGCTCCATTTGTTTAAATTCTTCCTTCCCATACTTTAAAACTTGCTTCCATTTCTTCTCACCATATTCATTCCATATTCTTGCAATCCTGTATCTGTTTTTACAATCTGGCTACTCCACTCCAGTTCTTCAGGAAAATGAACACAAAGACACAGAATGATGTTTCTATTGTTTCTAAGTCTATGTTGGAGTTTAAGTTGGGATCTTTGGCATCACAGCTGAGTTTAAGGAAGTACAGAAACCAAGAACTCGGGAAAGGAAATTAGTTTTCAAAGAGCGCAGAACAAGAAAGTGTGGATATACCACATTGAAAGAGAAAACTTACCTCTGGCTTTCTGTTTCCATTGTATTGTTCTAATTGAGTTTCCATTTCCTGACACAGCTTAAGATTTTTGCTTCAGAAAAACACATGATTCTTCATGAAATATGTCCCATTTTTCTGGATACTTTGGTTTCCACATCTGCTAGAAAGTCTGTGACCAAGTTCACCCTGATGGACAAAATGGTTTCCATTGACCATCACTTTTCAGTTAAGTAAAGAATTTTCATTTCAATGTGACTTTTCACTGAATGTGTATATTAAGTATGCATTTCCTCACTAGGTTGCAATTTTCAGATTGTAATTTTCATTTCTTTCTATTCCCTTGAAGCTCTTATTCAAGATAGATGATCTCTGGATACTTGTTGAGTGAATAAATAAGTAAATAGTTGACTCTTCTTTATTAATGTTTAGAAAGATGATAATAGCAAGAAACTCTGAAATCTTTGGACTCAAAAAGAATAAGCCATGAGGAATGGAGAAGCCTAAATAGGAGAAATACTGGTGGTGCTTCCTCTTCACAGAAGATCAGAGGATGAGCCATGGAGTGAGCCACTGCTCAGATCAGAACCTGAGGCAGGTGCAAGTGGTCTTCCAATGCTCCAGCATCCTCCTTCATTTTCCCTTTGCCCTTCCAGTGACCTTCAGTAGGTACCAAAATAAATCCCAACAGAAATAAATTATATTTATGTTTTAAATATGGGGAAGTGTATTCAGACTCAAACATTGTTTTAGCAGTAACCTCACTACCTGCAATCTGAAGAACATCACATTCATTTATTTTGTTTTTCCTTGCTCTGCGTATTTCTGGAAATGTGGTTTCTCTTTAGAATAACTCTAGGGTGGAAACATGTGAGCATTCTCAAGTTGTTAAAACAACCACTAGTCCTCACATTCAAAAGGGGCAAATAGAAAAGGTGACTTCTATTTCAACAAGCTAGGAAAATAATATTTAGGGGAAGAAAATAAGAGGGAAGACGCCTCAATACACTTGCAAAAAATGCTTAAAGGTGATCCAACCCTTTGCTCTTAAAAGTTTGGCTATCTAAAGAGAAACATCATGGAGCCACACTTTCAGTTGGCTAAATATGTTTTTAAGACACTAAGCTACTCATTTACAGATTTCTGCTTAAAATTTCAACCACATTTTAAACACAAAACTTTGTCGTCCATTAGTTAACAAGATGTCACCAAAGAAAATACTGCTGCATAGGGTGTTCCTCTTAAGACACTTGGAAACATTAGACTGTAGTTGATTCCCCCACCCGCTACAGTGACCCTTTGGGTTACAAAGCACTGGTTTGCTAATGGTTGGTTTCAGGCTACAGTGTCCCACAAACTGTCATATTCTTTTTCTATGGTCTGTGAATGATATGCCTTAAGAAATCATGGCTGATATTTTTTCATCTTCCTCCCTAATTTTCTCACTAAAATGTTTAATTAGTGAAAAGGCAGCATATTTATAGATATAATAAAACAGTAGAAGAAAAAATGTTTTAAATACATGCACACTATGTTATATTGGGATATATACACACCTATGCAAATACACTCACATATTTATTTATTTAAACGACACTTTAAATTCACAGAATTGTGATTCAGAAAGCTGTGCAGTTGTGCTTCTCTGGGCCATGATGAATGTGAGCTAATACCCAGGCAACAAATTCCTCCAGATGTTCCAAAGTAGAAGGAATACATGCACACAAGAATTATGAAAAGTGATGTTCAATGTTACATTGATTTAATTTAAGATCTATGAAGTGAAACATATTGAAGGTCTACAATAGCAGATACAGATATACTCATGAAATTTACAAGCACTCTCATTTTTCACAAAAACCTTAAAATGGATGTCATCATCCCTATTTTACAAATGTGGAAACTGATAAATCAGCTAAAATTAGAGGGTTTTGAAAATTATTTATTTGAGAAAGAGAGAGAGGGAGGGAGAAAGAGAGAGAGAGAGAGAGAGAGAGAGAGAGAGAGAGAGAGAATCTCCCAGTGCAAACTGTGGTTTGCTTCTCCAAATGCCTGCAACAGCCCAGTCTGAACTAGATTTAAGCCAGGAGCCTGAAAATCAATCTAGGTCCCTCATGTGGGTGGCAGGGGCCCAAGTAGCTGATCCATCACATGTTGTCTTCTAAGGCATACATTAGCAGGAAGCTAGAAACAGGAGCAGATCCAGGTGTGTCAAATCATGACACACCAATATGGGGTGTGGGTGTTCCAAGTGGCATCTTAATCTTTGTGTTAAACGTCTGCCACATGAGTTTTAATTATAATAAATATGTACTCATGTGAATAGTTATACCAACAATTTCTAAATTTGTGATTTGATTTTTTGCATGATTTCAATGTTTATTGTGTAATGAAAATTAGTGATGCAATATTATGAATGGCAATATCAATGCTCTCTATTTTTTTTTTTGTTTCCAAAGTCTCTAGTAAGAATTCTCCAATCAGAAGTCAAAAAAGATTACAAATGAAAGTAGTGGAATCAGAATAAAGGAAAAGGTAATATTTCTGGACATTTATATTAAGCTGTGAAAATTAATGATGATAAATAATGTGAGAAAAATGCTTAATAGTGTGATTCAGTAAATCATGCTGTAGATAAAGATAATCAAACACAAAAGTTAATTTAAATTGAGAAAAGCATTATGTTTTACTACATTTATTAATAGATTCCGGTTAACAGAAGCTATCAGTAAGAATTAGCCACCTAAATAACCAGCGATGTAAAATCTTAGGATAGGGGCCAAACTGTTTTTGTTAGTTACACCTGGAAAGTTTTACTCCCTTTCTATGCTATCAAGAGTTAAAATAAAGAATAAGATCTCTAATATCACACATATTTACAGCAGATATATTTTCCAAGATCAACCTCTAGTTCTAGCAGAATTTTTGGATCTCAGTACAAGTCTAACAGAAATTTTCCTATTGTAAAATTCTTTTAACACACAAATAAATTCATTTAACTAATACAGTTGAGAGGGAAAGATTCAAATGGAAGTGATTCATTTTCAATATTATGTAATGCTGAACAGGAAGTGTAAAAAAACCGAATTGAATAGAATTCTATAAATGCCTTCCAAGTTATATATATGCTCAAGTAAAAAAACAGACCCATGGACTTATGTCAGTCTTTGGCAGGACTTATTTATCAGACTTGCCCCAAATGGTGGAGTTAGAAATGTGCTAGGGGATTCCAATACAATCCCATCAAGGTGGCATGTACCAATGCCATCTCACTAGTCGAAGTGATCAATTTCAGGTCACAATAGACCATAATGATAGGTCTAAGAGTCAAGGGATCACATAAACAAGACTAGTGTCTGATAATACTAACTGATAGAATTAAAAAGTGAGAGAACGATCCAACATGGGAAGCAGGATACACAGCAGATTCATAGAATGGCAGATGTCCTAAATAGCACTCTGGCCTTGGAATCAGCCCTTAAGGCATTCAGATCTGGCTAAAAAGCCCATGAGAGTATTTCAGGCATGGAAAGCCAAGACACTCTGGAAAAAAAAAAAAAGGACCTAAATGAAAGATCTCTGCAAGTGAGATCCCAGTAGAAAGAATGGAGGTACCTTTCCCTGGGGAGGAGAGAACTTCCACTTTGACTAAGACTTTGTCTAACTAAGATTGGAGTCAGCGAACTCAAAAGGCTTCCATAGCCTTGGCAACTCATGACTAGAGCCTAGGGTGATTACTGATGCCATAAACAAGAGTGTGAAAATATATTTTAAAGGGTATATGTAAACTTCGGTTTCATTAAAAAGATGTTTCTTGGCAAACAATTTTTATGATAGAGAACATTAAATTTTAACATTATACAACATCAGAGGGACAGGTGTGTAATTATTATTTCAGAAAAATAGACTTAATTGGTTTTGATTTTTAAGAGAAAATTTTTTATTCAATCTGAAATTTTTGGTTTTTAATTAGTGTTGAGTCCACAGTACAAATCAGCCCATTATGGACTATTTATACTTTAATTTTTATCTAATTTAATTCATAGTTATTGATGTGATCAATGACATATTAGGATTAAACCTAACTTTCCCTTTGTACCATTTTTTATATCTTTCTATCTCTTTTTTTAGTCTATCTTGGATTAATCAAGGATTTTTTATATTTTATATTTTCCTCATCTATAAGTCATAGAGTTAAAATGTGTCTCTTTGTTGTAGTAAACTCTGGTAATTTAACCCCTTCCCAACTGGTGTTAGAAATCTGGGACACTTGAAATTCATTCATTCCTTTGTCTTTTGTAATATAGTCATGTATATTTATTTTACATATTTTGGACTTAGTAAGATATTGTTGGCATTATTTTTAGTCAATATTAATTTCATTTGTTTGCATATTTCATCCTTTCCCTTACTCTTCAGGAAATATTTCCTGAATTTTCATGTGGTCTTCTGAATCAATTGTCCTTATTGAAGAACACCTTTTTTAGTGCAGGTCTGATGGTGAAAACTTCTCACCTATGGTGTGTCTGGAATGTCTATTTCATTTTCACCTTTGAAAAACGTTTCTACTCAACACTGAATTTGAAGTTAGAAATTATTTTCTTCTCGTGCCTTAAAAATGTTATTTTATTGTTTCTGTATTCCATCATTTCTGCTGAGAAATTATGTGTCAGTCTTACTGATGATTCTTTGAATTAGTGTATTTTTCATCCTCTGGTTGATTTTAAGATTGTACGTTTGTCATTGATTTTCATGGCATTACCCTGATGTGCCTCAGTGTGGTTTTCTTTATATTTAGTCCTATTATTTAGGGATTTCTTGAATCTGTGACTTTATGTCTTTTGTCAGTTTTGGAAGTTGATCAGGTGTTTTCAAATACTGCTTCTGCCTTATTCTCTCTTCTTTCTTTCAGGACTTAAAATGCATAAATGGAAGAAATTTGTAACATTCTCTTCTTTTTTCTTATTGTGTTTCTTATTTTCTTATTGTGTAAGTCTCGAAACTTACTACTAAACTATATTCCCTTTCATCAATTCAAAGATACTTCAAAAAGTTCGTGGAAATGTCATTAAAAATGTTTATTTTTAATGACTGCCAAAGTTGAGTACCTGTAACTGCATCCAGGTCTCCCATGTGGATGACAAGGTTCCAAGCACTCAGGCCATCCTCCACTGCCCATTAGCAGAGAACTGGATCAGAAGTGGAACAGCTGGGACTCAAACTGTCATTCAAATAGGAACCTGACATTGTGGGTAGTGGCTTAACCCACTGTGGCTTAACCCACTGAGCCACAACACCAGTCCCAAAAGATGTTTATTTTAATGCCAAAAAATTTAAATCCATGCACTGTTTTTTTATAATATGTGTTTCCCATGAACTTTTGAAAACTCTTTGAATTCTCTTCAGCTGTGTCTATTAAGTTGTTAATGCAATGTATTGTGATTTTAATTTCAGTTATTGTGTTTTTAGTTTTTGAGTTAATATTTGAATCCTTTTTATAAGTTTCTGGGATCTGATAAAATTCTTTATATTTTTTGACTACATTAATAATTGTTGATTTAAGTCTACATGTGATATCTGCAATATCTAGGCCACTTAAAAGTCTGCTTCCATTCTCTAATTTTTTCTTGGTCTTGTTACTTGGTATAACATAACTATGTTGACATATTAGGTGTTGTTTAGGGGAAAATGTAGGAGCTCTGAATGCCATTATAATCCCATAGAGAGGAGGCAAATGAGGTAGTTGAATTACCTAAGTGAAGTTTTATTCTGTAGGTGAACATTCTGTAAACATTCTGCTTCACCATTCTTTTCTCTCAGTATGCAAATTAGCATCCTTTTCCAGACAGATCCACATTCTCTTTAGGGAAGAGATTCAGGTGTGAATTTGGCCCTGCAAGGTGAACACCCAGTTGCTTCCTTTACTCTGTGCTGACATACTCATGCAGCTCATATCAGGGGTGTTGTTGCTTACTGTAGGTCACAGCTCATTCCTCTTGTAGACACCCCAGAAGGAAAGTGTCTCCCCTTACCGCAAATCATACTCACTTCCTGAATGTAGCTTATATCCAAAAGCTCCTCAACTTCCAACTTTGCTGGGAGTGCAAAATTGTAGATTCCACCTGACTTAATTCAGGGCAAGACCCAGCTTCAGAGCTCCCAAGGAGTCATCGTGGGCGACCTGGGGAGTTTGTTATAAATGAGTCACAGCTCAGCTTCCCTTATCTGCACAATTCTGCTTCCCCCTCCACTTACAGAGATTGCTGGTGAAGGCTTTCATCATCTGGGTAGGGGTGGGCAGTCCAGCGAAATTACTTAATCAATCTACTGTCATCAATTGTCCAATGGCTCACACCTGCTCTTTGCTTGTCCTGATTTTGAACTCAGAGATCCTTCAGGACTTCCTTAAATCTTATTTTCTTTCATTGTTTTCTATTCAGATCAATCCTGTCTGTGCCAATCTTCTACATGTTTCTTTGAATTCCTGACCAACTAATAGCATTAATTTTCAATGGTATGGTTATTATTCATTCCTTTTGTGGAAAAAAAAATCTGTTCACATTTAGTGAAACTTTGGGATGGGGCTGGCTCTGTAGCGTAGTGGGTAAAGACACCGCCTGCAGTGCCAGCATCCCATACGGGCGCCGGTTCAAGTCCCTGCTGCTCTGTTTCTGATTCAGCTCTCTGCTATGGCCTGGGAAAGCGGTGGAAGATGGCTCAAGTCCTTAGGCCCCTGCACCCGCATGGGAGACCCAGAGGAAACTTCTGGCTCCTGGCTTCGGATTGGCGCAGCTCCCGCCATTGCGGCCAATTGGGGAGTGAACCAGCAGATGGAAGACCTCTCTTTCTCTCTGCCTCTCCTCCTCTCTCTGTATACCTCTGACTTCCAAATAAATAAATAAATCTTAAAAAAGAAACTTTGATGAGAAATAAGAAAGACAAATGTGTTTAGTCCCTCAACAGAGATAAATGTCATTATGCCATATCTTGCACTAGAACTGTCCTTTGTGAATTTTTTTCCTATAAATATTGAGGTTGTGTGGTAACACCAAGAGGTCCTGTAGAGTTTTAGATAAAGGTCTCATTAAATGTTTCAAGGTATTGACTTTTCCATCTCACTTGATTAATGTTTTAAACTGTGTTATTTAGGAAATTAAAAATGAAAAATTCATCATATACTTAATTATTTATACTATTTTATCTTGTCACAACGTCAAAATAAATATACTTCAATAATTTCCACTAAACAGTCTACTAATATGTTTGATGAGAAACTATTCTACACATATTTATTTTTTTTTAACTTTTATTTAATGAATATAAATTTCCAGTGTACAGCTTATGGATTACAATGGCTTCCCCCTCCCATAACTTCCCTCCAACCCACAACCCTCCCCTCTCCCGCTCCCTCTCCCCTTCCATTCACATCAAGATTCATTTTCAATTCTCTTTATATACAGAAGATCAAGTTAGTATAAAGATTTCAACAGTTTGCACCCACATAGAAACACAAAGTGAAACACACTGTTTGAGTACTAGTTATAGTATTAAATCACAATGTACAGCACATTAAGGACAGAGATCCCACATGAGGAGCAAGTGCACAGTGGCTCTTGTTGTTGACCCAACAAATTGACACTCTAGTTTATGGCGCCAGAAACCACCCTAGGCTGTCGTCATGAGTTGCCAAGGCTATGGAAGCCTTCCAAGTTTGCCGATTCTGATCATATTTAGACAAGGTCATAAAAGACAGAGTGAGGATAGTAACCAATGATGCTAAGAGTGGCATTTACCAGGTTTGAACAATTATACAGCATTAAGTGGGGAAGAGGACCATCAGTACACACAGGTTGGAAGTAGAGCCATTGGTGGTAGAGTAGAGGTTATGATTACAAAGGAATGAGGCCCAAGTGTGCTAGACAGGGTCTAGAACAAAGGACAGAGTCATTATTAGAGGAGCTAAGAAAGGTGCTGTCTAAGCTACAATTAAGTTTTCTGATTGAGAGGCAAATAGAACCTGATAGAAGGGGCTTGATAATAATCTGGTGGGCTTTAGGCCTTGTAAGTTAAGAGGCCCAGACCTATCTATCTCTTCACATGGGGTATGTCCTAAGGGAGGTGTGAACCTCCTAGGGGAAGGCACTCTGTTGACTTTCATTACTTGGCTGGCCTGGGAGGAGAGCTGGCCAGGTAAAGGCAGGGGGCATCTCTAACAACAAATTTACAGTTCTGCCTGCAATGTTGCTGACCCTACTTGGCCGTCCCCTCAGCTGCAGTGGTCACTTTGGAAGTTGGGCTGAGTGAAGGGCTTTTCAGCTTAGAGCCAATAAGATCTGTGGCTCTGACCTGGGCATCCTTCGACTCCAGGGCAGGTCCATTTCCAGTGATCCAACTCTTGGCAGAGCTGCCAGGGCTCTTCACAAGCTGACTTCTGCTGAAGCCCAGGCTTACCACATTGAAAGCCACTGCAGTGGACTGGCCTGTTGGGTCTCCTTGAGGGCAGATCACAATACAGATCAGCCATTAATAGGCCTGCCACCCATTGCTTCTGATGCCTAGCTTTCTTTTCCTCCTGGTTTGTGTTCAAGCAGACCAGAGGATGCAAGTCAAGGGAGTGCCCGTGTCCCATCTCTAATCTTCGGTGGCCTGAACTACAAGTCTATAGTCACAGGCATGTTCTGTAGTAGTTTTTCTAAGGTAGACAATGCCCATGAGGAAAATTATATTCTCACTTTAAAACTTTCTTTCCCTTTGGTCTGAAAGGGAGGTTTTTTCTACTTACTGTATACTTCGCTGATGGCGAAGTGAATCTAGCTATGAGATTATTATTTAAATTCTTATTTTGGCTATGCTATTACAGAAAATTGTTAGCCATCTCTTTTATAAGGTCTAAAGATTAAATTGTGTGTCCTACAGATTCCTTCATAATAGAATTAGTTTCCTACCTTGAAGAGAATAGAGAAATGAAAGAACAAGTTGGGCTTAGAATAGAGAAATGAGGGAGCAAGTCCTAGATCGCTTGCTGACAATAGCAATATTACATGAATACTTAGCAAACCGTTTCAACCATTAGATAACAACTTAAGAAAACATTTACCAGAAGGTCCAATGCCTTCTATAAATTTTAAGAATCATGTATTTGAAAACACCTCTTAAATATCTAACATGGTGTAGTTTGTTTAGCCAGTAAACTTAAGCACAACCATATAAAATGTTTTTAGTTTCTTTCTACTAACACGTTTAAAACATATGATACACAGATTCAGGTCCCACAAATTAAAATGTATCTTTGATTGATTTTAGCAGCTTAAATTTATGGACAATCTTATCTATAAGCCATTTAAAATAAAACTCTTAATAAAATTTCCCCATGTGGACATACAATATGTACACACATATAACATAGCATAATAGACCAATATAGCAATTTTAATAATAGCTTTTAAAATCTTTAACTCTTTTTGTAGATTGACAATTGATTTGAATTGCTTTTTGTTTTTAGATTACTTTAACACATTGCTTTAACAGGGCATCAGAGTTTAATTCTATGTCAAAGAGAAATTGAGCTTCCTATGATCTTTTGCTGTGAGGTTTCCTTCCTTTACCTTCTTTCATATTGGTGACCATGTTTCTGTGTTTCTGTGTGTAACACATCTTTAAGCATCTTTTGCAGGGCAGGATGAGTGGCAACAAATTCTTTCAGTTTCTGTTTGCTATGAAAAGTCTTAATTTCACCTTCATTCACAAATGAGAGCTTTGCAGGATATAATATTCTGGGCTGGCAGTTTTTCTCTCTTAGTACCTGGGCTATGTCTCGCCATTCCCTTCTAGCTTGTAGGGTTTCTGATGAGAAGTCTGCTGTGAGTCTAATTGGAGATCCTCTGAGAGTAATCTGACGTTTCTCTCTTGCACCTTTTAGAATCTTTTCTTTATGTTTCACTGTGGTGAGTTTGATTACAACATGTCGTGGTGAGGATCTCTTTTGGTCATGTTTATTAGGGGTTCTATAAGCTTCCTGTACTAAGATGCCTCTTTCCTTTTCCAAACCTGGGAAATTTTCTGCTAGTATCTCACTGAAAATGCCTTCTAATCCTTTCTCCTTCTCCATGCCTTCAGGAACTCCTAGAACCCGAATGTTAGGTTTTTTAATAGTATCCTGTAGATTCCCGACAATATTTTTTAGATTTCTAATTTCCTCTTCTTTTCTTTGGTTTGCCTGTTTCCTTTCCTGTTCTCTGTCTTCTAAGTCTGCTATTCTCTCTTCTGCTTCACCCATCCTGTTTTTAAGGCTCTCTAATGTGTTTGTCATTTGATCTATTGAGTTCTTCATTTCATTGTGGTTTTTTGTCACTATCACAGTTTCATGTTCTACTAGTTGTTTCGTTTCATTTTGATTCCTCCTTAATATTTCATTTTCATGAGAGAGATTTTCTATCTTGTCCATTAAGGATTTCTGTAGTTGAAGAATTTGTTTTTGAGAACTTCTTAATGTTCTTATCAATTTTTTGAGATCCGCTTCTTGCATTTCTTCGATCTCATCATCTTCATAATCTTGAATTGGGGTGTCTTTCATTTGGGGGCATCATAGTGTCTTCCTTGTTCTTGTTAGCTTGGTTTTTGCGTTTGTTGTTTGGCATGTTGGAGATATTTGGTTTCTTCACTGTGTTGTTTTTTCTTGTTACACTATGGCTCTATATTAAGTGGACTGTCTGCTTTCAGTGGAGCCTTAGAGGCTTGAGATGAGTGTGGACTGAGAGCTGTGTTTGGTTCCTCAGGGTTGAGGGTGTGTCAAAGAGGACACTCCCAGGTTAGGCGTGGTAAATCTCTCTTTCTTTTCTTTTTTTTTTTTTTTTTGATTTAAAAGGGAAGTAATTCCTCACAGCTGAACGTAATTGGAGGTAGTTAGCAGGCGAATGATATACCCACAGGAGCCAGAGATCAGAAGCTCTTTCCCAAGGACCACACAGGGAATCTCTGCTGCCCTCAGTGTGGGCTCCAATTCTCCTGCAGTCTCCCACTGGGTTGCCAAGTTAGATGCTAATCTCCTGTTATTTCACCTCTCCCCCCAGAGTCAGGTTTTTCTGCTAGGCTCAGGGCCAGTGCAGAGCTGAGGTCGCCCTGCTTATGACGTATGTCCAAAATGGCGCCTGCTCTTTGTCTTGCTCACCTTTGAGGGGTGAGTGGAGAGAGAGAAACTCGTGTCCGTATCGGTCACTTTTTTTTTTTTTTTCCTCTCTCTATTCTAGTTAGCCTGGTGAGCTTTTCCCCACGTAGTTTCAAGCCTCGTTCCCTCTAGTCTCCTCTTTCTGCTTGCCCGCTGGTGTCTCAGGCTATTGAGGTTCGGCTCACCTCGCGTTCCAGCGCTGGTGCGTTGAGTCTGCCGCTGGTGTCCCGAACTTGGGCTTCCACGCTCTCCACGCAGGTCCACTGTGAATCACTAGTTCCAGAAGAGTTTCCGCTGCTGTTTCTTCCCCTACTCTTCCTTGACCCTGCAGTATCTCCACTTTTATTAACCTGTGTGTCTTGCTGAACTATCAATGTGCTCCCTTCCTATTCCGCCATCTTGCCACTCCCTATTCTATACATATTTAAATATTTATATCTTTTTTCTTGCACTTAAGTGTACATATTTTCCATTTTTCCTCTAAAATTAGTGGGTATTAATTATGTAATCACAAGAATTTCAAAAGTCACTTTTGAAATATCATACGGAGTGAAATATCAAATTTCAGTTGTTTAAAAATTCTGTGGAAGCAATAGATTTCTGGTGACATGACCTGAAATATGCATAAAACTGAGGCTGTCTACAGATGGACAATTACCCCATCTTTCAAATGTTTTCTCTGAAAAACAGATGATCTCCTCTGGGCACTTGAGTAAAGCTACACAGTGGACAAGTCATGCCTGATGGCATTTGGTCCACCTGAAAGTTGTTTATGTGTGAGTGTACTTTTCATCCAATCATCACACATCCACATTTAGATGTGGTCAACATTTCTTCATTTTCTTGGCCAGGAGGTTCAGAGTGGTTAGCCACTGGGGTTCCCTTGGGTTGAGTCAAAGCTTAATGGATATGGAGTCCTAGATTTGTTTGGATTAACAGCAATTTTAAAGAAATGATTATGGTTTTAAAAGACTTTTAGTCCACAAGTTCACCAAATGGCAGCTTATAGCATTAGAGAAACTCTATAGAGAATCTTTAATTTCTGGGAGGACAAAATTGTAATGGATCCAGTTAAATGCGAAATAAAACCGCCAAATGACTATTTAAGCTGTCTTTCAGTTTAATGTCATCTATCTTGATTTCTAATCACATTGAATAAATGTAATTATTTAGATCCTGGAATCAAGAGTATATAAGCGTTTCTCCTGACTGTAATTATCTCAGAGATTTAACTTGTTCCCTGTCACTTTTTAACTGTTAAAGTTAGGACTATGCTGTCAGCAGAGAAGGGAATTTTCTGAATTATCTTTCTTCTGATCATCACATATCCATATTCAGATATATTCAACATTTGTTCATTTTTGAGTGGAATATCAATATTAATATCAACTCTACTTTAAATTTGCTTTATATAAATCTACCAGATAAATTTCTGGATTTAGACTGAATCCTGTCTACCTTTACAAAATTCTTGGCTTTTGTCATTCTAGTGTTTTTGTTGGTTCTTCCTGAAAGCTATAATCAATGTTGGATTTACCCAGCAGCTATGCTAAACACATCCTTACAACACGAGCAGGGTGAAGTCACCCAAACCGTTTTTTTGGAGGAAAAGATATGCTGGTTCAAATTTTGTTTAAAATGCCTTAAAACTAACATCATGGATAGGATCCAAGATGACTGAATAGTGAGAAGCTGCATTGACCTCCACCACAGAAAGATACTGGAAAAACAAAATAAGAGCCCAGGGGACTGATTGAGAGAAATGTTCATGGAGAAATGACAGAACACAGATTCCATAGGGCAGCTAGGAGAGAGAACAAACAAGCTGCCATTACCAGTTGTGCCAACAGGCACACCTACATCCATGCTACCAGCTCCCAGCTGGGAAGCATCACCTTGGCAAGAGAATGCACAAAGATGCCACAGCATTCACTTCTGGCAGCTTTAACTGAGAAAGAATTCCACAGTTCCCACAGACTTCAATTTCAGCCTGGAGAGCTGACCGGGATCTGAGAAAGTACTTTGCTTCAAAAAAAGCCATGTTGCTTCCCTCCCACCTACCCACCAAAGTGCCAGACTCAATTTGCTGTGGTCGTTGCTGCTGGACTCTCATCGACTCAGTGACAGCAGGCAGTCCTGCTACTACTGGAGGCTGCTGGATCCAGAGACAAGGCGGTTTACAGGGTGGAGAGCTGACCCTCTGTGCCCAGTTATTTTGAGAGTTCTGGACATAAGCCTCAGAGCTGGGAAGGTTGTGGATTGTGGCTGGGTTTTTGTGTATCTACCAAGTCTGACTGTGGAGACACTGAGGTCCTTGCACACTGGGGATAGATATCACAGTGTGATTGGGGGACACAATGTAGAGTGAGTCCGTTCTCTGGATATGGCACATGCCTGGGTGAACGCATGCACTGGCCCCATGGACTCACTCTGAGCTGTGAAACACCTAGATCACACAGGCACAGAGGAAGGCTGGGACTTTGGACACACCAGCTAAATGCAACATTCTCTCACCTACTGACTGTAGCCAGAGGTGCTCCATCATGCCTATCTTGGGTGTCACTCTGGACCCTTGTGCCACCCATCAATGGTGATTAGAATTCCCTGGTCCAACCCAGCACACAGCACACAGCACACAGTCCTACCCAGCACACAAAGATCAAGTGTAAGTCTTAGGTGCCCCACTGAGCCCCAGAGACAAATCTCTGGAAACAAAGCCTTGAATAAAAAAAATCCACCAGAAGAAATAGAAACAAGAGATCCATCTAGATGCACAAAAATTAATGTAGAAATGTAAGAAACAAGAACAAGGAAGGCATTATAACTCCCTGAAATGAACACAATAATACATTAATATTGGACTGTGAAGAAGGGGAGAATGACAAAATGCCTGAAAAGGAATTCAAGAGAATGATTGCAAGGTTGGCCAAAAAATAGAAACAGTTAAATGGAATAGGAAATCAGGAGATGACATGGATCAGAAATTCTGCAGAGAGATAGAAATATATGAAAAATCAACAGAAATGTTAGAAATGAAGTATTCAATAAGTCCAATAAAAATATAGTTGGAAGCCTGAACAAAAGACCGGACAAGGCAGAAGAAAGAATATCTGATCTAGAATAGAGGATTTTTGAAATATCTCAGTCAGAAAATAGAAGATGAGGAGGAAAAAGAAAGAATGAAAACAGTGCAGGATCTCTGGGATGAACAAATACGAGTCTTAGGGGTTCCTGAGGAATAGGGACAAATAATGGCTTAGAAAACCTATTAAATGAAATAAATGCAGAATTTCCCCCAATGTGGTAAAAGATAAGGACATCGAAATAAAGGAAGTGTATAGAACCCCAAATAGGCATGATCAGGAAAGATCCTCACCATGACACAATGTGGTCAGACTTTCAAAAATAAAACATAAAGAGCATATCCTAAAATTTGCAAGAGAGAAATGACAGCTCCCATCAAATTGATAGCAGATTTCTCAACAGAAATGCTATAAGCTAGGAGAGAATGTGAAAAAATAGTCCAAACTCAAAAAAATAAAAAATTGCCCAACCCAAAAAAGCTTTCACTCATAAATGAGGGTGAAGTACAACCCTTGTAAGACAATTAAAAATTGGAATAATTTGTTACTACCCAATCAACTTTAATAATAATAATTAATGAAATATTACACAGAGAAAGACAATCAGCATCATGAAAGAATTCTGAGGCAGAAAACCTCTGATAAAAAAAAAAGGAGATTGAAAACAAACAATGGGAATATTTATAGGAACATTGTGGGACCAATACTTATCAATAAAAATCTTGAATGTAAATGGACTACATTCCTCAATTAAAAGATACAGAGTGGTTGAATGGATTTAAAAAAAAAAAAACAAGACAGATCTTTATGGTGTCTGCAAGAAACATACTTCACCAACAAAGTGAATTGAAGGATGGAAAAAATATTCCATGCAAATGGAAATCAAGAGTTCAGGAATAGCTATACTGCTGTCAGACAAAATAAGCTCTGAGACAAAGACTATCAAAAGATACAAAGAATACCATTATGTAATAACTAGGGAATCAATTCAACCAGAAGACATGATTTTAACAAATGTATATGCACGCAGGGCACTCAGTTTTATAAAGCAAATGTAATGGCTCTAAAGGGAGACGTAAGTTCTAATACAATAATAATGGGGAACCTCAACACCTCAGTTTCATCAATGACCACATTGACTAAACGAAACAACCAAGTAAGAAGTAGCAGAACTAATCTGTACTATAGACCAAATGGATCTAACATTTATCTGCAGAACATCCCATCCTACCGCTGCAGAACAGGCATTCTTTTATCATTGCTTAAAATATTCTCTAGGATAGACCATACACCAGGCCACAAAACAAGTCTCAACAAATGTAAAAACTAAAGTCATACATTTATCTTTTCTGATCACAATGGAATGAAGCTAGGTATTTCCACAAAATGAGCTCTAGAAAATATACAAACACATGGAGACTGAAAAATATGCACTTGAATGAATATCGAGTCATAGAAGTAATCAAAAAGGAAATTAAAAATGTATTTAAATTAATGAAAATTAAAGCAAAAACATATCAAAGTTTATGGAATACAACAAAAGCAGTGTTAAGAGGAAAGTTTACAGCAATAAGTAGTTACATATAAAATTGGAAAAGTATCAAATAAATGACCTAACAATTTGTCTGGATAACATATAAAAAGAAGAGCAAACCAAGTCTCAGAGGAAGCCACAACAATACAAAAGTTGTACTTTGTAAATTCACATTTATGAAATAAAAAAGAAAAAAAAGAAATAATAAAAATTGGAGAAGAAATAAACCAAATAGAAATAAAAAAAAAACTATGCAAGAGGTCATTGAAATGAAGAGCTGTCTCTTTGATAAAGTAAACAATATTTATGAACCATTGGATTAACTAACAAAAAAGTGATAATAACCAAATTAATTAAGTCAGAGATGAACAATATGTTACAATTGATATCACAGAAATACAAAGACTCATTAGGAATTATTACAAACAGCTATGTGGAAATCTAAACAAAATAGATACATTCTGGAAATACATAATTTATGAAAGTGAAAACAAAGACATAGAAAATCTAAATAAACCAATAACCAAAGCAGAGATTGATTCAGTTATAAAGGGCTTCCCCAACAAAGAAAAACCCATGACTAGCTGGCTTCACTGCTGAATTCTACCAAACTTTTAAGGAAGTACTAATGCCAATTCTTCTTAAATGATTCAAAACAATTGAAACAGAGGGAATCCTACCAAATTAATTCTATGAGGTCAGTATCTCCTTACTTCCAAAACCAGAGAAGATACAACAACAAAAAAGAAAATTATAGCCCAGTTCACCTGATCAACATAGTATTAGCAAATTAACACAGATGCAAAAATTATCAACATATCATACCATAAGATCATTCACAAATCAAGTGGGATTTATCCCAGGGATGCAGTATAATTTAACATATGCAAATCAGTAAATGTGATGCATCGCACAAACAAAATGAAGAATAAAACCATATCATCATCTCCATAGATGCAGAGAAAGCACTTGGCAATATATGGCATTCCTTCATGATAAAAAGTTTTTAAAAATTGCATATACAAGGAACGTAATTCAACACAATCAAGGATATATTTGGCAAACCCACAGCATCACACTGAATGGGAAAAACATGGAAGCATTTCCACTAAGATCCAGAACAAGAAAAGGATGCTTACTCTTACCACCATTACTCAATATAGTTCTGGAAGTTTTAACCCAAATCATTAGGCAAGAAAAATAAATCAAAGGGATACAAATTAACAGCAGGAAGTCATATTATTCCTGTGTGCCAACATCATTGTCCTTTAAATAAGAAAAACAAAGGACTCCACCAAAAGACTGTAGAACACATAAGAGAATTCAGTAAAGTTGCAGGTTATAAAATCAACAGAGCAAAAACCAATAGAATTCTTATACACCAACAAGATCCTGGCTGAAAATGAATTTATACAAATAGTTCCATTAACAAAAGCTACAACAATTTTGAAATATCTTGATATGAATTTTGCCAAGGGTGTGAAAGAGCTCTACAATGAACATTACAAAACACTGATGAAAGAAATGGAAGATGCAAAAAATGAAATATCTTCCATGTTCATGGATTGGGATATTTAATATCATCAAAACATACTCAAATTAATTTATAGAATTATGCCCTCCCAATCAAAATTCCAAAGACATTCTTTACAGATCTAGAAAAAATCCTAAAATTCATATGAAAACACAAAAGACCCCAAATAGCCAAAGCAAAATTAAACAAACAAAAAAACAAAGCAAGAAGCATCACAATACCAGATATTAAGACATGGTGCCACAGGGCTGTTATAATCAAAATGGCCTGGTACTGGTACAAAAACAGACATGTGGATCAATGGAACAGAATAAAAACCCATAAATTAATCCATGCATCTACAACTACCTAATATTGACAAGAAGCTAAAATGACTCTGTGGAAAAAGGACAGTCTTCAAAAACTGGTGTTGGGGAAACTGGATTTCCAACACAACCCCTACCTTACATCTTACACAAAATAAATTCAAAATGGATCAAGGGTCTGAACTTAAAACGTGAAATTATCAAATTGCTAGTAGAAAACATAGGGGAAATGCTGTAAGACATTGGTCTAGGCAAACCAGTACAACCATTTCCCACGTCACAATAACCATTTTTTAAAAAACACTTATTTTGAAAGGTAGAGTAACAGAGGGAGAGGTAAGATTCCAGAAGCAGGGCTGGTGCTGTGGCACAGCAGGTTAAAGCCCTGGCCTGAAGCACCAGCATCCCATATGGGCGCCGGTTCGAATTCCGGCTGCTCCTCTTCCTATCCTCTGCTGTGGCCTGGGATAGCAGTAGAGGATGGCCCAAGTCCTTGGGCCCCTGCACCTACGTGGGAGACCCGGAAGAAGCTCCTGGCTTCTGCCTTTGGATAGGCACAGCTCCAGCTGTTGCAGCCATCTGGGGAGTGAACCTGCAGATGGAAGACCTCTCTTTGTCTCTACCTCTTTCTGTAACTCAGTCTTTCAAATAAATAAAATAAATCTTTAAAAAAAAAAATCCCAGAAGCATAGACAATTAAAAACAAAAACATACAAATGGAGTTACATCAAGCTAAGAAGATTCTGCATAGCAAAGAAAAATGATTAACAAAATGAAGAGACTAACAACAGAATGGGAGAAAATATTTGTAAACTGCGCATCCAATGAATGATTGATGTCCAGAATATATAAAGAACTTAAGAAACTCAACAACAACAAAATAAATAATCCAACTAAGAAATGGGTTAAATATGTGATCAGGCATTTTTAAAAGGAGGATATATATATATAGCTAACAGACACATAAAAAATGCTCAGAATTGGGACTGGCACTGTGGCATTGTGTGTTAAGCCACTGCCTGCAGTGCCGGCATCCCATGTGGGCACCAGTTCAAGTCCTGGCTGCTCCACTTTGGATCCAACTCTCTGCTATTGCACCTGGGAAAGCAATAGAAAGTGTCCCAAGTGCTTGGGACCCTGCACTCACATGAGAGACATGGAAAAAACTCCTGGCTCCTGGCTTTGAATCAGCTCAGTTCTTGCCATTGGGCCATTGTGGCCATTTGGGAAGTGAACCAGAGGATGAAAGATTTCTCTCTCTCACTCTTCCTCTCACTCTCTCTCTCTCTCTGTAACTCTGCCTTTCAGATAAATAAATAAATCTTTAAAAAGAAGAAGAAAAAATGCTCAGGATCACTAGCCTTTAGGGAAATGTAACTCAAAACCACAATGAGGTATCACCTTCCTCCAGGTTAGTTATTATCTCAAAATCAAAAATAACAAATTCAAGTGAGATTGTGGAGAAAAATGTATCCTAATACACGGTTGGTGGGAATGCAAATTGGTACAATCATTATTTAAATCAATATGAAGATTCTTTAGAAACCTAAAAATAGATCCACCATATGATTCAGGGATCCCATTCCTGGGAATACATTAAAAGTAAATAAAATCAGCATATGAAAGTTACCAGCACTCTCATGTCTATAAAAGCTCAATTCACAATACTAGGACATGGATATGGAATCAATGTCCATCAACTGATGATTGCATAAAGAAAATGTGAGCTATATATATATATATATATAGATATAGATATAGATATAGATATATATACAGATATATATGATGGGTTATTGCCCAGCCACAAAAAGAATGAATTCCTGACATTTGTTAAAGAAATAAATAAATAAAAAGTAAAAACAAAAAAAAGATGCAACTGGAGATCATTATGCTAAGTGCAGATCCACTAAGGCAAATATCACATGTTTTCTCTGATTTGTGGAAGTTAATATAAAAAGAGAGTATAAAAATTGTGTAGATGTCATATCCTTGGGTATTTAGTTACATACAACTTCACTGAATTAGACTAACTAAATGACAATACACACTTGTTTCTCCACATTATGATCACTGTTATGAATCCCTCACTCTGTAATATTAATATTTCTATTTTCAAGAAAATAGGATGTTGTGTATATATGAAAATATCTACATTTGCAGTGAATGAGGCAAAATTTTTAAAAATTAGAAAATTAAAAAAGTTTAAAAAAGGAAATAAACATCACAAAAAAATCAAGTTAGGGAACTGTCATAATTATTTTGTAATTTTAAAAAGGTTTTAATTTCATGTTGGAAGCACCTGAATTTTTTTTCAGAGGTTCTGCAGACTTCTAAGCTTTGCTCTTATTTGTTTCTTTGCTTCAGTTCCTATAAATCTCTTAAGCATCTTCTTTTAATCTTTATTTTAAACAATGATCAATTTATATTTGTACTTTACCACATTAAAGTCATTACTTATGCTTCTATCCTAGTTCTTCCTATGTGATCAGGGAGCATTTCAGAGGAGTGATTGATGAGTTCTGTGTGTGATACAGAAACCAGTTCTCGAGAAAAAGGGTTATGGGTGTCCTCATATGAGTAATTGTGGAGGAAAAGAAGAGGAAATCACATTTGTTTTATAGTTTCAATGTGCCAGGCATTGCCAATTGTCCATCAAACCTGTTTCCTGTTCTTTCTACGCTGAGAATGACATCATATTTCCCAGCCAACCTTATTGTCAGGTGTTGCAAAGTGATTGAATTATAGCTGATAGAAAGAGCATGGATACTATGTTCACTGCTTCTAATTCTGATCATCCTCAAAATGAGACATGCAACACATATGTGTGTGTATGTGTGTGCACATACATAATTACACACCTACACATACATGTATAAAGTTGGGTATCTCTGATTACTTTAATTAACTAGATTTGGCATGCCCTTAATACATCTCATTTTTTTTTTTTACCTATCAAGATGGATTCTCTTTTATAGGTGAGATGGTTGAGGTTCACAAGCTCAGAATCGTCAATTTATCTTAGGTGACTGAATCAGGACTTCACCCAAGTATGTGAGTATGTCTGCACAGTGTGATTATACCTGATGACTATTTATTCCCACTATGTCTTCCAGGAGCCCTGGAATTGGGTGTGTATATATTTATTATAGTCACATAGTCCTGTTGAATTGATCCCTTAATTTTTACATAACGCCCTTCTTCATCTCTTAATAGTTTATGTATTAAAGTCTACTTTATCTGATATTAGAATTACTACACCAGCTCTTTTTTTATTTCTGTTAGCATGAAATAAGTTCTTTCATCCTTTCACTTTTAGTCTGTGGGTATCTTTGTTGGTGAGATTGTTTCTTGTAGGTATCAAATATAGGGGTCTTGTTTTGGTTTTTTTCAACTTTTATTTAATAAATATAAATTTCCAAAGTACAACTTTTGAATTATAGCGGCTTTTCCCCCCATAACCTCCCTCCCAACCACAACCATCCCATCTCCCACTCTCCCATCCCATTCCTCATCAAGATTCATTTTCAATTATCTTTATATACAGAAGATCAACTTAGTATATACTAAGTAAAGATTTCAACAGTTTGCACCCACACAGACACACAAAATATAGAGTACTATTTGAGTAGTAGTTTTACTCTTAATTTGCATAGTACAACACATTAAGGACAGAGGTCCTACATGGAGAGTAGGTGCACAGTGACTCCCATTGTTGATTTAACAATTGACACTCTTACTTATAATGTCAGTAATCACCCGAGGCTCTTGTCATGAGCTGCCAAGGCTGTGGAAGCCTCTTGAGTTCACCAACTCCAATCTCATTTAGACAAGGCCATAGTCAAACTGAAGTCCGCTCCTCCCTTCAAAGAAAGGCACCTCCTTCTTTGATGGCCCGTTCTTTCTGCTGGGATCTCACTCACAGATATCTTTTATTTAGGTCATTTTTTTTTGCCACAGTGTCTTGGCTTTCCATGCCTGAAATACTCTCATGGGCTTTTTAGCCAGATCCGAATGTCTTAAGGGCTGATTCTGAGACCAGAGTGCTGTTTAGGGCATTTGCCATTCTATGAGTCTGCTGTTTATCCTGCTACAATGGGTCTTGTTTTGTAATCCATTCAATCAGTCTATAGCTTTTAACTCAAGACATAAGGCCATTTACATTCAAGGTGACTATTGATAAATAACAACTTGGCCCTGCCATTTTTTCATAAATACTCCTATCGTTTACTTTGGATGGTTTTTGTACTTTTACTGAGAGATTTTCTGCCCTCATCTTATTTCATAGTGATGACCATGTTTCTCTGTTTCTGTGTGTAGCACATCCTTAATCATCTTTTGTAAGGCTGAACAAGTGGTTACAAATTCTTTCAGTTTCTGTTTGTTATGGAAGGTATTTATTTCACCTTCATTCATAAATGAGAGCTTTGCATGATACAGTATCCTGGGTTGACAGTTTTTTTCTTAAGACTTGGACAATATCTCAGCATTCTCTTCCAGCCCGTAGGGTTTCTTATGGGAAGTGAGCTGTGAGTGTAATTGGAGATCCTCTGAAAATGACTTGGCATTTCTCTTGTGCACATTTTAGAATCTTCTCTTTATGTTTTACTGTGGAAATATGACTACATTGTGTCATGGTGAAGATCTTTTGTGGTCATGTCTGTTAGGAGTTCTATGTGTTTCCTCTACTTGGACATCCCTTTCTTTCTCCAAATTGGGGATGTTTTCTATAATTATTTCACTAAAAAGGCCTTCTAGTCCTTTCTCTCTTTTCACATATTCAGGAAATCCTAAGACCCATATGTTGCATCATTTGATAATATTCCATAAATCTCCAACACTGTTTTTAAGTTTTCTATTTTCTTTCATTTTTTTTTTGTTTGAATTGTAAGTTTTCCAAATATTTGTCTTCTAGCTTGGATATTCTTTCTTCTACCTCACCAAGTCTGTTGTTAATGTTTTCCACCACAATTTTTATTTGAGCAATTGAATTCTTTGTTTTTATTATTTCAGTTGGATTTCTCTTCAAAATCTCTATTTAATGGGAAAATCTTCATTTGTGTCATTATGGTTTTGTTTAGTTCATGGGTTTGCTTTTGATTGCTCTTGAGTAATCCTATAATTAATTTTTTGAATTCCATCTCTTACATTTCAGCAATCTCTTCACCTTCATATTCTAATTTTTAAATGTTGTGTTCCTTTGAGAGGTGGTGGTCAAGTTCTTCCTTGCATGGAAAATCTTTACATAATGATCAATATACTTATTAAAATATACTATTTATGAGATGCATTTTTTAAAAAAGATTTATTTTATTTATTTGAAAGGCAGAGTTACAGAGTCAGGGAAGCAGAGAAAGATCTTTCACCGTCTGGCTCACTCTCCAAATGGCTGCAATGGCTGGGGCTGGTCCAGGCTGAAGCCAAGAGGCTCTTTCTGGTCTCCCACATGGACTCATGGGACCAAGCACTTGGGCCATCTTCTGGTGCATTTCCAGGCCATTTGGAGGGAGCTGGATCAGAAGTGGAGCAGCCAGGACTGGAACTGGTGGCCAAATGGGATGCCAACACTGCAGGCTGCAGCTTAACTCACTATGCCACAATGCCAGCCCCATGATAAGTCTCATATAAAAATAAATGTAGTTATTACACATAGAAGTTGCATAATAAGTGCTCAAAATGTTTTCTGAATGTATTGAAAAGTGAAAGACTATTGACAAATCAATCAACTTTAAATCCAATTATAAATGAAAATGAAATAATTATACCAAATGTAAATAAAAGGGAAAATGAAGTAATGAAGAGGCAGCAAAGGAATATTATTTCTCAACAATAATATGTTTTATACTACTGCACTTTCTTTCTTTACAGTTTGGAACAAATAACTAGATTGTGTTAACCAAGCTTGGTTTTAGAAAGTGAATGAAGCCATTTTCTTCCTCCAACTAGTGCTGCAGAGGAGCTTTGTCTGACCATGAATTTTCTTTCGCTTTTTTGACTAGGAATAGCAAGTCGCTTAGGTTCTGCCTTAGAGCCATGTATTTTTTTTTTAACCACGATCTTTGTTCCCACTCCTGTTTCTCCAGTCACTGATGAGACTGTGCTTATAACTTCTCAATGGGCCTCTGAGTTGGACGAGTGGTTCCCTTGCAAGCCAATTTCTCTTCTCATTTGATGCATTATCCTGCTTGCTTTACAGTCTTTGATTTGATTGTTCTCAGTTTACTTATTCGTTTGTGAGCCTTCGCTCTGATCTTGAATAATATGTAATACCAGCTTTACAGTCTTTGAATTTCATTCTAATGATTTCAGTTTGAAAAACTTGGTTCTGGGAAGCCAATAGCAACTAGAATTATTGCAAAAGTTATTGAAGCAACATTTAGTCTTGGAAGCAAATAATAAATTGGACAAATTATGTTTAAAATAAAGTGATATTGTATATGATCAATTAACATTAGCACAAAATAATACAAGACATATTTTCATCCTATGTTGCTATTACTACCTTGACTCAAATCAATTCCTAGGGCTATATATAATATCAAGACTAATGTCATATTTGTGCAATACCACATCAAGATGTATATTTATGAATTTAAGAGAGATGCGAGTTTTTCAAGAGTTCTTCCATTTTCATCTTTATCCACCCAGCATATACTCTGTTATTCTGTTGATTATTTCTTAGAAAAATATTCTCAATACAGTTGTACCTTTGCAGGATACTGCCACCTGTTTCTAACATTATTTTGCTTTAAATGTGCAGGGTCAAAAAGCTGTTAATATTGTACTTTAGACCTTTTGACAAACCAAAGTTTGTGAAAATTATATCGTCTACTTCCAATTTTAAAGCATCCAAATCCATAGGAAAGTTATGTCACTCATGGTGGCCAACACTCCTTCCACCACAGAGACCCATTCTGGCTTCTTGCGGGTAGTGGCTTCTCACTGTTTGATATAGTAGCACTGACAGAAGCAAAGCCTCTGCCCGTTTACCTTAATAAAGTATGAGCTTGAACATGGAGAGAGCTTTTGAGCTATTACAGGAAAACATAATTACAAGGAGGACTTGGCTCTGGTTTTGAATCAGCCTGAAATTGTAGGCAGATCCCTTGACCCCCACCCTAGATGTAAAGCCACAAGACCAAGAGAGGACACCATCAATGCCAACTCATCAGATGTAGAAAAACAAGGAGTTCCATATGTTTTACTTTTATAACTTTATGCAATTAGATGGAAAAGCTTGAAATTTTAATGGGCTCTTTATTGTCTCACAATTTTATTTACTATTTTCTTTATACTAGAGAGTACTGAATCTACTTTGACAACTTAATTTTATATTTCAATCATGGAACAACTATTTCTAGGGTTTTAGATATTTCTATCTTTAATTGACACACAGTTTTTAAAATATAGAGGTTAAGTCTTCTTCTGAAACTAACACTTTGCTGGGTATCAGATAAAAATGGAAATTTCCTCACATTTTTTGACGGTTATAATGACAAAAGTTCGTGATTTTTAGAGTAGTTAAATTTCTTACATAATCTGATTTATTTTATTTTTGAGCTTGGCCTATCACTCAGCTATCATTTAATTTCATTTGTTTTTATAAAAATTTAATTTTTTTCATTTTAGAAATGGTGAAGACACATGTCCTCTCATTCTCTGCTTCAGAACACGGATGTACCAGGAGAAGACAAAGGTATGAATAACTATCTTGACTTTAAAAATCCCTCTGAGAGAGGCGTTTTTCAAACATTTAACATTTTAGGTCTAAATTACTGGTATTTTCATCTTTAGTGGGGTTGATAAGGGATTAGGTGGAGAGCAGAACTTACGTCTCAAGCACAAATTCTGGTATAGCATCACTGACAGCAGGGGATAGAGACTACTACAAGAAATCATCCAGTCAGTCACCAAGTATTTAATGAAGTTCTTTTATAAATGCTGAGCCATGATGACAACACAGAGAATTATTTGAAAGAAAGAAAAACAATGAAGTAACTAGAAAATGAAAAAGCACAAAGAAAGAAAGCTAAAAGTAGAAATGTTTAGGCCCAAGGACGTATATATGAAAACCCAGTTGTGGGCATGGCAGTTGGGAAAGAGCCAGCTGCAAGAAAATGAGAAATACATATAGAGCTTCTTTTTACAGAGGGAGAAGCTTGCTTGGCATGCATCAGGCCAGAGGTATTCCTAAGAACTTATACTGGACACAGTCAAGCACAAAATACCCCTGTAGTTCTTAGTAAAGGTCCACTAAGTGATTAGCTGGTCTCAGATACCCACTGCGGGTTGGTTGTAGCCTTCATAGTTGTTGCAGTAGAGTGAGCCATATTGCACAAAATCACAACAGGACCACAATAGACTGGCAGTGATTTCTCTGTGTGTGTAATCACAAACTGTTATTACTGCAGAGTATTGCAAAAGGTCCGGAGGAGTGGAAAACCTAGGGAACACCAAAAATATAGCACAGCAGTAACTCTAAGACTATACTTGTCAATTGTGGAATCTCTGAAATCATGATTTCTGAGAACAGATTTCTTAGTTCTTCAGCAAAGAATGTGCTGATATGATAAAAACATTAAGCCTTTAAACATAACAAAATGAACACACATGAAACATTCAGGTTAGTCACAAAGTAATTGAATAATCAAATAATATAAAACTTTCTCACTGATAAGTAAAAATGTAGTTTTGGCTGAAAATACAGAGCCAAAAAAAATTTCCCTATTGGGTAGACAAAATCTAGTTCTTAGTGTTAGAAAAAAAATCCTAGATATTTACAATGGTTTGTGGTGCTCCAAAAGCTGAATCCTATCCAACAAAGCTTTATTCCTTGGTATTTTATTTGTTTCCTTGGAGAATTTTAAATTAAATTAAATTTTGCTCCTATGCAGGATGATACAGAAAAAAGTAGGAAATACCATGAGGGTTGATCTTTCATTCATTTATTATTAATCAGGGATTATTTCCGGAATATTTATTGGATGCATTACCTACATCAGGCACTGTGCTAACAGGCCATAGATACAGTGGGCAATAAGACCTCACCCCTATCTTCAACAAATCATAATTTATGTAGAAGGCATAAAAGATAAGTAACCAGCCAGAGAAGAGGCAGATCTGTTATCATTGGGCAGAGGAGGGGCTACAGAGACTTGTAAAAGGAGTTTCCCAACCCAGGAGTGCTAGGGTTGGAAATCAGGCCAGGCTTCCTGCCAGACAGGCCTGCAGAACTGAGTCAATGTTAGCACAGCAAAATGAGATAGAAAAAGATAGCATGTGCAAAGGCCCTGAGAAAAATGACATGCGGTATGGGAAGGAAATGATTATTTTAAAATGGTTGATCTTGATATGAGAAAGTAAGGAGGGTAGGTATGGAGTCAAACATAAGAAGCAGGCTCTCAAGGGCTTTCCATGCAACTCACAGGCTTCAAATTTTCCCTAGAACCATGGGAGATTTGAAGCAGAGATCTAAAATGTGTCAGTGGTATTTTAACATTTGCTTTGATCACAGTATGAAAATATCCACTGATTTGCAGGTATGGAAAGCCAAGACACTGTGGCAAAAATGGCCTCAAGGAAAGATCTCGGTGAATGAGATCCTAGCTGGGATCTCTGCTTCAATTGTCAATTGTTAAATCAACAACAGGAATCACTGTGCACTTACTCCCCATGTAGGACTTCTGTCCTTATTGTGTTGTACTATGAGAATTAATGGTAAAACGACTACTCGAACAGTACTCTATATTTTGTGTCTGTGTGGGTGCACTATGTTGAAATCTTTACTTAGTATGTACTAAGTTGATCTTCTGTATATAAAGATAATTGAAAATGAATCCTGATGAAGAATGGGATGGGAGAGTGGGAGATGGGATGGTTGTGGTTGGGAGGGAGGTTATGGGGGAAAAAGCCACAACAATTCAAAAGTTGTACTTTGTAAATTTATATTTATTACTTAAAAAAAAAGAAAAAAAATCCACTGCAGGGAAGGTGTAAAGTGGCTCTTATATTGACCCAGATAAAGCAGCAGTAGCCTCCATGAGGTAATGGTGGTTGTACAGGTGGATGGAAGTAACAGTGGAAGCAGGGCCTGAGAGTGCCACCTTGAGGGGGCAGGTAGAAGTAGGTGATAAGGGCAATGTTAGATTTCTACCTTGAGCAACTGGATGAAGAACACAGAAGAAAGCACAGTTAGGAATTTGAGGAAATTTCAGAACCTCGAAGTGGAGTTTTCCATTGTAAGTTTAACTTAGGACCTTGAGACAAAAGAGGAAAGGCTGTACTAAAATAGCAGATTCGTAATTGAAGTCATGGGGATAAAAGGGCTCATCCAGAGAGACTACAGAAGAAGAGATGGATAAGGAAAGACCCATGAAATATAAGAATAAAAAAGGCAGGTGAGAAAGAGTCGCAAACAATGCAGCTGCCAATAACACAGAGGGAAAAGGAAAGGTAGAGAGTACCGTGGCATGGGTGTGGTAGAAAGGCAGAGCTTTAGAAAGAGGAGGAAGTAGCCTGTGCCTCAACTGCTGTAGAGACTACACAGGTTTCAGAAAAGGAGTGAAAATTGTCCATTCCAGTTAGCAAGCAAGAACTCATTGACGGACAAGAAAGAAGTCTTTGATGATCTCTATGAAAACAGTTACCACACAGTTGTGGAGGCAAAAGCCATTTTGTAGTAGGTTGTGAGTGGATAGAGAAGAAATTGAGATATAAAATGTTGACCACTTCTGGGGGCTGATGTTGTGGCATAGTGGATTAAATTGCTGCCTGCAATGCTGGCATCCCACATGGGCACTGAATCATGACCCAACGGCTCCACTTGCTATCCAGCTCTCTGACAATGCGCCGGGAAAGTAACAGAAGATGGCTCACGTGCTTGGGCACCTGCCACCCATGTGGGAGACCCAGAAAAACCTTCTGGCTCCTGACCTTGGCCTGGCTCAGCCCTCGCGGTTGTGGCCATTTGGGAAGTAAGCCAGTGGATGGAAGATCGAGTTCTCTCTCTGTAACTCTGCCTTTCAAATAAATAAATCAGTAAATCTTTAAAAATAATGTTGGTAACTTTTAAGAAATTGTAAAGAGGAAGCAAGAGACGTGATAAGAGGTGGAAATGTGTATGGGTGGGAGAGGGTTTTGTTTCTTTGTTTCTGGAAAAATATTTGAAAATTTAACTCCAATGAAAGAAAGCCAATAGGGAAAAATTGATATAGTAGGGAGATAAAGAATAAAGTGGAAAGCTAGAGAAAGATCCAACAAGATTTAGCCTAAATTCAATCATCCCAAATCCTAAATAAAGATGATTTGGAAAAAGAGAAGCAAAGTTGAGGGTTTTGCTTGTAGACAGGAACCACATCACAAAAACCCATCTCCAAATCCTGCACCCTCAGACCTCCCATCTGCAAACAGTATTGAATGCCCAACTCTGATTTCTTCTTGGGAAAGGATAAGGAATCAGTTGATATATTTCCCTGATGTCCACCTGCTGGGAAGTTCTACTAGAACTGCCAGTCTTATGTAAATAACCATAGATGTGGTCTCCCTGACTACACATAAAGTAATTCAAACAGAGGCAGTCCTTGCCCTCTAGACGATCCCAGTGAAAAAAAAACAGACGACGTGGAACCATCCACCACCACCACCACCACACGAGAACTTGATGGTCTCAAATAAGAACCTATATTAGCTCCAAGTTTGGTGTTTGGTGTTTGTTATTTCTGGCACATGGAATACATGAAAGCTTTGCTAGGAAGCTGGGTGGCATTAGAAAAAGCATTACTTAACTTTCCCATACATGGGGAAGGCCTGGGCAGAAAGAACGCTAGGGCTTTGACTGCATTATAAATTCTAAGGATAAAACTTGTGTATGGTGTCCCCCACTGCTCAGGCTTCCAAGAGCTCAAGAAGCAACAACAATTGACTGATTGTTTAAAATCCTAGAGCCAGAGACTTATTGATAGGAAAACTAGGGAAAGATTGAACAGGTAAGTCTGGGTGGGAAGGGAAGATTGAATGATGGGTATGAAAGAGCAATGAGAGTGATGGGGAGACAGCTGAGAAGAATTCTGCAAAGGTTTGGTTTCAGAGATAATAAACAGGAGGGTAAGGGAGAAATAAGAGGAGTAGCTAGTTTAGAAATAAATATAATGTTGATATAGCAAATATTTTAGCATTTTTCTGATATATTTTGTCAGTTATTCCAGAAAGTTCAAGCTGATTAAACTTTCAAAACAGAGATGCAAAGAGATTTTACATGAAAAAAAATATTTTAGAAGTATTTACCTACTTTTTAGCCATGGCTATTTATAAGTATTATACAAAAATAAAGGAAATATATTCTAGCAGGCAAGAAGGAATAAGTGAGATTAAAAAGGGAGGTAGGGATTAGCTATATTTAGGTTGAGCATTTTAGTCAAAGCCAAATGCTAGGAAAAAGGCAATTTAATGGAATGGGAAAAAGTATTTGCAAACCATGAATCTCATATGGGATTACTTTTCAGAAAAAAAGAAACTCCCACAAATCAATAGCAAACAAGGAAACAAAATTAATAACTCAATTTTTAAAATGGGCTAAAGACTTGAATAAGCATTTATCCAAAGAAAACATACAAATGGCCAGCATGTATATGAAAAGACTTTTTAGGGCCACTAATTATCAGGTAAATTTAAGTAAAAATCACAATGAAATATCACTTCACTCTAGTTCAAATGGCTATTATGAAAACAGAAGCCAAAATACTAATATTGGAAAGGATGTGGAGAAATTGGAATCTTTGTATATTATTGGTGGGACTATAAAATATTATAATCACTATGGAAAAGATTAGGAAGTTTTTTTAAAACAAAAATAGAACTGCATGATCCAGTGACCCCACCTATAAATATTTATCCAAAGGAACTGGAATCAAGATCTTTATAGAGATATTAACACACCTATGTTCACTGCAGCACTATTCACAATAGCCAGATGTGAAAACAACTTAAATATCCAGAAATGACTGACTGAATGAAGAGTAGTCACATATGTATACAAGGGAACATTCTTCAGACTCAAAAAGGAAGGAAATTTTGGGGGGCAGGTGTTTGGCCTAGCAGTTAGGATACTGGATCAGAAGGACATATCCCATATTTGAATGCTTGGGTTCAACTCCCAGCTCCACTCTGACTTCAGCTTCCCGCTAATGAAAAGCCTGGGAAGCAGCAATGATGACTCCAGTAATTGGGTTCTACCACCAATGTTGGACACCTGAATTGAGTACCCAGTTCCTGACTTTGGTTGCAGTGGTTGGGATCTCAATCTGTCTATCTCTCTGCTTATCAAATAAATGATTTAATTAATTTTTAAAAAGGAAAGGTGAGTCGGCATTGTAGTGTAGTAAAGCTGCTGCCTGTGATGCTGGCATCCCATATGGATTCTGGTTCATGTCCCAGTTGCTCTGCTTCTGATCCAGCTCCCTGATAATTGCCTGGGAAAAGCAACAGAAGTTAGCCAAAGTGTTTGGGCTACTTCCATGCAACTGGGAGACCCAGATAAAGCTCCTCTTTCCTGCCTTTGACCTGGCTCAGCCTTGGCTGTTGTGGCTATTTAGGGAGTCAACTAGCAGATGGAAGATTCCCTCTGTCTTTCCCTATCCCTCTCTCTGTATAACTCTGACTTCAAAAAGAAGAAGAAAGAGAAGGGGAAGAAGAAGAAGGAAATTCTGCAATGTGAGGTAATATGGATTAGCCTAAAGTCTATTATGCTGAATGAAATAGGCCAGTCCCAGAAAAACAATACTGTGTGATTCTACTGATGTGAGATTTTTACAATAGTCAAACTGGTAGAATCCGAGAGTAGAATAGTGGTTGTCAGTGGCTGGGTGAAGGGAGAAATGTTGGGTTGCTAATCAATAAGCATTAAGTTTCAATTATTCAAAACAAGTAAGTTCTACAGATTACTCAACTATATAATGTGCCTGTAGTCAACAGAACTGTCTGAGATTTAAAGAGGGAAATCTCATCTTAGTGTTTTATCATAATAAAATAAAATTTTAAAAATTAGAGAATTAACAAAATAAAAGCTAGCAAGACATAACATCAAGATTTCACTCCAATATTTCTTTCCAAGTTGTGTGACCATGGAATTGATTGGAAAGGGAAGTAGGCAATATGTCCAGGATTTGAATATTATTACAATAGCCTGGTAGTAGTAATGAGGACTTGAACAAAGATACAAGTGACTAGAAGGGAGAAGATTGGATTCCAAAGGAAATGTGGCAGGGGTGTTAATAGGATTTGACAACTGGGTATGTGTGGCAGGTAAGAAAGAGGGTCCATTACAATGAGGATGGGGTTTTCCCAGAAATGACTCATCTTTTTTTTTTTTTTTTAGACAGACAGAGTGGACAGTGAGAGAAAGAGACAGAGAAAGGTCTTCCTTTTTGCCATTGGTTCACCCTCCAATGGCCACTGCGGCCGGCGCACCACTCTGATCCGAAGGCAGGAGCCAGGTGCTTCTCCTGGTCTCCCATGGGGTGCAGAGCCCAAGCACTTGGGCCATCCTCCACTGCACTCCCTGGCCACAGCAGAGAGCTGGCCTGGAAGAGGGGCAACCAGGACAGAATCCGGTACCCTGACCGGGATTAGAACCCGGTGTGCCGGCGGAGGATTAGCCTATTGAGCCGCAGCACCGGCCAAAATGACTCATCTTACAATGTACCTGCTCATGTAAGATGAATGTCTGTTCACATTCTGTCTACGAGAACCAATTCATAACAACCCATCTAAATGCAGTGTTGTGATAGTGAGAATTGCAGTCAGGTATTGTTGAGACAACCCTGAATACAGGAAAAGCAAAGTTAGATAGGATCTGTAATTTTTTTTTCCTCCCTCTAGTACTATTCCTTGGGAAGAATGCTCCAAAGACTATATATGAATAAATCTAATTGACTTATTTTCCATAAGATGTTGGTGAGGGTATATCAGGTTTAATAATGTATTGAAAATAAGATATCATAGAATATCAGAAACTGAAATAGCCTTAGAGGTCAACTAGTTCAATCAGTACCTTAAAAAAACCCTTGTTTACAAACCATTTCAAACTCACAAAAGTGGAAAGAAGCATCATGAATCCCATTAATCTATCACCAGTTCACCAAACACCAACTTATGATCAGTCTTCTTTCATCGTTATCCCCACCCTAATTTATCTGTTTCATCTAAAAAAAGATAAAAACTATTTTAAAAACAAATAATAATGAAACTAAGATAATAGCTAAATGGATCCATTTTACATGCTCATCTAGCCTTGTATAAGGGTGCTTCAAAGTTCATGGAGAGGTGGGAGTATGACAGAGCAGTTAAAATGTTGCTTGACACACCCACATCACATATCAGAGTGCCTGGGTTTGAGTTCTGGCTCTGTTATATGCACTCTGGAAGGCTTGGCTGTTGTGGGCATTTGAGGAGTGAATCAATAGATGGAAGATCTTTGTCTCTCTTTTCCTTCAACTCTGCCTTTCAAGTAAATTTTTAAAAAATGTCCATGGGTGCTGGCATTTGTGGTGTAGTGGGTTAAACGTCTGCTTGTGACACAGGCATCCCATACTGGAATACCACTTCAAGTGCCAGCTGCTCTGTTTCCTGTCCAGCTTCCTGCTAGTAGTATGTCTGGGGAAAGCAGCAGATGATGGCTCAAGGACTTCAGGTTCTGCCTCCATGTAAGTCTGGGGAGTTCCAGGCTCCAGGCGTAAGCCTGACACCTCTCTCTATCTCTATCTCTCTTTCTCACACACACTCTCTCTCTCTTTCTCTCCCCCCCCCCCCCGTGTGTCACTTGTCTTTCAAATAAATAAATACATCTTTTTTTTAAAGGAGTTCATGGAAATGGAATGAAAAGATGAGTGAAAACCTGAAAATTCTGAAATCCATCCACAAGGGGTCTTCATAAAGTTCATGGAAATTACGGGAAAACTATGCATGGATTTTAAAATTTTACACCAAAATAAACATCTTTTCATTCTATCTTCATTAACTTTTAAAAAACACTTTACTTATTTATTTGAGAGTTAGAGTTACAGACAGTGAGAGGAAGAGACAGAGAGAAAGGTCTTCCATCTGCTGCTTCACTCCCCAAATAGCCCCAATTGCCATAGCTGGGCCAATCAGAAGCCAGGAGCCAGGTGCTTCTTCTGGGTCTCCCAAACAGGTGCAGGGGCCGACGGGCTTCAGATCAGCACATCTCTGGCCATTGTGGCCATTTGGGGAGTGAACCAGAAGATGGAAGACCTCTCTCTCTCTTTCTTCCTCTCTCCCTCTGCCTTTCTGTAACTCTGCCTTTCAAATAAATAAATAAGTCTTGTTAAAAAATTTTCCTATTTTAAAAATATGGGTCAAGCTGGAGCCTCAGAGTATTAGGTAATAGAGTCAAGTTAGTGGGAAAGTTAAGAATAAAATTCCAGACTTTTGTTCTTTGTCTCTACCCTTTGTATCACATGGTGGTCAACAAATTCCAGCTGCAATGCAGTGGACACTCTATTGGGCGTTGCACAGATATGGTCCTGTCACTAACAAAATCCAGAAGTCATTCAAGTCTTGTATCTCCTGCTTCTACTTGTGCCCACCGATTTTATGTTCTTGCCATCTCTGTCATTTATTCCTGTCTCCCCATCCCACTGCTCCTGCTGAGATTTGTACCTTTTCAGTGCTCTCCTGGACTACTTAAGGACCCTTCCTCTGTAACAACCATGGTTTCCTGACCACCTCTCCCTTGTCATCAAGAGTTTTCCAAACTGCCAATTGGAACATCTTACTTTTCTGCTTTAACTGTTTGGTATCTCAGTTTCTATGATAAGGTTTATCGTCCTTAGTGTGACCTATCTATTCCTCCATCTTTATCTGGTCTTGACTATGACTAACCTCATCTATCCCCTCACTACACTCCAGCCCACTGAACCACTGACATCTTCTTTTTTTTTTTTAACTTTTATTTAATGAATATAAATTTCCAGTGTACAGCTTATGGATTACAATGGCTTCCCCCTCCCACAACTTCCCTCCCACCCACAACCCTCCCCTCTCCCGCTCCCTCTCACCTTCCATTCAAATCAAGATTCATTTTCAATTCTCTTTATATACAGATCAATTTAGTATAAAGATTTCAATAGTTTGCACCTACATAGAAACACAAAGTGAAACATACTGTTTTGAGTACTAGTTATAGCATTAAATCAAAATGTACAGCACATTAAGGACAGAGATCCCACATGAGGAGCAAGTGCACAGTGACTCCTGTTGTTGACCCAACAAACTGACACTCTAGTTTATGGTGCCAGTAACCACCCTAGGCTGTTGTCATGAGTTGCCAAGGCTATGGAAGCCTTCCAAGTTCACCGACTCAGATCATATTTAGACAAGGACTGACATCTTCTTTATCTGACAGCAGATATGTGTAGTGAGTGGACTCTAGAATTGCACAGACTTGTCTGATCCTTGGATCCTTCCATTTCCTAGATGTGCAATCCAAAGCATACTTACCATCTCAGTGCCTCAAGTACACCACTTGAATAATGAGCATAATCAGAATCATTCTCTCTCTCTCTCTCTTTCTGTGTGTTTGTGTGTGTGTGTGTGTATTGAACAAAATAGTGCAAGTGAAGAACCAGTATATAAACATCTGGTGAATATGAGATAGTGATATTACGTGGCTTCATACTTTTTCACATCCTTTGAATTTATTCCCAAGAATGCTTCCCTCTTCCTGACAACTTTTTCCCTCCTGATAACCCAGAAGATCCCTACTGCTCCATCAAGGACAGCTCTACTGCCCTTTTGTCAGTTAGCCAAATATCCTTACTTTCACAGCACCTCTGGCCTTTGCAGAAACTTTGGCTGTTGTGCCCTACAGCCCTAGGACTGTCTCCTTACACAATTGTGAAATTTTTAAAGACAGGGATTAGATTTTTCTTGTTTGGTTCCTCATGTCCTGTAACATAGTCTGGCTCAGTAGCAAACTCAGTAATTCAAGGTTTGGTAAATTGAACTATATTTACAAGATTGAATTGAATTGAAAGAACCACTTCTATTGTTATGATTCCATGTTCTCCAAGCAACTTTCTGAAATAAAAATGGAGTTTATCCAAAGAATCTACAGAGTGACTGGCAGACAATTTAAGGATATTTATTAATTTTGAGTTTCTCAAGTAAATCTTTCAACTAAAGGAAAAATAAAAGTGACTGAACAAGAATGTGCAAACTACTAAGCTACATTTCCCATTGCAAGTTTAAAAATTAGTACTTGTAGTTTCAGTTTTCATGCATTTTTTTCCATAACAATGGATGACTCCTGCCAGCTATAGTCATTTTTTTTCTATATTGACAAGAAAAAAGAAATAAATAAGAAAATGAGTAGAAAAGAGGTTTACAAAAGTACAAGAGAATAAAATGCACAATATGAAAAGGACCACACAAATGGACAATCTAAAGTTATTTATTTTAGGAAAAAAAAGAGAAAATCTTCCCCTCTGTAGCATGTTCCTTGAAAGTTCTAACTTCTAAACTTAGCATTGTGTTTAGAAAATGTAACTGATAGAATCCAATGGATTTAATTTATATTATCAGTTCTAATTTATGAGTCTCTGTGGTCTATTTCATGAGGAAGTGTAAAATAATGACATTGAAATATTAATTATTTATCAGCTCCTTTTCCTTGAGTTTCTTAATATTTTAAAACTAAACTAACATAGGATTTTATCTGATGACAGTAATTTTTTCTTTCAACATAATAAAAATTTGCATAATTATGAAATTTTAAATGGTAAATCTTTTCCCATTTATTTTAATTCAAACCCAGTATATTATTATGTATATTCGGAACTCAAACTATTCATCTTCATCTAAACCTTCAATTAAATTCCACAATGCAAACCTCTTGGCACTAGAACCACGTTTCATGTTTATTCAACTCAGCCTGTGTTTGAAAAAGTGTTGAAGTTTGGGGGTTTTCTGGTGAGACTCCACATTCTGACATCACCTTGGCCGCAACAGTGATTGGCTGTTGGAAGGCAAAGAAGGGTTTATAGCCTGCAAGAGCAAGTGAATGAGTGAGTGGGAGAGCAGAGAAAGCACTCAATCTGTGCCACTCACTCTAGTGAGCTTGCCTCTTCACTCCAGGACAGCTGAAGGGTAAGCTTAAATATGACAGTTTGATTACCTTAAATCAGACACTCCACGGTTTACATCTCTGGACGTGGCTTTGATTTTTTAAATTTAAATATTGATGTTATTGCATTGTGTAGAATAGCTATGATTTTAGATTCTTAAAGGCTAACCTTGTTAACCTAAGTATGTAAATAAGTTCATATTATATTCTTAAAATGTTATGCACATGAACTAGAAAATGCTTCTTATTTTCTATTTCTATACATCATAGATAAGTGTTTGCTTTCTCATCCTGATGCATTCACATTAACCTAACTGAAATACTATTTTTCATTTGCAAATCTGCCTAGTTATATGTAAATTTCTCCATGAATTATATCTAGTCTATACTTGCATTGCAGATAATATCTTTTTAATAATTATGCATTAGGTTTTAAAGTGTTACTATCCTATAGTTCTAAAATCGGTACAGAGGCGGGAAGGAGAATAGAGTGGGAAGTATCACTGTGTTCCTGAATCTGTATATAGGAACACATGAAATTTGTATATCTTAAACAAAATTGTTTAAAAAAGAAATAAAAAATAAAATAAAATCAGTACAGAAAATGTGTGGTACTGGGGAAGTAACTAACTTGAGTGGTTCATTTTACCCTTCCCAATAAAAATGTGTCATTAAATTCTCAAAACTGTCCTTCAAGAATGTCTGAATTGTTGTCTGGGTTAGTAGTGGTCACAATACAAGTATTTGCTTTTTGATGAGTCACAAAATAAATAAAATGAGATTTATGTAGGCAGCCAACTGTGACTTACTTGAATCATTTGGTTCTCCCAGCCACCTTCTTACCTGGTTATTTCATGGTTGTTATGAAAAAAAGTTTATGCAAACAAAACTCCCTCTGCAGTTATATGTGTTTGTGTCTCTAGCTCTTTAACATACTATAAATATTCCAACTCTTCATAGATCTGCAAAATGATAGTCTTCCAGTCTGCTGATGGGCTTGACTTTGAGTGGCAAAATTCAAAGCATTATTTAGAGTACCCTAATTACAATGGAAGCTTCTTAAACAGATGGAAACTTTCAAGGGCAAAACTTTTTTATTTTCATATGGTCATCTAAGAGAAAGAAGTGTGTAGGCATCAAAGACAAACTGCCGATAAAAATAGAGTATAATTCTCGACGCATGACAGCTTCTCCAGGCCTCATGTCTTGCTCTCTGCAATGCTTATCTTAGTGTCAATACTCAATAAGGATGCAATATATTGTGAGTGATAATGACAAAATACAAAACCTACCTGTAGGGAGTAATTAAATACGTTACTCTTTGAACTGTGTTTCTGGGGAAATTGCCATCACAATTACATATTGCTTCCAAAATGTTGCCAGCGCCATAACTATGTGTGCAAAAGTGCTCTCAGTTAAATGTGTCTGTAAATGCAAGTAGGTGGTTGCTAACTGGTTCAAGCTCTCTAAAGGTGCAATTTCAAAGTAGAATTTTATTAAATAGAGTGACACTAAAATAGGATTCATTACCTCCTTTTACTTGTGAGGAATTTATGTGGAACTGAGGTTCTTTGCATGACTGTTAACATAACCCAAGGACTGTTTAGGAACTGTTCTCATTTTGAAAATTGCATCTTCAATTTTTGACAGAATCTATGTCTCCATCCATGCTCATCACCTAACCCTGAAGAGCCTTAATTCACCCCATTGCAGTCTTTCAAAACACATAAATACCAAGTATTCTGAGGTATCAATAGGAAAATGGTTTCTACTCTCCACTTTACAAACGAAATTTTAGTTCAAAGCTTATCAGAAGCAGGAAACTGCCTGTAGGATCATTGACATGAACGTGATCGTTTAAAGACATTCAATTTTTGCTTAGTTTTTAATTATAAACAAACAAGGCACATAACTACTACTTTAGCAATTCAATCCACTTAGCTGACACTTCTATGTGAGTGCCAACAGGATACTCCTTCAACCCAGTGTGAAGTAATCTTAAGTATTCAAACGCCTTGCATGATGAAATGATCCTCCAAGATTGCGTCATACTGCAAATAGGTTAAAGCCAAATATAAACTCAAGATGATGGAAACAGACAGTAAGCTGAGTCTTAATGCATATGACTTAAATGGAGGTGATAATTTAGTTTTAATTATTCAAAATGATAATTATACACAAATGAAAACAAACTAAGTACTTCATCTTCAAGTGCAAACAAAAACATAACGCTCTTAGTTTTAACACTTACTACCTTACCATTTCATTCATTCCAGAAACAATCGCCAAAATGAAGACTGCTTTAATTTTGCTCAGCATTCTGGGAATGGCCTGTGCTTTCTCGGTAAGTTCTTTATTGAAAGAACTTTTTATGTAAAAGAAAGGATATGTAATGACTAAATGTTCTTTTAAACAGATGAAAAATTTACATCGAAGAGTCAAACTACAGGATTCTGAAGAAAATGGGGTAAAGAATTTTAGCATACTTCCTTGGCCTGATCCCATTTAGTACAGGCTTATTGCACACTGAACATGAATATCTTGTTTATTTTGTTTCTGCAGGTCTTTAAGCTCAGGCCACAGTATTATCTTTACAAGCATGCCTACTTTTATCCTCCTCTAAAACGGTTTCCAGTTCCGGTAGGTATAAAAATTAATTTTCCTTCTCACTTATTACCATTTAAAGGACAGCAAATTTAAATGCAAAATTCAACTCTCACTGAAATTCAGTCAAAAAGACTACTTATTATAAAATATTTGTTTTTAGTACAGTAAATAATGTTTATTTCTATGTTCTGTTTTTGAAACTGAGCTAACACACAGAGTATAATCATCTGGGTCAAGTACAAACGCACACCTTTGCCCATGGAATGAACTCACTGACAAAGTGTACAACCTTATCGGTTGTTGGCAGTTGAGTCAGCAGTAAAGTCAACAGTTGTTCTAGTTGGTTCAACACTGTCACACAACCGTTTTACAACAGACCAACAGACAAATGAAAGTCCTGTAATTAACAGGGGAGTAAAATGACTTCATAAACAGCAGAGATGATTCAAATAAAGATCCCGGATAATTAATGAAGATCTTCTGGACCCTTGACCTTGTAGGTGACCAGAACACTGAGTCATACATAGGAACATAATTACAACAAAGTGTGGCCTACGACCACAGAGGAGAGAGGAATTCATTAAGTGCTCAAAAGCTTATTTATGAGAAAAGCAAAACCTCCATAACATTTGTAAACAAAAGGGAAAATAGCTAAAATGAAAAATAAGAGTTTCCATTTTTGCTGGGTTACCTGTGAAGAGGGTCTTTGAAAAGTGGAGGGCATGGGGCGTGGTGTTGATTTTAAATATAGGACAAGCCAGTATTGTACTATTTTTATTAAAATACAGTTTGGGCTCAGGGCACCAATTATGCACCATTTGACCCAGGACTCTTGAGACACTAAAAGCAGTCAGGATGCTGAAAACAATGTCCTAGCACAGTGGCTTGGCAATGCAGCTCACCATATGTTGGGCTAACTCCCCTTCAACTCATACAATGAGAAATGATCATCTTGAAGTAGTTCCAGCACCATCATAATTATGGGGAATTTGGGTGCCCACAGAAATATGAGCATAAATGATATAAGAGTTGTGGGTTTTCAGATTTATCTTCCATCCCTTGGTTGACCTCGGGCCCATAAATAAACACTGCTCATTTGGAAGTTAATTCTGCTTTCTTTTTTAAACTCAATGATAATCAATTCAGCTTTCTGACTAGATCCTCACTTTTTTTTCCAAATAACAGTTATGTAAAGATATTTCCCGTTATCTATATATTTTTACAGACATGTATGTGTGATCCAATTAAAATGGCCATAGTAAAATGAATTACAAGTTAAATTTCTCATTATTGATAGGCTCAAAGTTCATAGATCTTTAAGTAGATTTTCAATATACAAATATATAAAATCACGTGCAATTAAGCCCCTTTCAACAAATGTAGAATGTGTAAGATAGTTGTGGTATTTTTTTTTCTTACATTAATTAGCGGAGGGTTAAGCTTATGATTATGAAATAAATTGAAAGTATGTCATTGTAAAGATTAAAAGAAAGAATAAGAAAGGAAGGAGGAGAGAGGGTGTGATCATGGGCAGGAGAGAGGGTAGGGTGGGTAGTATCACTATACTCGTAAATGTATCTATATATATATATGATGTATATGAAATTTGTTCATCTTATATAAATAAAAAATTGAAAATAAAATAAAATTTAATACAACCTATCTCCAAATCTGACTTCTGACCCAATAAGAGGGTATTTCAAATGTTTATGGAAAATGGAATTAAAAGGTAAGTTTGTTCTGGTGCAAAAACCAGACTTGTTTTATTTTATTGTATTTCTGACCTATTCTCCTGCTTTACAAAATCTGATTTCTCTTAAACTAGGTATTTAGTGCCCAGATTGTCACCTCAAAATGCATTAAGCTGTATTGGCTTTGAAATGCACATTTTATTCAAACAAATCTATGTATATACAAATCACTCCTACTTTTCTTATAAGATTTATTTATTTATATGAAAGGCAGAGGCTACAGAGAGGCAGAGGCACGGAGAGAGAGATATTTTACATCTGCTGGTTCACTCCTCAAATGGACACAACAGACAGGGTTGGGCCAGGTCAAAGCCAGGAGATTCTTCCAGATCTCCCACATGGGTGCAGAGGCCCAAGTACTTGGGTCATCCTCTGTTGCTTTCCCAGGCACATTACCAGGGAGCTGGATTGGAAGTGGAGCAGCCAGGACATGAACCTGTGCCCATTTTGGATGCCAGTGCTGCAGGCAATAGCTTTACCTGCTATACCACAACACCAATCTTACAAATCATTTCTAGAATAGCAACTTGCCTGACATATGTTACATGGGTTACAAAGCTATCAGCACTCTACTGTAGATTATCTAGGTGCTAGATTATAGAAATCAAAGTATCAATAAACTTAACACCCTAAGGTGTTTGAATTGAAAAAGAATTTTTTATCATTCAAATGATTCTTTAAAAAAAAAAGATTTTATTTATTTGAGAGGTAGAGTCATAGACAGGGAGAGAAGAGAGAAAGGTCTTCCTTCCATTGGTTCACTCCACAGATGGCCACAATGGCCAGAGCTGTGCTGATCCGAAGCCAGGAGCTAGGTGCCTCTTCCTGGTCTCCCATGTGGGTGCAAGGGCCCAAGCACTTGGGCCATCCTCCACTGCTTTCCCAGGCCATAGCAGAGAGCTGGATTGGAAGAGGAGCAGCTGGGATTAGAACTGGCACCCATATGGGATGCTGGCACGGCAGGCGGAGGATTAACCTACTGCGCCACAGTGCTGGCCCCTCAAATGATTCTTGATCAGTATGTGAACTCTTATAGGGAAAGAACTTATATTTCTTCAATCACACTCAAGAGCTGGATACAAATATTGTGGATTTCCAGGATTATTGTCCATTTTTTAAGTCTTTCTTGCATATATTTTATATCTGACTTCATTTCAGACTTCTGGAAGAAGCAACAGAACTTAGTGACAAAAAGAAAATTCTAGAGCTTAAAGACATTTCATATGGTTTTTAAACTTTTCTCACTTCAGGTTCTAATATAAGAATGATGTGATTGAGTTAGGGAGAAAACAGTGAGGAAGCAAGTTTAATGCCTGAAACATCCCCACTGAGAAAAACAGCTCTCATTACATAAATATACCATCCTCTATATTTAATTTAACCAGCAAATAGAAATAGTTCAAAAATAATCTTCTTATGTATTCACCCTCTGGGTTAGGGAAGGTACAACCATCAAGGTCATAGCAGTGGAAGAGCAGGTCTAATTATTCTCTTCTCCACCCAAGGTTATTCTTGGCTCAAGGGGACAGGCATTCCCTTTCCTTGGGTGGATGACGTGGCCATCTGAAGAATGAAGCCAACAGGGCCGGCCCTGGACAGGCCAGGACCTGAGGTTTTCTCATATCTGGTGTCTAACCCAGAGGATAGAGATCCTTCTGCAGCTTTATTTTCTACATGCATGATGCTTCACCGAGTCATTGAATCAAAGCTAAAATTTGCAGAGTGGAAACAACAGACTGTTGGCTAGGTTTCCTTTTGTATAAGTGATGCCACTAGGGATGACTGCGGAAAAGGAAGGACTATTTGATTTGGGTTATTACTGGGGGAAATATGAAAATCCTCCTCAATGTCTCCCTACTGTTTTTAAGCCTCTGGATGCGGGTGTTTAGGTTTATATTTCCTTTCAAAACCTCACACAGCTCATTAACCTGTAACTGTATTATTAGACACAGATGCATTGGATAAATCACTTTCATTCAATACTTTAGTGGTATAGTACTGTATAAATTCCTAAATAAATGTTAATAAATTTTTGTTACCTAACTTGCCTCACTTACATAAATTAACCTCTTTTTAGAATTAGTTTTAATTAGATTAAAAGATACTGTAAATTTTATGCAATTCAATTTTTGAAAGTAAATCCTAATTTAAATTCACCAGGACAGTTTATTATATAAGAGAATCATCCACCAACAACATGTATCTTATAATAAACTGAATCATATTTTTATTTTTTATATAAAAAGCATATGATTTGTGCCTTAACACAGTATCTTCCTTGAACCAGTTGGAGAAGTCAGCATTCTTTGTCTATAATATCTAAAACTTGGAACAGATGGTTTCCTTGTTTCCTCAGAATTAAATAATTCCAAGATTCATTGCTCTAGTGTTTACCTATAAAATGTTTCAACTTACTGTCAATACTTTCGGTTACTGGAGATATCCCAAATTGTATAACACTTTCTTCTCCCTAATCTTATCTCATTTATGCAGTCTTGTCATATATTTCTCACACTAGCATAAGACCTATTCTAAGGAATTAGCACAGGAAGCAGAGTGGCGCAGCGGAAGCGTGCTGGGCCCATAACCCAGAGGTCGATGGATCGAAACCATCCTCTGCTAAGTTCTTTTTTCCCTTTAATTTTCTACCTAAAATTCCATAGTTTAATTTACAATAAAGTGTTCATATGTTCGAAAAAAATAGCTCAATCAAAAGAGTAATATTACTTAGTCTGAGTAAATGCTTGGTTATATTTTATCTTATTTCAATCAACAGGAAATTTTAATTATTGAATGTATATGTATTCGTGTGTGTGTTTTATTATAGAGCAGTGACTCATCTGAAGAAAATGGAGAAGGTGATAGTTCAGACGAGGAGGAGGAAGGAGAGGTAAGAATTTTACAGTCTTTTCATAACAAATCAGGCAGCACAAAAAAGCAACCACGAAACCTGTCTACTGTAGTCTGGACTCAGCAAATCGCCACTGCCACCTTTCCAACTGCCTAGTCTTACATTCTGGGCAAGTGGAATATTATTTAAATCAGGATCAACTAAAATACCATTTAAAATACTGTTGAAGTTCAGGGTTAAAGTTACCTGTAAGTGGTACACAAATATAAAAGTATCTCCATTTTAAGTGGAAGAAACATAAAACCTGAGAAAGGCAACAGAAAGTATTATTTACATTTAGGCAGATATAACAGAATGGCAGAAGACAAGTAAATAATAATCTTAAATTCAGTGCCATAGCTTCCTAAAGGACTATACTTTAAAAACTCCGTGTACTGAGGGAGGTAGTACATAAAAGCTGTTACTATGGTTCATCCATCTTTCATAATTCACAGGATAGGGTTATTCTTTTTAATAGCAATTCCATCTCTTTTTGTCTAATAGAACTATTCATGTTCTTACAAAAATGCAAATACTCAAGATGTATAAATATTTTCCTACATAGTTCTATAACTTAGTATAATCTATGGCTAAAAGTTATCTACATATCCTGAAGATTGTGCCAACATGTTTATAACTGACACTCTTGCCTCAGGCAACATACCAATTAGAATGCATTTTCCTGGATAGGCAATTATAGTTATCCACTAGTTTGGGAAACTTCTAAATTCAGATATTCTTAAGTGCTATTTGTGAATGGACAATGACAGTCAAAAAGGGATCGGGTATAAATATCAACCATTTTGAAAACAAAGTGGTGTGGGAACCTGAAAGGTGACAAATTATTAGTTAGTTAGTTAGTTTGTTTTTTTAACCCACAAAAGTAACATTGCCCATACTATAATTTACACTAATAGCTTGAAGGAAGGCCTTACAAGAATTTCAGGCCAGTACCCGGAAAAATACCACCTACAGAATCCCACGAAATTTGCCTGGAGTTCCACATAGCAGACTTACACAAGAAGCTATAGCTAACATCCATTTGTGCTGCATAGTGACTGTACAATTGCCTTACTAAGAAGATTTCCCAGTTAGATTGCATACTTTTGGGCAATGGTCCTTCATTTATTGTGATGGCGGTTGAGAACGGAAGAAGGAAGAAGGTTAAGACTGGTTTGGGGTTCTGGTGAAAGAATGTCCACCCAATGCTTTGCCAGCAGTCTCTAAATACGTACAGTCCTCCCAGCGTGTATCTGCAAAGCCCTCTTGACTCAGAGCCTCTGAGTTTAAATCCCTGCTTTGAAGAACTGTACAGTTCCATAATATACATCTCCTTATACTGACAGGCATAATTTGTTTTTTTAAAATAGTATTGATATAAAGAGAACAGATTTCATGTATTCTAAGAAGATAACCGTAATACTCCCATGTGCATGATGCCCAGTAAATACCTGATGCTTTTATTTTGAAACTTCAGAGGACTAACTATTCCAAAGATCATTCAGTAAACATGATAATGGAAAAGTGGATGAATAAAACAGGGAGGCGTTCATCCTGAGGAGCTTCTAGAACCTCTTCTTCCTCCACTTCTTCCCTAAAACTGTGTTGGAAAATTAATTCTAAATTAACTTAAATTTAGAATCTGCAGAAGTTGTATATGGATGAGAAATGTACTTAGGCATATTTTCTAAACATGCTTGGTGATAATACTTTTTTTTTCTACTCCTAAACTATTTAGCCTCACTTTTATAAAAAAAAATTATTGAAATATATGTCATAAAATTGTTCTAAGTGTAGAGTGCCTTGAAATTATAGAATTTTAATCAGGAACTTTTTTTCTAGGAACTTCTTGAAGACCTCTTGAATATTCTCCTACTCTAAGGATATTTCCAGTTATTGTAATTTTAATTTCTCCTATACTCTTGAAAGATTTAGTTTGTTGAAATAAGGTATAAATGTAAAATATAGATAGCTTAGTGTTGTGGATTACTTGGAATTATTAGTTAGGATGTTCTTTTGGGGTGGACTCCAATAGTATTAAGACCCTTCATGAAAGAGTATAATTTACAATTTGATGAAACAAACACATTTCTATTTAGTCACTTTGTTTTAATAACAAAGCAGAATAAGCTGGGTTTTGTTTATTTATTTGTTTTGAAGTCTGAAGTTATCCTAACACCACATTCTCTTTAAAAAATATCACTGAAAGGACCTCAACTTTCCAGCTCTCATGTATAGCATGTAAGTGCTATCAACTTGAAATCCTAGCTTTTACTATTATCTATGAACTGCATTAGTAGATTAGCTAGATTCATAAATAATTGTATTGGAACATGAAATAAAAGCAAAAGAATGAAATGTTAAAGATTATAATACACCTTCATTTCAATAATATTAATTTTAAAATATCTTCACATAATAACCTAATACACTACTAAGAATTTCTTGGAGTATTTAGTTTCTTCTTGTAAAGAAAAATTGGTTTGGGATCAAATGCCTGAAATACAAATATTTTTGAATGTATAATAGAGAAATGAGAAATAACCAAAATACACTATGGAGTGGTAATTAGGATTAAATAACTTCGAGTTGAATTCTTAGGAGTGAGATGTGAAATGGCTTGATGGAAGGCAGAATTGTCACTTCTATGTGACAAGCAAGCTGAGGGATACAGCATCTTTCTAAATAACGGTTCATAATTTCTTAAAATCTTGAGCTATAGTCCAGTAAAAGTACTATTCTTCCTATGGACCAGGAGACTTCTAACGAAGAAGAAAACAATGAAGATTCTAATGGAAATGAAGATGAGGCTGAGAATAGCACGCTGTCTTTCACAACACCTGACTATGGAGAGATCACACGTGGAACAGGATATATAGGATTAGCTGGAATCAAACTTCCCAAGAAGGTAATAATTCCTCCAAGACATTCACTGTTTTCATTTTGTGACTGAAGCCAAAACTGTCCCAAGTACTATACACGTAGTATTTGGCACTATCTTCATGAACTCTTTGTCAAAGGGAGAACAGTCACCATTTTCCCATTAACCATTTTCCCGTTGACAGAGAAATCAGGAAAGATTTTTTCCCCAGGCACGTTCTCTTGCCAGTGGTTAACACACTAACTCCTCACTTTGTAACAGAAGATTCTGGGTGAGCCCCTAGGAACAGATAAGAAGGTCCTGGGAGATGGAATCCCATTTCAGATTCCAAGATAGAGAGTTAAGTATCATAGCTATAAGCTTTATGCACCCCCCCAGAGAAGGCTTCTCAGGCGCATCCCTGCCCCATCAAAACCCATGCCAAGGTCGTTGTCTTGAATTTTTCTTTTTCAAGGCCTTACCAATCCTTTTCTAAATAAAACTGGTTTCCATTCAAAATGACGCCTATAACAAGCGGGTCAGTACAGAGCACTGTGTTGGATTAAGTCAAGGCCTTAGATGTAAAAAGTTTCACACCTAGATTCGGGTTATTTCAAACTTTTCCTTCCAGGCTGGGGCCATAGAAAACAAAGCATCAGAAGAGGAGGAAAGTGATGAAGAAGAGGAAGAAGAAGAGGAAAATGAAAACGAAGAAAACGAAGCAGAGGTAGACGAAAATGAGCAGAGCGTCAACGGCACCAGCAGCAACAGCACGGAGGCTGAGAACGGCAATGGCGACAACGGGGAAGCAGGCGAAGGAGAGGGCGTCACAGCCACCGACGCAGCCGGAACCGCAACCCAGGGAGAGTGGAGCAGCAGGGCCGCCGAGACAACCACCGCTCCTAGTGGCGGGTTCGAACCTACAACGCCGCCACCGGAGGCCTATGGCACCACCTCCCCGCCTCTTGGGAAAACCACTGCCGCTGAATATGGGGGAGAGTACGAACACACAGGTAACCACGGATATGACGATGGTTACGAAATCTATGAAAATGAGAACGGGGAACCTCGTGGGGACAACTACCGAGCCTATGAGGATGAGTACAGTTACTACAAAGGGCGTGGCTATGAGGGCTATGAGGGTCAGGATTATTACTACCATCAGTGAAGGTCCAGCCAGGGGTGAATTCCTCCACTCTGGCTCTGCATTTGGCGACCATTTCCAAAATTCAACTCAGGAAGGTTCACTATAGCAAATGTGCATATTACAATGTGGAACAGGTCTACCGTTCCGGAGTGATTTTCTGTTAATTGCTTCTACAAGTAATGGGCTTCTTGTTGCTTTTCCCTATAGTGTTATTGAAGAGCCACTGTAAATGAGGGCCACTGATTAAATGATACACCAGTCCGTGAGATCAAATTTGAATGCTCTGGGGTTGTAGTACTACAAATAGTACTTTTAACCTGTTTGCAATAGTGTCAACTTCAAAAGCACACTCTGTACCAGAAATGCTTCCAAGAAGAGATTCATTGACATTAATGGTACTGTATACAATATATGTACAATTCCTTAGTCATACTATCTATGCAACAGTGTGTATCAAGTTTAATTAACATTCTCATGTATTTTTATGTCACCTGGATGTATAGGCTTTCTTGGGATTTTATCGCAAATAAAAATGCAATCCTTGAAATGTGTTATGATTAAGAAGAAAAGTGGGAAATCAGAATGGAAAAAGGTTAAATAGATAAAATTTAGAACAAAAGAACTAAAGCTTAATTTAGAACTAAAGAACAAAAGCTTATTTCCACTGTGATTTAAGACTCAGAAGACTGTAAACATTTTCTTAGATAAATCAACATAGCTAAGCCTTTTCCGTGTTTATGGACAGCATCAGCCATGAGTTGACTGATCCAGCAAATACAAATTTAGGATGCTTATCTAAATTTACATTCCAGATAAACAAATAACTTTTAATATAAACAAATCCCAGGCAATGTTTTACCTTTGTGAAATATTCAGGAAGTATTTAAACTCAATAAAAAATTCACTATGTATCTGATATTCAAATTTCACTGGATGTCCTGTGTTTTCTCTGGCAGTTCTACTCCTACATAATTTGATTTCAGATGAGGTAGGAGGTAGAATAAAGTAGAAAACTCTCATACACACACAGACACACCCACAGAAGGGCTGATACACAAAGCCTTAGCAGAAATTTCGGCTTCTAAGATAAATATGAAAACAAATTTCAAATGGAAGTAGTGAAGGATTGTGGAAAGGAGTAAGAAGAGTGGAAAATGTATGCATCTTTTTTATTTACTAATTGATAAGCTATATTGAACATGTACTAGAGATACAGACAAATGTTTACATATTGTACAGATAAAATGAAGAATGCTGTCCTAAGAGTGATTTGAGTCCCAATTGCTGTTATGTATGGTGTCACATGCACCAGTTCATTGTCCATAACTTTTTATTTTGGAAAATATCAAGTCTCCAGAAAAGTTGGAACACTACTACATGAGCACCCATATTGTACCTTTCACCCAGATTCATCAGTGGTTAACATTTTGTTGTGTTTACAAGCCCTCTCTGCTCCTGTGTGTCTCTCTGCATTTATATGTACATCTTTACCAGACCATGGAAGAGGAGGTTGATTGCAGACAGCACGACCTCAATATGCTTTATGCCTAGATAGTATGGCATATAGCATTAAAAAAAGAAAAACAACAAAATTATCCTACACAGGTATACTAGGATTCTCATTCTCAAAAAATTTCTTATAGATACAACACTATTTTCTAAGAATCTGTCCATATTCAAAATTTCCCAATTGTGCCAATAGTGTCATTTATTGTAACTCACTTAATCTTCGCAAAACTTGGACAGGTAAGAATTATTATCATCCTCAGTTTTAGTGAGAGGAGACTGAGGCATAAAGAGGTCCCAAGTAGCTGAGCTGCAGTCAGAGCAAAGGCAGGGTGGCTTTGCCATCTGTGCTCTTAAGTATGATGCAATATTCATCAGTGCATATTTATTGGTAATGGATGGGCAGGAAATCTGCTGTTGAGAGCATTCTGGAAAGAAAATCTTGTCTTATCACAATTTTCTGAGGCCAGCCATCTTTTCTGACTTGGATATGAAAGAATATTTTCAAATATACAATCTGCTTATTTTTTGTGTGTCTGTCCTTGGAGATAAAGAGCTGCGAGTGAGTTAAGTAATAAGGTTTTATTGGGGATAACGGCATCCGTCAGAATGGAAGGAACAGATAGAGGGGTGCCCAGTCACTTGGACTGGGGGAGAGCGAGTTTACATGGTTGAATGGCGAGAATATGCCTGAGCAGGCCAGGCGGGCGGCTCAGCAGAGAGCAGAGAGTTGAGCACGAAGTCTTTGTTGGGTGAAAATTAGCAAATTCCTCCCCAGATTGGCTAGCACCAGGCAGAGTAAAGGAAATTCCCTTAGGGCGTCTGTGTAGGTTTTATTGCCCCATGTTATCAGGTCAGGTAACCAATTTGGTCCTGAAGAGAGAGAACAGATTTGGTCCTGAGGAGAGAGAACAGGGAGCTCTCCTTGGGAGAAGGGCTGGGATCACCTGGAAGGACATCAGGGTCTGGGTAGGACTTTGAAGTGCAAGATGCTGGGCTTCTGGAGCTTCTTCAGTAGGTGCTGGTCTTCAGGCCCTTCTCACACATACGTAGGCTAATTTCTAACTTCTTGCCTAACATAACTTTCTAGGCAGCTTGATATTGTGCAAAGCACATAAGCTCTGAGCTTGACTAATGATTTTGCCAAGATTAAATTAACTTACATTTCTAGTCTTTTATTTGAAAGAGAGAGACAGAGAAAGAGAATATCTTCCATCTTCTAATTTGCTCTCCAAATGCCTACAACAGTTAGGGCTGGGCCAAGCCAAAACCAAGATCCAAGAACTCAATCCAGGTCTCCTACGTGGATGTCAGGGACATAACTACTTGAGCCATCACCTTTGGACCCCTACGGTGGGCATTAGCAGGGAGCTGGAATTAGGAATAGAGTCAGGACTCAAACCTAGGCACTTCAATATGGGATGTGGGTATCTGAAGTGATGTCTTAACCATTGCACCAAATGTCTGTCCTTGCCCTAGTCTTTCTTCCATCATCTCCATATAAGGATGACATTCAGTTAGTTGTTGTTCAGAACCTGAAGTGTTATGAGATATTCAGTGTAACCACATTTCTACCCTGCCCTCCTCGCCCCTCCTGTTCCCTTCCCTTCCTCTCCCCTGCCTTGCTACCTTTTAACAGCAGTGAGATGTACCTTATTGTAATAAAATTAATGGGCCACAAAAACAGTCTTTTGAGAACCCAGCACATTTTTTTCTTGTCTTAATGCATCCTTGCCAAAACACTCATTTTGGTGAGATTGAGGCGTTGGGACCAATGTAATCAATACCTTTTTTTAAAATATTTATTTATTTTAAAGTCAGAATTACACAGAGAGAGAAGAGAGGCAGAACCATCCATCTGATGGTTCATTCTCCAATTGGCCACAATGGCCAGAGCTGAGCCAATACGAAGCAAGGAGCCAGGAGCTTCCTCCAGGTCTCCTACATGGGTGCAGGGGCTCAAGGACTTGGGCCATCTTCTACTGCTTTCCCAAGCCATAGCAGAGAGCTGGATTGGAAAAGGAGCAGCTGGGACTGGAACCTGCGCCCATATGGGATGCCAGTGCTTCAGGCAGCAGCTTTACCCACTGTGCCACACCGGCGACCCCAATCAATAATTTTTTTTTTAAGAAATATAGATAATCTTTGTTATTTGTCTTATTGTCACTAACTACTTCAGTATATCACAGAATCATCATGTCATATATTTTGAAGAATCTTTAAAGCCTGTGAAGCAGAATTATTAATATTCAGGAGTTACTCATTTTTATGTAATAAAATACATCAATCTCTTCTGTCGTAGTTTCTCCTTTAGCTTTTGGCCTGTGGAATATGCATTTCCACACCTCCCTCTCCTACCTAGGGGATTAAGCAAGCTCATTTCTGATTCCAAGTGTGGAGAGTGCCCCTGCCATTCCTCCAAGCATCCAGGCATTGCCTTTAGGTCGCTGGGTCTTCTGAGGGGAACTGAGGTAAAGCAGGCACTCAGAGAAGCCAACAGCAGCAGAGGGAAGTTTCATGCCTCTGCCAGATACTAGCAAGAGAAGGCAGTCAGATAGGGAGGACTGTAGACAACCAACTCACTCAGGGCTCAGCTGAAGGCAACATCAAGTTCACAGAGGAAGACTAAAGGACCTGGTGAGCGCTGTGATTTAGCACAGCTCTTGGGCATGCCACTGATGCCTCTCACAGAAGTTTTCTCAGCCAAATCATGTAATATTTTCTACATGATAGTCCCTCCTTGGCCAAAATATTTTTCCTACTTAGATTACGTGGTAGAGTTTTAGTGTCCTTCTACCATCATAGTTAACTAGCTTCCTAACCACTGGCTCCAATCTCCATTGAGCTTGCTCACCAAAAGCTATATACAGAAAAGTCACTCTGTTTAGATAAGTGAATTTATCTGGAAATCAGAGGAAGAAATTTCACAAAAGAGAATATATAACACCTGGGACCGGTGCTATGGCATAGCAGGTGAAGCCACCACCTGCAGTGCTGGCATCCCATATGGGCATTGGTTCAAGTTCTAGCAGCCCCACTTCTGATCCAGCTCTCTGCTATGGCCTGGGAAAGCAGTAGAAGATGGCCCAAGTCCTTGGGCCCCGGCACCTGCGTGGGAGACCTGGAAGAAGCTCCTGGCTCCTGGATTCAGATTGGCACAGATTGCCATCTGGGGAATGAACCATCAGATGGAAGGACCCCCCCCCCCCGCCTCTGCCTCTCTGTAACTCTGACTTTCAAATAAATAAAATAAATCTTTTTTTAAAAAAGAATATATAACAACCCTAGCAATTATTTACTCCTTTGTCCTTTGATCTTAATGAGATGATGTCATTTTAGAGGTTTCATGTTCAGGTGATCAAAGGAGAACCTCTTTCAGAATAGATTGCCAATAAACAAGGAAAATGCCCTTTCATGTTGCTGTCAGAATAGAACAACAATAAATAGGTAGGAATTTATTCCATTTAAATACATCCAGTGTTATGATAAAGGTTTTTTTTTTTTAATAGTGGACAGAAACTGATTTATGTGCAGTGAAAAAGGGCACTAAATGGTTTCTGTGCTCCCAGTCCTGATACCATTCATCTGGCCTTTTCGTGTTAGATCATTTCACCCCAAACCTTAGGTCAGCCTCAAATTGATCCAGGTCTTACCTCCAGCTGGGTCTTTGATGTGATGGTTTGTCAGCGTACTCTAGGATGTTAGTCCTATTCTGGAACCCAAAGTCCATCAACTATCTCTGATATCACTCAACACTCTCCACCAGAATCCACACGTGGTGCCTGCAAGAATCTTCAGTCTCCTTTTAACCTATCAGGACCTTCAACTCATGTCTACCACTGCGTCTTCAGAATTGTACTGACTATCCATATTAAATCTACCTCTTGCTTGGAACTTTCTTACTCAATTTTAAGTTCTTGTCTAAGATGTCCCATTAATAATTGTGTGCTTGTGCTGATGAATGAGGGTGGAACATATCAGATATTAAGATTAAGTCTATAGGGCTGGCGCTGCGGCTCACTAGGCTAATCCTCCGCCTGCAGTGCTAGCACCCCAGGTTCTAGTCCCGGTCGAGGCACCAGATTCTGTCCTGGTTGCTCCTCTTCCAGTCCAGCTCTCTGCTGTGGGCCCAGGAGTGCAGTGGAGGATGGCCCAGGTCCTTGGGCCCTGCACCTGCATAGGAAACCAGGAGGAAGCACCTGGCTCCTGGCTTCGGATCGGCACAGCACGCCGGCTGTAGTGGCCATTTGGGGGGTAAATAAACGAAAAAGGAAGACCTTTCTCTCTATCTCTCTCTCTTTCACTGTCTAACTCTGCCTGGCAAAAAAAAAAAAGAGAGAGAGAGAGAGGAAAAAAAAAGATTAAGTCTATTAAGTCTATAAGAAGAATAATATAACATATATTGGAGGACCTCAAAAAGTCTGGAAAGTAGAATTCAAAGATAAGTTCATCTGGGTGCAAAAAATTTTGGAATCCATGCAGTTTTTTCATCTTAAGACCTCTTGTATAGTGCTGTTTTGAACAACTTTATTTGTATGTTCTACTCCAGAATTACTGTTTCTAGCAGAATCTATCACTGCTGCATCTTTGTTCCTGTGTATACACACTAGAGGTCCTACATGGAGTTTTCGTAGTTTTCTTCTTCTTTTAGCTGGAGAGCAAGACAATGTACTAAGTCTTCGCCTATGGGGCCATCTGGACATTCCAGGGGTTCCCAGGAGGAACACTTAGCCAGTAAGAAATTGGCTACATTTCCTTTCCCTGAATGAAATTATTGAGTTGTGTCCCCAGAGAGGTTGAGCCCCTGTTGTCCTCAGTGGTGCTCCCTTCCTGTCTCACCTAGAATTCCCAGGATCATCAAATCAATTAGATCCACCCAGATCCTGGTCTCAGTGTCTCCTTGGCAGGTGCTACTTCATGATTACCCTGCTTCAAATCTGAAATTCAAGAATTTTTCCTCAAGAGAAAATACTGTGGTCATCACAACAAGGTTATGTAGTCAGGATTGGAATTTTGGACCTTTCTCACTCTTGCCATATTTACCCGTTTGCATCAACACCTTAATTGCCTTCCTGTTCTTCTAGTAGCACTCCACACCAGAAACAAGAAAAGGTAAACTGTTAAGAATTAGACTTTCAAATTATTTCAAAATCAATGTGAAATATGCTAAGACCTGATGTATAGCTGAAAGTAAAGTAGTGGAAAATAGAATTGAAACTATGAGTTTATTTTGATGCAAAATTAATTTTGAAATCCATGCATGGTGGAAAGCCAAGACACTCTGGGGGAAGAAAAAAAAAAAAAAAAGAAGACCTAAATGAAAGATCTCTGTGAGTGAGATCCCAGTGGAAAGAATGGGGCCATCAAAGAAGGAGGTACCTTTCTCTGAAGGGAGGAGAGAACTTCCACTTTGACTATGACCCTGTCAGAATAAGATCGAAGTCGGCGAACCCTAAAGGATTCCATAGCCTCGGCAACACATGACTAGAGCCTAGGGAGATTACTGATGCCATAAACAAGAGTGCCAAATTGTTAAATCAACAACAGGAGTCACTGTGTACTTACATCTCATGTGGGATCTGTCCTTAATGTGTTGTCCAATGTGAAGTAATGCTATAACTAGTACTGAAACAGTATTTTTTACACCTTGTGTTTCTGTGTGGGTGCAAACTGATGAAATCTTTACTTAGTATATACTGAATCGATCTTCTGTATATAAAGATAATTGAAAATGAAAAAAAAAACTTGGTGTTAAATTGGAAATTGCATAGAAAATTAATCAATTCTTAAAAAAATATCATGTAGGATCTCTGTCCTTAATGTGCTGTACATTGTGATTTAATGCTATAACTAGTACTCCAACAGTATGTTTCACTTTGTGTTGCTATGTGGGGGCAAACTGTTGAAATCTTTACTTAATATATACTAAACTGATCTTCTGTATATAAAGAGAATTGAAAATGAATCCTGATGTGAATGGAAGGGGAGAGGGAGCAGGAAAGGGGAGCGTTGCAGGTGGGAGGGAAGTTATGGGGGGTGGGGGGAAGCCATTGTAACCCATAAACTGTACTTTGGAAATTTATATTCATTAAATAAAAGTTTAAAAAAAAAGAAATCCATGCATGGGTTTTTTAATAATATGTATTTCCAACTATTATGAAAAAATACACCAAAATAAAATCACACTTTTAATTTTACTTTCCATTAACTTTTTGGATTACCCTCATATAGGTTGAATATATATGTTTTGAATACTTTTAAGATATTTTTAAAATTCCATGAAGACAAAGAGATGGGTAAAAATAGTTCTTTGTACTGTTTCTGTTGCTGTTTTATTAAAATGAGGTAAAATCTTGAACTATACTTATTTTTAGTCTTACTGTAGCTGCCTATCTGATTATTGCTGTACCTTATGGAGTCCACTGAAGGGAATTCTGAGGTTCCATGATCCTTGAGCGATGCACATACAAAGAGACAGAGGGAGGTAACAGCATAATCCTATAGGGGGTGGTCCTCACAGCCAGATACAAGACCTGAGCACCATGATTCATCAGTGAACACTTAAACACAGACAAAGGGCAACTGGGTGTGATCCTATAGTTGATGCTTAAGTGTGCACTTACAGGGTTAACCATAAATAGTCGTCTCGCCTTTTTTCAGTTTCTAACCAATTAGCCAAGATAGTGCCTGCACATTATCAACACCCAAACTGTCTTGTTCTAACATGGGACAGCAACTGAGTTTGGACTTTAAAAGTAATCTCACCTCATTTTCATTATTGTAGGTTTATCTCTCACCTATCCTCTGTTGAAATGCATTTCACTTTTGGTAGCAGGACTTCCACTTGTCAATCAGTCCTTAATCTGAGTCTTTTTTGTGTGTGTATTTATTTTACATTTCTAAGGTAGCTGGAAACCCAATCACCTTGACTCATCATGCATTCCAGGATAAATCATGTAGTTTTGAGTAACTTGTGCAGTTATGGTAGATGTCATGATTCTCTACCTTACCTGAGTGCAGATTTCCCGTACTTTTCTTTCATATATTATCAAGTGGTCCTGAAGCTGCAGGGTTATTGGTAACCTGGCCAAGAGAATGGTGACTACAGTTGCTTGGTTCACATGCCATACTTCCATAGATTCAGCGAGTAAGGAGATAAAGAGCTCAAATGAGATAAGAATATGTATTATTTGCACAGAGAGCAAAAGCAGGCTCAGCATAGTGTCTGCTCCCTGCGTCCCTTTCCCCACAGGAAGACACTGATACGGAGGGGACAGATGCCACAGATGGAGGGTCATTCTGCTGTTGAGAAGCCAGCAGCTTAAACCCTTATCTAAGCAGGTAGGCTTGCAGAGGAGTCCGCAGTTAACCCTAAAGGGATGAGGTTGAATGTCCAGTGCTTAACAGAAGCCAGGGAGATGGATGAGAAATGGTCTTGTGGTCATCTTCCACAGGATAGGGAAGTGGCTTCTATTTACTAAGCCACTCATCTCTTCTTGCTCCAGAAGGAATCAGACACTTTTTCAGGACTCCGGTTGGGCTAAAGTTAATTCTTGACCCATATGTAACCCATCCAGGTGTAGCTTATATGGAGCTGTGCAAGGCTGTCAGGGTGATAGAATAGAAGTACTCTCCTATTTACCTCTTTCAGATCTCAAACGCTTTGCATGTCCTGTATGGTTCTAAAGGAGGCTAGCCACACATGAGAGTTCAGCCAGGATAAAGAAGTTTTTAGAGCCTGAAAGAGGGTGACTTCTACAAAATGACGCATGGAAGACATGCAAGCCTTCTACATGCCATGGTATGTTAAGTGGTTTTTCAGTACAGGCCACATATGGAGGTGGATGGTCTGTGGGTATTAGTGTGCCCATAGGATAGCTGCTTCTCAAAGACGACCTACTCCCTTCCTGTGGCCACCCCATGTCCTAACCTCTCATTCCAAGTCCCTCTTATTTCCCTCAATGTAATGTCTCAATCAATATCCCCCAGAGATGGCAGCCCAGGAGACCTATGTTTAATTTGTGGGGAACACTCCATATCCTCCTTTCTTTTTTGGTTTATTATTATGACATAAATACTACACTCTACATAATTCAGAGTTGACAGTGTTGATTTTCTACCATCCTTTCTTCTCTTAATGAAATTTTACCATTGCAAAAATAAAGCTTTGGCTTTCCAAATGATCTGATGTGGACTTCAAGAGTCTATTTCAGCAGTTAAAAAAAAAAAAAGGAAATGCTTACTTTCTTCCCATTGGGTTTCTTTATATTAAGGACCCAGTCCTTCTCCAGGAAAAGGGAATGAGTCTGAATGATGAGAACAAACAGTGCAAGTGTGACAAAGACAAACAAATGTAAACATGTTATTTTGAAAAGGAAAACCTAAAGTCAAGAAATATGAATCTCACTTCAAAAAAGGAATCAACTTTAATTAAAAATAAACCCTGAACCAATCTCTTGGACTGTTTGTTTATCCAAAGGAAGTGCAGTAAATATTTCCTGCCCTTAGATCTTTAAAATACTCAGTGGGTTAGAAACCCATTAACTTGATTTATTGGTCTTTGAAAAAGAGTTCCCATGCAGATGATATTCTTATCCTGTTCTTTCTCAGGAGGCTTCTAGGATTCTAGGATTCCCAGGGTCCTATAAGATAAGACCTCTCCCAATAAGACCTCTCCCAATGTGCACAGAACTTATTTTAATTTATTTATTGGTTCACTCCTTAGATTCCTGGAAGCTGGGAACTCCTTTCATATTTCCCATGTGGGTGGTAGGGTCCCAAGGACTTGAGGCATCACCTGCTATCTCTCAGGGTGCACATTAGCAGGAAGCTGAATTTGGGAGCAGTACCAGGACTTAAACCCAGGTATCCCAAGCAGCATTTTAACCACTGCACCAAACATCCACTCCATGTTTCTTTTAAAATACAAATTCAACAGGACTAGTGCTGTGGTGCAGTGGGTTAATCCTCTGCCTGAGGTGCAGGTATCTCATTCTATATGAGTGCCAGTTTGAGTTCCAGTTGTTCTGCTGCTTATTCAACTCCCTGCTAACATGCCTGGGAAGGCAGTGGAAGATGGCCCAAGTACTTGGGCCCCTGCCACCCACAAGGGCTCCTGACTTCAGCCTATCCCAGCCCCAGGTGTTATAGCAATTTGAGGAGGGAACCAGTGGATGGAAGGTCTTGCTCTCTCTCTCTCTCTCGCTCTCTCTCTCTCTCTCTGTAACTCTGATTTTCAAATAAATAAATAAATCCTTTAAAAACCCTTAGATTTCTTTTTTTAAACTTTTATTTAATGAATATAAATTTCCAGTGTACATCTCATGGATTACAATGGCTTCCCCCTCCCACAAACTCCCTCCCACCCACCCGCAACCCTCCCCTCTCCCGCTCCCTCTCCCCTTCCATTTACATCAAGATTCATCTTCAATTCTCTTTATATACAGAAGATCAATTTAGTATAAAGATTTCAACAGTTCACACCCACATAGAAACACAAAGTGAAACATACTGTTTGAGTACTAGTTATAGCATTAAATCAAAATGTACAGCACATTAAGGACAGAGATCCCACATGAGGAGCAAGTGCACAGTGGCTCCTGTTGTTGACCCAACAAATTGACACTCTAGTTTATGGCACCAGTAACCACCCTAGGCTGTCGTCATGAGTTGCCAAGGCTATGGAAGCATTCCAAGTTTGCCGACTCTGATCATATTTAGACAAGGTCATAAAAGACAGAGTGAGGATAGTAACCAATGATCCTAAGAGTGGCATTTACCAGGTTTGAACAATTATACAGCATTAAGTGGGGAAGAGGACCATCAGTACACACAGGTTGGGAGTAGAGCCATTGGTGGTAGAGGTTATGATTACAAAGGAATGAGGCCCGAGTGTGCTAGACAGGGTCTAGAACAAAGGACAGAGTCATTATTTGAGGAGCTAAGAAAGGTGCTGTCTAAGCTACAATTAAGTTTTCTGATTGAGAGGCAAATAGAACCTGATAGAAGGGGCTTGATAATAATCTGTTGGGCTTTAGGACTTGTGAGTTAAGAGGTCAGGTGGAGAAGCACCAAGGTGCCATGTTGGATGTGCAGCAAAGTGATGTGTTCAGATGACACCTGCACATGCTACTCTCTGATTGTGCTGTTCCCAAGTTAAACAATGCAGCTGAGCCAAGTCAACATATAGAACATTGAGGGAAAATAAGAAATTGATGCTTTATGCTACTAACTTTTCAGGTGGTGCATTATAGAGCAAATGATATTTGGAACAAAAAGTGATAAGCATTGTGAAAGAAGACCTAAAGTAAAATGATAATGCGATGCAGATAAACACGAAGTGAAAAATTAAACACTTAGAAGACTAGATATGCCCTCATTGGGGAAGAAAATATGTGCCTGATACAACGAATAACTACCTGGTAATGTCCTCATGTTCTTTCTCCTGCAGAGAAGATTCTGAGTCCTGAAAAACAAAACGACAACTCCTGCAAAAGACTATTTTTAGAAGAAGAGATATTTTCCCTTTCACGTCGCACAACAAAGTCCTGCAGCCACTTCCAGCAGTGTCACCATGTCCTGAGGGAAAGGGCTGGGATCATTATAATTACATTTTAACTACATCCTCTGAGCTACATTTTAAGATGTAATAAGACATCTTTCTAATATAAAAATAAAAGCTAATTATATTGACATGTCTTCCCTTTGCTCAGTAATAGCTGAATGGGTAAACAAATAGCTCAGAGCCAGCTTCGTGCTGCTCTGTGACTCTCCATGACTCTGGAGCTGGCTGCAATTTTTATGTACTTCTGTTGAAATTCCCAAACATTGAGAGAAAAAATAATAACTAAAAATAAAAATAATTTGAGGGTAAATGAGAAAGTTGGTCATAAGTGACATCTTAGAAAAAGTGACCCTTTTCTAGCTTAGGATGAATCTTGATATCCCTGAATGAATATATTTCACACAAAAACATTTTCTTCTGCTAAAAACGGGGCCAGACGCCCAACACACTCATTTCAGAGTCTATTTCAGACATCAATGGGAACTAAATATTTCTATGAAATGCCAAAGGCTTGACAAATCTCAGTGTCTGGCGAAGAGGAGAGGGCTCAACAGGGGCCCCTCTGTTCTCACACACGGTAAAGATTTCTCCACTGATGCAGGAGGGAAAATGTTTATTTGCTGCATGAATTAGGAAATAGGGAGTAAATTCAGTTGAACATATCAAAGATGCATAGACGTTTATTTCTAACCATCTAGGATGACAAGAAATATAAATACATTACCTTTTTGGTGTTAACAAGGAATTAGGAACCATGATCACAGAGTGGGGGGAAAATCTCCTACAACTCCAAGTTTTTTAAAAAATGCATATCAAAGCATTTGGGCCCAGGGCAAAAGCACAGAGATGAGTCCCAGAAACAGTGAGAAAATAAAACAAAAAAAGTTATTCCTAGGTGATCACCCACCAGCTGAAACTGATGTATGGATTCCTGGCTACTTAATATTTTATATGATTGAACACACTCCAGTGAGGGGTAAGAAATTAAAAAGCTATCACAAGGCGAAACATGTTCCCGTGGGTTATTTTATTTGAGATTTCTTGGAGGAGCAATTCTTTCTGTCAGTAATGCTCGGAAAATGCCAGGCCAAGTGCATCATCAGTGGGGGTGTCCATTCTCCAGCCATGGACCAAGAACCAGAGGAAGTTCAAGTGGCCATTGGACCTGTCTCCGTCACTTCCTCCTTTTCTCTTACTTAGCTTTGTTTTCCAGTTAAATAGAGATGATGTGAAGATAGATAATCTTTTTGAGTATAAGTGAATTTTTCAGTCTTAAAATTTAACAATTTTTAACATTTTTCCACATTTGCTTCCTATATACATATGACATACATATTCATATACACTATTTTTCTTGAAAGCAGAGATATTAACATCACAAAATGAGGGACACATGACAGTGATCACAACCTTGGCTTTAACTCTGGTTATTGGTTCTGAAGAAATATTATAGTAAAACTCTTTATTAAGCAAAAACATTCAGGACACTTACATTAAGTGCTTGAACTTAAGGGGCAAGTTCCAAGAGAGTTAGAAGTAAAATCTCTACTTCCCAGAACTTTAGCAAATGATCACCCTTTTAATTTTTTTCCCAGAATTTCTTCTCTGCATCCTTCCCAGCCAGAACAGGCTGTTCCTTTTTTTTGCGTTTGTCAATTGCAGGTTCTAAATTTAAGACTCGAGTTGAATTTTTTTTAGCTTTGAATTCATTTTAATTTTGAGAGCATGTATATTTAGCTACTGCCAGTTCCCTCCTTGGTAGAACTAGTTTTTTTCTTTTAAAATTTTATGAATTTTTCCTTCCTAGAACACAAGTTCTTCTAGATCAGAATTAGATATTTTCCCACTAGTTAAATGAAAGGGAAACACACAAACTAAAATTGTGAAGAGAGAAAAACTAATGAGAATCACACTTGAGAAACGTCTGAAACCATCTGTACAGTAATCTTAGTAATAATAACTGGGAAACATTGCCTAAGGCTGTACCATATACAAGGCACATTACCAGCTGCCAGATGTTTCAAGATACACATTTAATGCTATGGACAAGTGTTAATAGCTTAAGATATTGCATAGCTTACAAATTGTTATAGAAATCCCTTCATTGTTATTCATTATTACAAGAACATGCAAAGTTGACATTGAGCATTTTCCTGATTTTCCCATCTGTCTACTGTTTATACAGCTGTTGTTACATTGGGAACAGTGAGTTACAGAAGATGCCAATGTCTCAGGGCCGAATTATGGAGTCTTTATTTCTGAATGCTGGCGGCTGCCCGGGGGCATGTGCCCTCCAAATCATGCAGCCTTGATTGAGCTCAGGGCTAAGCTCATAAGGGCAAAACAGCATCTTGCTGGAAGTTAATTATAAAGCCAAGCATTTGTTGCAGAATCGAGAGCAAGCAAGGTTTCCCAGCACTTAATGCAAACAAACCTTACAGATAACATCCTTACAAGACTAGTTTTTGAGCAGATAGCAGTTGTGCGCTGGTTAGAGGACACCCAGGGACAAAGTGGAGGTCACTGGCACTTCACTGTGTCTCTCTCTCTGTTCAGTCCCAGAGTTGACCGAATGCTCGTATTTATTGCCTTACTTTCTTTCACTTCCACTTCCTCTTTAGCCTCTTTCCATATCACCCAAATCATGAATATTTACAATCTAGAGGAATCTTAAACTCTATGTTTCATTGCATTTGCCTCTGCATGGAATAGGTCATGACTGACAACTGGCAGGAAAAGCAACAAAGGACAGAAAGGAGATACAAGATTGTATTTTTTAAAGTATTTATTTTTTATATTTGAAAGAGAGCGAGAGAGTAATAAGAGATGTCCCAACCATTGTTTCACTCCCCAAATGCTCACAACATCCAGGGATGGGCCAAGCCAAAACCAACAGCCTGTAACTCAATTCAGGTTTCCCACATGGATGAGAGGGACCCAAGTACTTGAGCCATCACCTGCTGTCTCCCAGGGCGCACACTAGCAGGAACTGGAATTGGAAGCAGTGTTGGATCTAAACCCAGGCACTCCAACGTGGGATGTGGGTGCTCCCAGCAGCATCTTAACTGCTGCACCAGATGTCCTATTATTATTATTATTATTATTATTAATGGGAAGAATTGATGAGAAGAGTAGCTACTTTATCAACTAATTAGGCCCTGGGCTAAGCACTTTCTGGGGTTTGTTAATCTAATGTTCATGCTAATCTTATGAGACAGTTGTGCAATGGTTTCGAAACCTCAGATTGGAGTAAGATTATCTAATTGTAATCTCTGACTTTTCTGCTTGTTTGCTGATATGTGACTCTAATCAAGTCACTTAAATGCTTAATGTTATGTCAATAAAATCAAAAGTATGATAATAGCATCTACACCCCAGATTTATTAAATGAGTTAATATAAACAAACAATGCTTGGATCACAGCACTTTCTCACTGATAGTTCAGCTTATTAGTAGGCTCCACATTTTCAGATGGAGAAATAGAGAGACGAGGGCTATGATTTGGTTATTTAAGCAACTTGTTACAACAAGCCAAGATTAGAGGTTGGATTTGAACACAGGGCTATTTGAGTCTCAAGCTACCAGAGTCAAATGTCTCCGTTATCAGTGACAATGTTTAAATATTCTAAAATCCAGGGTTAAGTGGTTGTAAATCAATAAGAGCTCCACCCCCAATAGCTCAAATTCTAAGTGGTTTTTAAAAAACCAGCCCAGGACACTTAAAGGAGGATTTGCAGGATTTGGAGAAAGCAAAATGAGATTTGGCCTGAACTAGAAAAGGCACCATTCTCTCTCCAAAACTGTCCAAGGCTGTTTTGTTTGTTTATTTTGGTTTTTGTCTATTCAGGGAGGTTGGAGAAATTGAGAGTTTACACTTCAGTCTCATTACATATCACTTCTAGTCTGTAAAATTTGTCTTTAATTATCAGTTGGTCTTATCACAAAGTGTAGGTTACATAATCTGTTAGTAACACTTCCACATATATATTTAATATAAATAATTCCATTAAATATTATAATATTTTAGACTGAGTGGAGTCTTCCAACTTGTTATAATCATGATTTTGGCAGGCAGTTTGAGCAAAGCATGTGGGAAGATGATTGTCCTGGAAAGGTTTACTCTAATACAGCTGTGCCCTAGTTTCACTAAGAAATTCAGTATCCGAAATGAACCAGTTTATAAAATGCATATTCAAATCCAAACTCTCAATATTTCCCTCAAAACCATCTTAAGAATTTTCCCTGTATCAATAAAAACAACTTCATTCTTACACTTGGTCAGGGCAAAAACTTTGGTGTCATCCTAATTTTGAGTTTCTCTTATAGCCCATACCAGCTCCACCAGCAATCCCATTGGCTTTCCTCTCTAAATATAATCAGAACAGGATGGCTTTCCACCTTCCCTTCTGCCACCACTCTGGTCAAATCCCAGTCACCACTTGCTCCGATTATCACAAGAGCCAGTCTGTTCCTTTTCTTACTTCAGTTTCTCCTTCAGTCATTCCTCTGCTCAAAACCTCCAAGTGCTTTCCTTTCCACTCAGGGTCAAGTCAAAGGCCTTGCCGCAACCTACTGGCCCCATATCATCATCTATGTAATACATTTTCTTACTTCATTTGCTGCTCTTCCCCTCGCTCAGTCCCTACCACCAAATTCTGGTTCTGGGACAGGCCAGCAGGGACAGGCCTGGCCTCTTTTCTGTTTCTGGGACAGGTCAGCAGGCTCCTGTGTCTGGCCCTCTGCTCCTCATGTTCCTTCTGCCAGAGGTGGGATGTCTTAGTGCATTCATGCCGTCATAACAAAATAGCACAGAGATGCGTTGTTCACAGTTCTGGAGGCCGGGAAGCTCAAGATCAAGACACCAACAGCTTCAGTGTCTGTTGACGGGGGCTATCCTGCCTCCAAGATGGCGGCTTGTTACTGCACCCACTGGAGGAGACAGACGCTGTGGCTTTACATGACAGAAAAGCAGAAGAGCAAAGAGGGCCTGGCTAGCCCCTCCAGCCTCTTAGATGGTCACTGATCCCATTCCTGAGGGCTGTGTCCTCATGACTTACCCTCCACCTAAAGGCCTCTCCTCTTGATACTTGTCATAATGGGGCTTAAAATCACAACACAGGAAGTTGAGAGAAACACAAACGAGGGGTCTTCCTAAAGCTCATAGCAAATATGTGCTACGGAAAAAACAGTGCATGGATTTCTGAATCTTTTATTCCACTATATACTTATCTTTCAATTCTATTTTTTTTTCCATGAAATTTTGAAATGTCTTCATATGTTCGGATCATAGCACGGTCCTTACGCAGTCACCTTCTCACGAGGCCTTCCCAGAACTCCCTACCAAAAATTTCCCCACCCTCAATGATTCTTATTCCTCCCCCTGCACCCAAAGTGCATTTTCTCCTTAGACTTAGCCTATGTCAACATCCAATATGAATATAATGTATTTTACTTTCCAATTGTGTTGTTTATTGTCTGTCTACATCCACTTCACACTGGATTCTATGCTCCATAAGTACAAAGATTCTTTTCTGCTTATTCTGGTCACTGCTGTTTGCCCCATGCCTGTCACAGAGTAGGTGCTCAAAGCATTTTTGCTCAATGTTGCTGAATTTCATTCAGGCAAAACTGAGATTATATAGCTTCTGCATAAAAGGAGAGCAAGCCTATTTCCCACTTATAAACTTGGCGGGCATTCAGTTGATTCTAATTAATAGTTATGAAATCAGTTCTCATTACCTGACAACATGATGTCCAAACCGAGGTATTTATATTTTCTGTTTATTCCACTTTCTGGAACATTTGATAGCAGCTTTTCACCACAAAACATTTTTAGATTAAAATTACTTTGCCCCCTATGGTTATCTGTGGGCACCTGTAACAAATTGTTTGCCAGTGCTAAGTGAGTCAGTGCTGATTGGCCCCTGGGAACTCTAACAAACTTTAAATTTCAGCAAAATGCCCCCAAGCCTGGTAATGCTGCAGAGGAAGGCAGATATTCTGAAGGTAGAAGATTCCAGGTAATTCAACTCTCTTTATGTTCTTGATAGCAAATAGCTTTATCCTGGAGTTGTTTACATTTTCAAGATACCACTCAAGAAGGGTTATTGATTTTGAAAGCTAATGAAATTGAAAATATTCTCTACTGAAAACAACTGTGTAATAATTGGTGCTTTGTTTTATGAAATAGAATGTGTATTACCAAACTCTAGAAACCATTAACTACAGTGGATGGTTTGGTAGCAACCTTGCCTTGGCTTCAATCAACAGCATGATCAAGATCCATAGTAATATAGAGATGCTAGTTTTCTTCTATCCCTTCACAAACCAGGTTGTATTCCTTTACAAACTGGAATCAGAAGAATCTGATCTTATCCCTATTCTCAGATCTCATCTGTGCTTATATTTCTACTGATCTGCCCTAAGTTATTGGAGAAGTGACTTATGTTGTCCTGACCTAAAAGGTATTTACTTGGAAAGGCTGAGATCCAGAATAGCTTATTATTTGGGGATATTTTTAAAAGTTATATATATATATATATATATATATATATATATGTCTTCCAATAAAAGTTTTTTCTTTGAATCAATTAGATTAGAAGAATATCTACATTATTTCTTTCCTGGAAAGTGGTTTTTCTTCCAAGTAATCTCAAATAGTGGTATGCTATAAGGGTTACTCTATGTCTGTGTGACAGTTTGTAAAATATTTAATGTTCATTAAAGTGGAAAAATTGGTGGTCCAAAGCTGCATTTAATTTTTTTGTTAACTAATGACTATGTGACTTAATTGAGCTCACTAGATCCTTTTAATACATTTACTAAAATATAAATATGTACCATTATCTGCTGTGATGTTTTAAGCAATATTTTGTGGAAGCCAATAAAACATATGATTTATATGATTTGCTTTTTTGTTTTAAATATTTGTTTATTTATTTGAAAGGCAGAGTTACAGAGAGGCAGAGGGAGAGAGAGAGAGAGAGAGAGAGAGAGGTCTTCCATCCTCTGGTTCACACCCCAGATGGCCACAATGGCCTGAGCTGGGCTGATTCAAAACCAGGAGCCAAGAACTTCCTCTGGGTCTCCCACACAGGTGCAGTGTTCCAAGGACTTGGGCCATCTTCTTCTGCTTTCCCAGGCTATAGCAGTGTTAGATCGGAGGTGGAGCAGTTGGGACTTGAACCAGTGCCCATATGGGAAGCTGACACTGCAGGTAGCAATCTTACCTGCCATGCCACAGCACCGGCCCCATAATTTGCTTTTAAGTCAACCACATGTAAACTTTCTGTAATAAAATAAAATAGAGAACTATTTAAGACAGCATAGAGTTCTCATGGTGAACACTGTGCAGTAATATTGCTTGACTACTTATCCCAGTCCTTCTCTTTAATATCTGTAAATTAAAAAGGAGTCTCTGACCCCTGACAGACTTAACAGGGCTGGTGAAAGCTGCTACATTAATTGAATGCCGCTCAGCATTACACAGGTAATTAAATTAAATAATCTCTAATGAGTTTGGATTGACAATCAAGCAAATAAATATATACTTATAAAATTCATTTCTATAAGTGAATCTATTATTTTAATGACTTTCAACAATTTTTATTTTGACTTTAGAATAACCAGGTAGACAACATTCTTAGATTATAACATGTACACTTGTGTTTTAATAAATTATACAGTCACATAAACATATATGCTAGTTTTTCACATATAAATTAGTCATAAATACATAAGAGTATGTATTTATATATCTACAAAATAAAAGGCCACGGGCTGCTGGTGGAAGGATGTTTATGTATTTACCTGAGTATTTTTGCTGCAATTCTTCATTGAAAATACTTTGGGGTAAAGCATTATTGTCTTTTCACAGAGATTCTCAAAAATGCTGGTTATCTACATAGGACTGCTCCTCTTAGGTGTGTCCTGGGCAGCACCAGTGAGCATGGTAAGCACCTAAACTTTATTTGTTTCATGTGATTCTTGCTCTCTGTATTTTTCTTTTAAAGCAATGCTTATTTAAATTAGTAGCATTTACCTAATTCTGTTACAATAAAATACCAAGCTAATAGAATGCATCCAAAAACCTACTACCATGCCTGTTACTGAGCAGGCCCTCAGCAAACACCCTGAGTTACAAGATATCTTACCTTCTAAGGAACACTGGAAACGATATTTGTGAGAAAACTAATAGCCAGTCACAGCATCGCAAATCATCTGAGACTAATGAATGATCCTCAAATGCTCAATTTAATGACACATCAATCACTTCTTGGCCTTATGGCTAAGATCAAGTGTAGTATCGGTTCTTATAAGTTTAATGACACATCAAAAGAATCTTTCAATATTTCACTAGAAACAAAGAATTTGGCATGAACATATTAAAGTTACTAACTAAATTTTATGAATGATGATGTAAAGAGAGGAGAATATTTTTGTTTCTTGCAACACCCCAACACTGCAGGATCGTGTTAACGATGTTTTCCTCATCAGTGAAGAAAAAGATAGGAAGTAGGGCCCCTAAGCTCAACCCCAGGTCAAGTTCCTTACTCCTTTTATGACTTTTCTCCTGACTCACACAGTTGAGTATTCAGGATGTGACCAAATTGTCTTGTGACAATGCTGTTACAGACATTTTCTGCAATGCAGACACAGTGCTAATTAGATAATGTCTGAACAGCATCCCAACTTCTCAGAGTAACCTTTTTGGTTGGAGAACCTTGGAAACAAGCAATCTTCCCATTGTTTGTCATGTTTAAATATAAGTCCTGTCTGACTGGGTGACCAGTTGGTACCAGACTGACAAGGACAAACCACACCATCCCGTGAAGACTGTAGAAGCACACATCCGTATACAGTCCTGAGGGTGGCCAGCTGCTTAGAACAGGCTTCTCTTGGGTCCAATCCACACGATGTGGTTCAGTGAGGGCCATAGAGGCGTGCACTCAGGGATGATGGTGGAATCCTGGTCTTGCTGACCCAGCCCAATCTAACCAGCTGAGGATGCATTTATTTTGAGCAACACATTCCAAGGAACAGCTGGAGTAGTACTTTCTGACCATTTTCCAGTAAAGTGCTATGTCAACATCGATCCACTAACCACTGGTCAAAACAGGGTGCCAGCTTTCCTCCCCAGAGGGAGACAATGTCATCTTCATCACAAGGCCACGTTCAAGCATGGGACAACTGCCAAGTGGGTATGGGGGAAGAAAGAGGGGTGCAGATTTCAAACCAAAGAGTCAGCAAGAACAGAGAGATGAAATTCAGAACTGCAAGTGGTCAAATGTGGTTTTTCTCTCTTATATATAGATATCACTTTAGCAATTACCTCAATTGTTTAATAATAGATCAGTGGTATAAGACATGAGTATATACCGAGTCACTTACACATGGCTTGGAATTGTACTCCAAATACCAAACAAGTTTAAAATGGAAGAAAATAGATGATTATTGGACCTGCAATTCAATTAATATTCATCAGTATGTAATTAACCTAGAAAGACTAAGTCACAATAAGTACTGAATTATACTAAGGTTCTCTATAGTGTCAAGTATATATTTAAAACATACATAAGTGTGTGTGTTCTTAAAGAAGAAACCTAATGTCCCTTATGGTCATTTTCTGCTCAGCAACTGCCCATCTCAATTTGGTTTTTCTTCCTATTAAAGGAGAAACAATTTTGATATTTTGATTTTTTTAAGAATTATGTAACTGATATTTTTGAAGAATTATGTAATGATACCAAGATCATACATGAATCACCATAAGAAAGAAATGCAGTAAAGAATAAAATTATAAAACATGCCTTGAAGATACTTAACAATAAACTTCAGGTATATTACCTAATATTAAATTTTTAAAATTTAGTCATTTAAAACTTCTTTTCTTTATCCCTGGGACTTTGAGACAGAAGATAAAGGTTAAAATATTGCCCCTATTTCAACTGCTATCAGCTATATTAGTAGACAATTTTGATTATTTTACTGCCTATTTCACAAGTGTTATGACAGGTCTCAAATGAAATTGTATACTAAAGAAGTTTTCAAAGGGCTATACAAAGTGTTGTCGACCGACTATTGCTCGTTTCTAGAATGGAATGTAGATATGCTTTGGAGTTCAGTCAATGGGGTACTTTTACTGAAGTTTTTGAGTTTAAATTTCTTTACTTATTTCTTTTGCTAGTTTGAGAGTCAGCAAGAGAAACAGAGAGTGAGCTCCCTTCTGCTTGTTCACTCCTCAGGTGCCCATAACAGTCCTGGGCCAGGCCAGAGGCTGAAGTCGGGTGCCAGGAACTCAATCCAGGTCTCCCAAGTGGGTGACAGGAACCCAACAACTTGAGTCATCAGCGCTGTCTCCCAGGGTCTGCATTAGCAGGAAGCTGGAGTTGGGGGTCAAATCCAGGCACTCCCATTGGTGGATGGGGACATCTTAATCACTAGACCACATACTGTTCCGTAGTTTATATTTCCAACTTCAGCAGAGGGATTTCATTTGGGGAACTAACTATGAAGTACAGGGAGGTTATAAGGGGCATATCAAGGGTTCTGAGGCAGTCCAAAGACTGAAGCTACTACTATGCCTAAGACTGGAAGAAACAAAAGGAGGTGATGTTCACAGTATCCTGGGTCGGGCCTCCACAGGACCTAGAATCACAAAGGAAATGTATCGGATTCTAGAGATGCAAAGCCAGGGAGAGCAGAGAGAGATATAGTTTCTCTCTCCCACCCTCCAATGTGTTTCCAGGCCTCCATAAGCCAAACCCAAACTGAAGCCAGAGAGCAAAGTAGCCTGGGAAATGAAATTTGTAGGGATCTCTCAGAATGAAAAGAAGACTAGATAACCCAAGAGCAAGCAGCAGAATTGTCAATATCTTACTGTATAAAGCACAAGCCGGAACTTGAAGGCTTATTCAGTGAGAACAATCTTTAGATGAGTGGGACAGCTGATGGAAGTGGCTCGCAGACTGTTTATGCCTTTGATGTTTCGCTGAAGGGTTTCTCTCTCTTCAATGACTGACCTACCATGGCACCTGCTTCCACTTTAGCACAAGCACTCATACACCAACCAGGCCCACCTATTGATTTTTCTTGCTACATATGCAATAAACTAGGAATTTCAAAAGGAAATCAGGAAATACACATACTGAGAATAAAATAATTGTAAGGTCTGTCCTTTGTACACCAAGCTTGCTCCAGGATTCTCAGGTGCTGTTCTGCACAGTCTTCCTTGGCCCAAAGGCCTGTGACAACTCCTGGATCTATTCTTGCTTAGTTTCTGGCCTATCTCTGCCTCCATAGCCACCCTTACCCCCAGATATCCTCAAGAAATTATGGCACTTTCATATTGAACCAAAAGCAAGAATGTTTCCAAATCTGCTAGCCACCTCCATTTTTCCTTCTCTGAATTAATGTTGTCCCAGTTGATGGCAACAATCAAGTTCCATGCTTGGGTGTGACCCTACTATTTATATACAGGGCTCTGGTTTCACTCCTGCTGGGCCATCAGGAGCACATTAATTCAATCTAACAATTACTGGACTTTACCCAGTCAATGCACATATGTAGTCCACTTCCCTGAACTCCAGTTTGAATTCATGCAAACTCAACAACTTTTTCAGTGAAAACTCATCCTCCAATCTCTTCTACCTGGGGTGCCATCCTGCCCTTCTCCCCCTCTCCACCCACAGGGCAGTTTGCTGTGCTGGAATTGGTTTCTGTGATGGAAATGGCACTGCTCCCGGTAGGGGAAGAGAGCGGGTGCTCACTTTTGTCATACCAAAATCAGTAGTGAAGATGTATGTGCCTGGGCCACTGCTGTGGCACAGCAGATTAGCACCCTGGCCTGAAGCACCGGAATCCCATATGGATGCCAGTTCAAGACCCAGCTACTCCACTTCCAATCTAGCTCTCTGCTATGGCCTGTGAAAGCAGTGGAGGATGGCCCAAGTCCTTTGGCCTCTGCACCCACATGGGAGACCCAGAAGAAGCTCCTGACTCCTGGCTTCAGATCAGTGCAGCTCCGGCCATTGCGGCCAATTGGGGAGTGAACCATTGGATGGAAGACCTCTCTCTCTCTCTCTCTCTCTCACTCTCTCACTCTCTCTCTCTCTCTTTCTGTGTGTGTGTAACTTTGACTTGAAAATAAATAAATAAATCTTTAAAAACAAAAAAGATGTATGTGCCTATCTTTTTTGGTCAGAATGACCTTCCACATTGAATAATACAACCCAGTGAGGGAAAAACAAATGAAACAGCTGTTGTTTGAAGCAATGAATGAAAGAATGAATGCTCCATTTGGTGAAGTTGTATTTCTTGTTTCCTTTCAGACATTTCGACCTCAGACGAAGGAAACCCAGCGAGGCTGTGTGGAAGAGCAGAGGGTAAACATGATTCTTCTCAAATAACTTATTTGGAGTCTGTCAAGGAAAAAGTCCCTAAGAGAAGATGTTGACTGTCAAAATATGCCTGGGTTCTTAGAATGGAAGTGCCAAATTATACAACATGATTTTGACACTTTCTGGTTATCAGGTATTATAATGCACACAATATGTGACAGGAAAGAGGAAAGCATTCTAAACAGAGATTTCTTCCTCTTCAGTGTGATTTCTTCCTTCAAATGAAATAATAGTTTGACAGGCAATATTTAAGGGATAATTGATAAGAATTATGGGAGACTAGTAAACAGCATTTCTCCACCCATGCACGTGAGAGCTAAGTATACATAATGGAGGAAAAGTGAAGATGGTAAACAGGTCTGTTTATAAAATATTTATTTATTTGTTTGTTTGAAATGTAGAGTGAGAGAGAGAGAGAGGGTGAGACCACAATGGCCAGGTTGGTCAAGCTAATCTCAGGTGCCTGGAACTCCATCCAGGTCTCCCAGGTGGTTCCTAGCACCTAGGCCACCTTTAGATGCTTTCCCAGGCACATTGCTACGGAGCTGGATTGGAAGTGGAGTAGCTGGGACATGAATTGATGTTCATATGGGATGCCGGCTTTGCAGGCAGCAGCTTAACCAGCTGCGCCACAACACTGGCCCCAGTTAACAGGTCTCAATGGGGAATTCCATTCACATGAAGTTAGTTTCTATAAATATCCAGAAAATTAAACACTAGATGCTTTTCATGTAACCAAAATGCAGACTACTTTTACACATCATGATTTTTCCTGTCAGTATTAGAAAAATCCATTCTAAGAACTAACAATCTTCTGTTCTTTATCTCAGCTGACAATTACAATGGCTAAAACTACAAATTTAAGAGCCTACATGTTCATACTATGAGGTTTATCAATTGGATATCAGACATGAGTATTGTAAAAAACCTGCCTTTTCTCCTAAAACCCCGCCCTCTCCCATCTGAGACTGTTTCCACATGCTTCATTTCCACTGAAATTTAGTAATAAAACTGATGCACCTTGAGAAAGAATGCAGTTGACAGGCTCAGAGAAACCAGACTTAGAGACACCAAGTAGAAAACTTGGAGGAACAAATTACTATCTTCAGGAGCTGGCTGACGCGCACCCTCCTGTGGTTATAAGAAGTACTACTGATTGTCAGAGGCAGAATGCAATTTCCTCCAAGTTTAAAAAAAAAAAAAAAAATTGTGCAAGGAAAACTAGAACCAGAAAGCTTCTCGGTAAGAGATAAACCCACCTAAACGTAATGTTCTGGTTTTGTAGATGACGTACAAAGGCCACCATGAGAAGCATGGGCATTACATTTTTAAGTGTGTTTACACACTGCCTGGGAAGAAAAATCAAACCAACGTAAAGGTAAGCTGAATATCTAGGTGAGCATCTTCAGTGTAAGCCAGACCATGGCCCAAGACTGGGGGGAAGTGTAGGGGAGAGAAAGTTCGTTTTTGCCTGCTCTCAGGTTTCTCTCTGTGGCTGCCACCTTTTCGCACACTCCTGACTCTTCATGCTCCTCTACCATGGAACTCTGTTCCAGAACTTCCTGACCTTTATCCCATACCCTGGGCCTTCCCAGACCTGCTGCTACAAGTGCGGTACTGATGGATCCCAGTTGCCCAAAGATGGCCGTGTTATTGCCTCTCCGTCACATCTGGTCTCTCAGGAGCGGGTCATCTGGATAGACTCCACCATGTGCTGTTGGTAGGGTTTTCAACAGAAGAAAGCATTTTGGCCCAAAAGTGTCGCGTCTAAGTGTCTCTCAGACTCAGTCTACAGGCGACAATTCCCGCTGGGGCAGGGTGCTCAGAGGGGAAAGAATGAGGCCCCTGTCACAGGATGACAATAGTTCTTTTCACTCAGTGCCTTCTTGCAGATTCATGGGCCAAAGAGCTGGAAAGAGCCTAGGATGCCATCAGTCAAAGGACTATTTGCTTTTCCCAATCTGGCTTGTTTCCCGTGGAAGTAGTAGCTTCCTTTCAGAATGCTTTTTTCTTCTGCTCCACATCCTTTCCATGACATCTCTAAGGCTACATCTAATTGCCTGTTAAAATTCGTTACTACTTACTCATTGTGACAAGTGGATATTGAGCTCTTGCTGTTGTGTGAGATACCATGTGAGGGAAAATAATTGAGAAAATTTAATTCTTTCCCTCCAGGATCTTGGGGTTAGTAAAGAAATAAAAAGTACTTCCAAAAATCACCATAGCCTGAGAGAGAATGTGGAAAGTACTATGTGAGTGGTGCAAAAAATAAAAGCATACTTTAGGGGCTTCAAGTGGAAAGAAATTAGTTCTTGGCTTGGTGTTCAAGAGAAGTTATGTACTGGAATAATTGAGCTGGGTCTTAGATGATGAGTGGGATTTGAATACATAAAAGCGAATAGGAGAGGCCATTCTCTACCAAAGGAATAATATAAGCCTATGATACACAGACCACCAGTCAACAGTGTCATCAGAATCATTTAACACAAGCAATTGCATTTTTGTGCATTTATTTTCTGCCATGCACAAATGATTAAGCATCACATACCACAGTTTAAAAGTTTTTTCATTTACAAAACATTCTTCTAACTTATAAACTCAGTTTTCTACTGAGATGTACACAATTCATTATTATTATGCAGGCTACTCTTTTAAAACTGGTGGAGCATCAAAAATCAAGCAAAACTTACCACTTCAGAGCAAGGCAGAAAAAACTAGGAAGGGACTATTCTAATCTAATTTTCTAACCTACTTGATTAACTAAAAGGGTTATTTCAGCAAGGAGTAAATGAATGTGATTACAAAAGGAAATACAAATGTCCAAGTTAAACTCTCTAAGACTTAATGACTTAGTCAAATGTTTAAAAATTTTATCCAGAAATAAGTCACTACAAAGTTTATTTCTAATTTTTTCCCATAGCAAAGTCTTACATATTTTCAGAATATGTCTGCCATATAAAATATTACTGAATTAGTGGTGTCATAACTTCCACAAAAAAATCATTTCATATGGCATGTTAAAAATACTAAGAGGTAGCACTTTTGCAGATCATTTATTAACCAACTTCTTGAGAGTAGAGAGCATCTCCAAGGGCATTTTTATCTTGAGATTTAAGTGCAAGCTGATTCAACACTTCCCCCACTGCCTCCAGCAGTGTAAACTCAGGGAATCCTCTTATTTGAGAGCAAAATAAGACATCAGGGATTTGGGAAGTGGGAGGAGGAAGGAAGAGGGAGCAACCAATCAGAATCTTTTTTTGATAACATAGCATCAAGAGCCACAAGCTTATGGGACCCACAGGCAGAGGGTGACAGTACACAGGCAGAGGGGTCTAGAATAAGTTCATGGCCATTAGCCATTTCAAATAATATTGAAGAAGCCTGGAAATCGGGAGAACAGCTGTGTGTCCTATAATGAATGCAATAGCATTAACGTTATGTGAGAAAGCAACCCAACATTCATTAAAGGGTCACATACAATTATGTATTAAATGGTAGTAACTGTTGTTGATATAAAGCATTTTTATGCTAGACATTGTGCTAGATGCTTCACATGCATTATATCATTTATGAAAATCATTTAATTCTCCCAAAATTTTTTTTTATTTTGTAGCTGAAGAAGTTGAGACTCAGAGAAATAAAATAGGCTTCCCAAGCTCACACAGCTCATAGGTGACAGAGTTGGTAACTGATTCCAAAAAAGAAAGGCCACTTGGCAACTTGGTCCTGGTTCCCCTGGATCCACTTTTTTTTAAAAGATTTATTTATTTGTTTGAGATCAGAGTTACAGAGAGAGGGAGAGACAGAGTGAGCAGTTTTTCATTTGCTTATTCACTTGCCAAATGGCTACAATGGCCAGAGCTGGACCAATCTGAAGCGAGGAGCCAGGAGCTTCTTCCAGCCCAAGCACTTGAGCCATCTTCCACTTCTTTCCCAGGTCATAAGCAGGGAGCTGGATCAGAAGTGAGACTCGAACCAGTGCCCATAGCAGATGCTGGCACCTCAGGAACAGGCTTAACCTACTACACCACAGTGCCAGTTTTGCATCTTCTTTGTAATCACCCCTAAGAGTGAGCTTCCAGCTGGCCATCTTTATTTCTCCATCAGTGGCCTTTCATCTATTACCACATCCTTAGTTAACACTTCCAAGAAGATGTCCACACATTCAACAAAAGCCCACAGATTGAAGTGTGACAGAAAAGGACAGAATTAAGCTGTATTAGTAAGAACAGGACTGTGGCCAAGGCAAGGAAGCTAAGAAATGCTGTGTGCTTTGTGCCACATCAGAGTCTACAGCTGATTTGTGATTCAAAGCTAAAGGAGAACTAGACAGGTGATGGGTCTGAACATAGGGACCCAATGAGAGAGAACTGCAAGTATCAACACTCTGTACCCTCCAGGTGCTGCCTTTGCTGTTCAAGAAGTCATTTGGTACTGCTTAGGACAGGTGGTGCTCAGCTCAGTTCCACACATGTCCAAGTCCCTCAATAAATACCCCGTATTGATTTCATCTTACTCACCAGTTCAAATGCCCACATAGTGACCTTGTAAACTCTAGCTCATTCTGCAATTTGGAGGTAGAAAGAAAGTGTAGCATTAATTCTTCTATAATTGTTTTGTTACACAAGAACTCCTAGCCAAGGGATTAATACAGAGACAGGAGAAAGTGCAGAACTTCAAGTCAACTTGTTTAAACTAAAGGTTATCTGACAATTTAGATAGTTTTCTAGGTACATCCTGCAGTCTCTTCTAGCTAAATATTCTCGGGCCCTCGCTCCTTTCTTGTTTCTCAATGACGACACCCAGGTATGGCATACATCACCTCCACACAGCATAGACCTCATGTGCAAATGGGCCTTGCTTCACAGCAGAGAGGAAGACTTGGGATCTTCAGACACACATGGGATGATGCCGCAGGACTTGTGTGTTCTTGGCTCCACAGCTAAGGATCCATTCAGTACAACCGCGGTGGGGCCCAGGGGTGATTCATCTTTTCTTGGCTCTCACGAGCAGCTTTGACCCCTCTTTGTTGATGATTCAGACTTGGCCCCAGTGTGTGTGCTCCATCTCCATTGCTCCTTTTACGGTCACGTAGCTCCCTCTATGATAACACCATCTGGAAATCTCTGGACTGGACTCTCAGACCCTATTTTATTTTTTATAATTTTTGAAAGCTATTTTTACTTATTTATTTGAGAAATACAGTGGCAGAACTCGCATCCACTGCTTTATTCAAATACCTGCAATAGCCAGGGCTGGGCTAGACTAAAGCCAAGAGCCAGAATTTTAATCCAGGTCTCCCATATAAGTGATAGGAACTCAAATACTTGAGGCATCTGTGCTGCCCCCTCCTGCCCCCAGGATCTGCATTAATGGCTAGAATTGGCAGCAGGGCTGGGAGATGTACCCAGACACTCTGACATGGGAAATGAGTGTCTTAACCCATTCTCCTCAGTAGGCCGAACGCTCAGTCCCCTCAGGACACTTCTGTGTCCAGCTTGTGTCACAGAGAATCACTGAGTGGCACAGGGCAAACTCAAGTCGGCTCCTTTGTTCTGTGTTCTGCCGAGTGTATTCCAGGTTGGCCGTTGCACTGGCTGAGAAGTAGCATCTGCACAGAGTCTACCCCAGTCTCCGAAAAAGGAGAAACAGAGACACAGGCCTCCGCTTTGTCATCATCCAGAACCTGGTCACAGATGCAGATTCTCCAGCCCTGCGCTGGACCCACTGAGTCAGACTCTCTGGCCATTGGCCAACAATTTTTGTTTAAGCAAGCCTTCCAGATAATTCCTATAAATGGCAAACTGGAGGACGACTGATCTAGACTATCAAATTTGTTTTATTATGTGACAAAGGCAGAAACAAAGATCCTGTTTTTTAGACAATAACTGGGCTGCAAAACTGTTGCAAAGCCCTATATTGAAAGTCAGAGCTGAGTATTACCTGTGATCATCTATTTGCAGATTTTATGTTAAAAAGAAAAAGGAAATCTTGCAGTAACTCATGATATCAGGACAAACACACACGCACACATGCACACACACACACCACAAAAGGCCAATTTTAAATAAAATTCATTTCACTTACTATGACCCCTACGTACAAAATGAGAACCACGCTCTTTTTATCATGCTATTCTTAACTTCAGATCCTCCTTTAAAATCTGGCTCTAAGCTACATTTTCAAATTCAGTCTCTCCTAATAAACTCCTGTAGAGTTAATAGACTCTTTTTTTATCGAATATCTGATGGATAGCTTTTTATAATGCATAGGACTTAATTTTTAAAAGTTTAACATAAGATAATCACTATGTATTGAAAATTGTACTTTAGGAAGAAGAGAAGAAAGACAAAGAGAATGCTGCTCTCGACCATTTTGACAAGAGAAGAAATCAGCAGCCGTCACCTAAAGATACTGTGCAGGAAAGAGATCTGGCCCTTTTGGAAACCATTGGAAAGGACCGGAGTGTTAAATCTCAAACGCCTTCCGCAAATAGGCAGACCCTGAATGAAGACCTCAGCGTTATTACCACCGGTGTCCACAATGACCTAGCAATGTCCATTTATCCCGAACCCACTGGGGACAGAGGGGTTGAGGATGGAGATGATACCACTGGCAAATTCCATGACCAGGAAGAGTACAGTACAGGGCTCATTGGAAAGAATACACAACACACCATGGGGCCCGTGATGGTGACTGGAGCCCTGGGGGAAGAAAACCGAAAGAGTAAACTTAGGAACGTTGTAAGGAACATTCCAGAAGGTATTCACTATGCCAAAATCCACTCAAAAGAAAAAAGGAGCCATCAAAGAGATTCTCAAGTGCAGAGTAGTCCAATAAAAAGCAAGAGCATCCGTCACATCCAACACAATGCTGATTACCTAAAACAGCTCCCCAAAGTCAAAAAGGTCTCTAGGGATTTTGAAGGCAGTGGTTACACAGATCTTCAAGGGAGAGGGGACAATGACATCACCCCATTCAGTGGAGATGGCCAACCTTCCAAGGACATTCCTCGTAAAGGAGGAGTGATTGGTCCCGACCCAGGAGGTATAGATGTCCAAACAGGGTTTTCAGGTCCAAGGAAAGCTGAGGCTATTGATCCCGACACAAAAGGACCAGGCTATAATGAGATCCCAGAGATAGAAGAAAATGGTGGCAATGCCTTTGGAACCAGAGATCAAACAGCGAAAGAGGCTACTGATGTCAGCCTTGCAGAGGGCAGCAATGACATCATAGGTAGTACCAATTTTAAGAAACTCCCCGGAAAAGAAGGAAACAGAGTGGATGCTGACAGCCAAAATGCCCACCAAGGAAAAGTCGAATTTCATTTCCCTCAGGCACCCTCAAAAGAAAAAGGGAAAGAAGGCAGTCGTGATGCAACCCCAAGTACCAATTACAATGAAATTCCTAAGAATGGCAAAGGGAGCAGCAGAAAAGGTACGGGACACTCTGATAGAAACCAAGTAAAAGCACATGAAAGCCAAAGATTTTCTGCCAAGGGCAAAAGTCAAGACTTGCTCAGTCCTTCTCATGGTCTTGATAATGAAATGAAAAATGAAATAGGTTCCCATGGTGGCCCCAATAACAAAGGGAATACAATAACACACAGCAGAAAAAATCATTATGTACCTCACCCACAAGACAATGAGGCATGGAATAACGGTGTGCCACAAAGGAAAGGCTCTTGGGGTTACAGAAGATCCCATTCCAATAGGAGTTTTAGGCTCCGTAAAAAGGACGACAGCAGTGAATCATCAGACAGCGGCAGTTCAAGTGAGAGTGACGGTGACTAGTCCCCAGGAATGCCAGCAGGTCATGGTCTGAATACCTAGCTCCCTGCAAGTTGACAACAGCCCAGAGCCACCCCGACAGCAAACCAGTGCCAGGGAGGATAGAGTGGGAGAACCAAGTGAACCAAGGAGCCTGGTCTCCTCCAGGGAACTTTCACAACTTTAATGGTCACAGTATGAAATTCTATTCCAAGTTATAAGGTTCTTTAAGCAAAACAAAAATCTTATTAAGAATTTATGGGATAAGTAATATTTGCTTGAATGTATGTCATTTAAAACATAGTCTGTGACTCTCACAAACATCTTGTTATGTTGGTTGTATTGTAGCCTTGAAGATAAACGATCTCTCTCTGTGATAATCTCTAATTAAATGATCTATAGGAAAGGCCGTTGTCTGTGGTGCATCATTACCCAGGCAGGGAGATCAGTCCCACCTCCAGCAAACGCAGCACCCATGTAATTAAAGACTGGATGGAGTCTGAAGGTGCTTCCCCCACCACTCTGCTTCAGCTACCTCTTCCTCTTCCCTCTGACTCTATGCCCTGGTGAAGATCTCCTACTTCATACCCTTCCACGTTCCTCCCCCTTGCTCTTTTACAACATCTTATAACACAAATGCTATTTCCTGAAATAAATCTCAGCCCTTTTGTCAATTCTACCTCCTTCCAGAGAATAGGGCAGATGGAGGGTGGATAGAAGACAGGAAATTTGAGGAGGAAGACAAGGACAAAGGCAAAACAAAATGTAGGTAGACAGATACTGTTCACTGGCCATTCCTAAATTATTTCTAGCCTACTTCTTTCTTCTGTCATTTAATGTAGATGTGACATCATTACCAATGCAACACCATTCTGGCAATTAGATATAAAAATCCCAGTAAAAGAACAGAAGGCATGTTACAAGGCTTTTAATCTTCCTGATAAAAATAAAGCCAACCACAACCCTTTCTCCTTTCTAATGCTCTTCTTCTTGGATCAGCACGAACATAACACCTGGAGGAGCAGCAGCCATTTTGTGGCCATAAGGAAGTGAACAAAATAATCATAGAGATGCCACTGAATCAACTTCATCATGCTCCGTCTTTCAGCACCCTATGTTCTGTGAGAAAAATAGTTCTTTAGTGGCTAAGCTACCATTCACTTTGCTGTAATGTGTTTGTCATTTTTTGCTATTAAATTGAATTCATGATATGCCTCTCCATTCAGAACATTCCTCTAAACAAGGACAATAGGAAAAAGAAGAGGACAGGTAGGAGGTGGAGAGAGAAAGGTGCATGTTATGTCTCTGGTCTCTTTAACATGTAAGTTTCCAAGCAGCAAAAAGCACTAGGCTACTGAGTTAAGTCTGCTACTCGTGTAAATACAAGTCAATGTCAGCACAGTATTATGATGCCTTCAAAAAAAATCCAAACACCCTCAATGGATAGTTAGAAGTGCTTCTCTCCTAAGCAAAAATGAGAGCACGAGCTGTGGCTAAGTCAGTTTCTCCACATACATACAAGTAACTATGGCTGCCGTGGCTTGAGTGGCTCCCAAATGCCATGCTTCTGTAAATCCTTTAGTCTACACAGCTTCCCTGTTACCTGGGAATTTTCGCATTCTGCAAATGAGGAAGCAGACACAGAACTGTAAGTGTCCCAACCATTAGCAGGAATCTGGGCCCAGGGAGTCTGCTGCAGAGACTGCTGTCCCCTATTCCCTGCACTGCCATACATTACAAAGATAGATATACATAATATACAATGGATGCCATATGTGTAGACAGATGTACAGGGACTTCTATACACACATATACACACATGGATATTGAAAGACTATGTGTGTACACAGGAGGGGGAGGGAAGAAATGCTAAGTAGAATCTGAAGACAAGGAATATGGCTTTTTTCTCTCTTGTGTTTTCCATCTTCCAGACATAACAGAGGCCAGTATCAATGGAAAGACAACATATCACCCCATGTCACCATCACAGTTCTGTAAGAAACTATTTATAGTACTTTGCTTTTTAAATAAAACACAATTTGGCATTAAAAAAAAGCTGAATGAAGTGAATAAAACTATCAAAATAGGAATTGCAGATAAATGAATTGAAATCAGCCTGCTACTTGTATTCCAGGTTATATCAGACTTCTCCGTGTGAGAGGTCTGCTCACAGGAAAAGTACTTGGTGTGGTAAAGGAGAAATGCGACCTTCTGGAGAGAACAAATGTTTTCTGCAGGTAATTCTGGGTGAGGCCTCCCAGAGGTCATCTGCCTGGCCTGCTCTTTAGCGAGGAAATCGCACATTTCTGTACCCTGGTCCTGTTTTGTCTCCTGTCTTCTACCTTGAGTGCTCGTGGCTGTTTCTTCAAAACACTGACAAGATCCATGCTTCCTTCCCCAGCTTAAGGAAAACTGGAAGCAGCTCCACATCTGCCAGGCACTGTTCTCAGATGCAGACATGGGTGAGTTCTTCCAGACAGGGAAGGACCAGAGAGCACACTCAGGGACAGCCGGCACGCAGGCCACTGGCCTGTGCTTTGTCCAAACTCATGTCTCAGCCAGCAAGCTGCACCAGCTTCCCTGATTCCTCCCCGCCCATGAACACAGGAAACATCAGCTCTGTGTGACTGCCCTGTAAGCGATGACTGACGTGGACATAGTCTGCCACCTTGTGTCTGCAAGGAAAAGCTCACTGTGCCCAGCCCTGGGAGCAGGCTCCAGGCTCTGTCACCGATTTGCACACCCGCCACTGTTTCCAACCTCTCCTTACCCAGATTTCCCTGCTTGGAAGAATCTACCTTGCTGTCTTAGCCCTAACTATTCTGTTCTTGGCATCTGCCAACCATCAAGGGAACACAGCTGATCCTGCTTAGCATAACATTCAGCCCAGTGGAAAAGGGTTGGCTGAACAATCATATTGTGCAAAATGCTATGGGAATTAACAGAAGAGATGCTCTGACGTTTATCAATGGGATCTTGCAGTCAGGGAGAAAGGCATTCAAAGTTCCAAGATAGAAAGCAGTAAGTTCAATAACAAAAATAGAAAGTAAGGGTACTTCAAAAAGGTCCTGGAAAATTGAATTAAAAGATAAGTTTATTTTGGTGCAAAGAAAGAAAGAAAGAGAAAGGAAGGAAAGAAGGAAGGAATTAAGGAAGGAAGGAAGGAAGGAAGGAAGGAAGAAAGAAAGAAAGAAAGAAAGAAAGAAAGAAAGAAAGAAAGAAAGAAAGAGAGAGAGAGAGAAAGAGAGCCAGCACTGTGGGGCAGCAGGTTAAGCTGCTGCCTGCAGTGCCAGCATCCCACATGGGTGCCGATTCTTGTCCGGGCTCCTCCACTTCCAATCCAGCTCCCTGATAATGCACCTGGGAAAGCAGTGGAGGATGGCCCAAGTGACTGGGGCCCTGTATTCATGTGGGAGACCAGGAAGAAGTTCCCGGCTTCACCCTGGCCCAGCTTCAGCCATTGTGGCCATTTGGGGAGTGAACCAGTGAATGGATAACCTGTCTCTCTGTCTCTCCCTCTCTCTCTGTAACTCTGCCTTTAAATAAATAAAATAAATCTTTAAAAAATGAAATACATACATTCAAGGGATATTCCAATAGTTCATGAAAATGAGTATTATGAAAAACTGCATGGATTTTTTTAAAAACTGCAATAAAATAAAGTTCTTTATTTCCTGTTTTCCAGGAATTTTGGCAAATCTCCTTGCACACACATTCTGAGGAAGGATGAACAGTAACTGCAGGGAAGAGTGAGGATATAGTAAAAATCCATTTTCCCTAAGGCAGAATTCTGTTAGAGAGGATACAGGCAGTAATAAGTCTCAACAAGTAAGAACCTTCATGGCAGGTGATCATAAATTCTACAATGAGTGTTTCAGGGATTAATAAAGATCACCCCCTCCAGAGGACTGGAAAGAGGTGGTGGATGAGGTAGGGGCCGGGAGAATTGGAAGGAAGCAATCTGGTTGTCAGGAGGTCACACAACAGGCTATTGCTGTAAAGAACTACAACAAATATGGTATCTCCTCACTTGGGCTTTAGGACAAGCTTTGAAGCAGGAACTCAGATGATGTAAGTTTCAAAGTCACTAAGGCCCTCTCACAGAAGCCCAGCTTCCAAAAACAACTTCTATAAACATGATCTCTGCTAGATTTTTAAAAAGATTTTGTTTATTTCTTCAAATGGCAGAGTTGGAGAGAAAAGGAGAGGGGTAGAGAGAGGGAGCTCTTCTGTCCGGTGGTTCACTCCCCAAATGGCCGCAATGGCTGGGGCAGGACCAGACTGCAGCCAGGAACCTGGAACTCCATCCTTGTCTCCCACATGGGTGCAGGGGCCCAGGCACTTGCGTATCTTCTGCTGCTTTCTCAGGCAAATTAGCAGAGAGCTAGATGGCAAGTGAAACAGCTGAGACCAATCTGGTGCCCAAATGGAATGCCAGTGTTGTAGCGGCAGCTTGTCCTGCTGCATCACAATGCCAGCCCCCACTAGTCAGGATACTGATACTTAAAACTGTCAGTGTTAAAATACAGTCATAGACATCGCAAAGGAAAAAGAGAAGAAATAGGTGAGTCTGAATGAAAGTCCCAAATGGAGCATTGTGGGAGTGGGGGGACATTATGGTGCAGTTAGGCCACCACCTCCAACACCAGCATCCCACATATAAGCACCAGTTCAAGTCCTGGCTGCTCCACTTCCAATTTAGTTCCCTGGGAACTGGGGACTAAGGCAGCACCTGGGAAAGTAGTGGACAGGGATCTTGCCTCCATGTAGGGAGTCCTGGATGGAGTTCCAGGTTCCTGGTTTTGGACTGGCCCAGTCTTGGCCATTGTTGTCATTTAGGGAGTGACCCAGCAGATGGAAAATCTCTCTCTCTCTCTCTCCCTCTCTCTCTCTCTCTCTCTCTCATTATGGCTTTCAAATAAATAAAATAAATCTTTAAAAACATGAAAGGGGAACTGGGGGGAGAAAGCAAATGGATGGGTGAGAAAGGATTAGAAAAAAACAATGATATAGTCTGGAAAGTAGAACAAAACTCCAATACAATCTTAAGGGAAGAGACTCTGTTAAGAAAAAAGTAAAAATGGTAAGTGGACTCACATGGTATCTATTAGAAAATGTGTATGAACATAGGTAACTTAGATTAAGAAGAGCTGCAAGCTGACTCTGCTTCATTAAATATAAATTTATAGATTTATGGGGACAGTTTAGTATAGCTTACATGTTGCCTAGTTAGAATTATGGCTGTTGCTCTATTTGAATTTTAAGCAGTTTGCTTTGATTGTTCATTTAATGGATTGTAACAGTATTTAAACAGTTTTCATTTAAACTTTTTTTACTTAAAATAATAAGATAGAAGGTCTCTGTATATTACCCCAGGGATAGGAGAGTACTTCAAGAAGTTAGTGAGAACGTGAGATGAAAAGATAAGTTTATTTTGCTGCAAAAAGTTTTGAAATCCACACATATGAAATTTCCTCAAAAGGTTACTGGAAAATCCAGATTATAACAAGATACCTATTATATGATGAAAGCAATCTTCCTTTTTAGCCAGAGAGGATTCTAGTGCAGGTGGTCTTGGGACAATCTTAGAAACACCACACTAACTAGTGGGTGCTGGCCTAAGGCCATGAATAGAATCCAGGGTTTTACATTGGCAGCAGATCCTCAAATGACTTAACACTGGCCAAGCTTGGAAACCACTTGTAAGGCCATCTTTCTCAGTCACCTTCAAACCAGTGTTGTCCTTCTGTTGGTGGTCTAGGCCAGTCCAGAACTTCCCTGTATTAACATCAACAAATAATAAAAATACAAATGAAATGGAATGTCTAAGCCAGCATGCAAAAATCGAGCAGTAGACAGGCTCTTGTGAAACAGAAACTGTTCAGAGTGTGAACACAGCTTCCCCCATTCACTGCCCCATGGTAACTCCTCTGGTGGTTATGTATGCATGGTGTGCTGCAGGTCACGTAGGAATCAGTCATTCAAAGAGGGTATGACCACACTATTCAAAGTTATGTCTCTGGACGAGACAGAATGGAAAGTGTCACAGGGAAACAAAGAAGGAACTAAGGGAGTAAAAGCTCAAAGTGCAGAGGAGCAAGTCTGCGTGCTGATCTGGGACTGACCTTGCTGCCTGTCCTTGCACAAACGTTTGCATTCTGGTAGACTCTTCCCTGCAAAGAGCAACTTGGGTTAGCAGAGTTTTTGAGCAATGACCCATGCGTCAGTGTTGCTGTATGAAATCTGCTTTTTCTCCTTGTTCGGTGCTTTTTCAGTGTTTTCCACAGGAGATCAGCTTGTTTTAAGCCATGGAGCCCTGCCAGGGAAAGCCCCCACAGCTGCACCACTGTTTTTTTTTTTTTTTTTTTTTTTTTTTTTTTTTGACAGGCAGAGTGGACAGTGAGAGAGAGAGAGACAGAGAGAAAGGTCTTCCTTTGCTATTGGTTCACCCTCCAATGGCCGCTGCGGCCAGCGCAATTCACTGATCCGAAGCCAAGAGCCAGGTGCTTCTCCTGGTCTCCCATAGGGTGCAGGGCCCAAGCACTTGGGCCATCCTCCACTGCACTCCCTGGCCACAGCAGAGAGCTGGCCTGGAAGAGGGGCAACCGGGACAGAATCCAGTGCCCCAACCAAGACTAGAACCCGGTGTGCCGGCGCTGCAGGCAGAGGATTAGCCTATTGAGCCGCAGCGCCGGCCTACCACTGGAGGTCAGTGCCAATGAAGCTGGCGCATACAGTTGTGAAAGCCCAGGCCTCCAATCCCTCCCAAAGCCAGCAGACCCAACTCTCCACTTGATCTGCGACAGGGTGCATGGTCTTTCAGGGACTGTTAAATGAGGAGGTCTCATGGTTTCAAATTCCTCTTGCTTGTTCACCTTTCTCTTAGTAAAAGCACGTGACAGTAAGCCTTGAGTCTGTTTGCATGGATTTGCTTTTCAAAATGATATTTCTAATCATAAAATAAGTTTTCAGTATGTAAACTTACAAAAATGTAAATGTGAAGAAAAATACAAAGGAAAAATTAGGTTCAACACATTTTCTCTCCAGTCTTCTTTCTAGGTATTACTTACATAGATTTTAATAAAACTTTTTATTCTTTTTGGTATCTTGTTCTGTTATCTCAATATGTCATTTTACAGCATGACTAAATATGTTCAAATCATTTCAAAATTTCATTATATGAATCTATCACAATTTGTTTAGCTTAATATTAAAAAATATTTAGTGTTTTCCCCTGTAGGTTGTTTTTTTACATCAACTCTTGATGCCACTAGTATTTCATCATTATCCATAATACTTACTCTACCTTTTTTCCGCTTCACTGAAGAGGTATTGGCAAATAAAAATTGTATATCATGGTAGTCCATTATTATTATTATTATTTTTTTTGACGGCAGAGTGGACAGTGAGAGAGACAGAGAGAAAGGTCTTCCTTTGCCATTGGTTCACCCCCCAATGGCCGCCACGGCTGGCATGCTGCGGCTGGCGCACTGTGCTGATCCGAAGCCAGGAGCCAGGTGCTTCTCCCGGTCTCCCATGGGGTGCAGGGCCCAAGCACTTGGGCCATCCTCCACTGCACTCCCAGGCCACAGCAGAGAGCTGGACAGGAAGAGGAGTGACCGGGACAGAATCCGGCACCCCAACCGGGACCAGAACCCGGTGTGCCGGCGCCTCAGGTGGAGGATTAGCCTATTGAGCCACAGCACCGGCCAGCAGTCCATTATTTTTAAATGTCTGCACAGCACTTCACTGCTTGGACAATTTTTAGCTAAATTCTATTAATGGACATTGAAATTGTTTTTTGTTGCCAGGCACCATGGCTCACTAGACTAACCCTCCACTTGCGGTGCCGGCACACCGGGTTCTAGTCCCAGTTGGGGTGCCGGTTCTGTCCCAGTTGCTCTTCTTCCAGTCCAGCTCTCTGCTGTGGCCCGGGAAGGCAGTGGAGGATGGCTCAAGTGCTTGGGCCCTGCACCCGCATGGGAGACCAGGATAAGCATCTGACTCCTGGCTTCAGATAGGTGTAGCGCGCCGGCTGTAGCAACCATTTGGGGGATGAACCAATGGAAGGAAGACCTTTCTCTCTGTCTCTCTCTCTCTGTCTGACTCTGCCTGTCAAAAAAATATTTTTTGTTAATCATGACTAAAACCAGCATTAAAATAAACATCTCTGGTTACAAATTATTCATGTATAGCTAGACAGTAAATTCCTGGATTTGTTTTAAATATCAGATACAAAAACGGATCATAAACTTGCATATGTCTAAAACTAGGTTCCTTTTTTTTTATTTAGTAAATATAAATTTCCAAAGTACAGTTTATGGATTACAATGGCTTCCGCCCCATAACTTCCCTCCCACTCGCACCCCTCCCATCTCCCGCTCCCTCTCCCATTCCATTCACATCAAGATTCATTTCCAATTATCTTTATATACAGAAGATCGATTCAGTATATACTAAGTAAAGATCACATCAGTTTGCACCCACACAGAAACACAAAGTATGAAATACTGTTTGAGTACTAGTTATAGCATTACTTCACATTAGACAACACATTAAGGACAGATCCCACATGAGATGTAAATACACAGTGACTCCTGTTGTTGACAACAATTTGACACTCTTGTTTATGGCGTCAGTAATCTCCCTAGGCTCTAGTCATGAGTTGCCAAGGCTATGGAAGCCTTTATGGTTCGCCGACTTCGATCTTATACCGACAGGGTCATAGTCAAAGTGGAAGTTCTCTCCTCCCTTCAGAGAAAGGTACCTCCTTCTTTGATGGCCCCGTTCTTTCCACTGGGATCTCACTCACAGAGATCTTTCATTTAGGTCTTTTTTTTTTTTTTTTTACAGAGTGTCTTGGCTTTCCATGCCTACAATACTCTCATGGGCTCTTGAGCCAGATCCGAATGCCTTAAGGGCTGATTCTGAGGCCAGAGTGCTATTTAAGACATCTGCCATTCTATGAGTCTGCTGTGTATCCTGCTTCCCATGTTGGATCCTTCTCTCCCTTTTTGATTCTATCAGTTAGTATTAGCAGACGCTAGTCTTGTTTGTGTGATCCCTTTGACTGTTAGACCTATCAGTGTGATCAATTGTGAACTGAAGTTGATCACTTGAACTAGTGAGATGGCATTGGTACATGCCACCTTGATGGGATTGTATTGGAATCCCCTGGCACATAAAACTAGATTCTTAAAGCAAGTAGGTGAGTACAGATGGTCCCCAACTTACAATGATTGAACTTGGGATTTTTGACTGCAGGATGTACAAATGCAACATATATTCAGTAGAAATCATGTTTCAGGATCTATTCCCAGATCCACTTCCTGACTCCAGGATTCTGCTAATGCAGACCCTGGGAAGCAGCAGGTAATAGGTCAAGTAATTGGTTCATGCTACCCACATGGGAGACCCAGATTGAATTCATGGCTCTAGCCTTAGCCATTGTGGGCATCTGGGGAGTGAACAAGCAGATTGAAATTCTCTCTCTCTCTGCCTCTCAAATTAAAAATGAATGAATGAATGAGAGAGGGGAAGTAAGGAAGGAAGGCAGGCAGGCAGAAGGAACTGTATTTTGGATTTAGATTTTTGATCTTTTCCCCAGTTAATGACATGCGATGCAATTCTCTGTCCAGCAACCACAGCTCCCAGTGAGCCATGTGATCAGGAGAGGAAACAGCAGATGCTCCTCAGTGTACAGTGTTGCTAGGCTGTGATGTTCAGTATGGTAAGTGTATTGAATGCCTTTTTTACTTCATGTATCTTCACTTTACAATAGGATTATTGAAAGCTGGCGCCGCGGCTCAATAGGCTAATCCTCCGCCTGCGGCACCAGCACACCAGGTTCTAGTCCCTGTTGGGGTGCCAGATTCTGTCCCGGTTGCCCCTCTTCCAGGCCAGCTCTCTGCTGTGGCCAGGGAGTGCAGTGGAGGATGGCCCAAGTGCTTGGGCCCTGCACCCTATGGGAGACCAGGAGAAGCACCTGGCTCCTGCCATCGGATCAGTGCGGTGCGCCGGCCGCAGCGCACCGGCCGCGGCGGCCATTGGAGGGTGAACCAACGGCAAAGGAAGACCTTTCTCTCTGTCTCTCTCTCTCACTGTCCACTCTGCCTGTCAAAACAAACAATAGGATTATTGAGATGCAGAGCCAGGTTTGAACTGGAGACTGATTATGACATGGAGAGCCATATTCAAGAGCCTCTGTGACTGAAAACGAGAAAATCGTCACTAGATGGCAACCTTACATGCTTTTCTCAAGTACTGAAAATTAAGAGGAGGAGACTATCTCCCTTACTGTGTTATTGTGTAAATATACAAGCAGGTGCCTCTCTTTTATAATGTCCATATCCCATTATGTTTCAACTCCATAATCAAAAATAAGGGCTCTTTTGTTTAAAAAACAGTGATAGCTTTCCCTGGAAATTTTTAATTCCGGTTTTGTTTGCACACATCTCTCCAATAAAAGCCTGGATTTCCTGTTTCCTTTGATGGTAGCTGGAATTTATCTTGACTAAAAATATCTCTTGTCTTTCTTACTAATGTCTGGATGTCATTAAAGCTGAAGACCAGCTGTGCTCAGTTTTGTGAGACTAAACCCCTCAACTCTGACTTTCTCTTTCATACTCTCTTGGAAGCAAGCTTAGGGGTCATCTGGTACAGTGATTACCTAAAGCAGGATCACTTTGTCTTATCAGGGCTAACTGGGAGCCTAGACTTCTGCTCTTGAGAGGCTGTCACATGTGCCTCCAACTCATCACTACCGTGGCTGCTGCCACCACCACCATCACCACCACCACCATCACTATCACCACCACGCTTTGATCAGAGAAAACTTAGAGCTGAGACTTCCATTCCAGCCAACTTGAAATGAGCTCAAGGCAGACCACTTCCACTTGGCAACTCCCCGCTGGAGTGGAGCAGAGGATATCTAGTGGAGAGTCATTAGCCAGTGCCTATCAGTAAGGATGCCTCCCATGCAGGGTATCAGCAGAGACCATATGGGGAGCCAGTGCCCTCACCCCTGCCTGGAGATAGGAAGGAGCCCACTCCCCCGACCCCAGATGTCCATGGAGGAAAGCCAGGCTTCTACTTCCACTCTGCTGGAGTGGTGTCACAGAAAGTCAGCTGAATCAGAAGTACCCACGATCCAGAGCCTCATAACACAAGGTGAAACTATCCAAGACTCAGTTGAAAATCAGTCATCATACAAAGGAACAGGAAGATCTTGAACTGAATGGAAAAAGGCAGTCAATGGATACCAACAACTCAGAGGCACAGATGTTAGAATTATTGAACAAATCATTTAAAGCCATCATAAAAATTCTTCAATGATAACTTCATAAACACACTTCAAACAAATGAAAAACAGAAACTCCTAGTCAAGAAATAGAAAAATATAAGGAAGAACCATGTGGAATATTAGAACTGAAAAAATAATGGCAGAAATATTAAAAAAAAAAAAAACAAAACTTAGGGGCCAGCGTTGTGGCGTAGCGGGTAAACCACCGCCTGCAGTGCTGGCATCCCATATGGGCGCTGGTTCGAGTCCCGGCTACTCCACTTCCAATCCAGCTCTCTGCTATGGCCTGGGAAAGCAGTGGAAGATGGCCCAAGTCCTTGGGCCCCTCCACCCGCGTGGGAAACCTGGAAGAAGCTCCTAGCTCTTGGCTTTGGATCGGCACAGATATGGTCATTGCGGCCAATTGGGGAGTAAACCAGTGGATGGAAGACCTCTCTCTCTCTCTCTGCCTCTCCTCTCTCCATATAATTCTGACTTTCAAATAAATAAATAAATCTTTAAAAAAATAAAGCTTAGTAGATGAGAAGAATGGAAGGAGCAAAGGAAAGATCCCATGAACTAGAAGATAGAACGATAGAAAATATTCGGTCTGAACACAGAAAATAGGCTTTAAAAAAAAAAAAAAAGAACAGAGCCTTAGTGGTCTGTGACCTGTGGAATTATAACAAAAGATCTAGTATTTGTATCACTGGAGTTCTAGGAGATGAAACAGAGAGCCAGGCTGAAAAAGTACATGAAGTAATGGCTGGGAAATTTCCAAATATGGCAAAAGACAAAAACCTATAGATTCAAAAAGCTGAGTGAACCCCAAACAGTATAACCCTAGAGAAATCTGTAATGAGCTAGAAAAATCATACAAATTTGCCCACTCTGAATGAACCAAGTGAGAGAATCTGAAGCACTCAGTCACGTAACTGTTCCACAGTAAGATCATCGGATCTTCTCATTAATGGAGGCATCTATTTCCTGACCTAACTAGAAGGTTTCCAGAATCATAACACTTGCATTCACCACAAGGGAGTATTTCATGCAAGTTGCTTATTGGTGAGTATTTAGTGGTGGAGATTTTATTATGCCGTAGGAATCAGGATTTTCACTGTTGTTTTCTTGCTGATAGGAGCTTAAACGTATGGCAGAATTTTGTTGAAGACTTAACTTCACTCTTAGACACCACCATGCAGTAAAGGTGTGAGAAATAACACTCCTAGTTACTGGGTATTACCAACACACACTAGAAGAAGCTGAGAATTGTGAATAGCAGGATCAGCTTAGGCCATTCACAATAATACAATACAAGCATATTAAAACAAACAGCCTAAATAGTTGGGATACATTTTATAGGTTGTATACTTGTAATATATTACACCAATCCTCTTTATTTAGTGGTAATATATTTCCTGCAGGAAACATCATATTATGTGGTTTAGATGTAGAGGAATATAGAGTATAGATAAAATATATAGTGTATACATAAAATACTAAGAATTGAACTTAATTATTACCTATATGAATTAAATATTTGAGTAGAGCCCCACTTCCTGAAGATTTGAAATAAATACAATAACTGACAGGAACTAAAGGAAAATCAGATAACATAAAAACTAATGTAGGCTTGAGTCATCAGATAAATATATTTAAAATATCAGCAAACCACACCAAAATTTAAAGGGTTTAAAATACTGACTTTTTTTTTTATCTCATAGACCTTTGGCTTATGTAAGTGCTCCTTCCTGATTGGGCTGCTCCATTGACCTTGCCAAGGCTGTCCTCAGCACCTGTCAGCTGGGAGCTGGATGATGCAGTGTAGCACTCACAGGTCTGCTGGCTGGTAGGCAGTTGCCTCAGTTCTTGCGTTTGTGACCTTTCGACCTCCAGCAGGCTATCTCTGGCGTACACTCACAATCATCTTATGTGTAAGCACTTTCCAGTGTGCCGCTGGTTCATGATTGCTAAAGACTCATTGGCAAAAGCAAATCAGAAAGCTGAGCTCTAAGACAAACGACTACTTAAGCAATAACCACCCAAATAACTAAGGATGTGGTTAGAAAAGGGGAAACATTGCAGCTACTTTTTCATCACCCTTAAAACATTGTGCCAACCATGCATATTATACCAATGTATGTCAATCTTTGTCTATTCTTTTACTGAATAATTTTTTTGCCATGGCAAAATGGTCTTCCGTAGTCTAATCTTGCACAAAAATTAATGTTAAGTGCCTTATGTTTCAAATTTAAATGATCTCAACAAAAGGATAGCAGTAAGAATTATACTCATTTAATAAATAAGTATCTATTGAAAGCCATCAAAGTAGGACATCGCCCTGTGCAAAATCAGCTAAAATTCCTGCCTGTAGAAAAATCTCACAAATTTGTTGGTTACAGAGAATAAACAAGTAAAATATATGGTATATACAACAAATGCTAAGAAAAAACCTAACTTGGGAAAGACTGCTAAGATTGTGTGGGAAGGGCTAACATTTTATGTAGGGTACCAAGAAGTGCTCTCAATGAAAAAATGACTTTTGAATCAAAGCCCAGAGAAAGTAGGGAGGCAAGCAAGATGATAAACTGATGGTGGAATAAATGCTTCAAACAGAAAGAATAGACAGTGCAAAGATCCTGAGGCTGGAGTGTGATTGGCATGTTTGAGGAACAAGTACGACTTGTAGAGCTGAACTGTAGCCAGGTGACTATGGGATGAGACTGGAGGTATAACGGAGTTAGGGCAGACAGAATGCCAAAACAAATGGTTTTATGTTTCGTACAAAATACTTTGGTGTTTAAGTCATAGAGGAAAGCCATCAGAGTGTTTCAGGCAAAGCAGTGCCATTATCTGTCCTATATTTCTATAGGATTATCCAGCTGCCAGGCAAAGACTAAAGCAAAGGCAGAGACAATGGGGCAGGTTAGGAAGCCATCAGTGTAAGGCAGCAAGAGGCAAGAGTGGCTCAGAGTAGTAACAGAGTTAGAAGCATTTGGAATCAGAATATATTTTGAAGGCAAAGTGGATAAAGTTTGCTGGTGGATTGGATCTGGGGTGTGAGATATATGGAAAGGACCCAACAATGAGTCTCAGCTTTTCAGCCTCAGCAATAAAAGGATGGAGCCGCATTCCTTTTTTTAAAGATTTATTTATTTATTTGAAAGGCAGAGTTATAAAGAGGCCAGAGATACAGAGAGAGAGGGTGAGAGAGAGAGGTCTGTAGTCCATCAGTTGGTTCACTCCCCAGATGGCCACAACAGCTAGAGCTGGGCCTATCCAAAGACAGAGGCCAGGAGCTTCTTCTGGGTCTCCCACACAGGTGCAGGGGCCCAAGGACTTGGGACATTTTCTACTGCTTTCCCAGGCCACAGCAGGGAGCTGGATTGGAAGTGGAGTAGCCGGGACTCGAACCAACGCCCATATGGGATGCCAGCACTGCAGGTGGCAGCTTTCCCTGCTGCCAGTCCCAGAGCTGCACTTCTGAAATGAGGAGGAACAGAGTGGCAAGTAGAAAAAACCAGAAGATGTTAAATTTGAAGTGTCTGTGGCACAGACAGCTGATACTTCTACACTCTGTCCTCTTGTTCACTCCAGTGCACACCAACCCAAACTCCATAAATGCTTTATTGGATTTCTTCATGGCTTGGTTTCTCCTCCTGATTACCTTATCATCATCTGCTCCTCCAAAACAAAACAATCAAAAATCACAACAACAAAAGCCAAGCACCTAGATCCTTTCTCAGTCTATTTCTGGTGCAACTGAAATTAAAATAATACCTGTTAGACACCCAAAAGGCAATGTCATGGAAAGAGATATCCACTCTTTCTTGGGGATTTAAGAACAATCAAGCAAGGGATATAAATTTGAGACTTGTAAGAATGCATGAGATCATAAATGGAGCTTAGCCATCTTAATATCAGACAAAATAAACTTTAACACAAAAACTGTTGAGAGAGACAAAGAGGAGCACTATATAATGACTAAGGGATCAATTCAACAGGAAGATGTAACTATATAAACATATATGTACCTAATTACAGGGCACTGGGTTATTTAAAAGATATGTTAAGGAACTTAAAGGGAGACTTAGACTCCAATACAATAGTATTGGGGGACTTCAATAATCCACTCTCAGAAATAGACAGATCAACTGGACAGAAGATCAACAAAGAAACAGCAGATTTAATCAACACTATAGACCAAATGGATCTAACAGATATCTACAGAACTTTTCATCCTACACTTGAAGAATCCACATTCTTCTCAGGAGTGCATGGAACCTACTCTAGGATTGACCACATGCTAGGCCACAAAGCAAGTCTCAGCAAATTCAAAAGAATTGAAATCATACCATGCATCTTCTCAGGCCACAATGGAAAGAAGCTGGAAATTAGCAACTCAGGAATCCCTAGAGCATATACAAACACATGGAGACTGAACAACATGCTCCTGAATGAACAGTGGGTCATAGAAGAGATCAAAAGATAAATCAAAAACTTTCTGGAAGCAAATGGAGATAACAACACAACGTATCAAAACTTATGGGATACAGCAAAAGCAATGTTAAGAGGAAAGTTTATAGCAATAGGTGCCTACATCAAGAAATTGGAAAGACACCAAATAGATGAGCTTTCAAGTCATCTCAAGGATCTAGAAAAAAATAGAGCAAACCACACCCAAAATTAGTAGGAGAAGAGAAATAATTAAAATTAGAGAAGAAATCAACAGAATTGAATCCAAAAAAAATTACAAAAGATCAGCCAAACGAAGAGCTGGTTTTTTGAAAAAATAAACAAAATTGACACCCCATTGGTCCAACTAACTAAAAAAGGGAGAGAGAAAACCCAAATCAGTAAAATCAGAGATGAAAAAGGAAACGTAACAACAGACACCACAGAAATAAAATGAGTCATCAGAAATTACTATAAGGATTTGTATGCCAGCAAACTAGGGAACTTATCAGAAATGGATAGATTCTTGAACACATACAACCTATCTAAATTGAACCATGAAGACATAGAAAACTAAACAGACCTGTAACCAAATCAGAAATTGAATCAGTAATAAAGGCCCTCTCAAGAAAGAAAAGCCCAGGACCGGATGGATTCACTGCTGAATTCTACCAAACATTTAAAGAAGAACTAATTCCAATTCTTCTCAAAATATTCAGAAAAATCAAAAAAGAGGGAATCCTCCCAAATTCTTTCTATGAAGCCAGGATCACTTTAATTCCTAAGCCAGAAAAAGATGCAGCATTGAAAGAGAATTACAGACCAATATCCCTGATGAACATAGATGCAAAAATACTCAATAAAATTATGGCCAATAGAATGCAACAACTCATCAGAGAGATCATCCACCCAGACCAAGTGGGATTTATCCCTGGTATGCAGGGATGGCTCAACGTTCACAAATCAATGTGATATACCACATTAACAAACTGCAGAAGAAAAACCATATGATTCTCTCAATAGATGCAGAGAAAGCATTTGGTAAAATACAACAGCCTTTCATGATGAAAACTCTAAGCAAATTGAGTATAGAAGGAACATTCCTCAATACAGTCAAAGCGATTTATGAAAAACCCACGGCCAGCATCCTATTGAATGGGGAAAAGTTGGAAGCATTTCCGCTGAGATCTGGTGCCAGACAGGGATGCCCACTCTCACCATTGCTATTCAATATAGTTCTGGAAGTTTTAGCCAGAGCCATTAGGCAAGAAAAAGAAATTAAAGGGATACAAATTGGGAAGGAAGAACTCAAACTATTCCTCTTTGCAGATGATATGATTCTTTATTTAGGGAATCCAAAGAACTCTACTAAGAGACTATTGGAACTCATAGAAGAGTTTGGAAAAGTGCAGGATATAAAATCAGATCTGGCTAAAAAGCCCATGAGTGTTTCTCAGGCATAGAAAGCCAAGACACTGTGCCATAAAAAAAAAACCTAAATGAAAGATCTCTGTGAGTGAGATCCCAGTGGGAAGAAAGGGCCATCAAAGAAGGAGGTACCTTTCTCTGAAGGGAGGAGAGATCTTCCACTTTAATTTGGCCTTGTCTAAATAAGGTCGGAGTTTGCGAACGCAAGAGGCTTCCATAGCCTTGGTAGTTCATGACAAGAGCCTCGGGTGATTACTGACATCATAAATAAGAATGTCAATTGTTAAATCAACAATGGGAGTCACTGTACACTTGCTCTCCATGTAGGATCTCTGTCCTTAATGTGTAGTACTATGCGAATTAACGGTATAACTAGTACTCAAACAGTACTTTATATTTTGTGTATCTGTGTTGGTGCAAACTGTTGAAATCTTTACTTAGCATATACCAAGTTGATCTTCTGTATATAAAGATAATTGAAAATGAATCTTGATGAAGAATAGGATGGGAGAGGGCATGGGAGATGAGAAGGTTTGCAGGTAGGAGGGAGGTAATAGTGGGAAAAGCCGCTACAATCCAAAAGTTGTACTTTGGAAATTTATATTTATTAAATAAAAGTTCAAAAAAAGAAAAAAAAAGAGTATTGATTCCTGGGTCCCACTGCAGAGTGATACAAACAGCATCTCTGCTTCCCCAGAGTCACACAGGAAGTCTGCATTTTTAAAGTCTTTTGAGACATTTCTTAAGTATAGTAGGATTTGCTATGGTTTTGTTGTTGTTTGTCTCCCAAAGGTTTATATATTGGAAGCTTGGTTCCCAATATGGTGATATTAAGAGGTGGTGGAACCTTTAAGTGGCAGGGTCATTGGAGATGCTGATGTTAGAAAGAATTAATGCTGGTCTCGAGGAGTGAATTTGTTCCTATGAGAATGGTTGTTATAAAAAGAGTCAGACTAATCCCTGAATGCCTCTGGCTTCCTGTCTCATCACATAGCCTCTCTTTCTTGGTTGCATTTTTGCCATTAATGCCATCTGCCATGCTGTGACACAGCCAAGGAGCCCAGCAGAGGCTCATACCCTGCTCTTGGGATTCTACAACCATGAATTCAATAATACTCTTTACAAATTACTCAGCCTAGGGCCTTTTGTTATAGTAGCAAAAGATGAACTAATACAAGATTCAAGAGACATTGACCCTCAGGAGCTTACATCTTATCCTTTTTGGGAAATTGGAAGTATTGGTGGCATGACACAAATAACTTTTGTTATTTCCTGATATGTTCAAAATAGAAAAAAATCCAACTGTAACGGGACTTCTCAGTAGCTTATCTCACTACCTAAGCAAATTGTGCCCTTGTAATTAAGATTATATGGATCTATTTTTCTGGGGTTGAGGTCAACCGTAGTTGATAATGTTCAGTTGCTTGAGGCTTCACATTCTTAAGCTAGATTAACCCAAAGCAGGTCTATAGGAAATTGTATTCTTTCTAAGAAGAGAAATCAGATCAGACAGCAAGGTTTTGGCTTTACCATGGTTTTATAGATTTTTTTTGCAATAATAAATATATACTAGTGATGATTATCTGTACTATACATACTTAAGTATCCAAGTGAGAGCTCTTTGAAATAGTTGTCTTGGGAAGTTGTAAGCTTTATTTCTGAAAAGGTTTTAGAAATACCATCAGAATTCATGGCGATTATAATATTTTACTTTAGCTTCTTCATTCTCTTAGGTAGTCTTGATTTTAGAATTAATAATGTAGGCCAGCGTCATGGCTCACTTGGCTAATCCTCCGCCTGCAGCACCTGCACCCCGGGTTCTAGTCCCAGTTGTGGTGCTGGGTACTAGTCCCGGTTGCTCCTCTTCCAGTCCAGCTCTCTGCTGTGGCCCGGGACTGCAGTGGAAGATGGCCCAAGTGCTTGGGCCCTGCACACACATGGGAGGCCAGGAGGAAGTACCTGGCTCCTGGCTTCAGATCGGCGCAGTGCTGGCCATGGCAGCCATTGGGGAAGTGAGCCAATGGAAGGAAGACCTCTCTCTTTCTCTCTCTCTCTCTCTCTCTCTCTCTCTCTCATTGTCTAACTCTGCCTGGCAAAAAAATTTAAAAAAAAAAGAATTAATAATGTAAACACTCATAAGAGCTAACATCATTTCATGACTCTCAAATGCTTACTCCTACATAATAACCCCATGAACATTTACAACACATCACCATAATACAAACTGAAGATTTTAACGTGGTCACTTCATAGCTGAAAACTCTCTAAAGGTATTATGACAGTTTGTCTTATGTGTCAACTTGACAGGGCTAAAACATGTCCAATTACTGGCAAATGTTATTTCTGAATGTGTCTGTGAGACTGTTTCTAGAAGAAAATAGCATTTGAATGAAATTTAGTAGAGAAAATTACTCTTCCCAATGTGGTGGGCATCATTTAACCGACTGAGGCCCTGAGAAGAAAAAAATGTGGAGCAAGGTACATTTGCTCCCTGCTTGAGTCGGGACATCTATTTGCTCCTACCCCAAGGTACTCCTAATTCTCAGGCCTTTAGACTCCAGAACTTACCCCACCAGCTCCCCAGGTTCTTAGGTCTGTGTTTGACTGAATGATACTCACTACTGGTTCTCCCTGGTCTCCAGCTGGCAGGCAAGCAGATCATGGCACTTCTTAGCCTCCATAACCACATGAGCCAATCCCCATAATAAATCGCCTCATTTACCTCCACGTATCTTCTTGATTCTGTTTCTCTGGAGAGTCCTCACTAATACTAGTATAGAATAAAAACCTGTAGAGATCCACAGAAAGATGGGACCAATGACCCAATCTGCAAAGGCCAGTAAGCATAAAGTGTAGAGTCTCTTGTTCCAAGAGCAGGGGAACATGCTGTTCTGTAATAAAATATAAAGCTCTTTCCTTCTTGTGAATACCTCATCTGCTCAAGCACATGCTACAGTGTCTCATCAGCCTTCTCTGACAAACTGTAAGTCAATGATAACTACGAAGAATTTAAAGATAGCAAGAGCAAAGCAATAAACCAAGCATGGTCCTTATGAGTGTAGCATTCCACATGATAGCCCAGGTCACAAGCCCAGGAAGCCAGCCCTGCAGAAATAACTGCTACCCAGACACTGACAGCTTCCACTGATGTATGAGGGTGCTTCAGAAAGAACATGGGAAGTGAATTAAAAGGTAAGTTTATTTTTGGCACAAAAAACTTGAAATCCATACATAGTTTTTTCATAACATGCATTCTCCATGAACTTATTAAAGACTCCATCTTTTAAAAATTCCCGACTTCTTCTTTACCCTTTCTTTTTGCAAAAAAAGTTTTTGTGTTTTTAGTATTTATTTCCTTTTAGGTAAAACAGCAAGAATATTCATGATGCTGAGACAGGTGTACTTGTTAGGTTAACAAAAAGCATACCTGAGCAGTGGGTTCAGAGCAGGGAACTGTGGGGAGACAGCCCCTTCCTGACTGGCTTACCGAGGCAGGCCCCCAAATCCAGCACATGGTGGCTTAATTTACCTCACGTCAAATAAAGCAACATTCACCCGCGGGTGGGTTTCTACAAACACTTTGAGGATCCTGTTATACAAACCTTCATGGAAACAAAGTGGAAAAAAGCTAGTATTATCCCTGTCCACTCTCTTCATCCCACCTCATTTCCTCTGCTTCCCGTGGCAGCCATGTCTAATTCAATAGACATTCACAAACCTCATGGCTATCAGACAATGGGTGGTGAATTCATATGCTCCGCGTGTTCTAGGTGTCTGAGAAAGCACGCGTTGGTGATGTAAAGCAGGGTCCTAGTTCTGAAACTGAAATTCTTCAGTCCCAGAAGCAGCTGCATGGGAGCATTGTTCATAAAATTAGGAGAAAATAGAGATAACATGAAATTCATTTTTAAATACTAGGTTTTCTTTTTACTTCCAGAAAATTCATCTGCCACTACCCCAATCATATTGATAATGTGTTAACCAAGGTTGTGCTCCCTAGATTTAACTTCACAGCTTAGGTGTAAGCAACAGAAAATATCTATAATGAGAAAAATAGCCATGACTAAACTGAAACTGATGCAATGCAATGCATTGCTGTTTGACAATGAGCCTGAGGAAGAAACTCTCAGACAAATGAGCAGAACTTTCCATGAGGCATCTCAGACAGAGGAGAAGAAAGCAAGCAAACTGGTGAGGGAAGAAATTAGAACAGCAAAAACTAAAAGTTCCCCACAGTGAGCATGAGGTAGAAGGTTTTCCAGTCACAATGAAAATAGAATTTGCTGATGAGGTCATAATTACATTGGACACTCACAACTGGTAAAAAAGAGATTTACAGAAAGCATTGCTTATTTTTAACACAAAATTTAGAATATTCCTGTTTCTCTGTCATGTCCATCATTTCTTTATCAACACTCAGAGGCTAACTTAAGGGTGGTGGAGAAACATCACACTGCATTTAAAGATTCTAGCCATGTTTTGCTCCTTTAACTTATATAATTGATTCAGGTGATTTTGATATTTATCATTGGAAAGGCACTTCTTATTAAATAGATGGGAACATTTGTGCTCTTAAAGTAATGCAAAAGCTCCATGCTTTCCTGACCTAAGAGCTCTTGCATTATTTTTGAGAAGCCTAGTTTGGTACTAGTATTGTAATCCATTAAGCAAACAACCTCACACTTCAGTGAAGTAAGACTTCTCTGGTTACCAAAAGACTTTATTCACAATACAGTGAATGGCTTTAAGTATATCCCTGACAGTGAGAAATGAACCATTGATTTGAGAAAAGATTCTGTTAACTTAAACAAGGTAGACCTCAGTATTTCCTAAGAATGACCTAAATCTGCAGCATAATATCTAAAGAACCATTTCTTCTCTTTACACCTCTAGAAGACATAGCTCTTTTGAAAGACCAAGCAAATTGTAAGGACACCTGGTTCCTTAGCAGATATTCTGACATTAGATTTTTAGATTTCCCATGGAGATGAGTTTCCAAAGTTGGGAGATTCCAAGATGGTGGATTAGGGAATGACATATTGTGCTAGTCTAGCAAAAAAAAAAAAAAAAGGAAAAAATAGGGTAGGAAATGCAATCTCAGGGAAAAATCGGAGAGAAAACCGCACTGGAAATCTTACAAGAAGAAGAGGAATGCTGTGGACCTGTGTGGAGGGTGCAGATGTGCAACACGAACACGAACAACTGCAACAGCCAAGAGCCGGAGTAGGAGGTGCTTGGTGGAGGCTTGCAGAAGGAGGTGGGACTGTACTGCAGCAACGCAGTGATATAGCCAGAGGAAGAGCATGGTGTGAGTCTGAACAGGAGCCCTGGGGGCTATTGGTTGCTAACAGTTGCCCGTGGATTCATTGGAATTAGAGGGGGTGTGTTCATCTTATGCCAACTTCCCCACAACCGTGCCCACTGCCTGGCTGAAAAGAACGGGTGCCATTTTGGGTTTGAGTGGCATCTTTGGAAGCCTTTGTGTGCATGCACAGTCACTGGCTGAGACAAGACACCATCTCAACAGTACTGATGGCAGTCTCAGGGAGAGAGCAACATTCGGCCAGTGACTCTTGTGTACATGTGTGTACCAGAGATTGTAAAGAAAGGAAAATTCTGCAGTCCTCACTGACTTTGAGCCTGGCTATGAGGCAGCTGGGCACCCACATACATGCGTGAAGCACCCCAAGCCTCCCAGGATCAAGATGCCTAGGCGGAGCTGGTTTGGGAAATATCTGCTGCTCTGTTGACTGGACAGACTGGCAGGGCAGAGCCAAACCTCTGCACCCAGCAACTATGGGAGCCTTCTGTACTGAGACCATGGGAACCTGGGGACTCGGTGGTTACATGAGAAGGTACAGGTTGTAGCTGTGTCCCTGGGAAATCATGCTCAGAGCTTCTTGGTTGCTTGGGGGTAGGTAATTACAGCAGAAATTGTGCTCACAGTGAGGACTGAGCAAACAATTTGAGCAGTTCATACAGTGGAATGGATGAGTGTTGAATATACTGGTAGCTAACACCCATGAATTCCTCAGCTTGGAAGAGGGAAGTAGAGTGGGAGATCACACCAACAGAGGTGACCATTCCCCCACTTCTGTAAAAAGAGGTGACCTACCACACTCAACTCGGGAGTTACTCTGGATACTTACCCAACCCTGGAGCACTGACCAGAGATACCTGGCCACACCCACCATACACCTCTTGGTATTCACTGAAAGTGAGGTATTCCACTAAGTCACAGAGGTATAGCTCAAAGATAAAAGCCATCAGAGAAAAAATAAACAATTAACTCCACAAATACCTAGAAACAAACACAAAAATTCAAGAAACAAGAATAAAAAAGATACCATGACACCTCCAAAGGAACACAATATTTCAATATTAGAATGTGAAGATGATGAAATTGAGGAAATACAGGAAATTAAATTCAAAAATTAATCATGACATTACTCAAAAGCAATCAGAAGCAAATCCATGAACTAAAAAAAAATGACATGAATGGGAATTTTTCCCATGAAATTAAGATTTTAAAGAGAAATCAAACTGAAGTCTCAGAAATGAAGAATTCAATAGATCAAATAAGAAGTGCAGTGGCGAGGTGGAAGAAAGCATGTCCAGGCTAGAAGACAAATCTTTAGAAATCTTTCAGTCAGACCAAGTCCCCTTACCACCACCCCCTCAAAAAAAAAAACCAACAAGAAATTAGAAAACTTAAAAAACAATGTTAGACATGGGAAGCAGTCCACACAGCAGACTCACAGAATGACAAATGCTCTAAATAATACTCTGATCTAAGAATCAGCCCTTCAGGTATTAGGATATGGCTGAGAAGCTCATGAGAGCATTTCAGGAATGGAAAGCCAAGAAACTATAACAAAAAATTTTCTACATGAAGGATCTCTATGAGTGAGATCCCAGGGGAAAGAAGTGGCCATCAAAGAAGGAGGTACTTTTCTCTGAAGGGAGGTGAGAACTTCCACTTTGCTTATGGCCTTGTCTAAATACTGATGGAGTTTGTGAATTAAAAAGGCTTCTATAGCCTAGGTATCTCATGTCAAGAGCCTCAGGTGATCACTGATGTCATACATAAGAGTGTTAATTGTTAAATTAACAACCGGAGTCACTGTGCACTTACTTCCCATGCAAGACCCCTGTCCTCAATGAGTCATATTATGAGAATTAACTGTGAAACTAGTTCTCAAACAGTTGTGTGTGTGTGTGTGTGTGTATAAGTTGTTGAGATCTTTACTTAGTATAGAATTGATCTCCAGTGTACAAAGTTAATTGAAAATGAAGCTTAATGAAGAATGGAACTGGAAAGGGGAAAGGGAGGAGGAGGAGGGGTAAGAGTGTGGGTGGGGTGGCAGGTATGGTGGGAAGAATAACTATAGTCCTCAAGTTGTATTTATAAAATTGCTATTCCTTTAAAAATAAATTGATTAATTTAAAAAGAGGGAATTTTATAACAATCAATGCCTAAATGAAGAAGTTAGAAATGTCCCAAGTAAATGAACTGTCAATGCTTCTCAAGGACCTAGAAAAACAATAACCCAAACCCAAAATTAATGGGATAAAAGAAATAATTACAATTAGAGAAGAAATAAACAAAATCCAAACAAAAAAGTACAAATGATCAGTGAAATGAAGAACTGGTTTTTTGAAAAAAACTAACAAAATTGATACATCATTGGCCAAACAAACAGAAAAAAAAATAAGATGGAGAAGACCCAAATCAATAAAATCAGAAATGAAACAGGGAATGTAACAACATATAACACAAAATGAAAAGAATCACCAGGAAATATTACATAGAACTCTATGGCAACAAATTGGAAAACTTAGAAGATATGGATAGATTCCTTGACACTTACAATCTACCAAAATTGAGTCATGAAGACATAGAAAACCTAAACAGACCAATTACCAAGACAGAAATTGAACCCATAATAAAGACCTTCCCAAAAAAGAAAGCCCAGGACTGTGCAGATTCACTGCTGAATTCCATTACATTTGAAGAATTGATTGCAATTCTCCTCAAGCTATTCAAAACAATGAAAGGGAGAGAATCCTCCCAAATTCCTTCCATGAAGCCTGCATCACCTTAATTCCTAAACCAGAAAAAGATGCAACAGAGAAAGAGAACTATAGACCAATATCCCTGATGAACATACATGCAAAAATCCTCCACAAAATATTAGCTAATCAAATCCAACAACACAATAGGAAGATCATTCACCCAGACCAAGTGGGACTTATCCCTGATATGCAGGGATGGTTCAACATTCACAAATTAATACATATGATACATCACATTAACAAACTGAAGAAAAAAATCTTATGGTTATCTCAATAGATGCAGAGAAAGCATTTGAAAAGATACAACATTCTTTCATTAAAACTTAAGCAAATTGGATATAGAAAGAAGATTCCTCAACAGAATCAAGGCTATTTATGAGAAACCGATGGCCAGCATCCTATTGAATGGGGAAACACAGGAAGCATTCCCCCTAAGATCTGCAACCAGACAAGGGTGCCCGCTCTCACCATTGATATTTAATAAAGTCCCAGAAGTTTTAATCAGAGCAATTAGGCAAGAAAAAATACCAAAGGGATACAAATTGGAAAGGAGGAAATCACAACATCCTTATCCACAGATGACATGATTCTATATGTAGGTGATCCAAAAGACTCCACCTTGAGACTGATTATTGGAACTCTAAAAATTTTGAGTTTTATAAAGTGGCAGAATATATAATCAACACAGAAAAATTAATAGCCTTGTGTACACAGACAGTGCCATGGTTTCAAAAGAACTTTTAAGATTAGTCCCATTGACAATAGCTCCAGAAAGAATTAAATATCTTGGAATAAATTTATTCAATCATGTCAACAATTTCTATGATGAAAATTAAAACACACTAAAGAATTAAATAGAAAAATACATTAAAAATGGGTAAATCTTCCATGTTCATACTTACCAAAAGCAATTGACAGATTCAGTGTGATACCAATCAAAAGACCAATGGCATTCATCCTCTGGTCTGCTTTAACACAAACCAGGAGGAAAAGAAAGCTAGGCATCAGAAGCAATGGGTGGCAGGCCTATTAATGGCTGATCTGTACAGTGATCTGCCCTCAAGGAGACCCAACAGGCCAGTCCACTGCAGTGGCTTTCAATGTGGTAAGCCTGGGCTTCAGCAGAAGTCAGCTTGTGAAGAGCCCTGGCAGCTCTGCCAAGAGTTGGATCACTGGAAATGGACCTGCCCTGGAGTCGAAGGATGCCCAGGTCAGAGCCACAGATCTTATTGGCTCTAAGCTGAAAAGCCCTTCACTCAGCCCAACCTCCAAAGTGACCACTGCAGCTGAGGGGATGGCCAAGTAGGGTCAGCAACATTGCAGGCAGAACTGTAAATTTCTTGTTAGAGATGCCACCTGCCTTTACCTGGCCAGCTCTCCTTCCAGGCCAGCTAAGTCATGAAAGTCAACAGAGTGCCTTCCCCTAGGAGGTTCACACCTCCCTTAGGATATACCCCATGTGAAGAGAGAGATAGGTCTGGGCCTCTTAACTTACAAGGCCTAAAGCCCACCAAATTATTATCAAGTCCCTTCTATCAGGTTCTATTTGCCTCTCAATCAGAAAACTTAATTGTAGCTTAGACAGCACCTTTCCTAGCTCCTCTAATAATGACTCTGTCCTTTGTTCTAGACCCTGTCTAGCGCACTTGGGCCTCATTCCTTTGTAATCATAACCTCTACTCTACCTCCAATGGCTCTACTCCCAACTTGTGTGTACTGATGGTCCTCTTCCCCACTTAATGCTGTATGATTGTTCAGACCTGGTTAATGCCACTCTTAGGATCATTGGTTACTATCCTCACCCTGTCTTTTATGAATATGATCAGAGTCGGCGAACTTGGAAGGCTTCCATAGCCTTGGCAACTCATGATGAGAGCCTAGGGTGGTTACTGGTGCCATAAACTAGAATGTCAATTTGTTGGGTCAACAACAGGTGTCACTGTGCATTTGCTCCTCATGTGGGATCTCTGTCCTTAATGTGCTGTACATTTTGATTTAATGCTATAACTAGTACTCAAACAGTATGTTTCACTTTGTGTTTCTATGTGGGTGCAAACTGTTGAAATCTTTACTTAATGTATACTAAGTTGATCTTCTGTATATAAAGAGAATTGAAAATGAATGTTGATGTGAATGGAAAGGGAGAAGGAGCGGGAGAGGGGAGGGTTGCGGGTGGGAGGGAAGTTATGGGAGGGGGGAAGCCATTGTAATCCATAAGCTGTATATTGGAAATTTATATTCATTAAATAAAAGTTAAAAAATAAAAAAATAAAATAAAATAAAAGACCAATGGCATTCAACAGATAAAAGGCTAACATCCAAAATCTATAAAGAGCTCAAGAAACTTATCAACAACAAAACAAATAATCCAGTTAAGAAATGAGCAACAGTCTGGAACTGGCATTTTTCAAGAGAGGAAATTCAAATGGCCAACAGACACATAAAAAAATTCTCAGGATCACTAGCCATCAAGGAGATGCAAATCAAAACCACAATGATGTTTCATCTCAACCCTGTTATAATATCTCACATATGAAAATCGAGAAACAACAAATTCTGGCGAGGATGTGAGGGAAAAGGTATACTGGTCTACTGTTCGTGGGAATGTAAACTGGTGCAGCCACTGTGGAAGACAGTATGGAGATATCTCAGAAATCTGAATATAGACCTACATATGATCCAGCCATCTCACTCCTGAGAACTTACCCAAACCAAAAGAAATCAGCATATGAAAGAGTTATCTGTACCCATATGTTCATTAAAGCACAACTCACAATAGCTAAGATATGGAATCAACCCCAATATCCATCAACTGTTTACTGGATAAAGAAATTATTATATATATATATACATTAGGGAGTACTAATAAGCTTTTTAAAACACTGAAATCCTGTCTTTTACAACAAGATAGATACAATTGGAAACCATTAAACCTAGGGAAATAAGCCAGTTACAAAAAGACAGATACATGTTTTCCCTGATCTCAGGTAACTAATAGAGTACCTGAAATGTAATGTTTATTGAGTGAAATGGACATTTTGAGATTATATGATTGTTTACAGCCCTTGTCTCTTGTGTTGAAGAACAGTGTTGTTGGTTTTTTTTTTTTTTTTCATGCTATTTGTTGAACTACTTTACTCAGTGTATGGTTAACTATAAGATCATTAAGTAAACTGAAAATAGATCTTTATAAAAATGAAGGATAGGAATGTGAAAGGGAGGAGAAAGAAGGGTTGGTGCTTGGGTGGGAAGGACTCTAGGGAGGGCAGTATCAATATGTTCCTAAATCTGTATATGAAATACATGAAACTTGTATAACTTAAATTAAATAAATTAAAAAATTTAAAACTAACACTAAAATTTTAAAAAGTAAAGTTTCTCTAGAAATTAATATCTCCTTGGGGAGCCATACCAAATACATGTAAACTACTTCAACAGAACAAGTTAAAAAATATTTTTGAGACAACATGAAAGGCAACAAAGAGTAATATATGACCAATTGGCCAATGCATGGCTAACTGTTCAAGGGAAGTAGGGATGGTTAAGAGTACAAGTGACCAAGAAGAGCTTTCTAGAATGAGGCCTGAGACTTGGCAACTGCTCTTCAGTTGCCTGTGTAGACTAACACAAACATCTAAGCCAGGACAAGTCCTGCTTGCAAGAGTTAGTTAAAAGTGGTACTGAGTATGTTGAGTTCACTATGAACTCAATCATTGGCTGGACCTAAAACACTAAAGTACAATGAAACATTTGAAAATCCTGGTGACTTCCACTGTTTATATATTGGAAAAGCAGAATTATATATTTTATAGTCTGGGGATGCCAGAGTGGCATCCCTTTGGGATCCACAAAATTCCCTCCCTTTTTAAATATAGTTGTGTATTTAGGATTTGGGGTTAGACACATGTTAAAATATGACACAAATCTTTCCTGATGGATACTTCAAAATGCCCAGTTGTAATTATGTAAACACAGAAATAATGTTACAAAGGAAGTAAGAGGTTTACATATTAAAATGAACACTAGCATTACCAGTGGTGCACAAATATAATTTAAGTCTATTATAAGAAAATGTTCAAGATTTATCCCAATTGTGTCTGCCAAATTTTGCTTTCATTCTGCGCTAGAATTTGTAAAAAGTTTTAAAGAAAAATTTGTGTTTTATATTATCCAAGAAAATGATTTTCTGTTAATAACTGTGTCCTAATAACATGTGGAATCTTGACAAGAGTAACAAGGGGAATGGAACTAGTGGCTAAGCATTGTTTTGCTGATTTTTTTCAATTTATTCTCCTTTGATCAAGCTTTCAGGGGACTTCCTGAAGCTGACACCCACGGCAACCCACCAAAGAGGAAATGATTTAGAAGAATAACAAATCCAATGTGAGGGAGGATAATTTGCTGTTAAATATAGTATACATGTGTATCCAAAATTACTGTGAAAGATTCTCAAAATGTTAATACCTAGACAGATTAATCAACTAACAATTAGTTAGGCTTAGGGTAAATACAGAAAACCTGCCAGTTTTTTTTTTTTTTTAATTTAGGCATTTATTTTGCAGACAGAGTAAACCCACAAATAAAAAAAGATTAACCATTTAAAGGGTTAAGCAAACACTTTTCTGTTGTGCCTAATGTTAGTGCACACTGAAAGAAGAATTGAATGGGTGCTCTGGTAAACAAGTCTTGCTTTCACAAAGTATATTCCCTAAAAAGACATCAAAGTAGTGTTCTACTTAAATACACAAGTATACTATAGTGCCCTTTGACTTCAAATCTGGGAAGATGAGGAGACCATAAACTCAGCTTGAACAAGGTGGGACATGGTGATAAAAGGGTAGGTACAGGGCTGGTTGTGGTGTAGCAGATAAAACTGCCACCTGCAATGCAGGCATCCCGTAGTGGCGCTTTTTCGTGTCCTGGCTGCTCCATTTCCCATACAGTCCCATGCTAATGGCCTGGGAAAAGCAGCAGAGGATGGCCCAAATGCTTGGGTCCCTGCATCCATGTGAAGACCTGGAAGAATCTCTGGGCTCCTGGCTTTGGCTTGACCCAGCCTTTGCAGCCATTTGGGGAGTGAACCCCTGGATGGAAGATAATCTCTCTCTCTCTCTCTCTCTCTCTCTCTCTTTCAGCCTCCCTCCTTCTCTTTCTGTAACTCTGACTTTCATACAAATAAATAGATCTTTAAAAAATAATAAAGGCTAGGAAACGCCTTAGCCCATTAAAGATACACTCTGGTCATGATATACACGCACCACAATGAGCAGGAAAGTCAGTGGCACGAGGACGAATAAGTCAATGAAATTGATTTCTTTGTAAAAGAGATGATCATAGGAACAGTGACAATGACTCAAAAAATTGGATTGGATGTTGTCTATTTTATCCAGAGAGCAGCCTTTACAAGTACAAATGTCATATTCTAAGTCTCAAGTGTTGTGGGCCACAAAATCAAAGCCTTTTAACTTGGGTAAAATTGCTAAAATTCACAAATAGAATTTAATATATGATTAAAAGAGTCTTACAGAAAATTGACTGAGAATACTCATTATGGCAGTTTCTAGTTTTGAGATCTTTTTCATCAGAAAACAAGCCCTGATTTAGGGCATAATTATACTTCACCACTGATTTGTTTCAAAAAGTACATTATTCTGTCATTTCTTTGAAATCTAAAAACACCCTGTTCCTTGAGTGATTAAAATATTTTATTTAGACCTAGTAGTGAAGGAATCTGTAGGCTTAACTTTGTTTAAAGAAAAAAGAGCACTGTTTTTGCCAATTACAAAACATGGAAAATTGTAAGCAATACTGTTGGTTGTGCTACTCATAAGACTGGGTGCTTCTATTTTTCCCTTCTCTGCACACTGCTTAAACTTGTTGCTCCTTCCTCTGCTAAATATAGCTGGCTTCCTGCTATTTTCACAGCCGACTGGAGAATTTCATTAGGAAGCTGGAAATCTAACACCATCACTCTGATGAGTAAAGTGGTCAGCTGATATCTCACCTTGTTCCAGTGGAAAAATTTACCACTAGAGGTGCTGAGTGACAGCATTGAGTTCATTAAAATAGCTGGTTAGCATGATCAGCAACAGGTAAAAGCCTTCTTCTCAATGCTCTGCCTTGGCGGGCAGATGTTGAAAACTCTGGTTGGAAGTACCAAAGGGATGCCATCTCTTCTTATCCAAACCCTCTGTAGCTTTTTGAAATATGACTGGAGATGGCTCTTCCCAGCCTCTATGCAGGTCAGGGAGTCTCTCCATCACTAACCAGCCCTATAAATTTCTAGTGACTTCTCGTTGCCTGCAGAATGAAGTCCACATCCTCAGACCAGCCTTCAAGGTCTAGATGTTTCTTTCTAACTTTACCTGCATTTCCCTCTTATACAAATCTTTCACCTCAAAGAAGTAGCTCAACTCTGCCCAAGCACACCTTTGGATCTTTCTCATCTTTGTCTGGAACACTCCAGATCACCTCTCCCACTGATCCTGATGTGGCAAAGTCACGTTCAAAACTTAGCTCTGTTAGCTTGTAAACTTAGCTGAATAGACATTAGCCTCTGTGTGTAAGAGGATCCAAGGAAAATGGGACTTTTTAAAGAAAATAGATTTCTGTGCAATGGGACAAGAAAACAAGCCCTGAAAACAGACCAGCAACTACATCAAAGTAATTGCTGCTGTTCCAGAACTGTATTAGATGGGTTTTAGCCCTCTCTCTGGGACAGCTTAGGGGAATCTCCTCTGACCTCCACTAAGGGGGCTATTAGGTCCATAGCACTATGCTGATAAGGTCCTGGGAGGATTTTCAGGAACTCCACATCCAGAAAACCCAAGTAATTTTTCAGAAGAGGAAGGGGGAAGGAGAAATGGGGGACCCATACTCAAGTCCATAAAAAGTCTAGCCTGACTGCAAACTGGGCTCTCAGTTCTCTACTGTGATGCCTGCCTGGTCTGTCAGTGCACTCCCTTCACTAAACTTGGCTAGCATGCTTGCTGTTACTCTGTCTCACATCTGAATTCTTCCTTGCACAGACAGGGACCTCTGAGCCACCATCTGGGGTAACAAGCTCATCTCTGATAATTTCCTGGCCAGAACTCTTTCGTTTACACAGTATTATGTTCTAACCCAGTGTTTGAGCTTCTTCTCATTGACATAGATCATTGATCTAAGGTGCTAAAGTTTTTAGTTGCTGCCAATTGTTAATTGCCTTTAGCACTGAAGAATGGAACCATCTCTACTGGTTTAACAATTGTCAGCGATAAGATCCTGTATGTGAATGAAATATTCTTATATAAATATTGAACATACATAAAATTTTTCCCAATTTCACCTAAAGCTGTAAGTTATTTTTAAGATGATTTAATTAAAAATAATACACATTCTCTGTGTTTAATTGTAGAATTATATATAATTATGAACTATATACAGTTCATAATAGAATTCCATTTTCTTCCTGGCCACAAAAACTGAGTTGACAAATGGTGACCTACAGACATCATTAGACATTTTCTTGATGTGTTGTAAAAATTGCACAGTTCATAATGTAAACATAAAATTATTCATTTAATCCATCTTCTGCTAAAGTAAATTTGAGATTTGTTTCCAAACTTTTTACAATTATTCATAGCACTGTAAAGATATTCTGTTCATCTATCCTTGGAAGTTTGTGGAGTGTCTAAAAGCGGAATCTCTGAGTCACAGAGGTTTTGATGCATTTTGAGAAATCTTGTCAATTAATTCTGGTGCTCTTCAGTTTCAAATGTGGGAAGATGAGTGGCTCATAAACTCAATATAAACAAAAGACGGCCAGCCCTGTGGTGTAGCGGGTTAAGCCACCGCGTGCATGCCAGCATCCCACATGGGCTCCAGTTCGAGTCCCGGCTACTCTACTTCTGATCCAGCTCTCTGCTGATGGCCTGGGAAAGCAGCAGAAAATGTCCCAAGTTCTTTGGCCCCTGCACTGCGTGGGAGACCCAGAAGAAGCTCCAGGCTCCTGGCTTTGTTGGCTTTGTATAGGCTCAGCTCCAGCCATTACGGCCACTTGGGGAGTGAACCAGTGGATTGAAGACCTCTCTCTCTCTCTCTCTCTCTCTGCCTCTCCTTCTCTCTGTGTGTAACTTTGACTTTCAAATAAATAAATAAATATTTAAAAATTTAAAAATTAAAAAATAAAAACAAGCAAACAAACAAAAAGTGGGGTGTGGTGTTAAAAAGCCTGAGAAGGGTCCTAGCTGCTGATCAATAACCTACTGCTGCATGGTAGTTACGATTAATTTGTGAAATTTTCCCATTAACATGACATATTATTAAAAAGAAATACAATAATATGGTGCTTATGTTCCAAAAACACATGACATTAATTCTTTTTTTTTTTAATTTTTTTTTTTTGACAGGCAGAGTGGACAGTGAGAGAGAGAGACAGAGAGAAAGGTGTTCCTTTTTGCCATTGGTTCACCCTCCAATGGCCGCTGCGGTTGGCACGCTGCGGCTGGCGCACCACGCTGATCCGATGGCAGGAGCCAGGGGCTTATCCTGGTCTCCCATGGGGTGCAGGGCCCAAGTACTTGGGCCATCCTCCACTGCACTCCCTGGTCACAGCAGAGAGCTGGCCTGGAAGAGGGGCAACCGGGACACAATCTGGCACCCCAACCGGGACTAGAACCCGGTGTGCCGGCGCCGCAAGGCGGAGGATTAGCCTAGTGAGCCGCAGCGCCGGCCATGACATTAATTCTAAAACCATCTATGGATGTCAAGAAAATTGTTGATAAAAAAAAATCTAGGGGCCAGTGCTGTGATGTAGCGGGTAAAGCTGCCACCTGAGGCACCGGCATTGCATATAGGTGCCAGTTGGAGACTTGACTGCTCTACTTCTGATCCTGCTCCCTACTAATGAAAGCAGCAGAAGATGGCTCAAGTGCTTGTGCACCTGTTACCCATGTGGGAGACCAGGAAGATGCTCCTGGTTCCTGGCTTCGGATCGGCACAGCTCCAGCCCTTGCAGCCATTTAAGGAGTGAACCAGCAGATAAAAGATTCTCTCTCTCTCTCTCTCTTTCTCTCTCTCCCCTTCTGTAACTCTGTCTTTCAGATAAATAAATAAATCTTTTTTTAAAAAAAGACATTAATTAAAAGTTGTATTGGAAATTGTGAAACTTGAAAATTCCTTAATGACTAAGGAAATATGAATAGGGCCTTGATTCTTATTAGATAAGAAAGAGCAAAATATAAGTTGTCCTGTGGCCAAAGAGGGATTAAAAGTCAATGAAAGAATACAATATCACCATCCTGCAAAGTTAATGAATGACTAGGTCTAGCCAACTGTCATCAAGTCTTGTTAAACTCAGAAAAGAGAGATGGCTCCACATGGAGTATCTCTTGAAATTACACAAAACCCCATATGAAAGTTTTGTCCAAAAAGTCATATCCAAATCTGAACAAAATTGAAACTGTAGATCTAACTACCATCTCACAGAAATAAAGAAGTAGTTGAGACAATTTTATTAATTTGCAATCAACAATATCAGACCAATGACCCATTCCTCTGAGAAAGGAAAAGGGAGACAAAAAATTCACAGATTGAAAAACATTTACAGAGGTTTATGTACAGTATCTGCATCCTGATTCCAACAAATCATAAAAATAAAATATAAGAAAACTGAGAAACTTAATACTGGCTGGAGAGTTTGTGAAATAAAATTAGTGTTATTTTGAGGCATAACAATGGTATTATTTTAAGTCCTTATCTTTTATAAAAGCATTGTGAGATATTTATAAATGAAATGATATCACACCTGGGATATGCTTCGAAATAACCTCAGTGGGAAAAGTAGAAGATGAGACAGGTGCAGGTGTAGAAGAGACAGGATTAAACGAAAGTTGGTCGTTGTTGAAACTAGTTAAGAGGGACATGAAAGTTCATTGTCTTATGATCTATACTTTCTATATTGTTTGAAATTTTCTGTAACCAAATACTTAAAAACAGAAAACATTTAAGACATTGTAGAATGTTCTTTGCTAACTGCCAAGATCCATTTCAGATGGGTGGTTTTAGAAAATTGGAGTGCTCCTACACAATGGCCACAACTTCACTAAATGACTGGAGGCTGACTTCCAAACCCTCTGCTTGTGATTTTAGGCAAAAGCAAGAACAGGGGCCAGATGGTATGGAAAGCATACTTACAAGTGGCTTCATCAGCCAAACAAAAGCTGTAATTTAGTCAAAGGAACCAGCAGTCTTTTTTAGCTTTCAAAATGTGTTTGCACGCAGAAAGGGACATGTATAGAGACACAACAGAAACGTGTAATCTTTGGCCCAGACAAATGGATGCCCTTGTGGACAATCACAATGTAGAATTTGTCATCTCCCTCACATGGAATTTGCTTTGGTTACAAAATCTACCCACTTCCTTCCTCAGGGGGTCCGCTTTTCCTCTTGTCCTTTGACAGGCTCCACCCCACTTAAACTTGTACCAAAGAAAATAAAATATTATTTTCCTGGCCCAGCTATTCAAACATGAGGGTGAGAATTGACTAAGTAAACACATGATAAAGTGGGTTCCTTCTGGCCAGTCTTGTTTATTGATCCCGGTCTTTAGTACAAAGTTGAAACTGAAGAGTTTCTGGGAAGTATTGCTTCTCTCCAAGGTTATCAGAGCATCCATTGTTTCTTTGTTTGTTTTTTAATTGAAATCACAACAGAGAGTGATCTTCAAATGTTCCTTTCATTTCCATTCAATAATATTACTCCCTCTACTTCTCCATATCATTATGTTCAGAGTTCATTGAGAAGTCTTAGCATTAGAGCCAAGAATGGGTATTATAAATCTGTGGAAACTAACAAGATGTTTCCAAGATAGGAATGGATCATGGTCATGGAATATAACTAGGAGTAGTTCATGCTGATCTAATAAAATAATTCTGATTCAAAGTCTTTACTTTTTTCATGCATGTTAATAGAAAACTCTGTATTACTAGTGAAAAGAGTTAAAAGATCACTTTGATTTTGATGTTTAACATTTAAAAAATGATAATTAATTTATGTATATGTGTACTTTTTAAATAAAATAAATGCAAATCTTAAAGAAAATAAATAAAAGTGTTTTAATTCACAGGTGACATAATATTTTGGGTAGGAAATTCCAAATATTCTAAAAGAATTCTTGTAGAACTAATATACATTAGCTCAGTGAGGTCACAGGCTACAATATCAATAAACAAAATTCAATCTATTTTATTATCTATTAGCAATGGACACAGACACTAAAATTAAAATGTTCAGTTGTTCAACAAAAATGTTCTACTTAAGTATAAACCTATAGAACTTAAGATTTTAAACTACACAGTGTTTATGAAAGAAACAAATAAACAGAGACACATCATTTGTTGTTGGATTGGAAGACATAACAGAGTAAACAAGTGATAAATCAATAACAGGAGTCACTGTGCAATTACTCCTCATGTAGGATCTCTCTCCTTAGTGTGTTGTACTATGCAAATTAACAGTAAAACTAGTATTCAAACAGTATTTTATACTTTGTGTGTCTGTGTAGGTGCAATCTGTTGAAATCTTTACTTAGTATAGAGCCGATCTTCTGTATATAAAGATAATTAAAAAACGAATCTTAATGAAGAATGGGATGAGAGAGGGAGTAGGAATCTTAATGAAGAATGGGATAGGAGAGGGAGAGTGGGTGGGAGGGTGGTTATGGGGGGAAAAACCACTATAATCCAAAAGTTGTACTTTTGAAATTTATATTTATTAAATAAAAGTTTTCTAAAAAATGTGAATGATAAAGAAGGTAAAATAAAGGGAAAATAACAAGAAAAAAAATTTTTTTAAATGTTGACTAGGGAAACCTTAGGAAAAAGAGCAAGCAACAAAATTAAGGAGCTGTTGGGGATACAAAGGAATAAGAAAAAAAAAGAGTAAACAAGCGAGTACATGCAATACAGCAATTGTACTTGTGAGCATTTATGTTCTCACAAAAACTTGAATAAATATCTCTTGTAGCTATAATCATAATAATAACTAAAATCTGAAAATAATTTGGATGTCTTTCAACAGGTGAACGGTTAACCAAATTATGGCTCATTGATACTATATCTGAGGGGTCTTTAAAATGTCCATAGAAACGCATATTAGGGAAAAACTATACATGTATTTCAAAATTTGTTGTACCAAAATGAACTTATCACTTAATTCCATTTTTCCAAGAGCTGTAAGGTCCCCTCTCACTATTCAGCAATAACAAGGAACAAATTATGGATACATATAAGTAACTCCAAAAAATCATTCTGAGTGAAAATAAAATCAATCTCAAAAGGTTACATACTGAGGCTGGTGCTGTGATACAGCAGGTTAAGCCTTCATCTGTGGCACCAGCATCCCACATGGGCACCAGTTTGAGTCCCAGTTTCTCCACTTCCAATCCAGCTCCCAGCTTATGGCTGGGAAAGCAGTAAAAGATAGTCCAAGTGCTTGGGCCTCTGTACCCACATGGGAAACCTGGAAGAAGCTCCTGTGCGCTCTCGCTCTCTCTCTCTCTCTCTCTCTCTCTCCTTCTTTCTCTCTCTGCCTCTACCTCTCTGTAGCTCTGCCTTTCAAGTAAATAAATAAATCTTTTTTTTTTAAATTAGGTTATTATAGAATAATGATATCACTTTACCATGCGTTGCACTATGATCTGGGGAAACCCAAAAATCATTTTCTAGGAATATATTTATAAAAGAGTTTATGAGCCCAAATATTGAGATATATAAGACTTCAAAAAGTTCAAGGAAAATGGAATTAGAAAGTTTATTTTGGTGTAAGAAATTTTTGAAATCCATTCATATTTTGTTCGTAATATACATTTTTGAAGACCCTGCATTGTGGGTATTTCAAAATTTTTTCACAAAAGGAACAGCATGTTTTAGTTCCATTTTCCATAAACTTTTTAAAAAATACTGTATTTATTTATTTGAAAGGCAGAGTTACAGAGAGGCAGAGTTACAGAGAGGCAGAGGCAGAGAGAGAGGTCTTCCATCTGCTGGTTCACTCTCCAGATGGCCACAACAGTCAGAACTGCACCAATCTGAAGCAAGGAAACAGGAGATTCTTCCGAGTCTCCCACATGGGTGAAGGCGCCCAAGGACTTGGGGCATCTTCTACTGCTTTCCCAGGCCATAGCAGAGAGCTGGATCAGAAGTGGAGCAGCCAAGACTCAAACTGGTGCCCATATAGGATGCCAGCACTGCAGGCAGCGGCTTTACCTGCTATGCCACAGCACCAACCCCTCCATGAACTTTATGAAGTACCTTTCATATCATTCATACACTGTATGTGTGTTATATATGCCATATGCGTGCACATGTATACATATAACAAGTATACATTTAAAGAGTAGTATATTTATATACTAATAAATATATACTCATATACTTAAATAATAAATCCCAGGAAGCATAAAGCAATTATGTGTGTGTATTTTTAATATACACACACATACATACAGTTCTGGAAAAAGAGTAAGGAATACTCCAAAGCATACTTACACATACTTTAATAAACCAAATAATAAGGTGAAAAATTTATCAAAAAAGTGAGCATATTCATTGGAGCACAAGAGAAACAAACATTTGTTAAGAAGCTTCATTTCATTTAATACTTTCAGACACGATAAGAGATAATCATTATAATATTTATTTTATCAATGAAGAAAATGAGATTCAGGGAAAGTAAAGAATTTATCTAAGATCATAAAGTTATATATATCAGGGACAAAATTAGATCTCAGTTCTTTGCATCTTCAAGCCTTAGCTTTTTTTGTCATGTTAAACTATCTTATCCAGGAAAATATTAGTATTTTCAGTTATAAAGACATTTAATTTTTCCAAATGGCTTCTGGATATGTTCTGTCTTTAAAGTGGTTGAGGTGCAGGCATTTGGCACAGAGGTTAGGATGCCGCTTGGGACACCTATATCCCACCTTGGGCTATCTAGTCAGAGCCTCAACTCTGCTTCCAAACTAACTTCCTGCCAATGTGTATTCAAGAAAGGCAACAAATAATGGCTCAAGTAGTTGGGCCCCTGTCACTCATGTGGGAAACTCCAGTTGATTTTCAGGCTCCTGGCTTCAGCATTTGAGGAATGCACCAGTGGATGGGAGCTCTCTCTATCTTTCTCTCTCTCTCTCCCTCCCTGCTTTTAAAGTGGAATTAAATAAATAAAAATTTGAAAGCATAAAATGGAACAACCCCATGTTTACAAGGGTAGATACTATTCTCTATATTTTATGTTTAACAAAACTGAAGTGGGAAAAGGTTAATGACTTGCCCAAGGTCAACTGTTCCATCAGGGCAGAAGTCAGAGCCAAAAGCTAAATCCCCAGTTTCCTGGACTGGAGCTATTTTCACAGCATCACATTCCTTCTACAGCAGCTGTTAAGAAAACAAGCTTGGGTTGTGGGAGGAAAGTCTCACCAACCTGGGGAAGTGGCATTGGGCAGGGAAGAGGGGGTGGCACGGCTGTGACTCAGAACTGAATGGAGCCTTAAGAGGGCAGGGAAAACCCTCCCTCAGGTGAGGCAATAAGCCACATCCTTGACTATTTGTGTGAAGAGTTCCCCTGGTAGCTTCCACAAGAATTTTACATTGGCCTTAACGTGTCCTTTTTGGTTAAAGCAAAAAATATTTTTCTGAGAATTTTTATTAGATAGCCTTGACCTAACCTCTTGACCCATGTTTTTCAATCCTGCACACATTCAGAAGCTTCCCTATACCTTAGAGGACAGAATTCTTCCAGGGCAATAGCACTAACCACAGTCATGAAAGGAAGTAGCAATAATAACATGAAATGAAGAAGATGAACAGAGGAGGCACTAGCTTTTGGGGTTTACTCCAGGCCTGGCATCGAACCAAATTCTTAACATCAATTACATCATTTAATCCTCAAAACGCTCTGTGAGATTGGTGCCGTTTTCCTCTGCTTTTTACATATGAAGAAATTAAGTCATGGAGGAATTGGGTAATTTCCCTAAAATCCAAGAGCTTTCAAATTTCAAAACCAAGATTTGACTCTGTGGTTTCAAAATCTTAACTCAGCTCCATGCAAGAACATTTATTCACCCAGTAGATAATGTTCTTATTGAGTAGGTGAACAATCAGTAACCCCTACAACCTCAAACTGCTAGTGATATTGTTAATGCTTAACAACCATTGTTAACACTGATTGAACAAGGGGTTTGTGACAAGCACTGAGATAGGACTTATATCTATCATTCCATGTAATCCTTGGTGGAAATACTATGAGACAGGTATTATTATTACAATCAGTTAGCAAATAAGAAAATTGAGGTATAGAGAGATTAATTGTACAAGGTCACTCAGTAAACAAGTGGTTTGAATCCAAGAAGTCTAACTATAGTAACGTCAAATTTTTTTAAATATTAAATTTCTTTGTTAAAATTTGTTTGGAAGCCTAGTTTTTTATTTTTTGTAATTTTTTTAGTTGGTTGCTTGGTTGGTTTATTTCATTGCCTGCTATAGGTGGGGCTGAAACAGGCCAAAGTCAGGAACCAGGAACTCCATCCAAGTCTCCCACATGAGTGGCAGGACCCAAGAACTTGAAACATCACCTGCTGCCTCCCAGGTACATGAGCAGGAAGCTGAATCAGAAGCAGGGGTAGGAATTGATCATAGGTACTCCAATATGGGATGTAAGCATCCCAATTTATGGCTTAACCCACTGCACTACAACACCTGTCCCTAAAAATGATGTTATCTTTTTTTTTAAACTTTTATTTAATGAATATAAATTTCCAAAGTACAGCTTATGGGTTACAATGGCTTCCCCCCTCCCATAACTTCCCTCCCACCCGCAACCCTCCCCTTTCCCGCTCCCTTTCCCCTTCCATTCACATCAAGATTCATTTTCAATTCTCTTTATATATAGAAGATCAGTTTAGTATATATTAAGTAAAGATTTCAACAGTTTGCCCCCACATAGCAACACAAAGTGAAAAAATACTGTTGAAGTACTAGTTATAGCATTAAATAACAGTGTACAGCACATTAAAGACAGAGATCCTACATAATATTTTTTTAAATTAATTAATTTTCTATGCCATTTCCAATTTAACACCAGTTTTTTTTTCATTTCCAATTAAAAATGATGATATCTTAAAAGATTTTGTGACCAATTAATAGAACAATGTTTACCTATTAAAAAGTTATTCTGAAATTTATTCTGAGAGTATAGTATTCTAACTAGCTAAGTGAACTAGTTATTGACAAATCCTGAAGACAAATCCAATGGCATTCAATCACTTATAAATCATAGCAACAGAAAATTTTCAACATCCCATACAGAGTAGAATTCCAAGACCTCTATGAAGTACCCACAGCAAATGTTTCACAACTCTCCATCCATATCCTGCACTATTACCTGTTTTTGACTTGAAAATACTAGGAAGACATTAATCTACTCAAAAACAAAAGAAAATAACCTGCAAATTTCATAGTATGTTATAGCTAAGATACTACCTTTGCCTAAAGGAACAACAAAGGAAGACAGACTTTCAATTGTGTTTGGGTATTGAGGTTCTTGGAACCTTGACCTCAGTATTTCTACACTTTTAAAGAAAGCAGGAGGCAGGCATCTATCCGAGCATTAAGACTTCCCTGTCTCATATCTGAGTACCCTAGGTTTCATGTCCAGCTCCACTTCCTCATTCCACTTCTTTTTTTTTTTTTTTTTTTTTTTTTACAGGCAGAGTGGATAGTGAGAGAGAGAGACAGAGAGAAAGGTCTTCCTTTTTGCTGTTGGTTCACCCTCCAATAGCCGCTGTGGCTGGCGCATCACGCTGATCCGAAGTCAGGAGCCAGGTGCTTCTCCTGGACTCCAATGTGGGTGCAGGGCCCAAGCACTTGGGCCATCCTCCACTGCCTTCCCGAGCCATAGCAGAGAGCTGGCCTGGAAGAGGGGCAACCGGGATAGAATCGGGCTCCCCAACCGGGACTAGAACCCGGTGTGCCGGCACCACAAGGCGGAGGATTAGCCTTTTAAGCCACGGCACCGGCCCTCATTCCACTTCTTTTTTTTTTTTAAACTTTTATTTAATGAATATAAATTTCCAGTGTACAGCTTATGGATTACAATGGCTTCACCCCCCCCCATAACTTCCCTCCCACCCACAACCCTCCCCTCTCCCGCTCCCTCTCCCCTTCCATTTACATCAAGATTCACTTTCAATTCTCTTTATATACAGAAGCGCAATTTAGTATAAAGATTTCAACAGTTTGCACCCACATAGAAACACAAAGTGAAACATACTGTTTGAGTACTAGTTACAGCATTAAATCACAATGTACAGCACATTAAGGACAGAGATCCCACCTGAGGAGCAAGTGCACAGTGGCTCCTGTTGTTGACCCAACAAATTGACACTCTAGTTTATGGCGCCAGTAACCATCCTAGGCTGTCGTCATGAGTTGCCAAGGCTATGGAAGCCTTCCAAGTTCGCCGACTCTGATCATATTTAGACAAGGTAATAAAAGACAGAGTGAGGATAGTAACCAATGATCCTAAGAGTGGCATTTACCAGGTTTGAACAATTCTACAGCATTAAGTGGGGAAGAGGACCATCAGTACACACAGGTTGGGAGTAGAGCCATTGGTGGTAGAGTAGAGGTTATGATTACAAAGGAATGAGGCCCAAGTGCACTAGACAGGGCCTAGAACAAAGGACAGAGTCATTATTAGAGGAGCTAAGAAAGGTAATGTCTAAGCTACAAGTAATTTTTCTGATTGAGAGGCAAATAGAACCTGACAGAAGGGGCTTGATAATAATCTGGTGGGCTTTAGGCCTTGTAAATTCAGAGGCCCAGACCTATCTATCTCTTCACATGGGGTATATCCTAAGGGAGGTGTGAACCTCCTAGGGGAAGGCACTCTGTTGACTTTCATTACTTGGCTGGCCTGGGAGGAGAGCTGGCCAGGTAAAGGCAGGGGGCATCTCTAACAAGAAATTTACAGTTCTGCCTGTAATGTTGCTGACCCTACTTGACCATCCCCTCAGCTGCAGTGGTCACTTTGGAAGTTGGGCTGAGTGAAGGGCTTTTCAGCTTAGAGCCAATAAGATCTGTGGCTCTGACCTGGGCATCCTTCGACTCCAGGGCAGGTCCATTTCCAGTGATCCAACTCTTGGCAGAGCTGCCAGGGCTCTTCACAAGCTGACTTCTGCTGAAGCCCAGGCTTACCACATTGAAAGCCACTGCAGTGGACTGGCCTGTTGGGTCTCCTTGAGGGCAGATCACTGTACAGATCAGCCATTAATAGGCCTGCCACCCATTGCTTCTGATGGCGAGCTTTCTTTTCCTCCTGGTTTGTGTTAAAGCAGACCAGAGGATGTAAGTCAAGGGAGTGCCCGTTTCCCATCTCTAATCTTCAGTGGCCTGAACTACAAGTCTATAGTCACAGGCATGTTCTGTAGTAGTTTTTCCAAGGTAGACAATGCCCATGAGGAAAATTATATTCTCACTTTAAAACTTTCTTTCCCTTTGGTCTGAGAGGGAGGTTTTTTCTACTTACTGTATACTTCGCTGATGGCGAAGTGAATCTAGCTATGAGATTATTATTTGAGTTCTTATTTTGGCTATGCTATTGCAGAAAAATGTTAGCCATCTCTTTTATAAGGTCTAAAGATTAAATTGTGCATCCTACAGATTCCTTCATAATAGAATTAGTTTCCTGCCTTGAAGAGAATAGAGAAATGAAAGAACAAGTTGGGCTTAGAATAGGGAAATGAGGGAGCAAGTCCTAGATCGCTTGCTGACAATAGCAATATCACATGAATACTTAGCAAACTGTTTCAACCATTAGATAACAGCTTAAGAAAACATTTACCAGAAGGTCCAATGCCTTCTATAAATTTTAAGAATCATGTATTTGAAAACACCTCTTAAATATCTAACATGGTGTAGTTTGTTTAACCAGTAACTTAAGCACAACCATATAAAATGTTTTTAGTTTCTCTCTACCAACAAGTTTAAAACATATGATACACAGATTCAGGTCACACAAATTAAAATGTATCTTTGATTGATTTTAGCAGCTTAAATTTATGGACAATCTTATCTATAAGCCATTTAAAATAAAACTCTTAATAAAATTTCCCCATGTGGACATACAATATGTACACACATATAACATAGCATAGTAGACCAATATAGCAATTTTAATAATAGCTTTTAAAATCTTTAACTCTTTTTGTAGATTGCCAATTGATTTGAATTGCTTTTTGTTTTTAGTAACCTCAGTTAACCATACTTTCTCTCAGTTGGTACTGTTAATACATTATTGGCTTCATCTGTTTACAGAGCCATCCCAAAGTACTGAATACAATAAAAGTGGCTGGAAAAAGTCCATAGGAACCTATAGGAGGACAGCTAAACACAGAACCAACAACGCTTTAGTTTTATGAGCAGCAGATCATATATAACTGTGGATGACAAAAGACTTTAAGTCGCCATGTTTAAAATTATAAACTCATCAACCAACAAGAGGCACTTGCTTACTTCACAGTATTTTTGAAAGCACCTGTAGGATTTTACAAGTATTTAACCCTTTAGGCCTCTGGGGCTTTCTCCTTAAGATAACTATCATGTCTAGTAACACAAGATCATTAGACTTTTTAATTCTCAAACATTTGTATTAATAGCATTTTCCATTATAGAAACTTAAAGTCTGGTACCACATCACATCTTGACAGTACTTCTAATATACTCCAAATAGCCTGATTAGTTGGTGTCTCTATAAGATGAGAGACATAGGTCCTTCGATTTTTTCAGTTGGGCCCAAACTGGAAAAACCAAAGTCCAGGATTTACTGGAAATTTTAGAGACCAGATTGTTTGAAACTTTGATTTTTTGAATGCCTGTCAAGAATGCCAAGAAGGCTCAAAATCCAAAATATCTGGTTGAAATAAGATTTCTTAAAATCATGACATAACATAGACCAAATTTGATCATTGTTACAAGGTGATTATTCAAATTTTTGAAAAAAGCACATATTTAAATAACCCATAGCTCTTAATAAAAATTCAGCTGTTTTTGAACAATTAGAATTGAACAGACATCAAGAGAACATAATAGATTACTTTAACACATTGCTTTAACAGAGCATCAGAGTTTAATTCTATGTCAAAGAGAAATTGAGCTTTCTGTGATCTTTTGCTGTGAGGTTTCCCTCCTTTACCTTCTTTCATATTGGTGACCATGTTTCTGTGTTTCTGTGTGTAAGACATCTTTAAGCATCTTTTGCAGGGCAGGATGAGTGGCAACAAATTCTTTCAGTTTCTGTTTGCTATGAAAAGTCTTAATTTCACCTTCATTCACAAATGAGAGCTTTGCAGGATATAGTATTCTGGGCTGGCAGTTTTTCTCTCTTAGTACCTGGGCTATGTCTCGCCATTCCCTTCTAGCTTGTAGGGTTTCTGATGAGAAGTCTGCTGTGAGTCTAATTGGAGATCCTCTGAGAGTAATCTGACGTTTCTCTCTTGCACCTTTTAGGATCTTTTCTTTATGTTTCACTGTGGTGAGTTTGATTACAACATGTCGTGGTGAGGATCTCTTTTGGTCATGTTTATTAGGGGTTCTATAAGCTTCCTGTACTAAGATGCCTCTGTCCTTCTCCAAACCTGGGAAATTTTCTGCTAGTATCTCACTGAAAATGCCTTCTAATCCTTTCTCCCTCTCCATGCCTTCAGGAACTCCTAGAACCCGAATGTTAGATTTTTTAATAGTATCCTGTAGATTCCCGACAATATTTTTTAGGTTTCTAATTTCTTCTTCTTTTCTTTGGTTTGCCTGTTTCCTTTCCTGTTCTCTGTCTTCTAAGTCTGATATTCTCTCTTCTCCTTCGCCCATTCTGTTTTTAAGGCTCTCTAATGTGTTTGTCATTTGATCTATTGAACTCTTCATTTCATTATGATTTCTAGTCACTATCAGAGTTTCTTGTTCCACTAGTTGTTTCATTTCATTTTGATTCCTCCTTAATATTTCACTTTCACGAGAGAGATTTTCTATCTTGTCCATGAAGGATTTCTGTAGTTCAAGAATTTGTTTTTGAGAACTTGTTAATGTTCTTATCAATTTTTTGAGATCCGCTTCTTGCATTTCTTCGATCTCATCATCTTCATAATCTTGAATTGGGGTGTCTTTTTCATTTGGGGGCGTCATAGTGTCTTCCTTGTTCTTGTTAGCTTGGTTTTTGCGTTTGTTGTTTGGCATATTGGAGATATTTGGTTTCTTCACTGCGGTGTTTTTTCTTGTTACACTATGGCTCTATATTAAGTGGACTGTCTGCTTTCAGTGGAGCCTTAGAGGCTTGAGATGAGTGTGGACTGAGAGCTGTGTTTGGTTCCTCAGGGTTGAGGGTGTGTCAAGGATGACACTCCCAGGTTAGGTGTGGTAAATCTCTCTTTCTTTTTTTGATTTAAAAGGGAAGGAATTCCGCACAGCTGAACGTAATTGGAGGTAGTTAGCAGGCAAATGATATACCCACAGGAGCCAGAGATCGGAAGCTCTTTCCCAAGGACCACACAGGGAATCTCTGCTGCCCTCAGTGTGGGCTCCAATTCTCCTGCAGTCTCCCACTGGGTTGCCAAGTTAGATGCTAATCTCCTGTTATTTCACCCCTCCCCACAGAGTCAGGTTTTTCTGCTAGGCTCAGGGCTGGTGCAGACCTGAGGTCGCCCTGCTTATGACGTATGTCCAAAATGGCGCCTGCTCTGTCTTGCTCGCCTTTGAGAGGTGAGCGGAGAGAGAGAAACTTGTGTCCGTATCAGTCACTTTTTTTATTTTTTTTCTCTCTCTTCTAGTTAGCCTGGTGAACTTTTCCCCACGGAGTTTCAAGCCTCGTTCCCTCTATCCTCCTCTTTCTGCTTGCCTGCTGGTATCTCGGGCTATGGAGGTTCGGCTCACCTCGCGTTCCAGCGCTGGTGCGTTGAGTCTGCCGCTGGTGTCCCGAACTTGGGCTCCCACGCTCTCCACGCAGGTCCACTGTGAATCACTAGTTCCGGAAGAGTTTCCTCTGCTGTTTCATCCCCTACTCTTCCTTGACCCTGCAGTATCTCCACTTATATTAAACTTTCTCTCCCCCCGGACTAAGTGTGCTTCCTGCCTATTCCGCCATCTTGCCGCCTCTCCCTCATTCCACTTCTAATGCAGCACTCTGAGAGGCAAAAGCGATAGTTCAGGTAATTGGGTTCTGTAACTCCTGTGGGAGACCTGGATTGAGCTACCTCCTTGCTTTTTTTTTTTTTTTTTTTTTTTTTTTTTTTTTTTTTTGACAGGCAGAGTGGACAGTGAGAGAGAGAGAGAGACAGAGAGAAAGGTCTTCCTTTTTGCCGTTGGTTCACCCTCCAATGGCCGCCACGGTAGCGTGCTGCGGCCGGCGCACCGCGCTGATCTGATGGCAGGAGCCAGGTACTTATCCTGGTCTCCCATAGGGTGCAGGGCCCAAGGACTTGGGCCATCCTCCACTGCACTCCCTGGCCACAGCAGAGAGCTGGCCTGGAAGAGGGGCAACCGGGACAGGATCGGTGCCCCGACCGGGACTAGAACCCAGTGTGCCGGCACCACAAGGCGGAGGATTAGCCTTTTAAGCCACGGCACCGGCCCTCATTCCACTTCTAATGCAGCACTCTGAGAGGCAAAAGTGATAGTTCAGGTAATTGGGTTCTGTAACTCCTGTGGGAGACCTGGATTGAGCTACCTCCTTGCTTTAACCAGCAACATGAGTCACTGGAGGCATTTGGAGAACAAACCAGTAGATAGGAGTGTCTCTCTCTCTCTCTCTCTCTCTCCCTCTCTCTCTCTCTCTCTCTCTGATATATAGATAGATGATAGATAGATATATGATAGAAAAAGAAAGAAAAAAAGAGAGAGAGGGAGGGAGGGAGGGAGGAAGGAAGGAAGGAAGGAAGGAAGGAAGGAAGGAAGGAAGGAAGAAGAAAGGAGAAATTTCCAAATGTACCTGTAGCTTTCTCCTGCTCCATGGGGAAGAGAAGACTTTCTCTTTGGGAAAACACTGACTTTGACACAAAACTCAATGTGTCTTACAGTTGTGACTGCCTGAATCTGGTATCAAGCTTTCTGCTGGAGAAAGAAGTGAAGGAGAATGGGGAGTCATGCTGCTCATGTAGAAAGTGTTGGGCAGCATGAGCTCAGCAATAATTATGATGAGTATGAGGATGTTAACTTGGGGTTGAGCATGGACAGCCAATTTCCCTTGGGAAAAGGGAGTCTGGAATCTAGAAATAGAGGTGCACCCAGCTGGAATCCTATCCAGCCTGCCATGGGCATAAGTAGGGCAGAGAGATAGGTGGCCCTCTGTGGAGGTATTAGGCTGGCAAGTGTTACAAATATCTTGGGCTTGAATCCATTGACACCAAACAGAGTGTCATGATTTTCTCTCTTTCTGCATTAGAGTTTCCCTCTGTAATTCATGAGCCTTTTGTGAAAAGTTTCTCTCAGTGCCACTACCTGCTGATAGTTATGTTTGGGCACATGTGGAAGGAGCTCACATTCACATTGGGGGAAATTGTGTAAGGGGAGGAGACAAGAACCCTAGAAGGCTGGTCACTAAATGCTAAGAGGTGACCCAGGGGAGGTGGCTAAGGAGACCAAAATGGTCAAAACAGAAATCTGATGTAAGTCCAGATCACCTGAGCACTAAACAGATCTCCTTAAGTCACTTTGGATAGATTTACTTATTTTTTTCTGTGTTAAAAGGTTCCAAATTATTTTTATTATGAACAAATCAACAGGAATGGCCCCACTCTGTACACAAGGTCTTTGAGAAAACATAACTTGGTGTTAGTAAGAACTTGTGATCCAAGGGGCAGAGCGCCCGTGTTTTGTTCAAGTCCTGCCCTTCACTCAGCCCGAGCTCACTGTCATCAGCAGCACAGTGGGGACGGATGAGGATGGGCTTGCTGTGCCTGTGTATGGAGTCCAGCGATGGGTATTGACAGAGGCCCTTTTTTTTAAAGGTAGAAGTTAAACAAAATCTAAACAACGAACAAAAAATTGTGCTTTTAAAAAGAAAGAGAAACTGAGCGAGTCCTTACAATCATTCTTTCAGCTCCACAACTATGTAATAAACAGTAACAGTAACAGTAATAAACAGTAACAGGAAGACCTCCATTGTTCTTACCAAGGCCGGTGCAGTGCAGGCCCACACATTTATGAACTGTGTATCCATATCAGCTGAATGTTCCCTGATGGACACTAGGAAATAAAGAATTAAAGAAGAGTCAGGTGTTCCTCTCTCTTCGGTTCTACCTATATAAGAGCAAAAATTGGTCTCTTTCAGAGGAAAAAGAAACTTCTCTTTAAATGGATTAAATAACAAAGAAAAGTACCACCAACGCCACAAATCTTACTTTGATCATGTGTATCTTTTAGTTACCTTATCTAAGTTTTGCTTCCACACTCATCTCTTTACCTGAACTCCCCAATCCCATACACACACACACACACACAAAGACAGAGAGAGAGAGACAGACAGAGAGAGAAAGTGATGTATCTATCTCTCATTGACATACACAAAAATACAAACAAACTAGAAAGACAGATTTTGGTTGTTTTTGTGTTTTGTTTTGTTTTGGTAATTAATCTTCACAAGCAATCATTTCATTTGGGCACATCTTAAAGGATATGGAGTGGCAAAAATTGAGTTTTAAACCCTATCTCCTCATCTGATCATTGAATTGTGTTAAAAAAAAAAGAAAAATAGGAACATGAACAACTTCTTTCTTCATGATTATTGTTTTAAAATGATGATGAGATTCTGCCTGACCCAAACTCTTCAAAGGACACACTAAACTCCCCACACACAGAGCTAACATTCCAAATTCTTTCCTTCCTTTTCCTTGCTCAAGTTTAAAATCTTACCAGTATTAATTTCAGTGTTCTGCCCCTAGCTATTAAATCACAAACCACACTGGGCTGGTAAGAAACAAAGAAAGAAAAGAACCATTATTCACAGTCAAACCAGACAGTCTACAAATAGCTCTATAAAGTCAACTGAATTATGATTTTTCATTTCCCCATGAGTCAGAAAAGAAAGGCTCTCACCATCCAGCTATGCAAGTTTGGGGTGGGAATCATTGACTGGACAATGAAACAGACTTCACTTGCAAGAGATACAAAATTGGCCAAGAAAGCATGCTTGAGTCTTTCCTGATAAGAATGCAATACAGAGACCAGAGTCTGATCAGGCTTCCAGGTTTGTGTCATGCCTCACATTATTGCACCCCACAGATGGCCATGCTTGTCATGCCGCCCTGTCACTGTGTCTTTCTTTCTGCCTCTCCCACCCTGTCATTCCATATGCTCACTACATCTTCTCCTTTCCCCCTAGAAACCTCAATCTCAGCCTCCTTCAACCACAGTGGAAAGCTCACTGTCCAATGCTCCCAGGACACTTTCTATTCTACTCTATTGCCTATCCTCATTGGTTGTTCTGAGTGTTGACTGAGTGCATCTTCCCTACCAGACTTTGGAGAGTTCATGAGAATGATCAACTTGCTTTTTCTTGTCCTGTAGTTCCCTCATGTGCTCTGGAGATGAAATAGGTCTAATAAATTTTAAATGTTTTTTTCCTAATGTGTGTCCTTTGATTAACCCATTCTTTTATCCAACTCTCTCTCTGTCAAACACCATATATTTTAAAGCTAAGAATATGGCTGGGGTAGCAAAAATGAAATCTGAAGTTGCAGGTGACAGGCAGAGGAAGGAAGGAAGAAGGAAGACTCCTCAGGAGAGGAACAAGGGTATACAAGGTCAGAGAACTTGGTAAAAATAAATAAATAAATAAATAAATAAATAGATAAATAGATAGATAAGATTTGTGACGGGGTAGGCAGTTCCTAGGGCAGAAGCAACAATTACCTGTCTTTCCAAGGAACAGTGGAGAAGAGACCAAGCCTCACAGGGAAGTACCACATCCAAAAAGAAGCTCCCAGGAAGTGGCAGAGACCCAGTAGTGTGTTTTGATAGGGCAGTCCGACAGCCCAGTTAATGCTCGTGTGCTGACTCTCAAGTGTGTAAGGAATCCAGGAACTCCAACATGTCCCTGAGTAGGGACAGAAGAGAGAGGTGGTCAGGGACTGGGAACCTGGCCTGGGGACACCCACAGTGAATGATGCTGTAAGGTAGACAGCCTGGAATGCAGACTGTGTGAATGTCACGGCGGACATCCAAGACACCCAGGGTAGGGTTAAGGCAGCAGAAGTTAAGCAGTCTGGGTCCTCACCCAGCCAAGAGAACAGATCACAAATTCGCCAGCTGCAGAACAGTTCAGTGGAGGACAACAGGTCATTCAACAGCCACTCTGAGGCCATCAAGGAGAGTTCAAGGGACAATCGGGGCAGGAATTTTCTTCTTACCTTCACTGAGCAAGCTAGTCCCATAGCCCAGTGGAATGGATGCCTATGGGAGGAATCCCACCCCAGAGGGAGAGAAGCTTGTTCCCAGTTCCCAGGACAGAGATTGTCAATTAAATGGACTCCCAAACTTTCAATCTGGATACCAAATGAAGACAGAATTCACGTGAAGATGACACAGACTCCAGATCCACTCAAAGACTACCTAAGTTCACCCCAATGCCTCATGTTATTGTGGTAGCCCTTTGATATTATGGCCCCACATGGTGCCCAAAGTGCTCTAACGGCCCAGAGACATTTGTCATGGTCTCAGAAATAGGAAGATGCTGTATAAACAGAACTAAGTACTTAAGGGAAGCAATTATGAACCCAGAGAATACAGGTAAGTTTAAGTGCAAGGTCATCATCTTATGGGGGAAAAAAAAGAGTTGTAGTATTGGCCAAGTTCTCCACCAACTTTTTATTCTTCTGCCACACAAAAGCAAAAACAAAAACAAAAATGACTCTCAGGATTCTGCCCCCGCCCAAGATTGCTAAAGATTTCATAGGAGACAGAAGTTTTTACCATATATCACACAGGGGAGAAAAAAGACCAATAAAGCACCCCCAACCTTAGACATTTCTCCTTCCCTGCAAATTCCTCATCAGAGGTCTCCACCGTGGACCCTACCTCCGTACTTGCAAAGAGTCTTCAAAATCCCCCCCAGCAGTTCAGCCTTGTTCCTAAACTTGCAAATTTAATCAGGAGAATGAAATCCTAAATTCTAAAATAAACTCAATGGTAATTGAGCAAACACATTGTGTTCTTTCATCAAATTTCAAGTTTCTTTTCCCTAAACCTCCATCCCACGCAGACTGACAACCTATACACCCCAAAATAATGGATTTAGTTTTTAGCCACAGAACACTTGATGAATATGAATTAGATGTTGCCTCTGTATTTACAATTGTATTATGTGCACATGGTGGCAGAGATCTGGTTTGTAAACTAAGGTGTAGGATGTAATAGGAGAAAGGTGACTGTGTTTTCTCCTGTGCCTCACTTTGCCTCCTGTCTAATGTTTATGGTTCTTTCCTTCTGACGCACACATGCACACACTCACTGCTCTGCATTAAGGCCCCATTGAATACCAGCACAATCATAGAAACTCAAATATCACTGAACTCACAGCCTCCCTTTCAACTGCAATCCAGATTGTTTATACACACACGGTATTCCAATCTACTTTTAAATATAAAAATGTAATCATATATGTAAAAAAGTACTTATTCTGTTTCCAAGTTGGAAGCTCTATAGATAGAAAGGGGAAAAATAACTTCAGTTATTTATTAATACTCTTCTTCTTTTCCTTAAAAATTAGTTTTATTTTAAAGAGAGAGAGAGAGAGAGAGAGAGAGAGAGAGATCTTCCATCCACTGGTTCACCTCACCCCAAATGCACATAACAGTAGTGGCTTAGCCAGGCCAAAGCTGAAAGACCAGAACTCTGGGTCTCCTCCGGGGTGACAGGGACACAAGTACTGGAGCCATTACCTGCTGCCACCCAAGGTGCACATTAGCAGGAAGCTGGAATGGGAAGCAGTGCTGCGAGTCAAATTCAGGCACTCTGATACACTGATACAAGATACAAGCATCTCAAGTGTTGTCTGAATTCCTGGACCAAACATCAGCCCTTCCTATTATTTGCTATGTGGAGTATTCTTAAAAGTTTCTAGGTTTTACTCTTAAAGCAAAATTTAATATCAGTGTTATCATTTGTTTATTTCTTGATCCTGAACATGTGACAATGTCTCTGCACTACAATAAAATAATAAGAAACATTGTAATACAATGACAGACTTAAATTTCTCAGCTCACTGCCTGGCACATGGTAAATCAGTAGGAATATGCTAGCTATCATAAACTAGGAACTGGCTAAAGATTTAATACTTATGATTGTACTTAACCTAGACAATAACCCTGGGACTTGGGTACCATTATTGTCTTCATTTTAGTCAATGAGAAAACTGAGTTTATAAAGTTAATAAATATAGTTAATAAAATGAAGTTAATAAAGTTAAATGATGAAGGGGGAATTAGACACCAAGTCTGTTTAATTCTTCATCACTGAAGTAGGGCTAACAATTCCTTCTCTGACAGTATTGCTATCTGGACTAAATGAGCTAGTTCTGTACCACTCCGCATGTGGCAGTCACTCAATACGTTTTCATTTTCCTCCTGTTCTGCTTTGTTGTAACTTGACCTTTCATGTGGCATCTCATTGAATTAAAAATTACTAATGTTATGCTACAGAATTGGCACTTCCAATGGCCCCTAACTTTTTAGCCATTTGTTAAGAAGTTTATTTGAGAGTGCTCATAATTTCATATAGAACATGCTAATGCCTATCCATTGTGTTTCCATAGTTTCAAGACATATCAAGGTAAAAGCAAAACCCAAAGTTTACCATTTACTTATTACTAAATAGGCACTTAGATGGCTACTTAGAAACTACAAACTTCTAAAAAATATAGGTAGTAAATATTTTTTAAAAATTATCATTTAGAATTATTTTAAAAGAATCACTTTTCCTTTGAAACCATGCTAAAATCAATACACTTTCACCTTTCTCTAGCATCTAGACAGTTCTCAGGTTATTTTATTTATATATGTATATATATATATTTGTATGTATTTCATAAATACAATATTAGGAGCGTAGAAATTCATCCCATCATACCCTCCCTTCTACCCACTCTCCCTCCCATTCCTCCTCCCTCTCCTGTTTAGTCCAAGAAAGAAAAAAAAGAAAGTGGAGAAGAAAGAAAGAAAGAAAGAAAGAAAGAAAGAAAGAAAGAAAGAAAGGAAGGAAGGAAGGAAGGAAGGAAGGAAGGAAGGAAGGAGGAAGGAAGGAAGGAAGGAAGGAAGGAAGGAAGGAAGGAAGGAAGGGAGAGAGAATTGAATAAAATAAAAGAAATCTACTCCTCAACAGTCTAGACAAGGGCTGTCCTAAGTTATTGTTTCTCTAAGGTGATTTCGCTTTTTTTCTCCCTTCTTCTTTTCCCTTCCTTCCTCCTTCTTCTTCCTGTTTAGAAACTTAATTGCTTTTATTTTTAAAGACTTATTTATTTATTTGAAAGGCAGAGTTACAGAGAGGCAGAGGCAGAGAGAGAGGTCTTTCATCTGCTGGTTCACTCCCTAAATGGCCGCAATGGCCGAAGCTGTGCCAATAGGAAACCAGGAGGCAGGAGCTTCTTCTGTATCTCCCATGTGGGTGCAGGGTCCAAAAGACTTGGGCCATCTTCTACTACTTTCCCATGCCATAGCAGAGAGTTGGAAGGGAAATGGAGCATCTGGGACTCGAATAGGTACCTATATGGGATGCTGGCACTGCAAGTGGCGGCTTTACCTGCTATACCACATTGCCAGCCCCCTTAATTATCTTTAAATAGGAACCCAAGGATAATACAAGTTTTGTGAGCTTTTACGCAGAACTATAACTTACGAGACATAATATTGTCTTCCATTTAATACATTAAAAGGAAGTGATTCTTAAGAACAAGTTTTACTGTTAAGTATCATGATACTACTCTTTGGGGACAAAAGTCCTGTATGGCAAGTTAGTGCACAGTGACTCTTGCTGTTTGTTTATCAAATAACACTCTTATGTATGACATCAGCAATCACCCAAGGCTCTTTACATGAGCTGTCTTGGCTATGGAAGCCTTTTGGATCCACTATCTAGACAAGGCCCTAAGCAAAGTGGGAGTTCTCTCCTCCTGTCAGAGAAAAGTGCATCCTTCTCTGGTGGCCACTTCTTTCCACTGCGGTCTAATCCACAGGAGTCCTTTATGTAGGATGTTTTTTTGCCAGCGTGTCTTGGCTTTCCATGCCTGAAATGCTCCCCCTTGGGCTTTCCTGCCAGACTGGGATGCCTTAAGGGCTGATTCTGAGGTCTGAATGCTATTTAAAACAGTTGTCATTCCATGAGTCTGCTGTATGGACTGTTTCCCATGTTGGAGCATTCACTCCTTTTTAATTCAGTATATTATTATTTCCAAACTCTTAATCCTATTTATATGATCACTTTAGCACTTGATCCTATCTAAATCATCACTTTACTACTTAATCTTATCCGTTCGCTCTTTATAGCAGTTAAGCTGCTACTTTTATCAGCCAGCTTAAGGGAATTTGGGGTCCTATGGCAAGTTGTTAAACTGTACCCTTAGAAGTACTTCTGTAGGAATATACGTAGGACTGTACTGCTTTGCAGTTATGAACTTCATACATTTCACAATTACAACTTCAGGATCTTAGTAATTCTTCTCTCTGTACCTGCCCTCCCACCCAGAATCCAAACCCTCTTCCCCCTCCCTTTCTTATTTTCACTCTTATTCTTTACTAAGATCTATTTTCAATTAATTATGTATATATATATATATATATGATTAATTCTATGTTAAGTATAGAGCTCAATGATTCATATGAAAGAGAAAAAGATAGAGAAAATGTTATAAAGGCAAAGAAAGGAAGAGATAATAAAAATATAGAATAAAAGGCTGTTCAAAGTCATTGCTTCACTTTGAGTTTCATCCATTTTGTTGTAAATGACTGGACTTTTTTTTTTTTTTTTGACTGCTGTGTAGTGGTATTCCATGGTGTACATATCCCATAATTCCTTATCCAGTCTTCAGTTAATGGACATTTGGGTTGATTCCATGTCTGCTATTGTGAATTGAGCTGCAATAAACATGGAGGTATAGATAGTTTTTTCATATGCTGATTTCATTTCCCTTGGGTAGATTCCCAGAAGTGAGATGACTGGATCATATGGTAGGTCTATATTCTGCACTCTAAGGTATCTCCACACTGTCTTCCACAGTGGCTTTATCAGATTGCACTACCACCAACAGTAGATTAGGGTACCTTTTTCCCCACATCCTCGCCAGCATTTGTTGTTTGTTGATGTCTGTATGAAAGCCATTCTAACAGGGGTGAGATGAAACTTCATTGTGGTTTTGATCTGCATTTCTCTGACAGCTAGTGATCCTGAGCATTTTTTCATGTGCCTGTTGGCCATTTGGATTTCTTCTTTTGAGACTTGTCTGCTTAAATGCTTTACCCATTTCTTAACCAAACTGTTTTGTTGTTGTTGAGTTTCTTGATATCTTTATATATTCCAGTCATTAACTATTTATCAGTTGTATAGTTGCAAATTTTTTCCCATTCTGTCAGTTGTCTCTTCACTTTGCCTATTGTTGCTTTTGCAGTGCAGAATTTGATGTAATCACATTTGTCAATATTGGATTTGATTGCCTGGGCCTCTGGGGTATTTTCCAAGAAATCTTTATCTATGCTGATGTCTTATAGGGTTTCCTCAGTGTTCTTTAATAATTTGATGGTATCATGTCAGATTTAGGTCTTTAGTCCATTTTTAGTGAGTTTTGGTGAGAAGTATCAGGTAAAGGTCTTGCTTCATGCTTCTGAATGTGGCATTCCAGTTTTCCCAGCATTATTTGTTGAAGAGACTGTTCTTGCTTCAGGGATTGATTTTAGCTCCTTTGCCAAGTTAAGTTGGTTGTAGATGCTTGGATTGATTTTGGGTGTTTCTATTCTGTTCCATTGGTCTATCCAACTGTTTTTGTACCAGTACCAGGATGTTTTGAATATAACTGTCCTATAGTATGTATTGAAATCTAGGATTGTGATGCCTCCAGCTTTGTTTTTGTTGTACAAGATTGCTTTAGCTATTTGGGATCTCTGCTGTTTCCATATGAATTTCACCATCATTTTTTCTATATCTGAGGAGAATGTCTTTGGTAGTTTGATTGGTATCACATTGAATTTATAAATTACTTTTGGAAGAATGGACTTTTTTATATTATTCTTCCAATCCATGTGGAAGATTTTTTCATTTTTTGGTATCCTCTTCTATTTCTTTCTTTAATGTTTTTAAATTCTTATTGTAGAGATCTTTGCCATCCTTGGTTAAATTTATTCCAAGGTATTTGATTATTTTTGGTAGCTATTGTGAATGGGATTGATCTTAGAAGCTCTTTATCAGCTGTGGCATTGTCTATGTATACAAAGGCTTTTGATTTTTGTGTGTTGATTTTATATCTTGCTACATATCCATACATTTCTCTGAGTTCCAATGTCTCTTAGTGAAGTCTTTTGGGTCCTCTATGTATATGATCATGTCATCTGCAAATAGGGATAATTTGACTTCCTCCTTCCCAATTTGTATCCCTTTATTTCTTTTTCTTGTCTAATGTTTCTGGCTAGAAATTCCAGGACTATATTGAAAAGCAGTGGTGAGAGTGGGCACCCTTGTCTGGTTCCAGATCTCAGTAGGATTGCTTCCAACTTTTCCCCATTTAGTAGAATGCTGGTTGTGGGTTTGTCATAAATTGCCTTAACTGTGTTGATAATTGTTCCTTCCTTTCATAACTTGCTTAAAGTTTTCATCATGAAAGGGTATTGTATTTTGTCAAATGATTTCTCTGTGTCTATTGAGGTAATCATATGGTTTTTATTATTTGGTTTGTTAATGTGATGCATCACATGGATTGATTTGTGAATGTTGAACCAACTTTGCATGCCAGGAATCAATCCCACTTGATCTGGGTGGATCATCTTTTTGATGTATTGTTGAATTTGATTCACTGGGACATTGTTGAAGATTTTTGTATCTACGTTCATCAGAGTTATTGGTCTGTAGTTCTCTTTCTCTGTTATATCTTTTTCAGGTTTAAGAATTAAGGTAATGCTGGCTTCATAGAAAGAATTTGGGAAGATTCCCTCCTTTTCAATTATTTTGAATAGCTTGAAAAGGATCTGGGTTAGTTCTTTTTTTAAATGTTTGGTAGAATTCAGTGGTGAATTCATCCAGTCCTGAAATTTTCTTTGTTGGGAGGGTCTTTATTACTGATTCAAGATCTGTCTTGGTTATTGGCCTTTTTAGGTTTTTTATGTCTTCATGGCTCAACTTAGGTAGGTCATATGTGTCCAGGAATCTATCCTTTTCTTCTAGGTTTCCTAATTTGTTGGCATACAGTTCTATAGTAATTTCCAATGATTCTTTTTATTTTTGTGGTGTCTGCTGTTACATTCCCTTTTTCATCTCTGATTTTATTGATTTGGGTCTCTCCTTTTTTTGGTTAGTTGTGCCAATGGTGTGTCAATTTTGTTTATTTTTTTCAAAAAATCAGCTCTTAGTTTTGCTGATCTTTTGTATTGTTGTATTGGTTTTGATTTTGTTGATTCCTTCTGTAATTTTAATTATTTCTTTTCTCCTACTAGTTTTGAGTTTGGTTTGCTGTTGTTTTTCCAGATCCCTGAGGTGCCTTGGTAATTCATTTATTTGGTGCCTTTCCAATTTCTTGATGTAGGAACTTATTGCTATAAACTTTCCTGTTAACACTACTTTTGCTGTATCCCATAAGTTTTGATATGTTGTTTGTCATGATCATTTGTTTCTAGAAATTTTTTAAAATTTCTTTTCTGATTTCTTCAATGACCCACTGTTCGATCAGGAGCATGTTGTTCAGTCTCCACATGTTTGTATTGTTCTGGGGATTCCTGAGTTATTGATTGCCAGCTTCATTCCATTGTGGTTAGAGAATATGCATGGTATGATTTTGAATTTTTTTAATTTCTGAGACTTGCTTTATGGCCTAGCATGAGGTCAATCCTAGAGAAAGTTCAATACACTGGTAAAGGGCCAGTGCTGAGGTGCAGTGGGTTAATGCCCTGGCCTGAAGCACCGGCGTCCCATATGGGCACAGGTTCAAGTCCCAGCTGCTCCACTTCCAATCCAGCTCTCTGCTATGGCCTGGGAAAGCAGTGGAAGATGGCCCAAGTCCTTGGGCCCCTGCACCCATGTGGGAGACCCAGAAGAAGCTCTTAGCTCCTGGCTCAGAATCAGTGCAGCTCTGGCTATTGCAGCCAATTGGGGAGTGAACCATCAGATGGAAGACCTCTCTCTCTCTCTCTCTCTCTCTCTCTCTCTCTCTTTCTCTCTGTCTCTCCTCTCTCTGTGTAACTCTGTCTTTCAAATAAATAAATAAAAATATTTTTAAAAAGATATTTATTTAAAAAATACACTGGTAAGAAGAATGTGTATTCTGTGGTTACAGAAATGGCTACAGGGTGGAAAGCTCGGTAAACATCTCTTAGGTCCATTTGGTCTATAGTGTTGATTAACTCTGTTGTTTCCTCGCTGATTTTCTGTTTAGTTGATCTATCCATTGCTGAAAGTGGGGTATTGAACTTCTTCATTACTATTGTATTTGTGTCTCTGTATCCTTTAGATCCATTAACATTTCTTTTAAATAGCTAGTTGCCCTATAATTAGGTGCAGATACATTTATAGTAGTCACATTTTCCTATTGAATTGATCCCTTAATCACTTTATTGTGCCCTTCTTTGTCTCTTTTAATAGTTTTTGTGTTAAAGTCTATTTGTCTGATATTAGGATGGCTACATCAGCTCTCTTTTGGTTTCTGTTAGCATGGATTTCCTTTTTCTATCCTTTTACTTTCAGTCTGCTTGCATCTTTTTTGGTGAGATGTGTTTCTTGTAGGCAACAAATAGATGAGTTTTCTTTTTTAATCCATTCAGTTAGTCTGTGTCTTTTAACTGGAGAGTTGATACCATTTAGTAAATCATTCAGGGTGGCTATTGCTAAGTAATGACTTTGCCCTACCATATTTCTGTTAATAATCCTATTTTTTACTTTGGGTGCCATTGTACTTTTATGGGGTGATTTTCTGCTTTCACCTGCTTCCATAGTGATGTTCCTGCTTCTTGTTTCTTTGCATAACACATCATTTAGCATCTTTTGCAGGGTTGGATGGGTGGTGACAAATTCTTTCAATTTACATTTGTTATGGAAAATCCTTATTTCTTCTTCATTCATAAACATGTGCTTTGCAGGGTACAGTATTCTGGGTTGGCAGTTTCTTTCTCTTAAGACTTGGAATATATCTCACCATCTCTCCTAGCCTGTAGGGTATCTGATGAGAAGTCTGCTGTGAGTCTAACTGGAGATCTGAACGTAATCTGGCATTTCTCTCATGTACATTTTTTAATCTTTTCTTTATGTTTTACTGTGAAGAGTTTTACTACAGTTGTTGAAGTGAAGATCTTTTCTGGTCGTGTCTATTGTGAGTTATGTGTGCTTAATGTACATAGATGTCCCTTTCTTTCTCCAAATTGGGGAAGTTTTCTGTTATTATTTTCTTAAAAAGAATTTCTAATCTTTTCTCTCTTTCCATGCCTTCAGAAACTCTTAGGACCCATGTTCTGGGTCTTTTGATAGTATCTTGTAGATCTCCAACAGTGTTTTTTAGTTTTCTAATTTCTCCTTCTTTTTTCTGGTCTAACTGTAAAATTTCCATAAATTTGTCTTCTAGTTCTGATATTCATTTTTCTGTCTTACTTACTCTGTTTCTAAGACTTTTTACTGCATTTTTTATTTGATTTATTGCATTCTTCATTTCTAATACATGGGAAAATTTTTCATTTAATTTGTGAATTTGCTTCTAATTTCTTCTAAGTAATCTGATGATTAATTTTCTGAGTTCCATTTCTGGCATATCCTCAATCTCTTCATCTTCACCTTTTACTATTGAAGCGTTGTAGTGTTCCTTGGGGGAGGGGGGGGGCGGTCATGGTGTCCTCCTTATTCTTATTTAAGTTTCTTCCTTTGTTTCTCAGCATTTGTGTGGTTTTTAAACTTAATTTAATTTTTTTGGTCTGGTTGCTTTTATCTTTGTTTTGTGTCTTTGTGGTTTGGTGGGATGTCTATACTTTCAGTGAATATCAAGCAGTGTGTGGTAAGTGTGGGCTGGGTGCTCTCCTCACTATTCCAGTATGGAGAAAGTATCCAAGGTAAGGCTTCAATGGGGCTTTGTAGCTCTCCTCTGGTTATCTGGATATAGGAGGAGGATGTTCACCTCTGTTGGTGTGATCCAACCTTCTCATGGCTGTGGGATGCCCTGGTGTGAGTCCATGATATGTTCAGCATTCATTTGCACTGCTTAATGAACTGCACCTTTGGTCTATGGAGACTTTTCTATGAGCATGGTTTCCTCTGTTATGGGCTGCTCTAGGTCTGTGAGTCCCGATCAGGGTGCACAGAGCCCCTGCCTACTAGAGCATGGCTCACTTCTCAATAGTGGTAGGCAGGCATGAGAGGCAGGGCTTCTCCTTGCCATACAACTTGCATGAAGGGGGAAGGGATTCTTCTGAATTGTTATCGCCCCCGCTGCTTGGGTGGGGGGTGAGGTGACCTCAGGTATTGGTGGGCACTCTCATGGAAGCCGGGGGCAGCCACCACCCACCTGCATTCAAAAATTTAAAAACAAATCAAAGGAGCAAAATGGCTTCTGCTGGTTTCCAGTCCCAGCCAAGTGGCTGGTGGTGGGGAGAGGGTTATGCCAGCTCCCTGTTTGTTTGTTTTTTCCACATGGAACTTCAAAAGCAGTTCACCATACTCTCCCTTCTGCTGTTATCTGCTGTGCTGCGGGCCCGCAGATTCCCTGCTCATCTGGTCCACGGAGGTCAGCACTCCTCTCCTTGGATCCAAGCCTTGTTTTTTTTTCCCCCCACTTGCTCTCCTGGGGTGGACCTGGACAGTCTCTGCTGTTCCTGCTGGATGACCCACTTCAAATTTCCCACAGCTTCATCTCAGGCACATAGTTTCTCCTCTTTTTTAGATCTTAATTTTGCCCTGCAGAATTCAGACCATCCTGTCATTATTCTGCCATCTTGGAACCCCCCCCCCCCCAGGCCATTTTAAAAATGTCTTTCCTCCCATATTTTTGATCTGAGGTCAGTCTTACTCCTCATTCACAAATCTGTGATGGTGCTTAGCAGCCTGTTACATTAATTACAAAATCCATAATCTGACAATTAATGCTGTCCATGGCCTTACCTAGTGTGAGTTTTGCTGACTTAATCCCACTCCCTGCTAAGTGTGTCCCACTTTGGACCAAACTCCCCTGAACACACTGGCTGACCTTACCCATAGCATCCCCATTCCCCATGATTCACTGATCTTCCTTCCTCACTCTAGAGGAAAGATGTTTCTAGGGACCTTCTTCTGTTGCCTCAGAATGCTCTCCACAAGCATTTCACACATTCTTATTAGCCTCATTCTTACTAGCTCACATATTTGCTGCTAGTTCTAATACATTTCCAAACTGACCACTGCTGGATAAACGAACACCACTAATGAGCTGATCTTGCCTCTCGTCAGAGTATCAAAGCCTTTTAGTAGGTCTTCTGCCAGTTTTCTATATAGTATAGATTTGTTTTATCATTTAAAAACGTTTCCAAAAATAATAGCAGCAAGCATTTCCTACTGTACTGTGAACACACACAGGAGCAGTTCTAAATGTTTCCCGTAGGAAAACTCATTTCATCTTGCTGAAGTATGTTTTTGTTTTTAACCCCAGTTCACAGATGAAGCAACACACACACATACATACACATACACACACACAGGGAAATAGTTTGCAAAAGTCCACAAATCAGGAAGTAAGGGAATTGGTTTTTGAGGTCAGTCAGTCTAGCTCAAGTGTCCACACTCGTGACTTTAGGGTATATTTATTTAGTTGCTTTTATAAAGAAGGGCCATAAAGTCAGAGAGCCTTGGGTTTTCCATTCTGGTCTTGATTTGGGGAAGTCACAGTGTCACTGTGCTTCAATTTACCCATCAGGAAATTGAGGTTAATCATAGCTGCTGTACAGAGCTTTTTTAGGAACTCAGTGAGAAATATGCGAATGTCCATGTTACAGACAGCACAGACACGGTAGCCACTGATGCCGTCATTCCCTGCTGTCTCTAACGATCCTCAGTCACCCTTGTCTTGAAATCCCACTGGTCTATCTCTGAACCCCCCAGGGGCTCTGGGTCTCTCTCTGTCGATGGTCCTCTTTCTCACAAAATTGTATCTTCTTTTGTTTCCTCTCAACAAAGCTCTGTCTTCCACCCAGAATCTGCTCAGCATATATGGTGTGTTTAAAAAAAATTGTTCAAATTCACTGGTTATAAAAACCATAAACACATCTGAGTCTGGCCTGCATCAGCTTGCCTACAGCAGCATGTACTCATTTCAGAATGACACACTTCCAATAGGTAACCCTGTAAGAAAATCCACTGGCTTTCCACTTCCACACTCATAGGCATTCCTTTGGCCAAGTTACTACAAACCTCTTGTACATTCTGCATACAAGTGATCAATTAGCTCCAAGTTAAAAAAAAAAATCCTTTGTTATTTTATGGGAAAAACAGCTTTTTCGCAGTGACTTATTTTCGTTCACACAAAACAATGGCATTGATGGAGGAGAATGAACCAGGGAATCTGTTGAAATCATTCTAAGAGGAAGAAAGCCACCCTCCCTTTGTGACGTGGGCTTCGCACGATCATGCTCAGAGGAGGCTGATTCATTCCTTCCCCCCTCAGCCACCCCGGGGGCCTTCTCTCCTCTTTCTGAGCCTTTCTGAATCCCACCACTCTTGCCACTGGGTCAGCAGAACACGGATTGGTCAAACAGGAAGAAAGTCTAAAGTAGGAGAAAAAGAAATACACTTTCCTTTTTAAATTAGAGAAAAATAAAAGGGAACTCTCCTCTGGGAACTTTCTACAATTACTAATAGAGTTAATCAAGCCATGCAGCAATCCTTTTTAAATCTTATTGTAGTGTAACGTATATATAGCATGATGCATAAATTGTAAGTGTGCAATTTAATGGACTTTACACATATATTTAGGTACTTATGTAACTCTGTGTGTGTGTGTATATATATATATATATATATATATACCATACAATCCCACCAAGATCAAAAGATATCATAGGGGTACACATTTGGCCTAAGGGTAGAGATGCTCCTTGGATGCCCACATCCCATGTAGAAGTACCAGATTTGAATCCCAGCTCCACTCCTGATTTCAGTTTCCTGCTAGTATGGACTCTGAGAAATAAGTGATGGCTAAAGTAGTTGGGTTCCATGGTAAAGCCAGATTAGAATTCCTAGTTCCTGGCTCAGCCTGACCCAGCCCCAGACTAATTGTGGTCATTGGGGGAGTAAGCCAATAGATATGAGCACTTTCTCTCGCTCTCTCTTGCTCTCTCTCTCCACCTCTCAAATATATCAATAAGTAAATATTTTCTAAAAAAAATATATAATACATCCAAAACTCAGAAAACTCATGCTCCTTCCCTCTCAGTTCTCACAGAGCTAACCATTCTGAGTTCTCTCACCAAAGATTCATTCCCTGTTCTTGGACTTTTTGGCATAGGAATCCAGCTCATTCTCTATGTGTCTGGCTCTTTCCACTCAGCCTTGTGTCTGTGAGATTCACTCATTGTCATGTAGAGCAACAATTTGTTCTTTTTTTAATTGCCGTGTATCCCATTCTTCAGATTTTATGAATAGAGCAGCTATTATGAATGAAGCACTATAAACGTCCTTGCATTTTGATGGCTATAAAAGAACTATGCACTAAATTTTTACCGAATCCTCCTACTTCTGCTTCTCTACTTCAATCTAATATAGCCACCACCATCCCAGGAATCTCCCTGCTCCTCTTGTAGGTCTCAGTGGATCTGTCCTTGTCTATGGAGCATATTTCAACTCCCAGTCTTTCAATGTCCTCCATGTTTTGGCCACAACCTAATTCTCCAGGCATATGCCCTGTCTAATTTCAAGATTTATTATGTTCCCGCAGCCTCTAGTCAAAACACACAGCTCGCTGTTCTCCACACGTAACCCAAACGGATTTGTTTATGAACATACCGATCTCTCCCTACCCAGAAACTATTTTATCACCAATTATAAATTAAGGATAAATATTTGAATTTCAAAAATTTGTTTGCCTCAGATTATTTTAAAGACATCTTCCTTGATATGACTTTAGAGGAAGGTTATGAAAAGTGACACAAATGACTTCTTGGAATTTTCCACAACAGTTTGGAGGAAGCCTGGTGCCTACACTTGATTTTACAAACAGGTTAAGTTTAAGGGCTTCGGAGAATACTGATTCTGCTGCTTCCTAACGATATTACCTGGAGTAAAATATTTAACTTTTCTAAGCCTTAGTTTTCTCATCTGAAAAGTAGAAGCAAGGACCTTCCTAATAGGGTTTTCATAAAGGATAAATGAAATTACTTAAAATCATGATAAGCACAAAGGAAGACATAAGAAATCATATTTATCATTATTAATAAAGAAGCTGTACATGATAGAGGCTAAGAGTAAGAACTTTAGGACCAAGGTGCTGGAATTCAAATCCCAGCTCCTCTACTTGATGTCCTAAGACCTGGGTATGTTGCTAACCAACCTATCACATGGTTTCCTCATCTGAAAGTGGTAATTAGAATAGTACCATCCTCAGAAGGCTTTGGAAAGGGTGAAAGCATTCATCTGTGTAAAGCACTGTATGTGACAAACACACAGTGACAGTGTTCTGTATGTCTCAGCTACTTACAGCACTGCCGTTACTATACAACAACATCATTAGTGGAACCACCATTCTTAAGTATTCCATCTTGCTAGGCAAGGAAAAGACTAAAGCAATCAACTTCAAGTTTTTTCTTTTTTTTTTTTTTTTCAGAAGGATCATTCCAAATAGGAGAAAAAAATTCTGTGGAGGCAGAACAGTGGACCCAGAAGAACCACTATAATGGGATGGCTATTGACACATGCCACATGACTGAACTACCTGAATCCAAACTGAATTCAGGTTTTGAAATGAGCATCTCTGAGAGCCCTTAGGCAACATGCAGGTAGTGCTCAGTAATTCACATTGATTCCATGTGTGAGCCTTGAGACCCCTTATTAACTTCATCAATAGAGCCTGTTTACCACAGAAGAACTGGGCTCCCTCACACCAGCTTCTAAGTCATTCAAGAGTAATTTATATCTGAAGACAAATAACAAAAAGAGAATAAGGCTAGAGTTCATTGCCTATAATGATAGAGTGACCTCTTACTTTATTATTATTATTATTATTTTTGACAGGCAGAGTGGACAGTGAGAGAGAGAGACAGAGAGAAAGGTCTTCCTTTTTGCCATTGGTTCACCCTCCAATGGCCGCCGCAGTAGCGCGCTGCTGCCGGCGCACCGCGCTGATCCAATGGCAGGAGCCAGGTGCTTCTCCTGGTCTCCCATGGGGTGCAGGGCCCAAGCACTTGGGCCATCCTCCACTGCACTCCCTGGCCACAGCAGAGAGCTGGCCTGGAAGAGGGGCAACCGGGACAGGATCGGTGCCCCGACCGGGACTAGAACCCGGTGTGCCGGCGCCGCAAGGCGGAGGATTAGCCTAGTGAGCCGCGGCGCCGGCCACTTTATTATATTTTTAAGAAAGATTTATTTACTTTTGAAAGACAGCATAGCAGAGAGAGAGAGAGAGAGAGAGAGGGAAAAATCATATCTGCTGGTTCACTCCTTGAATGGCTGTAACAACCAGGGTTGGGCCATGGTAAAGCCAGAAGCTCCATCCAGATCTCCCATGTGGGTGGCAGGGACCCAAGTGCTTAAGCCATCATCTGTAGCTTCAACAATCATGTTAGAAGGAAGTTGGATCAGAAACAGAATAACTGTTCAAACCAACACTCCAATATGGGATGTGGATGCCCCAAGAGGCCACTGTACCATAACACCTGTCTCTTTTGTTTTATTATCTTGCTCCTATTTCACAAATGAGTAAACTTTAAAATAAGAACAAGGTAAGGGGCCAGCGCTGTGGTGTGAAGAGTAGGACTGCTGCCTGCAGTGCCGGCATCCCATCCCATATGGACACCAGTTCAAGAACTGGCTGCTCCACTTCCGATCCAGCTCTCTGCTATGGCCTGGGATAGCAGCAGAAGATTGCCCAAGTCCTTGGGCCCCTGTGCCCACATGGGAGACCTGATAGAAGCTCCTGTCTCCTGGCTTCGGATGGGCAGCCCCGGCCATTGTGGCGAATTAGGAAATGAACCATTGAATGGAAGACCTCTCTCTCTCTCTGCCTCTCCTCTCTCTGTGTAACTCTGACTTTCAAATAAATAAATAAATCTTTTTTTTAAAAAAAGAGCAAGGTAAGTTATCTATAACCAAATAATTTGAGAAGCAAAGACAATGATATAAACCCACATATTTCAATCCAGAACCTATGAAATTCCCACACAATGAGCAAACTTCTAAATTTTTTGGCTGGTGGGAATTTCTTAAAAGTGACTTTCAACAGATTAGACCCATTGGAAAAAAATTAGGTTAAAAAATTCCTCAGAGCCAGGGCTGTGGCGCAGTGGGTTAAAGCCCTGGCCTGAAGCACCAGCGTCCCATATGGGCGTCGGTTCGAGTCCCGGCTGCTCCTCTTCCAATCCAGCTCTCTGCTATGGCCTGGGAAAGCAGTGGAAGATGGCCCAAGTCCTTGGGCCCCTGCACCCATGTGGGAGACCTGGAAGAAGCTCCTGGCTCCTGGCTTTGGATTGGTGCAGCTCTGGCTGTTGCAGCCATCTGGGGAGTGTACCAGTAGGTGGAAGACCTTTCTCTCTGTCTCTACCTCTCTCTGTAACTCTGTCTTTCAAATAAATAAAATAAATCTTTAAAAAAAAATCCTCAAATTCTTTAATGATAGGATAAAATAAAAAGGAGCAACTATATCAGTTCCTTCAGAACTCTCTGGGATATGTTTTGCTGTCCAACAAGGAATAAGAGAGTAATGGAGAGGGTATAGGAGTGACGTTTGCTCTGCTTTCCATGGAAGTCTAGTTTTCTGATGAGAAGAAACAGGATGAACGCTGCAATGCTGAGGAACACAAGTTTTGGCCACCAATGAGGTCTACAGATCAGATGGAGGTAGTTTTATGGTCCCCAATCACACTTGTGCCTCTAGATCCCTCTAGGTTCCATCGTCCCTTGGTTCCTCCCTCCTTACCAAATGTTTTCACTTACTGCTAAACCATTTTCATCAACACACTCAAAAAGTCTGAGTTCTTTGAGTTGGTAAACAGGAAAAATACTGTAACATCTCATTCTGTAAAACGACAACACCTGTTTCTTACCCTCGGGTTAGAAACTTTTCTCAATAAGCCTACTTAGAAATGTTAGAATAAAATTTCTGGGGCCAGCATCTGGCACAGTAGGTGAAGCCTCCTCCTGAGATGTTGGCATTCCGTATTGGAGTGCTGGTTCAAGTCCCAGATACTCTGCTTCTGATTCTGCCCCCTACTAATGTGCCTGGAAAGGCAGTGGATCATGATCCAAGTGTTTGATCTCCTGGCACCCATGAGGGAGAGACCACGATGGAATTCTTGGCTCCTGACTTTGGCTTGGCCCAGATGTAGCTGTTGCAGTCATTTGGGGAGTGAACTAGCAGAAGAAACAAAATTGTATTTTGTTCAAGAAGAGTGGTGAGTGCATTTCGTGTGATGGTAAAGACACACGCTAGTGACTTGCCTATTTCAGTCACATATGGGTGGAGAGAGCTGTGTTACCACCTCCCATCTGTTTGTCAGGAAGTGCTTCAAGGGGGAAGTGGAGGTTAAGTCAGAAAGGGAAGAGTTAGGGGAAATATATTTGGGGCAGGCACTGTGGCATTTTTGGGTCACCTGCATCCTGTTTCAGAGTTCCTGGGTTGAAGTTGCTGCTCCACTTCTGACCCAGGTCCCTGCCAATGTGAAGTCTGGGAGGCAGCAGATAATGGCTGAAGTACATGGGTTCCTGCCACCCATTAGAGAAATCTAGATGGAGTTCTGGGCTCCTGACTTTGGTCTGGTCCAGCCCTGGCTATTGAGGGCATCAGCAGTGGATGGAGGATCTCTCTCTCTCTCTCTCTCTCTCTGTCTCTGCCTTTCAAATACATAAACACTTTGCAATGAAAAATTATATTCAAGGAACAAAGCATCACCTACCAAAACAATTCTAGGAAATAGATTCTGAGGCACTCTGGCCTCAGAATCAGCCCTTAAGGCATTTGGATCTGGCTAAAAAGCCCATGAGAGTTTCTCAGGCATGGAAAGCCAAGACACTCTGGCAAAAAAAAAAAAAAAAAAAAAAAAAAAAAAAAAAAACCACCTAAATGAAAGATCCCTGTGAGTGAAATCCCAGTGGAAAGAATGGGTCATCAGCCGGCGCCATGGCTCACTAGGCTAATCCTCCACCTTGCAGCACCGGCACACCGGGTTCTAGTCCCGGTCGGGGCACTGGTCCTGTCCTGGTTGCCCCTCTTCCAGGCCAGCTCTCTGCTGTGGCCAGGGAGTGCAGTGGAGGATGGCCCAAGTGCTTGGGCCCTGCACCCCATGGGAGACCAGGAGAAGTACCTGGCTCCTGCCATCAGAACAGCGTGGTGCGCCGGCCGCAGCGCGCTACCGCGGCGGCCATTGGAGGGTGAACCAACGGCAAAAGGAAGACCTTTCTCTCTGTGTCTCTCTCACTGTCCACTCTGCCTGTCAAAAATAAAAAAAAAATTAATTAAAAAAAAGAATGGGTCATCAAAGAAGGAAGTACCTTTCTCTGAAGGGAGGAGAGAACTTCCACTTTGACTATGGCCTTGTCTAAATAAGGTCAGAGTTTGCGAACTCAAGAGGCTTCCATAGCCCTGACAGCTCATGACAAGAGCCTCGGGTGATTACTGACGCCATAAACAAGAGTGTCAATTGTTAAATCAACAACGGGAGTCACTGTGCACTTACTCCCCATGTAAGATCTCAGTTCTTAATTTGTTACAACACATTATTCGAATTAACGGTATAACTAGTACTCAAACAATACTTTATATTTTATGTCTCTGTGTGGGTGCAAACTGTTGAAATCTTTACTTAGTATATACTAAGTTGATCTTCTGTATATAAAGATAATTGAAAATGAATCTTAGTGAAGAATGGGATGGGAGAGGGAGTGGGAGATGGAATGGTTGTGGGTGGGAGGAAGGTTATGGAGGGGGAGGAGGAAGCTGCTATAATCCAAAAGTTGTACTTTCAAAATTTATACTTATTAAATAAAAGTTTTTTTAAAAAAGCAATTCTAGGAAATAAATGACAAATGATATTTTACAGAAAAGGGACTCTAAAACTGCTTCAGAAAACAAAGGAGTTGGGTAAGTTTAAGAAGACACGTCACTGGTCTGCAGGGTCTCATCCCTCCTGTGCTCACCACTCCATGTCCAGAGCTTGAGCTCTCTTAGGGTATCAGCACTTTCTGCGTAAATTATTCAAATTCCACCGTTCATATCTCCATACTCTGAGATGAAATTGTTCTGTGTGTAATGCTCAAGAACGGTAATTTCAGCCTAAATTAAAATCTCTCCCCTGAACAACCATGTTCTGCAGGGCAGGTGGCAGTTGTTCTATTACTTTGTGTCTTTCTATCGTTAGCATCACTTTTCTGTGCTGAATCTCTCTTCCCAACATTGTCAAATTCGGTGAAGCCAAAGAGCAACAATTGTGCTTCTTCGTTTAATCCCCACAAAACATGCTTGATACACATTGTACATAAAAAATATTGCTGGCATAGGTTTACAAATCAAAACTTACGCTTATTTCCTTTGATGGACATCTTGCATGTTTTCCATTCTATTTTTATAAATATCACCATACTTCATATGTCAATCAGGTATTCTGAGGAGCAGACTAAAATGAAATGCATGAATTTACCAAGGGAGGGAGCCCAGGACATAATCCTAAAATCATCCTCCTTGCTTTGAGCGTACATACCAAATCTTGTGAGTATGTAATTAGGGCACACATAGTATGGAAAATACCTCGAGTTTCTTTTGCAAATTTTTTTTTCCACTGAGGAAAAGAAATGTTACTCTGACTTCAAAACAGAGAAGGTAAAATCCACTAAACGAGGCACTCATTTCTTGCAAAGTGTCCAGAGCGTTCTGCTGTGGAGAGATTACTAGGAAGTGTAGACTGAGCTATAAATATTCGCAGCGGATTACGGAGCATCTGCTTTTCATTTGTGCCTGGGTGGCTTATACATCAGACAGGAAAACACGCCTGGTTTTAAGAGGTTTGAACAGACGCCATACGGTAAGTGCCCATTTCCCAGGGTTTGTTGTCATTTTGGTTAGAGAGCTCCACCTACCCAAACAAAAGTGAGCACCAGACCTCCAACGCTTGCCCTCCAGCCCGGAGCTTTAACACTTAAAAAAACGGAACAGGGAGCAAATCTTTTGGCCTGTTCTGCCACACAAATATGTTTAAGCCAATGATTCACAAAATATTTTCAACACTTTATTTGAGCAAATGATATGGTCTTTATTTATCAGTCTAATTTTGATGTTTATTCAAGCTCCATTTTGTTACTTCTGTTCCCTGCCATGGTTATTGTTGTACTCTAGAGCTCTGACTGTTTTGTATTTAACTTCACAAAACACACTTCTGGTTGATTAATTTTCCATTTGATCATTATTACAAGTAAATTAAGTATGTTAATAGCTTAAGAAAAGGGCATTACAATAGTTATGTCTAAAATCTAGGCAGCACCACTCTCGGCCTTTTGGCTGAGCTCAAGTGTAGAATCTAGGCAGCAGTTACCAGCTATTTAGAGAAAATGGGTCAAATTGGAAATTTGCAAAGCCTCTTTTGCTCTTTTATTCTTCAGTTCTGCCTGATGTGTTACATCCTCCCACATTTATATTATGAGCATGTAGAGTGCTTCATAAACTGAGCTTGGTCAAAGTCTCAAGTCCCACGACACAAAAGTGTTCATGATTGATTCTCTGCCCTCAATCATGCAGCCATTAAATTTGTTTTCTTGTTGCAAACCAGGTTAACAGGGGCTGGTGCTGTGGAACGGCAGGTTAAACTGCTGCTTGTGACACAAGCATCCCATATGAGTGGAGGTTCAAGTCCCGGTTGCTCCACTTTCAATCTAACTTCCTAGGAAGGCAACAGAGCTGGACCAAGTACTTGGACCTCTGCCACCCTTGTGGAAGACTTTGCAGTCAAAGCTCCTGGCTTTAGCATGGTCCAAGCCTGGCCATTGCAGTTATTTTTGGGAATGAACCAGCAGATCAGCTCTCTGTCTCCCTGTGTGTGTGTTTCCCTCTCTCTGCAACTCTGTCTTCCAAATAAATCTTTCAAAAAAACAGAAAAGAAAACCAGATTGATTAAAAATCCACTTTAATAATTTCTCAGCTTATGTGGGAAAAATATTTCTCAAAATAGTTATAATTTATATTTTCTGACCTAAATGTACAATTCATGAGTTCCACAAACTAGTTTTCTCTGACCCAGATCTTGAACAGCTCTCCCAAGACTTTGGTCCTTATCAACTGTTCATGACCAAAGAATAGTCTTTTGATTTGAACTTTAGTTGGTTAGCTTTTTTTTTTTTTAATAGTAACCATGCTAACCAAGTTAATTGGAAGAATATACCTGACAGACCCAGCTGGCATCTCAGGAAAGAACTGAGAGCCCAGTGTGCATTCAGATTGGAGATTGCTGGGTGGAGGGCTTCCCCCGCGTGGAGTCCCTGAAATTCCTCCCAGAACTTCATAGCACAGCATCACTGGACCTAACAGCCTCCGTGGTACACAACAGGGAAGAGTCTCCTAAGCTGCTCCCACAGGACTGAGACCCACCTAAGAAGCTTATTGAACAAGGGTAAGACTTTAGATATATAAATGCTAGTCTGTTTCCAAGACTTGCTCCTACATGTTTCCTCATTCCACTACACAGAAGAAGACACTATTTTCTTTAAAAGAAATTCCCATTTTCCTCAGCCCCTCTTTCACACATAAGCTAAGGTCTACCCAGCTACCTAATGACTGAAGATTCATTGTGTTTTGAACACACATGCAAGTGAGTACAGAATACAAAAGATGCAAAATAATCCCTCAGAAAGCTTTACTCTACAGTGGATGTCTTGGTCTGGTTTTTGTGGTGTTAGAACAAAATACCTGCTACTGGGTAATACATAAAGAAAAGGAGTTTGTCTCACAACTCTAGTGGCTGGGAAGTGCAAACAGTACGGTGCCTTAACATGGTGGATGGTATCACGTGGCAGGAGCACCTGCAAGTGGTGAGCAGTGCCCATGGTGTGAAGCAAGAGGCTGGGGAGGGGCCAGGCCCAATCTTTTATGACAACCTGCTCTCTTGTGAACTTATCTGGCACTGTGAGAACTATATGAATCCCTTCTGAAGGTGGTGCCCACGGGAACTAATTCTCTCTTAAAGACCCCACCACTTCAGTACCAGTACACTGAGGACTACATGCTTCAGATCCTACCACTCATGTGATTGATCTGGATAGAATACCAGGCTCCTGACTTCAGCCTAGCCCAACACTGGCTCTTGCTGCCATTAGAGGAGAGAACCAGCAGGTGGAAGCTATCTCTCTCTCTCTCTCTCTCTCTCTCTGTTTCTCCCTCTCTCTCTGTTACTATGCTTTTGAAATAAATAATAGCAATCACTATGAAAAATACAGTGTGGACAGTGTAGTAAGGATGTTATGGGAATGGAAAGATCATATCTTTAAATGTTAAAATAATTAATTAAGCATGATAACAAGTATTTATATTCTCTTGCCCCACCCCCAGAAAATGTCCATTGACTCCTAATTTATCAGGCCAGTTTCTATCCACTTCTTCTGAAGTCAGTCTCTCTGACTTCAATTTCCCAGTCCCTTGGGGCACAGAATTAGAAACCACAAAGAACATTAAAGAACCCAAAAACCAAGAGGAAGGAAAGGACCTAGCAAGAGAGGCGGCTTTGCAGTTGGCAAATGAGAATCTAAAAGGTCAAAGAGTACAATATGTGAAAAAGTAGGGGCCCAAAAAATATTCCAGAAGGTCATTAATTGTATACACTTTAACGTATTTCAAGATATACTGCCCCGGCACCGCAGCTCAACAGGCTAATCCTCCACCTTGTGGCGCCAGCACACCGGGTTCTAGTCCCGGTCGGGGCGCCGGATTCTGTCCCGGTTGCCCCTCTTCCAGTTCAGCTCTCTGCTGTGGCCCAGGAGTGCAGTGGAGGATGGCCCAAGTGCTTGGGCCCTGCACCCCATGGGAGACCAGGAGAAGCACCTGGCTCCTGCCTTCGGATCAGCGTGGTGCGCCAGCCGCAGTGCGCCGGCCGCGCCGGCCAATGGAGGGTGAACCAACGGCAAAGGAAGACCTTTCTCTCTGTCTCTCTCTCTCACTGTCCACTCTGTCTGTCAAAAATATATATATATATATATACCGTGAAAAATGGAATGGCTTCTTAAGATGTTGAGTTGGAACTGTGGCCCTGGTGTGGCAGCTGCAATAAGGCCACCCAAATAGGTACAGCTGTAATAGTGCACTAGGACTATGAGCTGAGAGATATCCATAAAAACTTTTTCATAGGGTAGAAATGCAAATGTTGGTGTTGCTAGCCAGTCATGGAAATGGGCACTCAGTCCATTGCCCAGTCTAAGTGCACAATTAAGCCCACAGCTTTCTTGGATATTTGCAGTCCAGGAAAGCCCGCAGGGTCTAGCCCTGAAGTTCATAGTATCAGTGGCAGAAAACACCTCCTTCTCTTCTTGGCTGAGCTCACTCCCACTTCTGTAGAGGAAAAACACAAAGATACATGTGCCTGTCCTTCTTTATTTTAAAAAATATATATATTTATTTATTTGATAGAGTTGCAGAGAGGGAAACAGAGAGAGATCTTCCATTTGCTGGTTCACTCCCTAAATAGCTGCAGTGGTCAGAGCTAGACCAGTCAGAAACCAGGAGCCTGGAACGTCTCCATGATTGGCAGGGGCCCAGGCACTTGGGCCATCTGCTGCTGCTTTCCCAGGCCCACCAATAGGGAGCTGGATTGGAAGTGGAGCAACCAGGGCTCAAACCAGTGCTCACATGGGTTGCTGGCATAACAAATGGTGGCTTAACCTGCTGTGCCACAATGCGGTCCCCACGTGCCTGCTCTTCTACAATTCTCATTGTGTTTATTCCAAACCACCTTTTCCTGTCATTAGGGAAAGGAAGAGAATTTATTGTCAAATCCAGCAGGCCTGGAGGTAGAGGGCACTTTTAGACTTTCCACAGGAGCACATTTTTCTAATTATGTTCCTGGATTGTCAAATCATCTGTCATAAACAGGAGGTAAAATGATACACTAATAAGATTTTTTCCAATAATAAATGAGAAGATGTAAGTGAAAGTATGTGGTTTTTTTCCAAAGGGTCACCATGGGTCATTTTACCTTGAATCTGAAAATGCTGACCCTGTTCTATTTCTGAAATAAATCTTGCAAGAGACAGCCAGACCTATATTAGGAGTACACAAGAAAATGTCACAGTATCAGTACACTTAGTTAAGTATATTTGGTTTCGATGACTTTCAGCCAATTTCAATGTCAAATTCATCCCCAGAGTATGACAATATGCCATGAAAGAGTTTATTCAAAGAATGAGAGGGGCTGGCACTGTGGCTTAGCAGGTTAAGCTGCCATCTACGGTGCTGGCATCCCATATGAGCACCAGTTCAAGTCCCGGCTGCTCCACTTCTGGTCCAGCTCTTTGCTGTGGCCTAGGAAAGCAGTGGAAAATAGCCCAAGTCCTTGGGCTCCTACACCTGCATGGGAGATCCAGAAGAGGTTCCTGGCTCCTGGCTTCATATCAACATAGCTCCAGCCATTGTGGCCAATTAAGGAGTGAGCCAGTGGATTGAAGACCTCTCTACCTCTCTTTCTCTCTCTCTGCCTCTCCTTCTCTGTGTAACACTAACTTTCAAATAAATAAATAAATCTTTTTTTTCATTTATTAAACTTTTATTTAATGAATATAAATTTCCAAAGTACAGCTTATGGGTTACAATGGCTTCCCCCCTCCCATAAGTTCCCTCCCGCCCGCAACCCTCCCCTTTCCCACTCCCTCTCCCCTTCCATTCACATCAAGATTCATTTTCAATTCTCTTTATATACAGAAGATCAGTTTAGTATATATTAGGTAAATATTTCAACAGTTTGCCCCATATAGCAACACAAAGTGGAAAAACTACCGTTGGAGTACTAGTTATAGCATTAAATAACAGTGTACAGCACATTAAAGACAGAGATCCTACATAATATTTTTTTTAAATTAATTAATTTTCTATGCCATTTCCAATTTAACACCAGGTTGTTTTTTTCTCATTTCCAATTATCTTTATATACAGAAGATCAATTCAGTATATAATTAGTAAAGACCTCATCAGTTTGTACCCACACAGAAACACAAAGTATAAAAATACTGTTTCAGTACTAGTTATAGCATCACTTCACATTAGACAACACATTAAGGACAGATCCCACATGGGGTATAAGTACACAGTGACTCCTGTTGCTGACTTAAATAAATAAATCTTTAAAAAAAAGATAAACAGCTTTTAGTGCAGCTGGAAAAAGAGTGGCTCCAGCCCATTTTAAACATGGTTAAACTAATTTAAATGAACGAATGGCTTGCTCAGGGACTGACACAATGGGGAGAGAACTAATACTGGAAGTCTATTTTGGGAGAAATAGATCATTTTCTTTTGAAACACATTGTTATTGAGATATAATTCATATAGCATAAAATATCCTGAAAGTTTAATAGTCCTTGGTGTATTCACCAAGTTGTACAATCATCACCACCATCTAATTTTGTTTATTTATTTTTAAAGATTCATTTTATTTATTTGAAAGGCAGGGTGACAGAGAGAGAGAAAAAGAAGGAGAGAGATCTTCCATCTGCTGGTTCACTCTCCAAATGGCCGCAATGGTTAGGGCTGGGCCAGATAAAATTCCATCCAGAATCAGGAATTCCATCCAGGTCTTCCATGTGGTGGCAGTGGCAGTCTTCTGCTGCCTTCCCAGTGCATAAGCAGGGAGCTGGATTGGAAGCAGAGCAATTGCAACTGAAACCAGTGCTTTGATGTAGGACGCTGGAATCACAGGCAGCAGTTTAACCACTTAACACCAGCCCCCATTATCTAATTTTAAAACATTTTCATCATCCCCAAAAGAAACCCTATGCCCATTAGCAGCAATCACTCCTGTGTCCCCACCTCCCCAGCCCTTGGCAACGACTGATCTGATTCTTGTCTCTGTGGTTTTGTGGACATTTCATATAAAGGGAGATATACAGAGTGTAGACTTTTGTTATCTCACAGTCTCCAAAGAATGATAATACCCACCTTCTTTTTTTTTTTTCTTTAACATTTATTTATTTCTTTGAAAGTCAGAGTTACACAGAGGGAGAAGGAGAGAGAGAGAGAGAGAGAGAGAGAGAGAGAGAGAGAGCGGTCTTCTTCTGCTGTTCACTCCCCAAATGGCCACAATGGCCAGAGCTGGGCAGATCCGAAGGCAGGTGCTAGGAGCTTCCTCCAGGTCTCTCATGCAGATGCAGGGGCCCAAGGACCTGAGCTATTTCCTGCCCCTTTCCTGGGTGCATTAGTAGGATGTCCACCTTCTGCTAATGACAAGAAGAAACAATGTCCTGAATAAGCTCTTTGATTTAAATAAAAACGTAAGTGATATAGCACTTTACAATGAGGGCCAGATTGGGCTGGCGCATGGCTCACTTGGTTAATCGTCTGCCTTGCCGCACTAGCATATCATATGGGCACTGGGTTCTAGTCCTGGTTGCTCCTCTTCCAGTCCATCCCTCTGCTGTGGCCCGGGAGGGCAATGGAGGATGGCCCAAGTGCTTGGGCCCTGCACCCACATGGGAGACCAGGAAGAAGCACCTGGCTCCTGGCTTCAGATCAGTGCAGCGCTGGCTGTTGCGGCCATTTGGGGGGGTGAACCAACGGAAGGAAGACCTTTCTCTCTGTCTCTCTCTCTCACTGTCTATAACTCTACCTGTCAAATAAATAATAACATCTTTTAAAAAAATGAGGGGCAGATTTTTATTTCTAGATACCTACAATGCTTAAAGATAGTTACCCAGTAATTATAGCAAAATATTTATTCAGAAGTTTTTATTCCTAAGGAAAAGACTGCTGATGAACTTTTTTCAGCACCGCGGCAAGTCGGGGCACATACAAACAGGTGTCCTGATTCCCAAATTGAAGTCCTACTGCTGGCCCCTGTTGCTTGAATACCACAAAGAGCCCAGTGATCCACAGGGCTTTGCTCACTACTGTTTTGGGTTACACTTGTTTTCCATGCTATCTGACTTGTGGGGAATTAACAAGATAGTTAGCTAAGAGAGAGAACAGTGGTGGGAACACGAATGAAATGAAAATGGAGGCCGGCACCGTGGCTTAACAGGCTAATCCTCTGCCTTGCGGTGCCAGCACACTGGGTTCTAGTCCTGGTTGGGGCGCCAGATTCTATCCCAGTTGCCCCTCTTCCAGGCCAGCTCTCCGCTGTGGCCCGGGAAGGCAGTGGAGGATGGCCCAAGTCCTTGAGCCCTGCACCCGCATGGGAGACCAGGAGAAGCACCTGGCTCCTGGCTTCGGATCAGCACGATGTGCCGGCCGCAGCGGCCATTGGAGGGTGAACCAACGGCAAAAAGGAAGACCTTTCTCTCTGTCTCTCTCTCACTATTCACTCTGCCTGTCACAAAAAAAGAAAAAGAAAAAGAAAAGAAAGAAAGAAAGAAAGAAAGAAAGAAAGAAAGAAAGAAAGAAAGAAAGAAAGAAAGAAAATGGAATATTATGAAAAACTCATATTCAAAAGGAAGGATCACAGTACAAGTTCACAATTCCATCTTGAGAAAATAAAAGTATCTTACTTTTCCAAAAGTGAAAAGGAATTTTCAGTATGACAGTATTACATAAAAAAGAATTATGTTGAACTGCCTATGTACAGTGGTGGAATGACAAAGAAATTTGAAATAACAATAGAACCAAATTCAACTCTTCTCTCTCCCATCCTCTTCTTTGCATTAAAAAAAAAAAGTTAAATTTATTTATTTGAAAGGCAGAGTTATATATAGAGAGGGAATCTTCCATCTACTGGTTCATTTTCCAAGTGGCTGTAATGGCCAGGGTTGAACCAGGCCAAAGCCAGGAACCAAGAGCTGCATCTGGGTCTCCCACAACGGTGCAGGGACCCAAGCTCTTGGACCATCCTCCACAGCTTTCTCAGGTGCTTTAGCAGGGAGCTAGATTAGAAGTAGGACAGGCGGGACTCCAATTGGTGCCCATATGGGATGCCGGCCTCACAGTGCTGGCTTTACCTGTTGTGCCACAACACTGCCCCACTCCGTGTTGTTGTTCCTTCCTCCCTCCCTCTGTCACCAAATGCCATTCACCCATTGGCACTGGGATATTACAGGAACAAGTCAGATACAGTCCTTGGCCTCTCGGCACCTTGTGGAAGGTGCCTGCAAGACATAAACAACTAGTTGCAACTAGTTGCAGTAGGAATACAGGGCAATATATTTTTCACACAAATAACCCTAAGTAGTATTGGTTGAAGTGATAATTAAAATGGTCAGTCTTGGTACTTTAAATTTCAAAAAGTTCATTTCTTATCCAAGATGGCCTCTAACAGTTGCCAGTCACACCTGGAACATTGCTCATAGGTGTAATTTAGTAAAGATAGGTACTGTTGGTGCAACTAAGTTTTATGCAGCAAAAAGTTTCACTCTTTCTGGATTGTTATTCATTTAACAGCCAAACGAATCCTTTTTGACTTCCAGCTGGAAAAGTTCAAGTTTTGCTAACTTTAAATTTGAAACTGTTACAATATACTTTTTTAAAAAAGATTTGTTTTATTTATTTGAAAACAGAGTTACAGAGAGTGGTAGAGAAAGAGAGAGAGAAAGGTCTTTCATCTGCTGGTTCACTCCCCAAATGGCCACAGTTGCTGGAGTTGAGCTGATCTGAAGCCAGGAGCCAGCAGATTCTTCCTGGTCTCTCATATGGGTAAGGAGCCCAAGCACTTGGGCCATCCTCCGCTGCTTTCCCAGGCATAGCAGAGAGCTGGATCAGAAATGGAGTAGCCTGGACTCAAACCAGCGCCCATATGGGATGCCAGCACCGCAGGCCGGGGTTTTAACCCACTATGCCACAGCACCAGCCCCAATAGAATATACTTTTATTCTAAAATGTTTTAAGTCAACAAACACTTGGTAGGATGAGGTACCATCAGCCCCTGTGCTCACTTGTTGAAGGTGCCACAAAAAGTACCACAAACTGAATGACAACAGAAAAACAATTTATTCTCTCACAATTCTGGAAGCTGAAGTCCAAAATCAAGATCTTGGCAGGGCCCTGCTTCTTCTGAAACCTGTATGGGAAGGATCTTTCCAAGCCTCTTCCCAAGTTCTAATGGTTGCTGGCAGGTTAGTGCCTCTTGGCTTGGAGATGCCTCACCCCACCCCTCCAACTACGTAAGGTCCCGTGTCCAAATTCCCCATTTACATGGATACTAGTCCTATTTGATTAGTGTCCATGCTACTAACCTCATTTTAAGTTGATTACCTGTGGGTGAAGACCCTATTTCATATGAAGTCGTAACCTGCTGTACTGGAGAATAGGACTTCAACTAACAGTTCAACTCATCACATCCCCAAGGAAACCGATACATTCTTATTACAAAGGTATTTTTAAAATTGCTTGTTTAACCACTCCAGCCTGCACTGGGGAATCAACTCAACTTCTTCTTTTTTTTAAAGCGAAAAGCTTTAAAGTCAGCCTACGAATTTACAAATGAAGGGAGCGAGGCACTACCCTTCCTGTGACTGTAGTTTTCCATGTTCATGAGAAAGAGGCCTGAAGAGATTAAATTTTTTTAAATGTCTGGAAATTTCCATCACAACCTGAAAACAGTGGGAAACTTTATAAAGGAAACTTGATATAGCACTGAATTGGATTTTTCTTATCATGATCAGAGATGTGCCTTATGCCTTCAGAATCAAGTGACTTTAACAGCTAAGTATGATGAGAAAGGCACAACAGGGCTGCGAAAACCGTAAGGTCAGCTCCACTATGAGGAAGAATAAGAGTAAATAGTTGGGTTCAACAAATATTTATTAAGCACAGCTATGTACAGATACCGTGCAAGGCAGTGTGAGGACACAGAATTGAATATGGACCTGCCTTTAAGAAGTCTATCTTTCTGAAAGAAGATACAAGATAGATATAAAAATGCCTATAACACAGGATGGTTTCAGAGGACAGAAGTGAGAGACTTATCCCAGTGGATGAAAAGGGAGAACGAAGTAGCATCTTGAAGTAGAAGTGTGCTGTCTTCCCAACAGTCAACTATTCAATGGTGGCAACCAAAATGCCTGTTTTTAGTATTCCGTGCTATTTCCAAGTACTGCACGAGCACCATTTCTGTGGTATGATACTTGGACTTCGATTTTTAAATAGAATCAGACTTCTATGTCTTAACAGGCACTCAGTGATTATAGGCAGTATTAAAATTTTGAATGATTTTGTTCCATTCAAAATTTTAATACTGCCTATAATCACTGAGTGCCTGTCAAATGCTCTCATTTTGAAAGCATTTTCATTTCTCCATAAGCTTGAACTAACAATGAACAAAGCAAAGCTTCTACCTCCAAAAAGAACCAGAATGTAAATAGGGCAATATTTAAATTTTTGTATGTAACGATGTATCAGAATCTCCATCTACACATAATAAACTACAGAAGATAAAGACAAAAGAAAATAGTTCCTCTGCAAACAAAACTAGAGCTTGCTATTAGATGAAGCACACTCAAAATTACAGTGGCGTACATCATCACACTCATAAAAGATGCTCGCAGTGCTGTCTTAATCATCAGGAAGGAAATGGTGTTTATTGACAGCTGGTGCTTACACTTAGCAGTAACCAAAGCCTCATCTCTCCCCCTAGGGCAGGGTCACCCACCCAGCTCAATGTTGGTATCTAACATAGTATTTTTAAAGAGTAAATATGGACTTTAAAAGCATAATTATGAGAACTATTTTATTTTTACTTTATTACTTCTTAAACAATACTTCAAAAGTTATAGGGGGTCGGCGCTGTGGCATAGTCAGTAAAGCTGCTGCCTGCAGTGCTGGCATCCCATATGGGTGCTAATTCAAATCCCACTGTTCCACTTCTGATCCAGCTCTCTGCTATGGCCTGGGAAAGTAGTGGAAGATGGCCCAAGTCCTTGGGCCCCTGTACCCGCGTGGGAGACCTGGAAGAAGCTCCTGGCTTCAGATCAGGACAGCTCAGGCTATTGCGGCAAATTGGGGAATGAACCAGCATGGAAGACCTCTCTCTCTCTTTCTCTCTCTCTGCCTCTCCTTCTCTCTGTGTATAACACTGCCTTTCAAATAATTAAATAAATCTTTAAAAAAATTATACATACTGATATATGCATGATCTTCAAAACAATTATGGTAAGCATCCATTAGCTTATACTTCAACTTTTTCTAAAGCTTTTTAAGGTACCCTCATCGAGGGTGACCCTGATGGAGCCTGGTTGGAAGAGTGTTGAGACGTGATAAGAGAGAAAAAACTTTCCTCTATTCTCTCAGGGCTGAGAATCAAGCCAACAAAGGACAGATTTACAGGAGAAAGCCATACAAGCTTTCTTGAACATTTTCACATGTGCCTGGGAGCTTACAGGAACAATGAGCACTCAAGTGGTTAAGACCAAGAGCTTAGTATGCCTTTTCACAACCTTGACACAACAGGGGTGGGCGCTTGGCACGGTGGTTAAGATTCAGCTTAGGATACCAGAGCACCTGGCTTTGCATCCTGGCTCCACTTCGGACTCCAGCTCTCTGCTCTCGTGCACCCTAGGAGGCCTCAGGTGATGACTCAAGTAGCTGGGTCCCTGCCACCCTTGTGAGATTGGCTCCTGGTTTCAGCCTTGCTCAGGCCCAGCAGCTGCATGCATTTGGGAAATGAATTAAAGGGTGAGAGATCTCTGTCCATGCCTGTCTCTCTGCCTTTCAAATAAAATGAAAATAAATAAATAAAATTGGCATTAATCACTGTATATAGTTATGGGGTACAGTCTGATATTTTGATATAGGTACACAAAATGTAACTGTATTTTTTAAAAAACAAAAGAACAAAACAAAGGAAAAGGAGCTTAAACTTGTAGAGGCGGTAAATTGTGGGAACGTGACCAGGAAGTACAAAGGCCACCGGTGGAAGATAAGAGCGATTTTAGTAGGCTTGTTTAGACAGGTCCGTTTTGGGGTTGATTTGCCAGCGTCTGGTGATTAGAATAGTCTTTTCCTGCTACACACAGAGCACCTTCCTCATGGGCAACTTTCTGACCTGCTTTTAGGTAAGAAGGAGGAGAGAGGTCCAAGAGTCCTGCCTGTATCTGTTGTTTCTCAACACCTTCAGCTCAAAATGATCAATTCACCAAAGTGGCGTACTGGGGTGGTAAGTCCTGGCTCCATTAAAAGCTGAGCAGCGGTGCAGTAGGACCAGAGCTTAAGGGATGATTCTTAAGGACAACATGGGCGGCTGCAGGGTAACAGAAGCCAAATGGAGCAATTCAACCAGCACTTTCATCTGGACCACAGCCAGCAATGCACTGGTTATTGACGCTGAAGGAATGGACTGGACACACTGGCAAAGAAAAGCCTACGCATGAGGAACAAGCCACCACTATAAGTTACCTTATCTTCAGTCCACTTCTGCTTCCCCTACAGCTCCCTGTGTCCCAGATGAGAACCTTGCTTTCCGAAGCTTTTGTGTTTTAATTTTTTTTTTTTGCAATTCCTCATTGGACTCATAAAATATTACTAGACTATACCACTAGCTCCTCAGACTTAATGTGTCTGAAGCCTAGCCCAAAGATGGGCATCGTGACACAGCTCATAAAGCCACTGTTTGGAATGCCTGCATGCTGTATCTGAGTGCCTGGGTTCTAGTCCCACCTCTGCTTCCTATCCAGCTTCCTGCTAATGTGTACCCTGGGGGCAGCAGGTGCCAGCCCAAGTACTTACATCCCTGCCTCCCACTTGAGAGACCCGGATGGAGTTCCTGGCACTTGGCTTCAGCCTTACTCAGCTTTGGCTGTTGGAGGAATTTGGGGAGTGGACTAGTTAATGGAAGATCTCTCTCTCCCCATTTCAAATAAATATCAATAAATTAAGTAAAATCTAACCCAGCATTCCCACTCACAGCCTGTGTGTACACTAGTGACAGCCCCATCATCCAAAGCACCCAAATAAAAATTTCACTTTCTCCTTTCCCTCATTGGATGGCCAAGACCTGTACAATCCAAGACCTGTACAACACCAAGACCTGTACAATCCTCTAAGAACCTCTAGACATTGCCCCTGCTTTTCTTCCTCATTGGCAAATAAGACTCATTTTTTCCTGTGTGGACAATGAACCTCACCCTAAATGTATTTCTCCACTTGCTTCTTTGGCTCTTCCTCCCCTCAACATCCAGCTCGCCAACTTGCTACTGAAAAGATTTTTTTAATAAAAATATGATCACATTTGAGTTTGTTTAAAATCATTGAATGTATCTTCATTGTCTTCAAAATGGGGGAAAAGCTCTTTCACATGAGTTATGATGTCATTTGTGATCCAGCCCCTGCCTATCTCTGGAGCTTCCTCTCCTGCATGGTAGCTTTGGGATCCTCAAGGAGGGAAGGCCCACACCTCCGGGAATGGAGAAGTCCCTACCCGCACTCCTGGGAAGAAAAGTCCTTGTCAAGGTCCCTGTGGGTGCCTAAAGGTCAACCAATGAGGATCAGACCCGCCTCAACCTTTAACCCCCATGCCCTGAATCTATAAAAGGAGCCCTCCCAATCTCTGACGCGCAACTTCCCCGGCCCCCGCTCTGTTGGGACCAGGGAACCTCGCCCAGGAGCGGAACCCCAATACAAGCTTGTGAATTAATTGATTCATCTGCCTGAGAAGATTTGTTACGCGCTGGACATCTTGCACTGCAGTGTTGCTATGCATGCTGGCCACAGCCAGACTGACAGCTGACAGAATCCTGAACACTCCTTGTACTCTTTCAGCCTTTGTCATGCTATTCCCTTACCTAGAATGCTCTTCTCTGCATTTCCCACTAGATTTAGTTTCCTGTTGGGCTCCAACAAATTATCATGGACTTCGGGTTTCAAGGCTAATTTATCACACTAATCACTTTCATTAGGCTAAAGGCAAGGTCTCAGCAGGTGGTTCCTTCTGAGGCTTCAGGAAAGAATCTGCTTCCTTGCCTTTTCCAGCTTCCAGAGAGCATTTGTTTCCAAAGCCGGTGAGCCCTTCCTTGTGCTCTACCCTGACCTCTTGCTTTCCTTGTCACATCTCATCTCTCAGTAGATCTCCTTCTCTCTCTCTTTTAGGAGTGTGCTTCAGATTACGTTAAGGGCCCACCCAAATAATCCAGGATATTCTGTCTCAAAATCCTTAATTTAACCATGTCTGCAAAATCCCTTTTGCCGTATAAGATGCCACTCACCAGTTCTAATAACTAGGACCCGTGGATTTCTCTGGGGGCCATTATCCAGCCAATCGCACATCCCTTGGTTTACCGCCACCTTTCCAGATGCAGTGTGAACATTTCTCTCCTCTGGAAAATTCCTTTACCTATTATTCCTTTCCTCCTTCCCCTTTCTACCCCCTACCATACACACTGGATACTTTGCTAAGGCAGCCAAGTGTCTGGGTTTGCCTTGGACTGGAAGGGCTCTCCAATCACAGGAACTTCAGGGAGAAAACCAGGAAACTGCCAGATACATTAGAATGGGTCAGTTATGCTGAGTTCCCAACTCCCTTTCCTATCAACATAGCACCGAACACATGGAACTGTGATTTGTAATTCTCAGTTCTCTTGTCTTTCTCTCTGCTGGGCAGTGGGCAGAAATGTGTTTCTTTCTTGTTTATGATGCTTATTACTCAGTTTCCAGCACATGGTAGATGCCCACTCAGTGAGTGGATATTGAAGGAGTTTATAGAGCAACCCTGCAATAACAGCCAACCTAGACCTAGTGGAAATTTTCCATCCTGTGGCCTGAACACAAACAAAATGAAACAGAACACCAAACACCAGTATAATGCACTATGTTCTCTTGGGTACTCTTCTTTTTTTCTTTCCTCAACCACATTTGCAAATTGAGTTGCACTAGACACCATTCTTTACAAGAACCCAGATGTGCACAGTTATTGATGGAATACACCATCTTCTATCACACAGTGGCTCCACTATTTACAGCTAATTGCTTCACCTCTTGTCTTGCCTGTTCTTTGAACTCCCCTTACCACTAAACAAAGCAGATTTAAAAGAGAATTTTAGGCCAGCGCCGTGGCTCACTTGGCTAATCCTCCGCCTGTGGCGCCAGCACCCCGGGTTCTAGTCCCAGTTGGGACGCCAGATTCTGCTCCTCTTCCAATCCAGCTCTCTGCTGTGGCCCAGGAGTGCAGTGGAGGATGGCCCAAGTCCTTGGGCCCTGCCCCTACATGGGAGACCAGGAGGAAAGACCTGGCTCCTGGCTTCAGATTGGCGCAGCATGCCGGCCATAGCGGCCATTTGGGGGGGGTGAACCAACAGAAGGAAGACCTTCGCCTCTGTCTCTCTCTCACTGTCTAACTCTGCCTGTCAATAATAATAATAATAAATAAAAATAAATTAAAAAAAGAAAAGAGAATTTTAGCCAGGTTCTAGGAGTCTTCTAGTATTTCTCTACTCTCTTCAACATGGATAAAGTCATCCCGTTCTTGGAATTTGCATTCTGAAGGTCATAGTGGCTGGAGCAGTGGATATGTAACTCACGTGGAAGACACTTCCCCCTGTGTGCTTTTCTGCCAACTTTGTTTACCTCAATAACAGCGTCCATGGATAAATGTGCCCTGCAACATAGTCAGAGATAATGAAAAAGTAACTGAGGTTAACATCAAAAAGCAAGACTCAGACAAAGACATCATTTAGTCTGAGCCAGACCTATTGATTCTACAGTCTCAGTTCTGAGAAAAGTCTTTTCCATTGCTGAGTAGTGACTTTTATGCCCTGAAACCATGTGTGCCTATAATGCTTGGAAACCATCACTTGAATGCAACCTTGGGACAGATAAAGGAGTGAGGGGAAGAAATAATTAAATACACGTCTTCCGATACACCCTTTAAAAAAGAGAGAGAAACTGGGAAATCAAAACTGATTTATGTTACACATACACAAAAACAGTTGCTAAGAAGTTGAGATATTCTTTTTTTAAAAAAATATTTATTTATTTATTTATTTGAAAGTCAGAGTTACACAGAGAGAGGAGAGGCAGAAAGAGAGAGAGGTCTTTCATCCAATGGTTCACTCCCCAACCGGCCCCAACAACAGGGGAGCTGTGCCAATCTGAAGTCAGGAGCCAGGAGCTTCTTCCAGGTCTCCCACACGGGTGCAGGGGCCCAGGACTTGGGCTATCCTCTACTGCTTTCCCAGGCCATAGCAGAGAGCTCCTGGCTCCTGGCTTCAGATCAGCGCAGCTCTGGCCATTGCAGCCAGTTGGGGAGTAAACCAGTGGATGGAAGACCTCTCTCTCTCCGCCTCTCCTTCTCTCTCTATGTAACTCTGACTTTCAAATACATAAATAAATCTTTTTTTAAAAGTTCATGGAAATATGTATTATGAAAAATATCTTTTTGACAGGCAGAGTTAGACAGTGAGAGAGACAGAGGGAAAGGTCTTCCTTCCGTTGGTTCACCCCCCAAATGGCTGCTACGGCTGGTGTTGTGCCGATCCAAAGCCAGAAGCTAGGTGCTTCTTACTGGTCTCCCGTGCGGGTACAGGGCCCAAGCACCTGGGCCATCCTTCACTGCCTTCCCGGGCCACAGCAGAGAGCTGGACTGGAAGAGGAGCAACCGGGACAGAATCCGGCACTCCAACCGGGACTAGAACCTGGGGTGCCGGCGCCGCAGGTGGAAGATTAACCTAGTGAGCCGTGGCACCAGCCATGAAAAATATCATTATGGATTTCAAAAATGTTTTGCACCATAATGGATTTATTTTAATACCATTTTCCAAGAACTTTTTGGAATACCCTAATACACTTTGGTTTGGAAAAATATCTTAAACTGTAGTAAAGTGATAAAGAGGGAAAACTCTTAGTGATTCTACTAAAAAATACATGTTTTATGTAAGCTTAGGGTTAGGGTTAGGGTTAGGGTTAGCTACCAGCTCCCTTCATGGAAATAACCCATAAAAGATTATGACAGGTGAGTGACTGGTCTACCCAAATATAGCCACCAACGCCCTGATTTAAACCTTGGGGACCCAGCTCTTTAAGCTCTTGCCATCATTTGCCTGCAAATGCGTCTTCATAGTTACAATTTCATCACCAAATTCACTGAAGGGTCATCTGTCAGTGGTTTGTTTTTACTACTTATTAATGAGTTACAAGGCAGACTATTAAAGCCAACTCTTAGGGGAAAAATAGATTTCCTTAGCTTTTTGTACTGTCCAGATACAGGACATAAAACTACCAGAAATGAAAAGGAAAGAAAATGTCCCCTCTCCTCCCACGGAGTCTGACCTTCTCATTACCTGGTCCATCAGATTAACATTTTGAAATGAGACTAGTTAAGCTGGTTTAAATAATCTCTCTTATCTAACCATGAGAAAAATTGCAGAGCCCCATTAAGGTCATGTTAAATGTTAACCTCTACCAGGAATTAATCCAAAACTTTGCCAGCAGAACAGGAAGGCACATTTTATGAATCTGTGGTTGATTTATTTCTACTGTATTTACAGAACACTGGGTGGCATTAATCCACAATTGCTACCAAAGTAATAATAACAATCTCTTTGACTTCATAATATTTTTGTGTCTATGTTCCTTTTTATTTGTTACTTCTCTTATCCTCTAACTTGGCCAAAATCTTATTTCTCTGAGTCCTTAACATTTTATCTTAGAGCTGCAGAATTTTACAGGCAAGAAGGGATCAACAACTAAGGCAGTAATTCCCAGATGCTTTTTTATGTGAACTAGTAAAATTTCCCAAATGTTGGTAACTGATTTAAAGTTGCCAAGTTTGTATTTTGTCTGGTATATTAAAAATCAAGACAGAAAGAAAAACTGCCAACTGCCATCAGCATCATTTCATAAATGAAAAGTCTCATTCACTCCAAGAGAAGGCTACAACCTTGGGAGGGTAAAAAAAAGATTGTGTTTGAACTTATTTTTACCTTAAAACTTACCAATTTGTTTCTTCTTTTTTATCACAGACTGATAGAACTTTGTCCAAAATGAGACTGATCCACAGACTGTACTTTGGGAACAACTGATCTAATTTTATTCCCTAACCTTCAGCAGAATTAAAGCTCAGAATCACTGAGCCAAAAGCACAGAGCTCATTACTTGTGGAGGGAGCCAGGCTTAAAAAACTGGGTCTCCTGACTTTATGCAATGTGTACTCCATCCTACTCACTACCAACTCACTACCCCAATGGAGAGCTAACACTACCTTTTTTATATAACATTCATGTTAATTTGTAAGGTTAAATAAAATTATATATGTATTTTAAGCCTGACACTACCAAGTATACAATAAGATTATACAAAATTAAGGCTTTACTCCAGATCTATAATGACTATAAAATTAGGAGGTTAGCACCATAATTTTCTAAATTTGTATATTTGAAAGCAAAGTAACAATGTCAAGCAATGGACTAATTTTACCAATTTTGCAAATGATGCAAAATCAATGTTTTAAAATTATTTTGTTATGAAGTTAGTTTAAAAGCACTGCATAAAATCATGTGGACATAATTATCCCAAGATGACAAACTAGATTTAAATATGTGTCTACTTAAAAAGACCTAAAGACAGCATTCCAAAAATGGCAATGTTCATGTCTGATGATAGTATGAGGAATAGCTTTCAAATCTGATGATAAACCATGAATACATTTTCCTTTGGAAAGGTCCTATATTTTTCCTTTTTCTTTTTCTTTCTTTTTTTTTTTTTTTTTTTTTTTTTTTTTGACAGGTAGAGTGGACCGTGAGAGAGAGAGACAGAGAGAAAGGTCTTCCTTTTCCATTGGTTCACCCCTCAATGGCCGCTGCGGCTGGCGCACCGCGCTGATCCAAAGCCAGGAGCCAGGTGCTTATCCTGGTCTCCAATGCAGGTGCAGGGCCCAGGGACCTGAGCCATCCTCCACTGCACTCCCGGGCCACAGTAGAGAGCTGGACTGGAAGAGGGGCAACCGGGACAGAATCTGGTGCCTGGACCGGGACTAGAACCCAGGGTGCCAGCGCCACAGAGGATTAGCTTATTGAGCCATGGCGCAGGCCCAAGGTCCTATATTTTTCACTTTTTTAAGTAATGTTCATATTTCCTTTTGAAATCATAAACATCAACTACATTTTTAAGGCCAAAGAATAAAATTATATCCAACCTCATGTTTGTGTCTGTAGGTTATGCCAACATACTCTTGTTTTTTTCAAGTAAATTGACATATTTATCTTGGATTCATTTTGGTTGAATGGTTTGATGAAAATCCAAATCGCATGCCCATGAGTAAACTTGCAGCCCCACGTGGCCCTGCACTGCAAAATTGAAGTGTATCACTGCCTTTCACAGATGGAGCAGCAGCAACTTTTGGTGGAGAGAGGTTGTGTTTGCACCATCCCTGACCAACATTTGAGTAAAGTGCACGTGCTAGAAATCACAATAACAAAAAGAAGGCATCTTCTTTTCATTAAATCACATTTCATTAAATCACAATGGGCACACTACAAACCCTTCCCCTGGGGGAGGGGGAGAGAACATCAATTTGAGTGAATGTGTATGTACTTTCTGTTTTTACAATGCAGCTTAAGAAGATTAGTGTTAAATGTATGGAACTACGTGTGTTTTTCTTATGTATTATTAAAAATCAGTAATTTAATTTGTTTACAGGTAATGGAAATTTAGAAATTAGAAAAATCACACATTTTATTTCACTTCCCACAATTAATTTCAAAAAAATAGTCGTAACAACTGAAGAATTCACGGGAGGAAAAATGGAATTAATAATGCTAAATTATTTTATGACTTCATTTGATGCTAAACAGTAAACAGATGCTTGACCCTATTAACAGAATCCTGGGTCACAGTGAACAGTCTCTGTAAGAACTATATGCGTTTAAATGTGTTATTTATTTTAACTGTTATCACAAAATCATTTAAAAAAAAAAGACGTAAGAATGGAGAAGAATAAAATATTGTAAAAGCTTGGATTGTTTGAATCCAGGTTTCAAGATTCCAATCCAAACTGGCTAAGGGGAAAAGGAGAACTCATTGTTTTATATAACTGAAAAACCCAGAGAAGATCTGGCTTCAGTTGAGGCTGGCTCCAGGACTCTACATGATGTCTACAGAATCTGTTCTCTCTCTCTCTCTCTCTCTCTCTCTCTATTTCTCTATTTCTCTCTCTATTTCTCTGCTCTCTTTATTTCTGTGTTACTCAGCACTCCCAGGTGCAGACAACAGAGCCCAACTGGGGCTAGTTTAAGCAGAAAAATAAATGTATAAAGTATTTTAGGGAGCTCACACCATCTTTGGAAAAGTTGAGAACCAAATTTGGGAACTTGTAGCCAGAAACAACTGCAAGTTATGTTAGGAACCAGCTCACAGGAGAAATCATTGCCAGGACAACTGGACCCAATAGCTCTGGTTCCAGGCACTGGATGTTCCCCCTGGAACCATTGCATGGATGCGTCCATAAATGGAGTAAAGCTGCCACACGCCTCCCGGAATAAGTCCTTCTTCTCCATCTCACTGGCTTTGATTAAAAATCTGACAAGAGTGGGTCTGAGTGGCCGAGCTAAGAACACCCATGCAGGTTTGGGAAACAACGGCCCACAGGCCAGACAAGGCCCACAAAATCATTTAGTCTGGCCCTTCCAAGGAAACCACAGACAGGACTTGAAATTCAATCAATCTATAGCAGGCTAACTTTTAAGCTGATGATTTTGTATGGCCCATGAATGAGGTTGTGCATATCTAAATGGCCCTTGGCAGAAAGAAGTGTTCCCCACCCCTGGAGAAACTAGGTAGGTAAGAATCTAGCCTTTACTGGGGCCAGCATTATGAAACAGGCAGCTAAGCCACCACTTGCAGTGCCAGCAAGTTCAAGTCCTGGCTGCTCTGTCTCCAATCCAGGTTGCCGCTAAAGCTCCTAGGAAAGCAGCAAAAGATGGTCCAATGACTTGGGTCCCTACCACTCACATGGGAAACCAGGATGGAGTTCCAGGTTCCTGGCCTCAGCCTGGCCTGGCCCCAGCTCTTGCAGTCATTTGGGTAGTACACCAGTGGATAGAAGATCTCTCTCTGTCTCCCACTCTGCTTGTCTCTCTGCCTTTCAAGTAAATAAAAGAATAAAAGATTCCAACATTTACAGATGAAGGCATTCTCATAAACCAGGGGATTCACTGACACAGGAAAGTTGTTAGAAGGTGATGAGTGGACAAAAAGATTCTCAAACACACGTCACAGCCTTGTTTCTTAGGCATTCTTTGCTGCCAAATGGCTGTCAACTGATAACATCTGCTCAAGTTTAGATCATAACAAAGAAAACATCTGTGCTTTTCCTGCAGACCTGGTGAAACACTCACCTCCCACTTGCTCTGATAATCTCTCATGTCCAACCTAAACCAATCATGTGGCTGGGAAAATGTGTAGTTATGATTGGCCAGCCCTGAATCATGTGCCCACACTATGGACCTGGAGGAGATGCCAATTCTACTTGCAATATTTGAAGTGCTTGGTCTGAGAGCAGAGAGGATGTGGTCCCCTGGAAAGAAATGCTTGATGGTTTCCAGAAGGATGAGTGGAGGAAAATATGAGGGAGCAAAGGCGACAGATGTTTCTTATCAACATTTTGATATCCAGCTTAATTTCTTAGTCCCATCATAAGTGAAATGAAGTGGTCTGGTCAGACCATGTGATCTGATTTGGATGACCTTTGGTCATTCTAGTAGAAAAAATAATTACAAGGGCCAATGTTGTGGCAGAGCAGGTAAAGCCGCACCTTGAATGCAAGCATCCCACATGGGCACTGGTTTCAGTCTTGGCTGCTCCACTTCTAATCCAGCTCCCTGCTAATGGCCTGGAAAAAGCAACAGAAGATGGACCAAGTGTTTGGGCCTCTGCCACCCACATGAGAGAATCAGAAGAAGCTCCTGGCTCCTGGCTTCCTCCTGGCCCAGCCCTGGCAGTTGCAGCTATCTGGGAGTGAACCAGTGGATGGAGGGTCTTTCTCTGTCTCACCCTGTGTTTTTTGTCTTTAAGATTTATTTATGTATTTGAAAGTCAGAGCTACAGAAAGAGAGAGAGACAGACACAGAGAGGGAGAGAGAGAGATCTTCCACCTGCTGGTTCACTCTCCAGATGGCCACGATGGCTAAGGTGAGCCATGCCAAAACCAAGAGCCAGTAGCTTCATCCAGGTCTCTCACATGGGTGCAGGGGCCCAAACACTTGAACTATCTTCCATTGCTTTCCCAGGCCATAGCAGAGAGCTGGATCCAAAGCGAGGAAGCCAGAATACAAACCAGCGCCCATGCGGGAGGCCAATGTCACAGGCGGCAGCTTTACCTGCTATGCCACAGCACTGGCATAGTGTCTCTCCCTCTTTCTGTAACTCTTTCAAATAAATAAATAAACCTTTTATATAATAATAATGATAATTGCAGTAATAGTCACAGTAACATTTGAATGATGCTAGACTGTTCTGAGCTATTACATATTTGGTACATACAATGTTGTGCTGTGTAACATTATCTCCACTTCATAGATGTAGGGATCCTGAAGCACAAGGTTTTAAATAATTTGGTCAAAGTGAGATAGCTAATTGAGTAGAATAACTGGGATGTGAACCAGGGCAGTCTGACTCCAGAATCCCTTTTCTTGCCTATATAATGTTGATTCTTTAGAGAATGGGTTACCTGTCACTGGTGACAGAGAATTCTCAGAGACTGTAGAAAGGGAAATGTGAGAGGTGTTTTGCTATTTAAAGAATGATTGATGATGTTTCCTCCTCTTGGCCAACTGCAGGCAAAAAAGTGCCTCATGAAGAACTCACAAACATTCCTATGTGGCCCAAGAGTATGGGTTCTGGTAGTTGGGGACAGGTCAGACTCAGGGGATTGTGTGACTCATGTCTCCCAGGCTGACTCAGTTTGCCAATACACTCTCGTTTGTTGCAAGAAAAACTACTTCTGGAAGTCTGTGGCCTATCTGGCTGCCAGCAGTTATCCCCCGACTCATCAATTCCCCCTGGAATTCCCCTACCCACTGGCCAATAAAGGAGCATCCCCAGATTTCTAAGTAGCTTCTGGGGTCTTGTGCTAGTGTAAACAAAACTGTGTGGTCCACCCGGTTGACCAGCCTTTCTTGCTTCTCCCACACCCATGTGATGCTAAGGAGAGCCATGAATGTTTCCCAGCCTCATACACAAAGCTGTTAGTCAAAATACAAACTGTACTAGAAAGCCAATCTAATGCCTGCTAAGCTCTATCTTTGGTATCTACATCTGGCTGTGGCAATTTTTGCTCTTTCTCAACCATTGTCACCATGTCACACATTGAACATGTGGCAGCAAAGCTAATTATTTCCATCTACACTACAAGAGAGACATAGCCTCCCCTTTTTCCAGCTGATAGAGGCTGAAAGTATTGGACTCCATTGCTTCTGCTATAAGGCAATTACTGGAAATCTTTGTTTTTTGCAAGACTACACCCTAAAAGTAACAAATAACAGGATATACGTGTATGTGTATATGGTGTGTGTGTGTGTGTATATATAAAATACATCACCCCAGAAGAGTCTTGGGCAATACCCCACAATTAATCATATTAACACCACTATAGTAAAACAAGCAAATATCCCTGCAATATGAGAGGAACACTTTGAGGACCTTACTTGCAATTCAGGTCACACCTTGCCATCAAAGAGACAGAAAGACAGAGTTCCCATCTTCTAGTTCACTCCCCAAAAACCCACAACAGGTCTTGGGTCTCCCACATGGGTAGCAGATCCCAATTATTTGAGCCTCCACTGCTACCTCCCGTGGTCAGCATCAGTAAGAAGCTGGAGTCAAGAGCCAAAGAAAAGTGTCAAACTTAAGAACACCAATATAGGGTTCAGGCTTCTCCTTTTTTTTTTTTTTTTCAGAAAACTTTTATTTAATAAATATAAATTTCAAAAATACAACTTTTGAATTATAGCAGCTTTTCCCACAACCACCCTCCCACCCACAAACCATCACATCTCCTACTCCCTCTCCTAGCTCATTCTTCATTAAGATTCATTTTTAATTATCTTTATATACAGAATATCAACTTAGTATATACTAAGTAAAGATTTCAACAGTTTGCACCCACACAGATACACAAAGTATAAAGTACCACTTGAAGATTAGTTTTACTGTTTACTAGTTTTACTGGGATCTCACTCACAGAGATCTTTCATTTAGGTCATTTTTTGCCACAGTGTCTTGGCTTTCTATGCCTGAGAAACCCTCATGGGCTTTTTAGCCAGCTCTTAATGCCTTAAGGGCTTCCAAACCACTGCACCACTGCAGTTTTTAAATTCGTCTGTTCTTACTTCTCTGTTTCTTTTCCTTTTTCTTCTCTTTCTTCTAGCCATCAGTCATCCCATTGTCTGCCTACTTCCTTTTCTTCTTTCTTTCTCCTGAATTTTAGAGGAAAATTTAATTTTTCATACTGAACTATAACCAATGTGTACAAGCAAATTTTAAAAGACCTTTCTCTCTGTCTCTCTCTCACTGTCCACTCTGCCTGTCCAAAAAAAAAAAAAAAAAAAGATACACTTGTATATTACTTAGCATCTTAAATCAAAAACCCATTGTCCTTGTTCAAACCCTAGGTATCACTGTGGCCAGCGCTGTGGCACAACAGGTTAAAGCCCCAGCCTGCAGCACCAGCATCCTATATGGGTGCCGGTTCAAGTCCTGGCTGCTCCACTTCTGATCCAGCTCTCTGCTGTGGCCTCCTGGGAAAGCAGTAGAAGATGGCCCAAGTCCTTGGGCCCCTGCATCCGTGTGGGAGACCTGGAGGAAGCTCCTGGTTCTTGGATTCAGATCAGCTCAGCTCTAGCCATTGTGGTCATCTGGGGAGTGAACCAGTGGATGGAAGACCTCTCTCTCTCTCTCAATCTCTCTCTCTCTCTCTCTCTCTCTCTCTCTCTATATATATATATATATATATATATATATATATAACTGTATTTCAAATAAAGTAATAAAATAAATCTTTAAAAAAAAAAAAACTAGAAATCACTTCCAAATTGTTGTCCACACAGCTAGGTTTTCAACAAAATGAGCAACTGACTTAATCTCTAGATACTTCCTCTTTATATTTATGTAGCAAATATTTATTGAACACCTACCATGAACCAGAAACTGCTCTAAGTCAGTGTTGTTAAAAGGAAAATTCCTTAGGCCAGTTACATTTGGTAGAATTTATTTGAGCAAACAAAATAAAAGTGATTCATAAATCAGGTAGCTCCAGTCCCAGATCAGATTCTGAGAACTCCAACCAACAACATAATCCAACAGCATTTGTAGGAAAAACAGAGGTGAGAAATAGAAAACCATTTAATTGGCTACAATCTAGTCAATTTTTAGTCAATTGGTTAGAGCTTAATCGGTTGATTGCTACAGCTTAACAAGGCCTTTGGTAATCAACTGAAGGTCAGTTATTGTAATTAAACTCTTGTTTGGTTTGTGGAGTCCAAAGCAGGTACTCTGTCCAAATCTGTGGTCTTCTACAAAGTTTTAATTAACAGCAAAAGTGAAAAAAAAAAAAAAACAGAGATTCCTGCTCTCTAGAGGTATATATATTCTGTCAGCATGATATGAAAAGACTTCAAATATTTTAGAAATACCATGAATGAATATCATCAACTGATGAGTTAGTATAATTCAACAAAACTAGGATACAAAATACCAAAATTAATATGTCTAGTATTCTATACAACTGAATCTCAATGAATGAGAAAAAATATCTCTGTGCATAGATCATGTGATCTTATTGTTAGAAAACCTTAGAGGTTCCACAAAAAAATTTCTTAATAATAATAGTGAATTCAAAAAAAGTACAGGATATAAAACCAATATACAAAAATCAGTTGCATTCCTACACTAACAATGATCAATCTGAAAAAGCAATTAGGAAAACAACTTCATTTTCAGTAATATGAAAAATAAATACAATACTGAGGAGTAAACTTAACCAAGGAGGTGAAAGACTTACACACTGAAAACTAAACAATATTGCTGAGGCAGGGCAGAGGGCACTAAAGATGCAAATAAATGGGAATACTCCCCATGTTCGTGGACTGAAAGAATTAATATTTTTAAAATAAACAATGTGATCTGCACATTGAATGCACATTGAACTTCAAATAATGGCATTTTTACTAAAATGGAAAAACAATCCTAAAACTCCTGTGGAATCTCAAAAGATGCTGAGTAATCAAAGCAATCCTGACAAAGAAGAATAAAGCTGAAAACCTCGCACTTCCTGCTTTCAAAAAAATATTACAAAGCTACCGTAATGTGATCCAAAAAGCAAGAACTCAAAGCAATATTTGTATTTGCTCACACATGTTCATTGAAACATTATTCACAGCAGTGAAAAGATAAAAGTAACCCAAATGTCCATTGATGGGTAAATGAATGAAGAAAATGTAATATACACATACAGTGAAAAATATTCAGGCTTATAAAATAAAGAGGTCCCCTCAAATACTGCAACATGAATGAACCTTGAGGACATTATGGTAAGTGAGAAAAATCAGACACAAAAAAGCCAAATACTATACAATTACCCTTATATGAAATATTTTAAGTAATCAAACTCATAGAAGAATAACATAGATTGATGGTAGTCAAGGGTTGGAGGCAGAGGAAAAAGACGAGTTGCTATTCAATAGGTATTGAATTTTAGTTTTACAAGATGAAAATATTCTAGTTATCTATTTAACAAATGTGTAAGTAGTTAACTCAACAATTTAAGATGGCAAAGATGGCAAATTTTATGTTTTTATAACAAAAGGAGAGAGAGAAAGGAAAGAAGAGAAAGAAGGAAGGAAGGAAGGAAGGAAGGAAGGAAGGAAGGAAGGGAGGGAGGGAGGGAGGGAGGGGAGACTGGATAAAGAAATTATGGGACATGTACTCCATAGAATACTATACAGCAGTCAAAAACAATGAAACCAGGTCATTTGCAACAAGATGGAGGAGTCTGGAAAACATCATGCTGAGCGAATTAAGCCAGTCTCAAAGAGATAAATATGATTTGTTTTCCCTGATCGGTGACAACTGAGCACCAAAGGGGAAACCTGTGGAAGTGAAATGGACACTATGAGAAACAGTAACTTGATCAGCTCTTATCCTGACTGTTGATGTACAATGTAATACTTTATCCATTTTAGTATTTTTTTTTTTTGTTCTAGTACTGGTGGTTGAACTCTGTAATTAACACACAATTATTCTTAGGTGTTTAAATTTTAACTGAAAAGTGATCCCCGTTAAATATAAGAGTGGGAAAAAGAGAGGGAGGAGATGTACAATTTGGGACATGCTCAATCAGACTTGCCTCAAATGCTGGAGTTAGAATTGTGCCACAGAATTCCAATACAATCCCATCAAGGTGGCATGTACCAATGCCATCTCACTAGTCCAAGTGATCATCTTCAGCTCACAATTGATCACACTGATAGGTCTAAGAGTCAAAGAGATCACACAAACAAGACTAGTGTCTGCTAATACTAACTGATAGAATAAAAAAGAGAGAGAACGATCCAACATGGGAAGCGGGATACACAGCAGATTCATAGAATGGCAGATGTCCTAAACACTCTGGCCCAGAATCAGCCCTTAAGGCATTCGGATCTGGCTCAAGAGCCCATGAGAGTGTTTTAGGCATGGAAAGCCAAGACACTCTGGGGGAAAAAAAAAAAAAAAAGAAGACCTAAACGAAAGATCTCTGCGAGTCAGAGCCCAGTGGAAAGAATGGGGCCATCAAAGAAGGAGGTACCTTTCTCTGAAGGGAGGAGAGAACTTCCACTTTGACTATGACCCTGTCGGAATAAGATAGAAGTCGGCAAACCCTAAAGGCTTCCATAGCCCTGGCAACTCATGACTAGAGCCTAGGGAGATTACTGACACCATAAACAAGAGTGTCAAATTGTTAAATCAACAACAGGAGTCACTGTGTACTTACGGCTCATGTGGGATCTGTCCTTAATGGGTTGTCCAATGTGAAGTAATGCTATAACTAGTACTGAAACAGTATTTTTACAATTTGTGTTTCTGTGTGGGTGCAAACTGATGAAATCTTTACTTAGTATATACTGAATCGATCTTCTGTATATAAAGATAGTTGAAAATGAAAAAAAAAACTTGGTGTTAAAATGGAAATTGCATAGAAAATTAATCAATTTTTTAAAAAAATCATGTAGGATCTCTGTGCTTAATGTACTGTACATTGTGATTTAATGCTATAACTAGTACTCCAACAGTATTTTTTACTTTGTGTTGCTATGTGAGGGCAAACTGTTGAAATCTTTACTTAATATATACTAAATTGATCTTTTGTATATAAAGAGAATTGAAAATGAATCTTGATGTGAATGGAAGGGGAGAGGGTAAGGGAAAGGGGAGGGTTGCGGGTGGGAGGGAAGTTATGGGGAGGGGGAAGCCATTGTGATCCATAAGCTGTACTTTGGAAATTTATATTCATTAAATAAAACTTTAAAAAAATTATTTTTCTACTATTATTAATATAAAGACCAGGTTTCATGTATTTCACAGACATAATTCAAAGAAGACAACCATACTTTCCTCCCTAGGTTTTCAAATACCACAAATTCCATTTGTCATTCAGCAAGTATCTCAAGTATTATATCATATTAATTACTTTTACCTCCACCATTTTTTCTCAAAAGTATTCTAGTTTAGAGGAAAAATTCTTTTGTAACTCTGGTCAAAAGTGTGTTTATCTCCCATCATAATACATAATGGCAAACTATTTCTCAAAGTGAATGAACCCATCTATACCCCCACCAGTATATCTGAGAGTTCCAGGAACTTGGCACCTCATTCACCCTTAGTACCATCAGTCTTTTCTAAGTTTCTCAGTCTTCTCTAAGTTGTCATGATCACTCATTATAATGTTGATTTGCCTTTCCAGATCACTGTTGCATGAAATGCCTTTATATTTGTTTATTGACACTTAAATGAGTCTTTTACAGATTCCTGTTCATGGTTACTGTACATTTTTCTTCCAGATTATCTCTCTTTTCCTTCTTTAGTTCTATTTTTTTATGTCTTTGAAATTCAGTCTTGGGTATATTGTCTGTATTGCAAAAATATACTACTCTTAAGCTTGCCTGTTAACACTCCTAATAATACCTCTTGATCAAAAAATGTTGCTGATTTTAATGTATGCCAGTTTTCAACATTTTGCTTTAATATTTGTCCTTTTTACATGATCTTCAAATAAATTTTTTCTACTCAAGATCATGAAGGCATTCTTAATTATCCTGTAGAAATTTTTGCATTGTCTTTCATGTTTTCTGTACAACGGTTCAGGAGTAGATTTTGGACACAGTGAATAGGACAAGGATCACTTTGGTTTCCATTTGCATATCCAACTGAAGCATTATTCATTGTTTCAAAGCTGCCCTTTCCTTTTTTTAAGAAGAATTTATTTAATAAATATAAATTTCGAAAATACAAGTTTTGGATTTAAGCGATTTTCCCCCCATAACCACCCTCCCACCCACAAATCATCTCATCTCCTACTCCCTCTCCCATCCCATTCTTCATTAAGATTCATTTTTAATTATCTTTATATACAAAAGATCAACTTAGTATATACTAAGTAAAGATTTCAACAGATTGCACCCATACAGACACACAAAGTATAAAGTACTGTTTGAATACTAGTTTTACCATTAAATAGCATAGTACAACACGTTAAGGACAGAGATCCTACATGGGGAGTAAGTGCACAGTGACTCCCGTTGTTGATGTAACAATTGACACCTGAGGCTCTAGTCATGAGCTGCCAAGGCTATGAAAGCCTCTTGTGTTCGCAAACTCTGACCTTATTTAGACAAGGCCATAATCAAAGTGGAAGTTCTCTCCTCCCTTCAGAGAAAGGTACCTCCTTCTTTGATGGCCTGTTCTTTCCACTGGGATCTCACTCATAGGGATCTTTCATTTAGGTCATTTTTTGCTATCGTGTCTTTGCTTTCCATGCTTGAGAAACTCTTCATGAGCTTTTTAGCCAGATCTGAATGCCTTAAGGGCTGATTCTGAGGCCAGAGTACTGTTTAGGGCATTTGCCATTCTGTGAGTCTGCTGTGTATCCCATTACCCATGTTGGATCATTCTCTCCATTCTAATTCTATCAATTATTATTAGCAGACACTGGTCTTATTTTTGTGACCCCTTTGACACTTTTTCTTATCTTTATGATCAATTATGAACGTAAGCTGACCACTTTAACTAGTAAGATGTCATTGGTACATACCAACTTAATGGGATTTGGAGTCCCATGGCACGTTTCTAGCTCTACCATTAGGGGTAAGTCTGAGTGAACATGTGCTGAACTGCACATCTCCTCCCTCTCTTATTCCCACTCATTTTTAACAGGAAGTTGTCCGTTCCTTACAGTGCCATCATTGTTATAAATCAAATGTCTACACACATGAGTCTGTTTCTGTGATCCATATGCATCCCATTGATTTATCAATCTTTGCATCAATAATATATTCTCTTAATTTTGTACCTTTGCAATAGTAATTCCTGTTTACTGAAATAGGTTCTTGCTCTTCATTTTTACCCATGAGTGTCTTTTCTGTGCCCTTTGTTTTTCCATATGCATTGTAGAGTCACCTTTCAATTTTATCAAAAGCCATATTGGACGCCTGTGGCGCCGATACTCTGGGTTCTAGTCCCAGTTGGGGTGCCAGTTCTGTCCCGGTTGCTCCTCTTCCAGTCCATCTCTCTTCTGTGGCTCGGGAAGGCAATGGAAGATGGCCCAATTGCTTGGGCACTTGCACCCGAATGGGAGACCAGGAAGAAGCACCTGGCTCCTGGCTTCGGATCGGCACAGCGCGCCAGCCATAGTGGCCATTTGGGGGTGAACCAACGGAAGGAAGACCTTTCTCTCTGTCTCTCTCTCACTGTCTAACTCTGCCTGTCAAAAACAAAAGCCATATTGGAAACAATAATGATATGACAAATAAGTTTCACATCCTATGTTTAACTCTATTAGCTTACAATTATACTCATTATTTATCTTTGGATGGCATGAGGGCACCAACTCATTATTTTGAAAGCTATTAAATAAGGACACATCTGGACATGGCCTGAACGAACTATGGTCTAAATGCTTGTGTTCCCCAAAATTCACATGTTGAAGTCATAATTCATAAGTTAATGTTATCAGAAGGTGGCATCCAAACCTTTATAATTGAAATTAGTACCCTTGTTTTAAAAACTAACAGGGGCTGGCATTGTGGTTTAGAGGGTAAAGTTACTGCCTAAGAAGTTGCCATTACTTATGGGTCCGGTTAGAGTCCCAGCTGATTCACTTCTGCTCCAGCTCCTTGCTAACGGTCTGGGTTTGGGCCCCTGCCACTCACCTGGAAGACCTAGAAGAAGCTCCTGGCTCCTGGCTTCAGATCAACTCAGCTCTGGCCATCACAGCCATTTGGGGGAGTGAACCAGAGGATGGAAGCCATTTGGGGGAGTGAACCAGAGGATGGAAGCGATCTCTCTCTCTCTCTCTCTTTCTCTCTCTCTAGTTCTGCCTTTCAAATAAATAAATAAATCTTAAAAAAAAAAAAAGTCTGAGTGAGTTCTCCCATCCATTCTGTCATAAGAGGACATAACGAGGATTCAACTCTGCACCTGAAAGCATGTCCATACCAGACGTAGGATCTGCTGGCACATTGATCTTGGTTTTCCTAACCTCCAGAACTGAGAAATAAATTTTTGTTGTTTATGCACCATCCAGTTTGTAGTGTTGTTATAACAGCCTGAATACACTAAGATAGTCTATCTCTTGATAGAAGTGCCACTACCTGTGAAGTGTTCTTGCCAAAATTTAAACTTGAATCTGATCCAGACAACCAATTAATAGGAAATATAGAAGCAGGGGCCAAAAGGGGAGACCCGGAGGAAGCTCCTGGATCCCAGCTTCCAATCAGTGCCACTCCAGCCAATGTGGCCCTTTGGGGAGTGAACCAGCAGATGGAAGACCTTTCTCTCTCTCCCTTCCTCTCTCTCTCTCTCTCTCTCTCTCTCTCTCTCTGTGTGTGTGTGTGTGTGTGTAACTCTGACTTTCAAATAAATAAATAAATAAATACTTTTAAAAAAAGATGACAGAGAGTAGGATCATATTGAATCAACTCAGATGTTCATCAACAGATGACTGGATAAATAAATTGTGGTATATATACAAGATGGACCACTACTCGGCCATAAGAAAGAATGATCCTGTCTTTCACAGCAAAATGGATGCAACTGGAGACCATTATGCTTAGCAAAAGAAACTAGTCCCCCCAAAAAAACACAAATATTATACGTTTTCCCTTATTTGTGGCAACTAACATACAGAGTATTTAAAAAGTAATATATATGAGTAAAACTGACATTTTGAGATTTGATTACTGTTTACAGCCCTTGTCCACACTCTTGAAGAACAGTGGTTTTTCTACTTACTATTCACTGAATTTTTTATTTAGTGGTGGGTTAAGCTTGTAATCATAAAGTAAATTGAAAGTATGTCATTGCAAAAATTAAAAGAAAACTAAGAAAAGAGAAGGCAGGGTGAGAATGAGGGAGGGAGGGAGGATAGTTTGGAAAGTATCACTATGCTCTTAAAACTGCATATATGAAATTTTTTAAAACAAGAAAAAAAGATCACAGGAATTTAACAGAAAAAAACTGGGTTATTGACAATCTGAAGGACTAGTTTCCTCAACAAATAAACTGTAGGCAGTTGTGAGGAGAACAGCTAGGAGAAACTAAGAAACAGAAGGAGAAACTAAGAGAGACCGGAGACCAATCTGTTGGGAGACAAGCCCCTATGGGTCTCTTGTGTTTCCACATGTCTTGACAGCAGAGGCATTTGCTGCCTTTTAGTTCTGGATTATCTTTCCATGAATGTTTTTATAGTGAATAGGTTCAGAAGCCAGAGATAATAAAGGAGTATCTTCCTCAAGGGCTGAGCCTGCCAGGCGCACTTGCAGCTCATTCTAATGAATCAGAATCTGCTGGGATTGGGACTCTTCTCTTCATCTGTAATGCAGACCCATGATCTGCAGGGTCCACCCAGCCACCCCACTCCACACTCATGGGGTTGGAGGCAAAACAAGCCAACACTACTACGAGTATTAAAGTCTTTTGTCATTGACTTTTTTAAAAAATTACTTAAAACATAGACAGGGAGAGTGATAAAGGGACTGGCCAAGTAGCCACTGTGCACACAATGTTTTGTGTCAAAGATGAATATTGAGTTTACAGAAGCCCAATTTTTCAAAGGTGCTGCTAGCAAACTTGACCAACTTTTGCCCTTCAAGGAGACTTTCCTTGGTAGGGAAACAAATCTGCCTCTGACTAAGAAAGAGACAGTGGAATTGCTGGCTCATAGGGTAGTTCTATTTTAAAATTTTTGAGGAACTTCTGTGCTGTTTTCCATAGCAGCTATACAATTTCACATCCCCACCAATAGTGTACCAGAGTTCCAACTTCTCCACATCCTTACCAGAACTTATTTTCAGCTTTGTGAGGCAATCTGTCATTGTGCTTTTGATGTGTCTTTCCCTGATGACTGGTGACACTGAATGTAAGTTTGTATACTTGTTGGCCATTTGAACATCTTCTTTGGAGGAATGTCTGTTCAAGTTCTTTGTCAATTTTTTAATCAAGCTATTCTGGGTTTCTGTTATTGAATTATAGAGCTTCTTTATAAATTCTGGATATTAACCCCTTGTCTCATATATGGTTTACAAATATTTTCTCCCATTCTGAAAGGTGCCTTTCACACTATTAATTGTTTCCTTTACTATGTAGAAATTTTTAAATATTATGTAAAGCTATTGTCTTTTTTGCTTTTGTTGTTTATGCTTTTGATGTCATTTCTAAGAAATCATTGCCATATCTAGTGTCGTGAAGATTTTTACATGTTTTCTTCAATAGTTTTATAGTTTTAAGTCTTACATTTACATATCCCACACGTTTCACACTTAGTTTTCTATTGTCATTCAGTTTAAGATAGTGTTCACTTCAATTTTGATCCCTCTTCTGACCCATAAATAATTTCAGTTAATTTTTTAATTACAAAACAGTACAGAATCTTCTAATCCAGTGCTAACAAAAATTGTGGAAGTTTAAGCAATGTCTGTTTCTCCTACTTAGCAGGACTTGGATTTAATTTGGGTTCCTCTGGTCTGTAATGCTAACAAAAGTGCTGATCAGAACTCTGGCTTCATTTCAGACATGGAAAGCCAAGACACTGTGGCAAAAAATATCCTACATGAAGTATCTCTATGAATGAGACCCCAGTGGGAAGAAGTGGCCATCAAAGAAGGATGTACTTTTCTCTGAAGGGAGGAGAGAACTTCCACTTTGCTTATGACCCTGTCTAAATACCGACGGAGTTCGTGGTCACAAAAGGCTTCCATAGCCTTGGCAGCTCGTGGCAGCTCAGGTGACCACTGACATCATAAATAAGAGTGTTAATTGTTAAATTAACAACAGAAGTTACTGTGCACTTACTCCCCATGTAGGATCTGTCCTTAATGAGTTGTACTATGAGAATTAACTGTAAAACTTGTTCTCAGTGCTTTATATGTTGTGTGTCTGTGTGGGTGCAAACTGTTGAAATTTTTACCTAGTATAGCATCGGTCTTCTGTATACGAAGTCAGTTAAAAATGAATCTTAATGAAGAATGGCATAAGAGAGGGAGTAGGAGGTAGAATGGGAGTGGAGGTGGGAGGGTGGGTATAGAGGGAAGAACTACTGTATTCCTAAAGTTGTACCTATGAAATTTTCATTCATTAAATAAAAGCTTTTGAAAAAAGAGAAAATAAATAACTTTTCCAATGTACCTGATATATTACCTGTGTATCATAACTATTTAATATGTATAAATCATAATTCACGTTGTCTTAGTAAAAGAGTTACTCATTTTTCTTATCTGCCTTTCCAGGAATCAGCAAGTCTTCCTAGAAGAATCCCAGCCTCCTGAACTCACTTCTCTGAGTTTTCTTCTCTCAGCTCTTAGATTTATAATTCTTCACTGCTTTTTTAGCTCTCCAATGCCTGCAATCTGGTGTTTTGATTTTTAAAATATTTTGTCCCAATTATTCAGTCGTTCTCATAAGAAAGATTAATCCAATCTAACTATACTGTCATTTCCAGAAGTATAAGTCCATCAGATGGAAGAAAAATACTCCCTCTCTCTCTCTCTCTTCCTTAAACACACACACACACACACGAGAGGTTTTCAAAAAGTTTGTGGAAGTGTGTATTCTGAAAAAAAAAACTGCATGTGGATTTTAAAAGATTTACAGCAAAATGAAATTATCTTTTAATTCCATTTTCCACAGACTTTTTGAAGTGCCCTTATAATGTGTACGTGTTTGTGGTGTGTATGTGTGTGTGTTTAACTGATATGCAGGTTTATGTTATTTAGTATTTGAATAATGATTCTCCATTTGGCAATAAAGTCTAATACACTCATGAATGATGTGGGAAGAGATGGGTTCATGTAATGGAAGTTGTATAAACTGGCAAAAGGACTAAATTTCACATCTTGTTTGTTATGGTGTGGAGCCAAGACATGTAAGAGAAAACAGGAGCCCAGAAAATGGAAGAGGTCCTGAGAATTCAAGGAAGTCTTAGGGAGAGTTTTGGATACTCCCATGTCAGTCTTTCACAAGTATTGACGATTACAGACCTCTGGGTGGCAAAGACCTATGTATCACTCTATTCATCTTAGATCATTCCTTACTCATGCATTCCTTTGTTTCTTTTGTGTAACATGTGTGGGAATTGTAAACTGTGCTGCAAACAAAATCACAATAGCATCCCAAAGCTAGAGGTAATGAAAGAAACTGAGAGGCTACTAATTATATCAATGCAAAGGTAAACAGGTCAGGTCTAAGTCTGTTTTTGTCAGTTTTGATATATTAACTTGTTTCATCAGGTAATAGTGAAGTCTTACTGTAAACTGGAAAACATTTTTTAAATTTCTGTGGGAGAAATAAACTTATTCTATTTTTAATTTTTTAAATATATTTATTAATTTGAGAGACAGAGAGAAAGAGAGAGAGCTCCCATCCACTAGTTTCCTGCACAGGTGGCTGGAACCCAATTACTTGAGCTGTCACTGCTGCTTCCCAGAGTCTACATTAGCACAGAGCTGGAGTCAGGAGCTGGAGCTGGGACTTGAACCAGGCAGTCAGTCATGGAATGCAGGCATCTTACCCACCAGGCTAAACCACATGATCCTTCTTGTTACCTCTATAGACATTCTAGATGAAGGTCCCCCTTTTTGATGAAACATCTTATTTATTTATTACCCAACTTTTTATTTCTTGAAGCTTCTTGGACACGTGACTCACGTTAGAGCAGAACAGACTACAAACTTCCGCTGTGCGCACTGCTGGCGGTGATGAGACAACTGACTTTCACCCTCCTTTAGAAATTGTCTGGATCTGAGCAGAAGACGTCCGTAACAAGCTTAAAAATGTTTCAACACTGCTGCCAGCGTACTCAGTCAGAAATAATATGTGGTTTGACCAGAGAAATAAAATATTGGCCGACACATACTTGAAAAAAAAAAAAGGAATGCTTTCACAAATAAGCGAAATAAGCGACACACAAGAAAATTCAGAGGATGTCATTACAAGCATACTCCTTTTCCTGCTCTACACACAAAGTAATTATTAAGTTTATCTTTGTAATAAATTGTTCTTCCAGTATAATGCCTGTCACTATTTGATTCAGTGGTTTTTTAAGATTTTATTTATTTATTTATTTTAGAGGTAGAGTTACAGAGAGAAGGAGAGAGAGAGAGAGGAAGATTTTCCTTCCCCTGGTTCACTCCCCAGATGGCCACAAAGGCCTGAACTGAGCCAGTCCGAAGCCAGGAGCCAGGAGCTTCTTCCAGGTCTCCCACATAGGTACAGGGGCCCAAGCACTCAGTCCGTGCTCTACTGCTCTCCCAGGCCATAACAGAGAGTTGCATCAGAAGAGGAGCAGCCGGGACATGAACCTGCACAATATGGGATGTCCATGCAGCTGGCAGAGGCTTAGCTTACTACACCACAGCGCCAGCCCCTGATTCAGTGTTTATTCAGCTTTGTTGCATCAAATGCATATTCCAGTAGACTTCTCAATTCAGTAGAATTCTCATAAAACATGAGTATTTTCTATTATAACCAGTTTGAGAAGTTAGCAATGATGAAGCACAATCCTCAACTTTTGCCTCCCAGTGTCCACTCTCATTCTTTGCCTATATTACAACCTTGAGTCCCCAGTCGGTTACCAGATCATCAAGGTCAGTTCACTTATAACCTAAAAGATTACCACTAGCAACGTTCTTCATAAAAAGAGGGGAAGGGAAGATGGGTAAAAGAAACAATTCTCCTAAGACACAGCTGTTCAAATCTCTGCTTCTGCAATAGGTCACCAGATTTATTGTTGAACAACCCTGGCTTTCCTGCAACATTCATCCCATGTTTATACTTATTTTCTTCAAGCATCTTGGTTGGATGGTTCTTAACCTGTTTGCCCAAATCAAAATTTTAGTCCTGTAAGAGCTGACTCATTTGTTGTTCCTATCTTTATTGCACTGCTACAGTTTTCCATTGCTGGGGCCATAGGGTTACAGAGTTCTAAGTAGTTAAAAGGCCCATTGGCTTCCACAAATAATCCTCCTCACTCCCACTGTGTAGCAGAACTGAGCTTCCTCTTGGTTAACAGGATTAACCAATCCAGACATAATATTAATCCCTTCTGTTTGTCTTTCTTCACCAGCCTAAAGTGAGAAATGGACAATCTCAACTTCTAATACCACTCAACTATGAATGCATCCCTCCCTATGGCATTATAAACCCACAAAATCCAAGGTTGCATGGATAGAAAGAAAAAAATCCCCAAAATATATATTTGATATAATAGAAAGTCCATTCTCACCTACAGCCCTGTCTCCTAGACATAAGGTTTCCAACACTGGGGAAGATGGTACCATATATTGGCTTCTAGTTTAAGACAAATACTGCATCTTGTAGATAGCATTCTGTCTTCACAGAGTTTGTCTCCAGATTGTGCCATAAGTGAGCCTTCAGATGACATTCCATGGTTCCACAAAGTTGATCTACACATCACAAATATTGTCACATTGAGGGGTCAGTGATATCTTCTGGCTGCAGATTGGATAATCAGTCAAAGTAGCTACAGATGAGTCACAATGAATATGAGCCCATGTTCCTGAGCCTTAGATGTCCATATGTCAACTCCATAAGCCTCCATTGATCCATCATATGAATGGCTAGGGACAGAGGCTGATTGACATTCCTAAAGGAAATGATCCTACCCATTCAATTATTGAAAGCATTGGTCCCACACTTGGGTACCCTCTAATGGGCATTTACATGGGGCACAAATGCTCTCCCTCTCTGCAACCATGCTGAGAGACCCACCATGTAACTTTCTCCCAAACCTAGTTACCGATCTCGTTTATTCTTTCCAAGACTTTAGCTGCTGGCCAATAATTTTGTCTAAATCCATACTCCAAGCTATTCCCCTTCCATATTAAGTGGAAAATCAGAATATGGCCCCAAATGCTTTCCAGTGAGAAGAATTTGTTCCCATGCTGTCTGTCAACACCACCTCCAAGTGAAGCTGAAGGCAGTGGCTACCCATCCATCTGTTGGATGCCCACTTTTCATCCATTCATAAACCAGGCCCATTCTTTTTCCTGATCCTTTAGTTGGTCACAGATAATCCTCCCAATGAGAATATATATGTAGTCTGATTTGCTGTTACAGTTGTTGTTACTCTGATTGGCAGTTTTTTCTTTTTTTAAGATTTTTTTTTTGAAAGACTGAGTTACAGAGAGAAGGAGAAACACACACATACACAGAGAGAGAAAGAGAGAGAGTGGGAGAGAGAGGCCTTCCATTGACTGGTTGACTCCTCAAATGGCCCCATGGCCAGGTTTGGGGCAGGATACAGCTGGGAGCCAGGAACTCCATCTGGGTCTCCTACATGAGTGGCAGAGGGCCCAAGCACAAGGGCCATCCTCCCTTGCCTTCTTAAGCACATTAGCAGTGAGCTGGCTCAGAAACAGAGTAACCAGGACTCAAAAGAGCACACCGATGTGGGATGCTAGCATTGCAAACACTAACTTTGTTGTAGGCAGGCAGATAGAATAAAATTTATTGAGTCTGTAAGCTGGAGACCATGCCCTCTACCACGCCCGCTGTGTGATCTCATGCCCGTACCTGATCTCACCTGAATGTCCACCTGCCCATCAGGCTACATAACCACTCCCCTTTGGGAGTGAATAAAAGGCCTGGAGCACTGGCCCCTTCCTTTGGTGCCCTTGTTGCCTATGTCTTCAGGGTGTGTATGTGGCCTTCGGGCCATCCACTCCATGCTTTCCTGCCTACATGATTGCTGCACGTGGCTTGCTCCTGGCCTGCTCTCTGCTAGGTGTGGACTCAACTTAGCCTCTAGACTTCTCTTTCTCCCTTAAATAAAGCTCTCACTCTCCTGCACATTTCTCTCACTGAATAAAATCCTTAAAAACTTACCATGTTGTCTGTTCTATTTGTGCCAGTATTCAGAATTCTTCTCTGAATATGTGGCAAGAGCCCACAAACTTATTAACATTGATAATGTTAATAAGCAGGACGGTATCAACTTGACCCACTGAGACAAAACATCAGCCTCATTTCTCACTTTAGATGGAGTATTTCCAAATACCCAAAACAACTGAATACCTAAAAACGTACGTGGCAGATCCCTGAAACAGAATTGTCCTCACCTTCCACATGTGTCTGTCTTTTTTTTTTTTTTTTAATTTTTTTTTTAATTTTTATTTAATGAATATAAATTTCCAAAGTACAGCTTATGGGTTACAATGGCTTCCCCCCTCCCGTAACTTCCCTCCCTCCTGCAACCCTCCCCTCTCCCGCTCCCTCTCCCCTTCCATTCATGTGAGGATTCATTTTCAATTCTCTTTGTATACAGAAGATCAGCTTAGTATATATTAGGTAAAGTTTTCAGCATTTTGCCCATATAGCACTACAAAGTGAAAAAAACTACCATTGGATTACTAATTATAGCATCAAATAGCAATGTACAGCACATTAAAGACAGAGAACCCACATGATTTCTTTTTCAAATTAATTAACTTTCTATGCCATTTCCCCTTCAATACCAGGTTGTTATTTTTTTTTTCATTTCCAATTCTCTTTATATACAGAAGATCACTTCAGTATATCATTAGTAAAGAGCTCATCAGTTTGTGCCCACACAGAAACGCAAAGTATAAGGATAAAGTATTACATTCTATATCTAGAGTCAGGACCTAAGCTGATCAGGTCATTGTTTCTTATAGTGTCCATTTCATTTCAGCAGGTTTCCCCTTTGGTGCTCAGTTAGTTGTCGCCGATCAGGGAAAAGAAATGATATTTGTCTCTTTGGGACTGGCTTAATTCACATGTGTCTGTCTTACTAAGGCAGGTAAGTGCTAGAGAGTTCATGCTCCCTGGGTCCAATTAGCATAATTTCATCAAATTGAGCCACTAGCATAATAATGCTCCTTCATGCATCAATATAATCATGTCTGCTCCAAATCACATTAAAACAAGCAGCGTGAGTTGATGTAGAGAACCCTCTAGCAGGTCAGTAAAGTGTCTTGCTATCCCAGCTACTTGAAAGCAAACTGCTGGTATTAACTTGGCTGATAGAGATGCCAACAAGCATTTCCCATATCAGCCAGAGGCTATGTTTTATTTGCTGTTCCAGTGAAGATACAACACTCAGAATTTCAACTACAACTGGCATTACCACCTTATTATGTCTATGATAATCTAGTCATTGATAAATGGTCAAAATGTCAATATATTAATAAATTTTCTCCCACTGCTACAGGGACTCATTAGCAAAATAATAAAAATGGTTATTTCCTCAAATGGAAATAATGCCTGGCCTCTTGTTTCTGAATGCTGGGTTCTTTTGCCTGCAAAGGTGTTAACAGCATGTGGGTTTGAGGGCTAGAGTGGGAACTAATTAGACGGGCCTCTTAGTGGAGGATTTGAGGCTTTGAGGTTGAAGGGAGGTCTGGTCTCCCTCCAGGAGAGAGCTGGCATCCTGGAGTTTAAAAGGGTGATTAGGTGGAAGTTTCCATATGAAGCAGAGTTTTGTGTCCTTTCCAGGGCAGCATCCTTGGAAATTATCAAACTTCTGAATAGAATGCTACATGGATCTGAAACAAATCCACTAAGAACCTTCAACCATGCAACCAGCAGAGGGCCGGTGGCCAAGCTCAGCTCACAGAAGCCAGTAGAGTTATCCATCTTCCAATGACCGAAAGAGCTGGGACAATGAGCATAGTGGTAAGCAAGATGAATCAAAGGAAGCAGATGGTTTTGTGCAATCCCAAGGAGAAGAAAGAAAGTTCCATGAAAGATGAAGGCATTTAAATCAATGGGTTATCTAGGCAGCCCGCAGAAAGACAATGATATTTACCCAAGAAGATCCCCAAAGGTGTTTTATTCTGCTGCATATATTCATTTGTAAAGCCCTTTGAAGGAATCCTTGATACAAAAGTACTCAGAAGTCAACCATATTCAAACCATGAGTGCAAACCCAAGGACAATACAGGCATGACCTTTGGAGAGTGGAGTTATAACAAAGGAACTATCCTTTATTTCCCTCTATGACTCTATCAACCTTGCTTTCACACTACATCCTCTAAAGTCTTTTCATAAAGCTCTTAATAGACATGTCAGTGTAGCACCTTTTAAATATTGTTTAAAAGGTCCTATTTGGGGAAATTTTATTAAAAGGAGAAATTGCTACCCTGCTTTTCCATCCTCCTGAAAAAAAATCCATAGAATATTATTTTCACAAGAGCTAAAATTTTTCATGTAATGTTTTCACAAAGAATATTTTAGAATCAGTCTTGCTTTAAAAATAGTCCTGCTCACTCCATCAGTTCTTAATTAAGTGCAGATTTCTCAACACACTTAGAAAAGTAGAGTAATTTGCCCCAGGTCTGTGGCTTTCTACATAATTCTAGTGCCAACACAAAGAACGCATTCTCTGCTTGCCTCTTCCAGTTGCATAGTGACTAAACATCCATCAGGAGAATCATCTTCTGCTTGAAGTTGGAAGGCATGCTTCATTGGATTTTTCATAAACACTCAGCCATTATATCTTTTTGACAAATTCATTTCTTCTTCTCTAGTTAGCAAAATGCATCACACTTTACTTAACTCGACACAGCTTACACTTGAAATCCATCTGCTGGGCCACACTCTCTTCTTACAGATTCAAATGACGCAAACGCCTAATGAATTTTTCTTGTTCCAGATCACTGAATACTTAGCACAAACATATACTAAAATGCAGAATTTCCCAATTCTATCAAAAAGTATTTTTTACTTTTTAAATTGTCCTACTCACAGAAATACAAGAACATGTAAGTCATATCCAGAAATTATTCAAGAGCCACAGTCTTCCATTAAAAAAAGAAAATGAGGATCATTGGGTGGGCATTTTTTCCAACAGTTAAGATGCTGATTAAGACAAACACATGGGGCTGGCACTGTGGCATAGCAGGTAAAGTCGCTGCCTGCAGTGCCGGCATCCCTTATGGGCACTGGTTCGAGTCTCAGCTGCTCCACTTCCAATCCAGCTCTCTGCTATGGCCTGAGAAAGCAGTAGAAGATGGTCCAAGTCCTTGGGCTTCTGCACCCACGTGAGAGACCCAGAAGAAGCTCCTGGCTTCTGGCTTCAGATCTGCGCAGCTTCAGCAGTTGCAGCCATCTGGGCAGTAAACCAGCAGAATGGAAGACCTCTCTCTCTCTCTCTCTTTCTCTCTGCCTCTGCCTCTCTGTAACTCTGCTTTTCAAATAAATAAATAAAATCTTTTTTAAAAATTCATACACACACCATGTTGGAGTGCCTGGACTTGATGCTCAACTGTGCTCCTGACTCCAGTTTCCTATTGATGCAGACCCTGGGATGCAGCAATGATGGCTCATGTGATAGGGTCCCAGCCACCTGGATTGAGTTCCTGGTTCTCAGGTTGTTGCAGGTATTTGGGAAGTGAATCAGCAAATGGGCGCCCTTTCCTTCTCTTTCTCTCTTTCTCTCTCTCTCCCGTAAATAATTTTTTTTAAGTTGAGGATCAGCCACCAATGTTATTATATGTGCAAGCTGGGATATTCAGAGAAAGTTTAAAGGAAAAAGGAGAGACTGGAAATGTCCCCAAAAAGCCTCTCTAAACAGTGTCTATAATTTACTCTTATTTGTTTTCACTTTTCCATTTGTGGCCTAATAATGGCATAACCGGATCTAGAAACATCATCCACCAATATGACAGGTGAGGTTTTTCCACCCACATGAGCTCATGCATGAAACAGCAGGAACTCATCATTTTCCAGGCCTATGGCTTTCAAAAATTAAAAAGTAAAATAAAATAAACCTTCCAAGAACATTACACTCTGGTTACTTTGGTATAGTGAAATGTTCACCAAAACTGGAAACAATATTCTGTGGGTGTTCTCCAGACAAGCTGGTGGTCTAATCCTGGATCCCTCTACGAGGAGTTTGTTATTAATACATTTACAGCTTTTGCAAGGAGTCAATTACTCAGGCTTGGAGTGGGAGTTTGGCTCAGCAGTCACGACACTGCTTAGGACATCTACATCCCTTATTGGAATGATTGGGTCCCAGTCCTGGCTCAGATCCTGATTCCAGCTTCCTGTTAATGTGTAATCTGGGAAGCAGCAGGTGATGGCTCACGTACTTGTGCTTGGTTTCCTACCACCAACATGGAAGACCTGGATTGAATTCCAGGCTTTCCCGTGTCAGCCTGACTCAGCCCTAGCTGTTGCAGACATTTGGGCAGTTAACTAGCAGATTGGATGTGTGTGTGTGTGTGTAGTTTGCCTCTCAACTGAAATTTATATATATATGATTAGTCCAGGCTTTTCCTCTGTGACACTAAAGTTGCACCTCCACCAAGTCTATAGAAGGTTATTTCTCCTGGGATCAATCAAGTCAATAATTTAGTTTGAAGTTTTCTCTCCTTTAGTCAAAAATTGAAGATTATTATAGATCTCTACTGCTACAAATAGAAAAGTACAATCAAAAAAAAAAACAAGAAGATAAAAACTATTAGTAGAAGAGCTTTTGAATCTGCTACTACAGTGCGGGAACTGAATGAACAGAAGTCAAAATATAGTTTGTTAGGGTCCTTCTTTATTCAATTCAACATTTCTCTAAATGAACATTAAATCAATGAAACACTGGACTCATGCATGACCTCTGTCTTCTTGGCTGAGGAAGAAGCACCTCAAAGTTTTCTTTGGTATTAACAGTGTACAGTGGACTCCGTAGATGGATTCAGAATCCTTTCATCTTTGCAATTTCTTCACTGTGGTACCTTTGTCTGCAGGTGTAGTGTGCTGCATGTTTCTGGACAGTTCCTTTTCAAAAGAACAAGCCTTTGTCCACGGTGGTAGTTAATAAGTCTTTTAGGGGGTTGTTAATCAGGGATACCAAATTTCTGTTACCTCCCCATGAACAGCAATATTGATTCAAGTTTGACTTACTAACACAATATTATGTTAGTAAGTATCTTATCATCTAAATGAAAATGCACAGTATATCAATTTCTTTTTTTTTTTCTTTAAAAAAAAATTTAATCCATGTCCAGTTCTGAACGATTCTGGTACATCAAACCATGCTTTGGCAGGAAGTATGTACACAGCCAACACAAACAATACAGCAGTGAACAAATGAAAGCTGCACAGCCAATTATTTTACACTTACAAAGTTCATGACTAGTTGTAAGAAACAATTCATCTAGGGGTGGTTTCTAAGGCAGCGTCTTGAGTTCCCAAGGAAACAGAACTTTCTTTCTCAGAAGAGGTGTCAGCAGGAGGACCAGAATTCCCTATCTCCAAGTGCTGTGGTTTCTCTTGTTCATAACCCAGGTTTGAACTGTCTTTCATTTGGATCTCTTGCTCTTCCAACTCCAGAGGTTTCTCTGGGGCTGGAGCTGCGACTTCCTCATCTTCATTCTCATGCAGAAAGCTAGATCATGTTGGGTCTATAGGAGAAATCATTTTCCTTGATTTGCAGCCATTCCACTCCACCTATGTTTTCTTCTCCTTCCTTCTTTTCGGTCAGCAGAGTTCTTGTCATGCTGAGCTTCTTCATGGTGTGGCATTTGTATTTCAGCACTGTTCTGTTACTGCCATCTGCGTCCACGTTTTCGACATTTTCTTCAAATATAACACAGGTCCCAAGAGTGTCTTCATACTCCCCAGCAAAGACATAGTGGTCCACTTGCAGAATGGGCCTCTCCGTATCAATTCCCAAAATCTTGCATTTATTTTCACACTTGGAGAGAAAGTCTGAATCCATAATTCCCGACAATTCCACCAGCACCAACTGCTCAGTCTCTTCTTCCTTGCCCGTGTCTTCCCGCCGCTGCCGCCCGGCCGCCGCCATGGTCGCGCTCCTCCTCGCGCCCGCGTCAGCCGTCCCGCCCGCCGCCGCCGCCATCTTGAGTCCGGGAATTTCTTGTATATTGGTAATATTGTATTGTTTTAAAAACAAAAACAAACAGAAAAACAATGCAGACTGCAAGACTGCAGTTTCTCAGTTTGGGCACAACTGCTCATGGTGTCCTTGACAATGTGCATACCAGCTGCTTCCCCCAGGCCCACAGCAACTGCACTAAGAAATCCCAATGTTTCTCTCTCTCTCTCTCTCTCTCTCTCTCTCTCACACACACACACACATACAGAGAGAGAGAGAGAGAGAGAGAGAGAGAGAGACCCATCCTTGGCCACAACACTCTGTGCTTTGTGTTTTTGATTCCTGTTAAATAAATTTAAAATGTAATCAAACTCAGCAGTGTGTCTATCTGGGATAGGAGAGGGTTGGGGGGAAAGATGCAACTGAGGGGGTTGTGTTTCTTCTATGCCAAATTTAAAATTATCTATGTTGGTTGGTTGACTAGTTGATCATTTGTTTTACTAGAAAAAATAAACCTTACCAACAGGAAAATAAATTATTTTTTGAAGTCACTCAATGTTTTAGTTTGGGTATATATGCTTCCTTCTCTATGAAACCTACTTCATCTGGGTCAGCATTCCCTTCAGAAGGAACCCTATTACATTCTTTTTTTTTTTTTTTCTTAAGAAGAAAAGTCAGCAGAGTATTTTTTGCTTGATTGGTTTTGCTTCTAATTTTTATCTATTTGAGAGGTAGAGAGACAGATAGAAAAACAGAGTTTCCATCTGCTGATTCACTCTCCAAATATCCACAATGACTAGGATTGAACCGGGGCCAAAGCCAAAAGCTACATGGGTGGTAGGAATGCAACTATTGAGCCATTACGGCTGCCTCCCAGGATCTGCTTTACCAAGAAGCTGGAGTTGCAATCTAGGGCACTAGAATGGAACCCAGGCACTCTAATGTAGGACACATGTGTCTTAAATGATACCTTAAAAGTTAGGTAGGAAGTTAGAAACATGCCTGTGTGTGAGGGGTCTAAGGAAACCGGCATCTACAGAATCCCACTTTGGAAGCAGCCCAGCATCTACACTTCAAAGTCCTGCCCAGACCCTGATAACTCTTCAGGTAGTCCCAGCCATTCCCAATGGGAAAGCTCTCTCCTCAGCACCACATGGGTTACCTGGCCTGATGACACTGAGCAATAAAACTACCATATTCTCCTCCAAGGCAGGCACCCTAGGGAAGCCCCCTCGGCCTGGTGTCAGCAAGACTTGCCTGTCTAAAGAATACCAGTGATATTTACACTCAGCAAATCCTTTGCTCTGAAGGAGGAGGAGGAAGAACAGGAGGAGAAGGAGAAACTTGGACCCCTTTTCCCTTATAAGCCCAGAGTCTGAATACAGACTGTGTGCTCAGCTCACTCAGGTCTCTGCTGAGCCTTGAGCTGCCCACATGGCCTGCCAGGTGTATTCTCTCCATTTAACCATGTAACCCTGTTTCCCCCAGTCTGAGTGACTGGGTACTCTCTCTCTCTATCCCTTCCGTTCTTACGGATGCTCTGTCCCTAATAAAACCTGCCAACTCTGCTCTCTATCTCATGTCTGAACTCTTTCTTGAACGAAGACAAGAACCCCATGGCTCCTCTCTGCTGACATTAACCAGTAGGACAAATGCTCCCCTGGGCTCTGTCACTTTGTCATGTCTACATGTTTCTAAGAACAGACGTGTATGATCCATCCCAGTTCAATGATGACAACACAAGTCTGAATTAAATCAAAAGGTGCCCTGTTGCTGTATGTTTTCCATCAAATACAAGCAATTTAATCATACCAAAGGCAAAAGGAAGTGTAAGTGAAACCAAAATCAGTACTTAGGCAACTTCATGTAATGGGTGGTATGCAAAAAATCTAGGAAAATGTGTCAGGTTAAAGGCTTATCTCCTTTCTCTTCTCAAACTCACCAACATGGCCACAGAGGAAACAAAGCTTATCAATTCAGAGAAAATAGAAAAGCAAGCAACAGTGAACCAAGGATTAACACGTTTTTGGTAAACAGAAAAGGCAGGAGAGGAGGTACTGAGCCTGCTGGAGAGAGGAGGTGTTGCCCAGGGACTGAAGAGAGCATTGCTCCTACAGATTAAATGATCCCTGGAATTGAGGCAGTGGGCGCTTCATACAGTGAGATTGAATTGTGAGGCTGCTGCCAGGGAATCTGCTAAAAACCTCTGTTGAAAAGATCAGGTCACCCCCTTCCCTTTGTACATCAAAGCATCGTTCCCTCATTCTTCTCACTGCCTACACCCTACTGCAAAGGCCAAAGGTATCTTCTCTGGGGATGTTCAATCAGCAAGGCTCCATATTTGGAAACAACGGCTAGAATGAGAATGAGAAGTCAGGGTAGGGCTGAAAGGGAGAGCAAATGTAATGTCCTTAGGGAACTGTATTTTCATTCTTTCCCTGACCCTATTCTCCAAGGCTGGAAGCCAGGAATATATTCACCAGGTTGGAGAGTGAAGGACCCTTTTCTGGAGACATGAATGGCACATGGGACATAGGCAGGGACAGTGCCCTGCTGAGAAAAGACAATTCAACCCCAGTGTGTCCACAGTGACATGCATTTGAGCACAAGTCCCACCCAAGGCAGACATGTCCATCCAGAGAGGCAGTGAAGGACCTGGTTAAGAGCACAGACTCTGCTGTCTGGATTCACACGCAGGCTTCAGCTCCCTAGCCCCTCTTTGATGTTGGACTCAAAACCTCCCTGTGCATCTGTTTTTTATCATCTGTGAAATGGAAATAACAGTGGCTCCTTCCTTGTGATTATTCCATTTGGGGGACATTTGTTTTACTCTGCTGGGGCTTCCATAGTGAAGTGTCACAGGCTAGCTGGCTAAAATAAGAGAAAATCATTTTTTCACAGTTCTGGGGGCTAGAAGTACAAGATTAAGATGCCATCAGGAACCAAAAGCCAAAATCACCTGACAGCCTAAGTAGGGCCTCCAGCTTAAAGGCCTAAGACCAAGAAACATTGCTTGAAAGCAGGAATTTGGAGTAAACTGAGATACTGCAGAGAACAAAGGAAAATGTCAAAGAAACTAATGAACATAATTAGAGGGATGACTGAAGGTATTGGGATCAAGTGAAGAAAGACTAGAATAAAGCAAAGGGCAGTTTAGGAGAAACACAAAAACATTAGAAGATCAAACCAAGAGATGAAAATGTTCCTGCAAGAAGTGCTTTGCAATCATGCTCTTCAAATCCACATCTATGAGGGGGATAAAGGAAGCAGGACTAGGCAAGGGGAGAAGTTAAACTTCAATGACGTGGCAACGCAAACCTAGCCAAGCCTACTGGGGGCTCTGAGCCCCAGGCAGCCAAATGGGGGCTCTCTTCTGCTGGGCTGACTCCACAAAACTGTGCTGAACTGGGCCTTTATAATCCCATATCAGCAGGTTATTGGATATGAGCTGCCACCAGGAAGGGGGCATGACCTTGAATGAGACAGCCCTCTCCAGCCACAACCAATCCAGAGCCAGTCTCATGAGAACTGTTTGCTGCTACTGTTGCAGCACCTAGGGGACTGAGTGTTCCATTGCTGCATGGAAAAGGGAAAACAGTGAGAGGGGTCATTCTGGGGGATACAAGACTGTATCCACTATAGTAGTATAGACATTTTGATACTGTGATTCTTCTAATCCATGAACATGTCATTGTCTGTCTGGATACACAAAGGCTATTGATTTCTCTCTGTTGATTTTATATCCTGCCACTTTACCACTCTTTTGGGAGTTCCAATAGTTTCACAGTGGAGTCTTTTGGTTTCGGAATCATGTGATCTATGAATAAGGATGGTGTGATTGCCTCCTTTCCAATTTCTATCCCTTTGATTTTTGTTCTCGCCTAATGACTCTGGCTAAGACTTTGTTAAATATCAATAGTGAGAGTGGGCATCGTTGTCTGAGTCTGCATCTGAGGGATAATGCTTCCAGTGTTTCCCCATCCATTATGATGATGGTCATCTGTTTGTCTAAATTGCCTTGATTCTGTTGAGGAACGTTCTTTCTAAACCCAATTTGCTTAAAGTTTTCATCATGAAAGGAAGTTATATCTTATCAGATGCTTTCTCTGAATCTATTGAGATAACCATACAATTTTTTTCTTCAGTTTGTTAACGTGCTGTATCACATGTATTGATTTGTGAATGTTGTTTTAAACTTTTATTGAATAAATATGAATTTCCAAAGTACAACTTTTGGATTATAGTGACTTTTTCCCCCCATAACCTCCATCCCACCCACAACCATCCCATCTCCCACTCCCTCTCCCATCCCATTCACATCAAAATTCATTTTCAATTATCTTTATATACAGAAGGTCAATTTAGTATATACTAAGTAAAGATTTCAACAGTTTGCACCCACACAGAAACACAAAGCATAAAGTACTGTTTGAGCACTAGTTATACCGTTAATTCGAATAGTACAACACATTAAGGACAGAGATCCTACATGGGGAGTAAATGCACTGTGACTCCTATTGTTGATTTAACAATTGACAATCTTGTTTATGGCATCAGTTATCACCTGAGGCTCTTGTCATGAGTTGCCATGGCTATAGAAGCCTCTTGAGTTCGCCAACTCCGATCTTATTTAGACCAGTTCATAGTCATAGTAGAAGTTCTCTACTTCCTTCAGAGAAAGGTACCTCCTTCTTTGATGGCCCATTCTTTCCTCTGGGATTTCACTCACAGAGATATTTCATTTAGGTCATTTTTTTTTTTGCCAGAATGTCTCGGCTTTCCATGCCTGAAATACTCTCATGGGCTTTTTAGCCAGATCCGAATGCCTTAAGGGCTGATTCTGAGGCCAGAGTGCTATTTAGGACATCTGCCATTCTATGAATCTGCTGTGTATCCCACTTCCCATGTTGGATCGTTCTCTCCTTTTTAAGTCTATCAGTTATTATTAGCAGACACTATTCTTGTTTACGTGATCCCTTTGACAATCCTATCATTATGATCAATTATGACATAGATCACTTTGACTAGTGAGATGGCATTGGTACATGCCACCTTGATGGGAATGAATTGGAATCCCCAGGCACGTTTCTAACTCTACTGTTAGGGGCAAGTCCGATTGAGCATGTGCCGAACTATATATCTCTTTCCTCTCTTATTCCCACTCTTATATTTAACAGGGATCACTATTCAGTTAAATTTAAACACCTAAGAATAATTGTGTATTAATTAAAAAGTTCAACCAATAGTATTAAGTAGGACAGAAAAATACTAAAAGGAATAAAGTAGTAAGTTGTTCCTTGACAGTGAGGACAAGGGCTGTTCAAGATATTGTTTCTCATAGTGTTCATTTCACTTTCAACAGGTTTCCTTTTAGGTGTTCGGTTAGTTGTCACTAATCAGGGAGAACATGATATTTGTCCCTTTGGGACTGGCTTATTTTACTCAGCATGATGTTTTCCAGATTCCTCCATTTTATTGCAAATGACCGGATTTCATTGTCTTTTTACTGTTGTATAGTATTCTATAGAGTACATATCCCACTTCTTTATCCAGTCTACTGTTGATGGGCATTTTGGATTGATTCCGTATCTTAGCTATTGTGAATTGAGCTGCAATAAACATTAAGGTGCAGACAACTCTTTATTAGCCAATTTAATTTCCTTTGGGTAAATTCCAAGGAGTGGAATGGCTGGGTTGTATGGTAGGGTTATATTCAGGTTTCTAAGGAATCTCCAGGATGACTTCCATAGTGGCTTTACCAGTTTGAATTCCCACCAACAGTGGGTTAGTGTCCCTTTTTCCCCACATCCTCGTCAGTATCTGTTGTTGGTAGATTTCTCTATGTAAGCCATTCTAACCAGGGTGAGGTGAACCCTTATTGTGGTTTTGATTTGCATTTCCCTGATGGCTAGTGATCCTGAACATTTTTTTCATGTGTCTGTTGGCCACTTGGATTTCCTCTTTGGAAAAATGTCTATTGAGGTCCTTGGCCCATCTCTTAAGTACATTAGTTGTTTTGTAGTTGTGGAGTTTCTTGATCTCTTTGTAAAATCTGGTTATTAAACTTTATCCATTACATAATTTGCAAATATTTGTTCCCATTCTGTTGGTTGCCTCTTCACTTTCCTGACTGTTTCTTTTGAAGTACAGAAACTTCTCAATTTGATGCAATCCAAATTGTTAATTTTGGCTTTGACTGCCTGTGCTCCAGGGTCTTTTCCAAGAAGTCTTTGCCGGTGCCTATATCTTGCAGGGTTTCTCCGATGTTCTCTAATAATTTGATGGTGTTGGGTCGTAGATTTAGATCTTTAATCCATGTTGAGTGGATTTTTGTGTAAGGTGTAAGGTAGGGGTCTTCCTTCATGCTTCTGCATGTGGAAATCCAGTTTTCCCAGCACCATTTATTGAATAGACTGTTCTTACTCCAGAAATTGGTTTTAGATCCTTGATCAAATATAAGTTGGCTATAGATGTTTGGATTGATTTCTGGTGTTTCTATTCTGTTCCATTGGTCTATCCATCTGTTTCTGTACCAGTATCATGCTGTTTTGATTATGACTGCCTGCAGTATGTCCTGAAATCTGGTATTGTGATGCATCCAGCTTTGTTTTTTGTACAAAATTCTTTAGCTATTCGAGGTCTCCTGTAACGCCATATGAATTTCAGAATCATTTTTTCAGATCTGAGAAGAATGTCTTTGGTGTCTTGATTGGTATTGCAATGAATCTAAAAATTGCTTTTGGGAGAATGGACATTTTGATGATATTGATTCTTCTAATCCATGAGCATGGAAGATTTTTTTCATTTTTTGGTATCCTCTTCTATTTCTTTCTTTAACATTTTGTAATTCTCATCGTAGAGATCTTTAATGACTTGGTTAAGTTTATTCCAAGGTATTTGATTGTTTTTGTAGCTATTGTGAATGGGATAGATCTTAGAAGTTCTTCCTCAGCCGTGGCATTGCCTGTGTATACAAAGGCTGTTGATTTTTGTGCATTGATTTTATATCCTGCTACTTTGCCAAACTCTTCGATGAGTTCCAATAGTCTCTTAGTAGAGTTCTTTGGGTCCCCTAAATAACGAATCATATCTTCTCAAAGAGGGATAGTTTGACTTCTTCCTTCCCAATTTGTATCCCTTTAATTTCTTTTTCTTGCCTAATGGCTCTGGCTAAGACTTCCAGTACTATATTGAATAGCAGTGGTGAGAGTGGGCATCCCTGTCTGGTACCAGATCTCAGCGGAAATGCTTCCAACTTTTCTCCATCCAATAGGATGCTGGCCATGTGTTTTTTTAAATTGCTTTGACTGTATTGAGGAATGTTCCTTCTGTACCCAATTTGCTTAGAGTTTTCATCATGAAAGAGAGTTGTATTTTAACAAATGCTTTCTCTGCATCTATTGAGATAATCATATGATTTTCCTTCTGCAGTTTGTTAATGTGGTATATCACATTGATTGATCTGTGAACATTGAACCATCCCTGCGTACCAGGGATAAATCCTACCTGGTCTGGGAGGATGATTTTTCTGATGTGTTGCTGCACTCTATTGGCCGGAATTTTATTGAGGATTTTTGCGTCTATGTTCATCAGGGAAATTGGTCTGTAATTCTCTTTCAATGCTGCATCTTTCTCAGGTTTAGGAATTAAGGTGATGCTGGCTTCATAGAAAGAATTTGGGAGGATTCCCTCTTTTTTGATTGTTCTGAATAGTTTGAGAAGGATTGGAGTTAGTTCTTCTTTAAATGTTTGGTAGAATTCAGCAGTGAATCCATCCAGTCCTGGACTTTTCTTTCTTGGGAGGGCCTTTATTATTGTTTCAATTTCGGTCTCAGTTACAGGTCTGTTTAGATTTCCTATGTCTTCCTGGCTCAATTTAGGTAGGTTGTATGTGTCCAGGAATCTATCCATTTCTGATAGATTTCCCAGTTTGCTGGCATACGAGTCCTTGTAGTAATTTCCGATGACTCTTCTTATTTCTGTGGTGTCTATTGTTACATTCCTTTTTTCATTTCTGATTTTATTGATTTAGGTCTTTTCTCTTCTTTTTTTAGTTAGTTGGGCTAACAGTATGTCAATTTTGTTTATTTTTTCAAAAAACCAGCTCCTCATTTGGCTGATCTTTTGTAATGTCTTTTTGTATTCAATTATGTTGATTTCCTCTCTAATTTTAATTATTTCTCTTCTACTAGTTTTGGGTGTGGTTTGCTGTATTTTTTTCTAGATCCTTGAGATGAATTGACAGCTCATTTATTTGGTGCCTTTCCAATTTCTTGATATAGGCACCTAATGCTATAAACTTTCCTCTTAACACTGCTTTTGCTGTATCCCATAAGTTTTGATATGTTGTGCTGTTATCCTCATTTACTTCCAGAAAGTTTTTTATTTCTCTTTTGATTTCTTCTATGACTCAATGTTCATTCAGGATCATCTTGTTCAGTCTTCATGTGTTTGCATACTCTCTAGGGATTCCTGAGTTGCTAATTTCCAGCTTCATTCCACTGTGGTCTGAGAAGATGCATGGTATGATTTCAGTTCTTTTGAATTTGCTGAGACTTGCTTTTTGGCCTAGCATGTGGTCAGTCCTAGAGTAGGTTCCATGTACTGCTGAGAAGAATGTGGATTCTTCAAGTGTTGGGTGAAAAGTTCTGTAGATATCTGTTAGATCCATTTGATCTATAGTGTTGATTAAATCTGCTGTTTCCTTGTTGATCTTCTGTCAAGTTGATCTATTTCTGAGAGTGGATTTTGAAGTCCCCCAATACTATTGTATTGGAGTCTAAGTCTCCCTTTAAGTCCCTTAACATATCTTTTAAATAACCCTGTGCCCTTTACTTAGGTGCATATACATTGATAATAGTTACATCTTCCTGTTGAATTGAACCCTTAATCATTATATAGTGCCCCTCTTTGTCTCTCTTAACAGTTTTTGTGTTAAAGTTTATTTTGTCTGATATTAAGATGGCTATGCCAGCTCATTTTTGGTTTCTGTTGGCATGCAATATCTTTTTCCAACCTTTCACTTTCAGTCTGCATGCATCTTTGTTTGAAAGATGTGTTTCTTTTAAGCAGCAAATAGATGGGTTTTGTTCCTTAATCCATTCAGCCAGTCTGTGCCTGTTAACTGGAGAATTGAGGCTATTAACATTCAATGTGATTATTGATAAGTAGTAACTTTTCCCTGCCATTTTCCCAAAGATATTTCTACTATATGCTTTGAACTTCCTGTGATCTTTTACTGTGAGGTTTCCTTCCTTTACCTTCTTTCATATTGATGGTCGTGTTTCTGTCTTTCCATGTGTAACACATCTTTAATCATCTTTTGCAGGGCTGGCAACAAATCCTTTCAATTTCTGTTTGCTATGAAAGGTCTTTATTTCACCTTCATTCACAAATGAGAGCTTTGCAGGATATAATATTCTGGGCTGGCAGTTTTTCTCTCTTAGTACCTGGGCTATGTCTCACCATTCCCTCCTAGCCTGTAGGGTTTCTGAAGAGAAGTCTCCTGTGAGTCTAATTGGAGATCCTCTGAGAGTAATCTGATGTTTCTCTCTTGCACATTTTAGAATCTTTTCTTTGTGTTTCACTGTGGTGAGTTTGATTACGACATGTCGTGGTGAGGATTTCTTTTGGTCATGTTTATTGAGGGTTCTATGAGCTTCCTGTACTTGGATGTCTCTTTCCTTCTCCAAACCTGGGAAGTTTTCTGCTAGTATCTCACTAAAAAGGCCTTCTAATCCTTTCTCTCCGTGCCTTCAGGAACTCCTAGAACCCGAATATTGTGTTTTTAATAGTATCCTATAGATGCCAAATAATATTTTTTAGATTTCTAATTTCCTCTTCTTTTCTTTGGTTTGACTGTATACTTTCCTATGCTCTGTCCTCTAAGTCTGATATTCTCTCTTCTGTTTCACTGATTCTGTTTTTAAGGCTCTCAAATGTGTTTTTCATTTATTCTATTGAATTTTTCATTTCATTTCAATTTATTTTCAATATCTCAATTTTTTGTTCTACTAAATTCCTCATTTCATTTTGATTCCTCCTTAGGATTTCATTTTTACAAGAGGGATTTTCTGTCCTGTCCTGTATGGATTTCTGTAGTTCATGCATTTTTTTGATAACCTCTAAACGTTCTTATCATAAATTTTGTGAAATCTCTATCTTAAATTTCTTCTATCTCATCATCTTCATAATCTTGTAATGGAGTGTCATGTTCATTTGGGAGCGTCATATTGTCTCTTTATTCTTATTTCCTCAGTTTCTGCGTTTGTTGTTTGGCATTGTGAAGGTATTCTTTGGTTTCTTTTTTTTTTTCTTCACTGTGGTGGCTTTTCTCATTATACTATGACTCTAGATTAAGCGGACTCTCTGCTTTTGGTGAATCTCTAGAGGCTTGTGATGAGTGTGGCCAGAGATCTCTGTTCAGCTCTTCAGGGTTAAGGGTGTGCCAAAGGTGACACACCCAGGTTTGGCATGGTAAATCTTCTCTCTCTCTTTTTTTATTCAGAAGGGAAGTAATTCCACTCAGCTGAGCTCTTCTCCTTGATGGCAATCAGTGCCTGAGCGCTAGCCCCAGTGGGTATAATATTCATCTGCTCTGCCCCAAGGACCACACAAAGGATCTGTGCAGTCCTCAGTGTAAGCTCAGATTCCCCTGCAATGTCTCTCACCGGGTTGCCAAGGTTACTAAGTTTATGGCATCTCCCAGCGAGACCACTCATGTCTCAGCCACACCGTGAGTTCTCCCACACACCCTGTTTTTTTTTTCCACAGTCCCAGTTCATAAGCTCCACACACTCACTAGGTTTTAATCTCCTGTTATTTCTCCCCACCAGAGTCAGGTTTTTCTGCTTGGCTGAGGGTGGGCGCAGCCCTGAGCTGGCACAGCTGTTACGTATGTCCAAAGTGGCGCCTGCTCTATTGTCCTCCCCAATTTTGTAAGGTGAGTGGAGAGAGAGATTCGTGTCCATACTGGTCCCTTTTATTTTTTTTTCTCCCCTCTAGTTAGGCTGGTATACTTTCCCCCACAGGGCTTCCAGCCTCATTCCCTCTAGGCTCTTCCTGCCACTTTTCTGCCAGGCCATGTGGTAGGATTATATTCACATTTCTGAGGAATCTCCAAGCTGTGGAAGATCTTTATTTCACCTTCATTCATAAATGAGAGCTTTGCAGAGTACAGCATTCTGGGTTTACAGTTTTGTCTCTTAAGACTTGGACTATGTCTCACTATTCTCTTCTAGCCTTTAGGGTTTATATGAGAAGTCAACTGTGAATCTAGTTGGAGAACCTCTGAAAGTAATCTGCTATGCACATTTTAGAATCTTTTCTTTATGTTTTAAAGTTTGACTACAAAGTGTCATGGTGAAGATCTTTTCTGTTCATCTCTGTTAGGAGTTCTACATACTGCCCATTTTGGACATCCCATTCCTCCTCAAAATTGGGGAAGTTTTATATAATTATTTCACTAATAGGACTTCTAGTCCATTCTCTCTTTCCACACCTTCAGGAACTCCTAAGACCCATATGTTGGGTTGGGTTGTTTTATAGTATCCCAAAAATCTCCAACACTAATTTTAACTTTTCTAATTTCTTTTTCTTCTTCTTCTTTTTTTTTTTTTTTTTTGGTCTCACTGAAAATTTTCAAGTATTTATCTTCAAACTTGGATATTCTTTCTTTTGCTTTATCAAGTCTGCTGTAAAGGCTTTCCACTGTATTTTTTTTCTATTGGATTCTTCATTTCTGATATTTCATTTCTCTTTAAAATTTCCATTTTATAGGAAAAAATTTCACTCATGTCAAGTATGGTTTTCTTTAGTTTGTGGATTTGCTTCTGATTGCTTTTGAGTAATCCTATGATTAATGTTTTGAATTACGTTTCCAGCATTTCCTCAATCACTTCATCTTCACATTCTAATACTGAAATGCTGTTGGGTTCCTTTGGGGATGTCATGGTATCTTCCTTATTCTTGTTTATTGAATTTTTGTGTTTATTTTTAGGCATTTGTGGAGTTGTTATTTTTTCCTTCTGATGTTTTTTGTCTTTGAACTATGCCTCTGGGGCTTAGTGGAATGTCTGGCACTTTCAGTGAACATCAAGAGGTGTGTGGTGGGTGTGGCCAGGGAGCTCTGGTCAGTGCTCCAGGGTGGGATGAGTATTGCCCAAGTTGGACGCAATAGATCTCCTCTCGTTAACAGAAGAAGGGAATGGTCACCTTTGTTAATGTGATCGGCCCCTCACCTCCTCCTCGCCAAGCTGAGGAATGCCTGGGTGTTGGCCTCCAGTGAGTTCAATACTCATCTGTGCAGCTGAATGAACCACACAAACGATCTGCACAGTTCTCACTATGAGCACATTTCCTACTACAATGACCTGCCCCAGACAACCAAGAAGCTCCAAGTGTGTGGAGTCGCAACCAATGATTACCCAGAGACCCAGCTAACCATGCACCTGCTCATATAACCACCAAGTCCCCACAGTCTCAGCACACAAGGCTCCCACAGTTGCTGGGTACAGAGATTTCATTCTGCCCTGCCAGCCTGCCCAGTCAACAGAGAGATAGATGTTCCCCCCATTAGAATCTCTGCAACACACATGTACACATAGCCACTGGCCAAATGTTGCTCTTTCCCTGCCACTACCGCCAACACTGCTAAAAAGATGACATCCTGTCTCAGCCAGTTGCTGTTCATGCACACAAAGACTTCCAAAACTCCTGCCCAAACTCAAAACGGTGCCCACCCTTTCTCAGCCGGACAGCAGGCACTGTTCTGGGGACGTTGGAACAAGATGAACGTGCCCTCTCTACTTCCACTGGGTCCATGGGCAACTGCTAGCAACCGCTAGACCCCAAGGCTCCAGTCCAGACTCACGGCACACTCTCCCTCTGGCTATGTCATCATGGATGGCTGCAGTCTGGTCTCACCTCCATCTCCAAGCAGCCGCCTGCTCTGGCTCTTAGCTGCTGCAGTCGTGTTGTGTCCCTGTTAGTGCTGTGTATCTGCATCCTCCACACAGGTCCACAGCATTCCTCTTCCTCCCATGGGATTTCCAGTGTGGTTTTCTCTCCTGAGTGCACTTCCTATACTATTTTTTTTTTTACTATTTATTCCTAGCCTAGGGCAGTACATCATTACCTAGTCTATCATCTTGGAGTCTAGCTATTCATTTATTTTAAAGATTTATTTGTTTATTTGAGAGGCAGAGTCACAGAGAGAATGCCAGAGAGAGAGAGAAATCTTCCATCCACTAGTTCACTGCCCAAGTGGCCACAAAGCCAGGGCTGAGCCAGGCCAAAGCCAGGACCTGGGAAGCTTCATCTGGGCCTCTCACTTGGGTGCAGGAGCACAAGCACTTGGGCCATCTTCTGTTTGTTTCGCAGGTATATAATCAAAGAGCTGGACTGAAAGTGGAGCAGCCGGGGCATGAACAGGTGCATATGGGATGCCAGCACTGTAGACAGCAACTTACCCAGCCATGCCACAACACCAGCCCTGAGGCTTTTATTTTTATTTGAAATCTATGTGCCATGCCTATTTGGAAGACACCACCTATCAGGCCTGGCTACATAAATCATATGGCTCGGCCCAGAATGAAAGTGTTGCCCCTTATTCTAAGAGTGTTAAGAATTTCAGACAGCAGCAGCAGGGCAGTAAACCTAGGGTGGCATCCTTCCAAACATGAGCTGGGATGGACTCACAAGCCATAAGCCCCTGATTCCTGGTTGTCTCTCCCAAGCTTTCACTGCTGTGATTAGTAAGGGCAAGTAAATAGAGTTAGCTGGGAAGTCTGTATAAATACTTTTGTCCTTGCTTGCACAAAGTGTCAACACCTGGCAAGCTCCATAGGTGAACATGTACAAGGCAGGGCTCTCCCTGTGAAGTTCCTTTAGGCCTGTGTCTCCTCCCCTTCCCCAACCCTGCTCTGCTGCTGCAGGTGCACCACACACCTGATCTGGTCCCCTTGGTTCTTTCTACCCTGGAATATTAACATGGCTGCCCTGGAGTGAATCTTACGGGGTGACAGAAGAACACAGTTCTGAACTCTGGAGCTTGAGGGACTGCGTTCCCATTTGCTTGCTGGTGACTGCTCGTGTGCGTGGCAGATTCTGCACATTCTCAGCAGAGGACTAGAGAGCGAGCCATGGCGAAGAGGAATGGCATTCTTCGCAGTGTGACTGGCCAGACGTGGGCGGTGGCCAGGGGTGTGGAGCAGCCTGCTGACTTCCACGTTACAAAGTCCACTTCAGAGTAACAGCAGTTCGTTTTTTGAAGACTTAGAAAGGCCTGGTGGGAATTAGCACATAGGCTCATGGGCTTCAGACTTCTTCAAAGAACTGAAGTAGTTCTTCCCCTTCTAAGGAAAAAAATGAACTGAAGAACACTATTAAAACCTGAATAATGCCACTTTGCCAGGTGGCTGAGACGGGTGGCAGTTCCACAGAAGCCCCATGCTTTTGAGAGAGAGCCCTAACCCCTTCCAAAACTGAAGACTTCTCACAGTTTCATGTCTTCTATGAGAGCAAACTTATGATGTGCTCAGTTTGATGTTGCTCAACTCCATGGTTTTACACTTCACAAAGAAACCCTTTCTGTCATCGGGAAGGCTGAAGTGATAAAAGAAGAATGTTTCGGGACCAATGTGTGGTAACAAAACAAATAATTACAGTACAGTTAAAAGGGTTTTTTTTTTTTTAGCTTCCTGGAATCTCTGGGTCAGGAATTCAGGAAGGACTTAGCTGAGCAGCTCTGACTTGGGGTCTCTCATGCAACTGCAGCCAGCCATAGCTGAAGCTGCATTGATGGGAACTGGGGCAACATCTCTCTCCATCCATCTCTCTCTCTCCCTCTCTCTCTCTCTCTCTGGTTTGAGGGTCTCTTCCTGTGCTCTCTGTGCATGGATGAGTTTGGGCTTCCTCACAATGCAGCTTCTCAGGGCAGAGGGACTGTTCATGTGGCAGCTGACTTCCTTGAGAGCAGGTAGCAGAACATGACAGAGGTACCTGCTGATTTCAGGACCTGGCCTCATAAATCACATGATATCGCTTCCATCATGACCGCACAGTCGAGGTAATCACAGGGGCCCTCCATCTTCAAGGAGAATGGCCTGAGAGCCCATGTTGATGGGTGGCATGTCAACATAGGGACAGCGAATCTAAGATATCAGTGCCGCTATCTTTGGAAAATACAGCCTTCAGACTTGACATCAATGCCATTGTCTCAGTCCGTTTGGACACTATAGCACAATACCATAGACTGGGCAGTTTAAACAACAGTAGCTTGTTTTCTCACCGTTCTGGAGACTAGGAAGTTGAAAGCATTGTGCCAGTATGGTTAGGTTTGGTGAGGACCCTCTTCCTGGTTCACAGATGGCTGTGTTCTTACTATGTTGCCACTTGGTGATGAGCTGAGAGAGAGGAAACAGCTAATTCATGCCTCTTCTTATTCACACTGTTAGTACTTATAACAGTTTCAGTACACGCAGTGAATCATTACAGCACTTGGTATCTAGAACTCTTGAAGCATACATGAACTCGTAACACCCCAGTCCTGAGGAGTGTGTATGTCTTTTAAGACAGGCTCATCGCTATAAGAACAATCAAGGAAAATTTTTATTTATTTATTACTTTCAGTGTAGAGGTAATAAGAACAGTATCAATAGTTACATCTGAGCACAGAGGTAACATTTATATTGCCATCAAGTAGTAAAATAATTCACGAGGAGTTATGTCATCTCGTTACCAGAGCACCCCGACCCTCATCCAACCAGAATTCATTAGGTCCTGATTTGTTTATACTGTATCATTATTTTTTTCCCTTAACACATTGCACAGTAATCAACTCAGATCCTTGCTGTGTCGCACATTCATTTCACAAACATGAGAAAGTTATGTATTTTTGTGCTTTTTCCCATATGCACAATAGTAATAAAAGTTAAGAGCTGTTAGGAGGACTTAAACCATTTAATAAAAATTGTGACTTATGTTTTTGTCTTTCTTCTCAATCATGACTCAGATGAAGCAAACAATATTCACCAAGCAGTAAACATAGACACATGTTTCTCAATCCTTTCTTGTTATGCAGAGATAAAGGCAAAAATTCCAGTCCTGGTGACATTTTAACTGAGCCTTACTGATGTATGCAAAGATACGTATGACAAATATAATAAAAAAATAAAAGATTTTGTTCCTGAACCTCTCTTCAACCTGTCTGTGTTTATTTCCTTTGGCCCCTGGCCATCTTGTTTCATTCTTTTGCCTCTCCTGCTGGACTTGGCATCTTAATTCACCTTTTGAACTCTTTCTTAGTTTGTGAACATCTCATTTCTTTTCCAAGCTTTCACTTGTTAGCTGTTTCCTGGAACAGTGTCTCAATAAGTTATGGTCACTTGGCCTTGACCCAGAATGCCACCCTCTTTAATTCCCCCCACCAACTGCGGTGCACCACATCTTGCTGCACATGACCCTGAGGGGCATGACTCACTTCTCTCCCTGCATACACCACAGAGGGCCAGCCAGCGATCTAGTCAATGTACAAACCAATATCAACAAGGACGGGAGCACAGAATGCAAAATTAAGTATTAAGAATCATCTTATGAGACAGTAAAATTAGGGATAACATCCCTCCCTCTGCAAATACAAGCATACTTCCAAAAGTGTTTGTGAGGGGGGTGCAGAATGAAGTTAAAAGTTAAGTTTTCTTTGCTGTAAAAATTATGAAAGCCATGCATATAAGAGGTTTTTTAAAAGTTCATTGAAAATGTGTATTATAAAAAATTGTTTATAGATTTCAAAAGCTTTGCTTGCTAAAAGCAAATGTATCTAATTTTCCCTTGTTAAAATTTTATTTGTTCTTATTTGAAAGGCAGAGTCCAACAGAAAAGAAGAGACAAAAGTGAGAGAGAGAGATCCTCCATCTACTGATTCACCCCACCCCCCACCCCTTATGGCAACAGCCAGGTCTGGGTCAGGTTAAAGCCAGGAGCTAGTAACTCCATCTTGGTCTCTCACATGTGTGGCAGGGGCCCCAGCACTTGGGGCATCATCTACTGCTTTTCCAAGTTCGTTAGCAACAAGCTGGATCAGAAGTGGAGCACCTAGGTCGCGTGCTCGCCTCCTGGAAGAGGGCGAGCAGGAGGCGCGAGGTGCCATGCCCACCATCATGGGGTCAGAATTTGAAGGATGAAGAAATCTACTGTTTGAATTCCTCACCTTTCAGATGTGTTTTCTTTATTCACATACCAGGAGCATCCATTTTAAGGAACTGATCTTTGGGAAAAACAAAAAAACAAACAAACAAAAAAAAAACAACAACAAAAAGCTAAGTTATAAACGAACTGTTTGGCTGCACTGTTTGTCACTTTTGCTTATTGTCATGTGAACTTGGAAATTAAGGTTACTCGTGCGCATAAAAATTCTAAATGAAAAAAAAAAAAAAAAGAAGTGGAGCACCTAGGACATGAACTGGTGCTCCAGTATGGGATGCAGACATTACAAGTGGCAACTTGACCCATGCAGACATTACAAGTGGCAACTTAACCCATTGCACAACACTGGCCTCTAAACTTCTTTAATTCCATTTTTTCACCAACTTTTTGAAGTGCTCTTATATTCATTAATTTTGGAAAGGATAGGGGAGAGGAACATAAACATGAATAGATCTTACAATACCCAAATATTTGTGACTAAGAATTCTGAGGTTTCCAAACTTTTGTGAGTTTGAAATGCAGAACTCTCTTTAAATCTGTTATTATTGTGAAGTACAAGGAGCAGAGATGTAAGAACCTGGCAGATGTCAGATTCTGCTTCTGTCATTAAATAGAATGCCACTGAAAATTGGACGTATAACCTCTCATCTATAAAATATGTTTAATAATACCTACCTTGCAGGGGTGTTATGAACAAAATCCTCAACAGTTAGGACAGGGCTTGGGACACTGACATCCCATATCTGAGTGCCTGGGTTCAAGTCCCAGCTCCACTTCTGATTTCAGCTTCCTGCTAATGCACCCTCTTCGAGGCAGCAGGTGATGGCTCAAGTATTTGGGTCCCTCCCACTAATGTGAGAGACGTAGATTGAATTCTTGGCTTCTGGCTTCAGTCTGTCCCTACCATTGTGGCCTTTCAAATTAATAAGATAAATAAATTTTTAAAATAAAAATGTTTAGGAGCTGGTGTTGTGGTGTAGTGTGTTAAGCCTCCACCTGCAGCACTGGCATCCCATACAGTGCCAGTTCAAGTCCTGGCTGCTCCAATTCCAATCCAGCTCCCTGCTGATGACCTAGGAAAGCAGTGGGAAATGGCCAAAGTGCTTAGGCCCCTGAACTCACATGGAAGGTCCAGAAAAAACTCCTGGTTTTGGATTGGCTCAGCTCTGGATGTTGCAGTCATTTGGGGAATGAGCCAATGGATGGAAACCCCCTTTCTGTAACTCTACCTCTAAAATAAATCTTTAAAAATTTTAAATAATTTTAAAAATTTTAAAACCCTGAAATGATATTTCATCATCAGACAAGTTACTTCCTTTTCTCTGAATTAGCACGTCTACAAATCTTTATTGGAATCCAAGTGAGTAAAGGCAAGAGAAAACATGAGTGCATGAAAGAAAACACAATCACCTCAGCCAGCTGTCACCACCCAGAGGCCCTGTGGGAGCTCCGGGTCAAAGAGAAGGAATCATATTAGTCCCTCCTGTGCACCAAGACTGATGGCAAAAAGAACTGATTCATGAGAAACTGTGGTCAACTGCAGCCTAAAAGTATTAAAGAAAAGATTTCCGAAATAACAAATCATAAACTTGAAGCTGTGCACCATTCTGAGTAGCAGGGTGAAATGTCACACTGTCCCCCTCCATCTTATCCAAGACATGAATCGTCCCCTTTGTCCAGCATATCCAGGCTGTCAACATTACCATAGTCACTTGTTAACCTTCTAGATTCACTAAGGGACTGGTGCAGTGCCACAGCCCTCATGTTCAAGTAACCTTTATTTTTTTTTTTTAAGATTTATTTATTTGATTTGAAATTCAGAGTTACACAGAGAGAGAAGGAGAGGCAGAGAGACAGAAAGGTCTTCCACTCGTTGGTTCACTCCACAGTTGGCCGCCATGGCGGAGCTGTGCTGACCCAAAGCCAGGAGCCAGGAGCTTCCTCCGGGTCTCCCACACAGGTGCCTTGGACCATCTTCTACTGCTTTCCCAGGCCATAGCAGAGAGCTGGATCAGAAACGGAGCAGCCAGGTCTAGAACTGGTGCCCATATGGGATGCTGGTGCTTCAGGCCAGGGCGTTAACCCACTGTGACACAGGGCCGGGTCCAAGTAACCTTTATTTTGCTTAACAGTGATGCCAAGGCACAACAGTAATGATAGTAATTTGGATATACCAAAGAAATGCCATAAAGTGCTTCCTTTACATAAAAAGGTAGAAGTTCTCAATCTCATAAGAAAAGAAAAAAATGTATACTGAGACTATAAGATCCACAAACAGGGGCCAGCGAGGTGGCACAGTGGGTAAAACCACCGCCTGCAGTGCTGGCATCCCATACGGGCGCCAATTCGAGTCCCGGCTACTCCACTCCCAATCCAGCTCTCTGCTACAGCCTGGGATAGCAGTAGAAGATGGCCCAAGTCCTTGGGAGACCAGAAAGAAGCTCCAGGCTCCTGACTTCTAGTTGGCACAGCTCTAGCCGTTGCAGCCATCTGGGGAGTGAACCAGCAGATGAAAGACCTCTCTCTCTCTCTCTTCTCTCTCTCTCTCTTCTCTCTCTCTCTCTCTCTCCGCCTCCCCATCTCTGTCTCTCTGTCTTTAAAATAATAAAAAAATTATTTTTGAAAAGTTAAGCTTACTGCAAAAAAATCTGAAACCCATGTATCTTGGAAGATCTTCAAAATGTTCATAGAAAAATGCATATTATGGAAAAGACTATGTATGAGTTTCAAATTTGGTGCAGTAAAATAAACATATTTTAATTGCATTTTTCCCAAAATTTTTTGAATTCCCCTTGTAGTTTTGTATGTATAAGCAAAAACACAGTATTTATAGATTTCAGTACTCATTATGGTTTTGGACACCTGGGGTTTGGGCATTGTAACATATTCCCCACGGAGAAGGGGATTCTTTAGGACTTTATTTTTTTCTGCTAGCTAAGGAAGAATTCTCCATCACAAGAATAGTTCTATAAGCAAGGATTTCCCCACTAGTGATCAAATTTTGAAGAATACATTTTTAGAATATTGTTGAATTGACTTACAAATTACTATTCCAAACAATTGACTTTTGAGGGCTCAAAGACTTATCTTTTTTTATTACTGTCGTCTTTGTCCACTTCAGTTGGGTTCTCCAGTGTAATTGCCAGCTTCTGAGACAGAGCTATGAGTTACACGGTTTTTGTTAACTCAGCAGCGTGTGCCCATGCGCTGCGGTGAGGGTTTCATCTTCCTGAGGCTGGGCTTATGTGTGGGGGCCAAGCAGAGGTCTCCAATGGGTGAGCTATCATTATCACTCAGGCACGCAGACTTCTTCACAACTTACACAGGAAGTTAAGGAGACAAGAATTTTCTGCACAAATCCAGCTGCACATACCGGGAAAAAATGCATAGACCAGAACCAAAAATAACTCCCTGATATCTGCTCTTCAGCTCCAAGGTACTTTCCAAAAACATAGCAAACTCCGACAGTTGTAGTTTATCCAGGAACAGGCTTTCCATTATTTTCTTAAACAGGCAAAAATAGAAATTCTTACAACATGCAAACTTGAATATAAGTATTTTGATATTGAAAACTATGAACACAATCTGCTATTTTTTTTAAATATATAACTTCATCTTCTTTTTTAAGATTTATTTATTTATTTGAAAGTCAGATTGACAGAGAAAGAAAGAGAAATTTTCCACCTGTTCGTTCACTCCCCAAAGACATGCAACAGCTGGGTGTGGGCCAGGTTAAAATCAGGGTATAGGAACTCAACCTGGGTCTGCCACATGGGTAGCAGCTGCTGCCTGCTGGGGTGCACATTAGCAGGAAGCTGTATCAGAAGCAGAGCAGCGGGGCTAAAACCAAGCACACCAACATGGGATGCAAGCATCCCAAGCGGCAGTTTCACCTGCTGTGCGCAACATCAGATCCATCACAGTCTGCTATTTTAGTGCATTGATCACTACGTGATGTTATATTGTGTATTTATTTGTTAAAGTTCACAGTCGACTTTCCCACTAGAAATCAAGCTGCTTGAAAGCAGGGCTTTGTTCTGTACATTTTAGTTTTGCTGAGTGAATGAACTGCTAGTCACCAGCACATGGTTGAGTATCATGCTTCTTTTCTTCTATAAAAATAATGAAACTAACTGCATCGTAATAGTAAGGCACCCCCGGGTTCTAGTCCCAGTCGGAGCGCCGGATTCTGTCCCGGTTGCTCCTCGTCCAGTCCAGCTCTCTGCTGTGGCCCAGGAAGGCAGTAGAGGATGGCCCAAGTGCTTGGGCCCTGCACCCGCATGGGAGACCAGGAGGAAGCACCTGGCTCCTGGCTTCGGATTGGCGCAGCGCCAGCTGTAGCGGCCATTTGAGGGGTGAACCAACGGAAGGAAGACCTTTCTCTCTGTCTCTCTCTCTCACTGTCTAACTCTGCCTGTTAAAAGAAAAAAAAATAGTAAGGTACAAAATAAAATCATTCTGCCATTTCATAGTTGCAAACATGGTTAGATTTAACAAGCATATTTTGTGACTACATTGATTACTTATTGCCTTGTTCACTGGCTTTGGATTCCTATTATTTTCAAATGCAAAGGCATAGTAATAAAGCTACTTGGTACATTTATAATTCCCCCAAATGATGAGCTAACAAAAGGACGCCCTTTTCAGAAACAAGTGATTTTTTGCATTGGATTTTATATAGACTTTTAAATGGAAATACACTGATAAACTTACATATGTTTGTGGACCACACCAAAGTTTAAGCAGAAATATCTTTAATTGATGTTATCTTTTTTTGTAGATGTATTTATTTATTTATTTGAGAGGCAGAGGCAGAGAGAGAGAGAGAGAGAGAGAGAGGTCTTCTAGCCACAGGTTCACTCCACAGATGGCCACAATGGCCAGAGCTGCACCAATCCGAAGCCAGGAGCCAGGAGCTTCTTCCAGGTCTCCCACGTGGATGCAGGGGCCCAATGACTTGAACTATCTTCTGCTTTCCCAGGTCATAGCAGAGAGCTGGATAGGAAGTGGAGCAGCCGGGACTCGAACCAGTGCCCATATGGGATGCTGGCAACACAGTGCCAGCTCTGATATTATCTTTTACGATTTAAACTTTCTGTGATCAGTAATTTGGTAGAAGTAGTTCCTGTATTTTTTTGCACTGGATGAAATATGTTAAATAATACAGCTAAATCTACTGTGTCTGGTCAAGCAACATATTCCAGAAAAATGTAGCACATTTTTGTAATCATTTTTGACCAACAAAATTAATTGTAGTACTTGGGTCCTCTGGTTCACTGAAAGTTTCCCTCAGTTCCAGTCATACAGGCCGAAATTTCCTTCTTCAGTACAAAGCACAGGGCTTTTTGTTTCTTGGGGCCTTTGCCCGCAGCATTCTCTCTCAATTCTCTCCCTCTCTCTCTCCCTCTCTCACTCCCTTTCTCATTCCTTCCCCTGCTTTCATAGCCACTTCCTTATTCACCTCTTCAGAGAGGCCTTCTTTGACCACACCATCTACATAACTTATTTGTAATTATTGAATCCAGCTCTTTGCTTGGTTTTGTTTTGGTATTTTTCCCATTTCCTCCCTGTCCCCATCTCCTGAGAGAGAAAGTAGGTGTTAGTCCCCATGAAAAGGAGCATATTTCAAATTCTCTGGCCTTTTCAAGGGGAGAGAGAATCATCTTTGGGGATGACCAGGAAGGTTTTCTAGGACAGATGCTGTCCCTTCCCACCACAAAGGGAGAGACATCACATCTTGTCCATGCAACCAGTGTGACCTCTGCTTACCCCACTGGAGTCCAGCTTCCTGTCCTCCATCAGCTTGGTGCTATGGCTGCCCAGTTGCCAATCCTCACTGTGTTTGCTACACTCATTTTTCTTCTCTGCTCATTAACTTTTGAATTCACTCAAAAGTTGTGATTAATCTCACTTGTGTTAGCTACTCTGAGCCCTTCTTCCCTTCAAGTACTTGCAGTCTCACGGTGGGAGAGGGTTCAGGGTGCGGCAGTGGCCCATTCACTGTAGCAATAAACCCAGGATAAAGTCAGTGATCTGGGCTTTGGATGCCCCTGAAACCCCTCTCCCTTCAAGCCTGAGCACATAATGACCACCATCTTGTGTTCTTATCTCTAGTTTTGTAAACACTGCTCATCTTTAATAAATATTCTGGGCTATCCACTGCATACTTGAGCAGGTGCAGCATTAAACTTACCAAAGGTAAGAGTGTTTCCAAATTCAAACAAGAGCCTTGTGCCAAAACACGGCCTGTGTTTGGCATTAAGTGCCACAAGATCAATGGCTTCACTACGAAGAAGCAAAAGGAAGATGCACTGCTGTTCAGGGTCTAATAGCTCAAAATCACAATGACACACTTCCTATCTTTCTGTAGAAGCAAGAGTGGCCATCCCCATGGTAGCGTGTAAACCTGTTACTCCAGCCAGCTGAGCCAGCTGAGATGGTAATGCCAGCTCATTTGAGTCAACACGTATTAACTTTGTTCTGGAAGGGGAAAGTATGATCCTAAATTTGCTGAAAGTATGCACATAGTTGCACTTTCCTAAATTTGAATAAATAGTGCCACTTAGCTATTTTTAAATTAAGCCTCTAGTTTCCACGGTTCTCATATAGAAAATCCTGCAAGGACTATCAGCCATCAAAGTCATCCAAGCAGGACTTGGGACCTGCTACAAAATTTGTGTCGCCACAATGATAATACTGTCATGGATGCACACTCAATAATGCAGCTTGAGCCGGTGCTGCGGCATAGTAGCTTAAACCTCCACCTGTGGAGCCTGCATCCCATGTGGGCACAGGTTCACTGATCCAGCCCTCTGCTGATGTCCTGGGAAAGCAGGAAGATGGCCCAAGTGCTTGACCCTGCACCCATGTGGGGGACCCAGAAGAAGCTCCAGGCTCCTGGCTTCGGATCAGCCTTGCTCCAGCCTTCGTGGGCCGTTTAGGGAGTAAATCAGCAGATGGAAGACCTTTCTCTCTTTCTCTCCTTCCCTCTGTCTGTAACTCTACCTCTCAAATTAATAAGTAAAATCTTTTAAAAAAACACATTCTTTACCAAAAAACTGCAGCTTGTAGCCTTTTATTGTTGGGTTCATGTTTGTTAAAATGAGGATTGGTTCTACCATTTATCAGAAGGAAGCAAGGAACAGAGGCAGAAAGGGAGGGTGGGTAGGAAAGAGAGAGAGAGAGAGGGATGGAGGGAGAGAGAGGGATATAAGGAGAGAAAAATGAAAGAAGAACCAAAGTTTCTATGAAATGCTTTCTATCTAAACTATTTTTTAAAAATAGTTTCCTTTGCACTTACGGAAAAGGTGATGTCTCACCCAATTAGGACACGTGCTTACTTCCCTAAACAGCTCATAATTTTCCATCCATAAAAGCAGTCATTTGACTTCAGTAAGCTAAAAACTCCCAGGAAACAGAGAGAACATGAGCTCAAGTCTAACCACAGTTTCAGACTTCACATTTCCCGATATACTGCCAGTTAAATGCAGTGAGTGTATTTGGCGGCCGAGTCCCCAGCCTGTTTATTTGACATTATAGCAGTCACATTCCTCTTCATTGCGTATATACAGAATTGAATGTGCCTGGCACAAAGTTTCATTTTTAAATATTTGTTATGGTTGCCTATTTGTCAAATCTCCCAGCTGCCACAGTTTGTTTTCTTCTTTCTCCTTTGCTTATAAGATAGAATAAGAAAGAAGTCAGCGTGATTTCCTGCATTTAATGTGGGATATAGCTTCATGCATTTCTGTAAAACATGTTTGGCCTGCTTTGAATCCACACAAGCTCTAGAATCACAGCTAACATTTCTGAGAGATGACAACACTGAACCTTCACTGTCGCCTTGTTAAACTCCAGGTACTTGGCTCAGCTCTTTATTCCTGATCTCATTTAATCTTCACAGCTACATTCGGACAAAGGTGCTATTTCTGTCCTTAGCTGACAATGGAAGCCTGAGCACGGTGAATGACTCAGTGCCTCTATAAAGAAGTGACGGATGCCACAGTGCTACCACGAAGTCCTTGCTCTTAATGTTTCTGCTACCTTGTCTAGCAGGGATGCCTTGAGACAACTAAGTGTCTTCCTCACACTGGAAGCCAGAAAGCAATCAGAGGGTCTGTGATTCAGGCAAATCCTAATTCAAGCTTTGACCTCTGCTAACAGCTCAACCAACAAGGCCCTGAGCTCACAAAGTTGTAAGGACCCAACCAGCAGCAAGGCATTTTACAGCCACGTAGACCAAGACCGTGGGACTGCCTCCTCACCATCAGTGTGCTGGCTGCTCAACTGTCAGGCTCACTGCTTTCGCTGTGAAATATTCCCCTCTCTGTTGTTGGTGAAAGGTTCATTGAGAAATTGTGTCATTAACAGTCTTAAGGCACATAGTAAACACCATGACCTATACTGGATAATGGTTTATGATTTCATGCAAATCTCCGAACTATGTCAATAAACTACACAGTTATGAGCAACATTCCTGGGGAAATAGTGTCTTGTAAGTTCTCTTTCAATGAAAATTATTGTCCTTCCCAAAGAGTACAGTTATATTATCTGATTCTGCATCACCTTCCTATTTTCTTTTCCTTATCATTTAATTTTTTTCCATTCCATTCTTCCTTTCTTTGTCCTCTGTTTCCTTACACATCCATTCTAAGAAGTATTTATCTAGAAATGACAGTACCCCCTCCATTAAAAGAACATATTGTGGAGAAAATGAAGAAAACCTTGGCTTGAGGCAAAGCACAGTTATGTTCTATAAGCAAAACATTCTTAGAAATCTGGAAACTATGCAGTCTCTGATCCTTGAAACAGAGAAAGCACTAGGCCTAAAGGAACAGTTGCTGATTTTTTTATGTGAAATTCCCTGAAGAGGGTACCAAGGAGACAAGAATGATGGATCCTTAATCTCTGTATGTTCTCCAAAATCTATTATCTCTGGATTGATCAAACTCTCACAAGGAAGCCAGAAACTATTTTAACAGAAAGAATTTAGCACTGGGGATTGATATTATGGAAGATGAAAGATTTGAAAAGTTAAATGGGCGTGGTGACACAACAACATCAGGTAGCCACTCCCCCACCCCCAAAACCAGAGGAAGGAAAGGGAATGGTACTAGAGGCCTGGACCTGGCATGAATTAAAAGCTGGAGGGATGAGGAAGACACACGCTTGGTCAGAGATGCTGCAGGATGCACAGAGAGGGAATAGGAAACACTGGGCTTCTCCCTTCTTCCTGCCTGCCTGTCTCCGTAAGCACCACTCATTGACTAAAGCCAAGGCCATGGATACTTGAGAAATGCAGCCCAGAGGTGTCTTCCTCTGATCCAGAGCTGAGAAAGGAGAATGGGAGAACTGGATCCAAGGACAATCGAGCTCTGGTTGTCACATTCCCATTCTCTCTTCCACAAACATGTCGCTATTCTCCTCTCCTCTCCTCTCCTCTCCTCTTCTCTCCTCTCCTCTCCTCACCTCTTCTCTCCTCTCCTTTTCTTTTCCCTTCCTTCCTTCCTTCCTTCCTTCCTTCCTTCCTTCCCTCTTTCTTTCTTTCTTCCTTCCTTCCTTCCTTCCTTCCTTCCTTCCTTCCTTCCTACCTTCCCTCTTTCTTTCTTTCTTTCTTTCTTTCTTTCTTTCTTTCTTCCTTTCTTTCTTTCTTTCTTTGAAAGAGTTACACAGAGAGAGGAGAGGCAGAGAGAGAGAGAGGTCTTCCATCTGATGGTTCACTCCCCAGCTGGCCACAACGGCCAGAGCTGCGCCGGCCCTGCATGTCGCTATTTCTAGTCATCCCTTCTCCCACCAAAAAGCTATAACTCAAAATGCGAAGAATTTTAGAGCTCATGTAACAACTGCTGAATTATCCAATAATGTTACGACATGAGGATAAAGTTCAAGGAATAACATGTGTGAGACTGAAAGAAAATCTACTAAATTAAAGTGCAAAGGACGGGGCTGGCGCTGTGGCACAGATGGTTAAAAGCCCTGGCCTGAAGCACCAGCATCCCATATGGGCGCCAGTTCTAGTCCTGGCTGTTCCTCTTCTGATCCAGCTCTCTGCTGTGGCCTGAGAAAGTAGTAGAAGATGGCCCAAGTCCTTGGGCCCCTGCACCCACGTGAGAGACCCGGAAGAAGCTCCTGGCTCCTGGCTTCAGATTGGCACAGCTCTGGCTGTTGTGGCCATCTGGGGAGTGAACCAGAAGACCTCTCTCTCTCTCTCTCTTTCTCTCTCTCTCTCTCCCCCCCTCTCTCTTTCTCTGCCTCTCTCTGTAATGCTGCCTTTCAAATAAATAAAATAGATCTTTAAAAATAATAAATAAATAAAGTGCAAGGGACCTTGACATGAATGCTTCATGTTCTGGAAGACTTATTAAAATTTAGTTGTAGACTGTTTCCTGATTGAGTTTTCATCTTATGCTTTCCTAGAATATAGTCATCAAGCCAAATTTGGCAAATTTATACTGGTAAATCACATTCTGCCAAATTATATTATCTCTTTATGCTTCCACAGAGATATTTCAATGACTATTTCAAAACAATTGAAGAGATTATGAGGACCCAAAAAACCAATAATGCAAGGTACTTTTAAAGCATTTTTTTTAATTTCCCAATTTTCAAAAATACTGTTGTCTTAAACACCCATTATATCTTGTTATTTTTTAAAGCCTCAAATGTATTTTTAAAAAATCCTAAAGTAGGAGATAAGAGGCATTTCCAACGACTTGACCTGTTCGGCATAGATTTGCCTCCTTTTTGTCTTTAGGCACATTACAAGAGTGCCTGTAACAAGTGCCAACAAAACAAAGACTTTGTGATTCTTGAAAGTGAGAATGGGTCTTAGCTGATTTCATATTCCAGCACCTGGTCCAGTGTTGCACACCAAACAGGCATTCATGAATGTATCTTTAAAGGATTAGTCCTCAGATCAGAAAGAGAAGAGGATCTTGGGATATCATAGAAAATAATGGAGAGAAGCTGATGATTTTAAATTCTGCCAAGCAAAATCTACACTGCTTTTTTTTCATTGTCCTTTACATAGGGTTACCAGACAGAATAAATATACCTAGTTAATTGTGATTTTTAGATACATAATGAACAATTTTGTTAAATCAATAAGTCCCAAATATTTATGTATAAAAATGTTTGTATATTGAAGACATAATTAGACTAAAATGTTTTTCATTATCTAGCTAAAATTCAAAGTTAGCTGATGTTCTATATTTTTATTTGCTAAATCTGGCCACCTCATCATTTTAATCCATTTGTGCTAATATAAAAAAATATCTGAGACCAAAAAATTTATAAAGAACAGACATTTTGGGGCCAGCGCTGTGACATATCAGGTTAAAGCCATGGTCTGCAGTGCTGGCATACTATATGGTCACCAGTTCAAGTCCCAGCTGCTCCACTTCCAATCCAGCTCCCTGCTAATGTGCCTGGGAAAGCCACAGAAGATGGCTCAAGTCCTTGGGCACCTGAACCCACCTGGAGAGTTGGAAGAACCTCTTGGCTTCTGACTTTGGATCTACTCAGCTCCAGCCATTGTGGCCATTTGAGGAGCAAATGAATGGATAGAAGATTCTCCTCTTTCTCTCTCTTCTTCTTCTTCTTCTTCTCCTCCTCCTCCTCCTCCTCCCTCTCTCTCTCTGTAACTTTGCCTTTCAAATAAATGAATAAATCTTAAAGAAAAAAAAAAAAAGAACAGACATTTTCCCCACAATTCTAGAGGTTGGAAGTCCAAGGTCAAAATGCCAGCAGGTTGGTTGTCTGATGACGACTGCTCTGTGCTTCCAGGACAGCTCCTTGTTGCTGCTCCTTCCATAAGACGAAAGGGCTGTTTCCTTGGTCAAAGGCCCTCCTCCAGTCAAGCACTTTAGTAAGGGCTCCTAATGTCATTCACGAAACAGTCCTCATAGCTCAGTCACTTCTAAAGGCCGCACTTCCCAGCACTGTTGTGTTGGAGATTAAGAACCAACATGGATTTTAGAGGGGGCAAAAACATTCAAACAATAGCATATACCACAAGGTTAAATACAAATTTCTGTTTTATCGTGGTTTGAAAAATAGATTATGGAACAGGTGTTGTGGCACAATGGGTTAAACTACTCCCTGCAACATCTATATCCTCAAGCCGGTGCTGTGGCTCATTTGGCTAATCCTCCACCTGCGGCGCTGGTACCCAGAGTTCTAGTCCCAGTTGGGGCACCAGGTACTAGTCCTGGTTGCTCCTCTTCCAGTCCAGCTCTCTGCTGTGGCCCGGGAGTGCAGTGGAGGATGGCCCAAGTGCTTGGGTCCCTGCACCTGTATGGGAGACCAGGAGGAAGCAGCCGGCTTCTGGCTTCAGATCGGCACAGCACGCCGGCCGTAGCAGTTATTAGGGGAGTGAACCAATGGAAGGAAGACCTTTCTCTCTCTCTCTCACTGTCTACAACTCTCTTTCTCTCTCTCACTGTCTAACTCTGACTGGCAAAAAAAAAAAAAAAAAACAAATGCCACATCCTCTATTGGAGTATTGGTTCAAATCCTGACTACTCAGCTTCCAACCCAGCTCCCTGCTAATGGGCATAGGAGGCAGAGGATGATGACTCAACTATGTAGGTCTCTGCTACCCAGCAGGGAGACTTGGATGGAGTTCCCAGTTGTGGTTTCAGCCTGGCCAGCTGTTGTGACCATTTGAGGAATGAACCAGTGGATGGAAAATATATCTTTAAATATAGCGTTCCCTCACTCTCTGTCACTCTGGCTTTCAAATAAATAAATCTTTTTTAAAAAATAAATTAATAACCAGGCAAATTGGGTGGAGATGGCCATCCAATGAGGTTAGCAAGATATCAGTGGAGAAACTAACACAGATCATTCTTTTAAGCAATTAAAAATTTACTTTCTTTTTTTTTTAGTTTTTTTTTTTTCATTTGAAAGGTAAAGTTACAGTGAGAGGAGGAGAGAGAGAGAGAGAGAGAGAGAGAGAGAGAGAGAGATCTTCCATCTGCTGGTTCACTCTCCAAATGGCTGCAACAGTCAGAGTTGGGCCAGACCAAAACCAGAATCCTGGACCTTCTTTCAGGTCTCCCATGTGAGTGCAGGGACACAAAGACTTGGACCATCTCTGCTGCATTCCCAGGCACATTAGTTGGGAGCTAGATTAAAAGTGGAGCAGCCAGGTCTTAAACCAGTGCTCATATGGGATGCTGGCATAGCAGGTGAAGACAACCTGCTACGCCACAACACCATTTAATTACACCATTACATTACACCATAATGTAAATGAATAAAATAATTTGTGTAGTAAATAAATAAGTGATCAAATAAGTAAATAGAAGAGAAGAATTTTGGATATTCAGGCAAATGGTATTGTGAACCCTGATTTGGCCATTAAAATTAATTCTTATAAGCTAATATGTAGAACAAGATGTTTCTTTTCACTCCAACACTTACAAACTTCATTGATTTTTTTTTTTGACAAGCAGAGTTAGACAGTGAGAGAGAGAGACAGAGAGAAAGGTCTTCCTTCAATTGGTTCACCCCCAAAATGGCCACTACGGCCGGCATGCTGTGCCAATCTGAAGCCAGGAGCCGGCTGCTTCCTCCTGGTCTCCCATGCGGGTGCAGGTCCCAAGCACTTGGGCCATCCTCCTCTGCCTTCCTGGGCCACAGCAGAGAGCTGGACTGGAAGAGGAGCAATCGGGACAGAATCCGGCGCCCCAACCGGGACTAGAACCCGGAGTGCCGGCACCACAGGCAGAGGATTAGCCTAGTGAGCCATGGCAGCGGCCAACTTCATTGATTTCTTAGCTTTCTTTCCACCAAATGCCTAATTTACCATATATTCTTATGCTTACCATATATTCTTAACGCTTATAAATTTTTGTAAAAACAAAAGTTTCAAACCCTTTGTGTGGAAGAGCTACACATATATAGCTATGCATTCACTCAACCCTGATATAATAAAAGTTTAACTGATTTTATTTCCTGGTCCTATTCCTGCCCACTAAGTAAACACTCACGATAGAAGATAGGACCACAGAGGGGCAGGCGTTTGCCATAGCAGTTACCCTGCCTCTTAAACACATATCTGTATGGAAGTACCTCGGTTTGAGTTCTATCTCCATTCTCCATTCCAGCTTCCTGCTAATGTACTTCCTAGAAGGCAACAGTCATGGCTCAAGCGGTTGGGTCCCAGTCTCCTATATGGGAGACCTGGATAAAGTCCTTGGCTCCAGGTTTGCTCTGGCCCAGCAACCCTGGCTTTTGTGGGCATTTGTAGGGTGAATCAGTAGATGGAAGATCTCTATCATCTACCTATCTCCTCTCTCTCTCTCTCTCTCTCTCTCTCTCTCTGCCTTTCAAATACATAAAAACATAATTTTTAAAATTTGTTTTAAAAAAGAAAATAGGACCATGTGAAATAAATCAGTTGCCCAATTTTACAAAATACCATGAAGGTAAGATAGATTTTCTCAAATAAATTATTGCATGTAGGACTTAGCCTTCTTTTTAAAAAGTACAATTTTAATTCATTCACATCCCAAAGAGTCAAAGATTAAAAGATGTAAATGAAAGTCTCAGATCCTTTTCCTTCTGAATTCAAAATATTATCACCTCTAAGATATACACTGGATTCTTAAGAAACGAAGATTGGTGAAACAAGATATATGTTTAAAATCTCAGTGGGGGTCAAGACACCACAATGTTACATGTGTCTGAACCACCTCCACAAAAACCAAAATAAAGCTGAAGCCCAATCTGAGACGCCTTGGCACTGTCTAAAAGCAGACAAAGGCCCCTTGATGACCCCAGCCCGCACTTCCTGCACAGCCCAGACGAGTGGGTGCACCAGCTCTGCTCAGAAGCCACGCAGAACTTCTTCTACTTCTTCACTAAGAACCCTGGCTAAGCCCTCCACACACCAGGAGACCACCAAGGGTTGGGGAATAGCAATGAAATGTACAGGAAAGGGTCAGAACTGCAGCTCCCAGCCATAAACAGTTTATAGTGTAACTGACTCTTCCCTCTAATTATGGCCATCCCCATATTAGGATGGCAGAGTGTTTTAAAATCCTTCAAGTTTCCTAGAATTTACCACCCACACAATATTTGATCTGGTGAGAGGCAACCAAGACTAAAATTAACCTGTAAGCACATCCCTGCCAGTGAGCGGAAGTCACGCGAAGCCTGCAGACAACATGACCCTTCGTTCTCCACTATATATAACTGGATGGGTCGATTTTGCTCTCATCACTACCTGCCACTGTCTTCCCCTTGGTATGCAGGTCAAAAAGTGAAAGGTGTCCCAAAAACTGGTAGTTCCGTTAAGGAGTAAAACCAAAGGATGCTGTGTGAACAATTCAGAAGTCTCAGGATTGATTTACCGTGTAGTAGGAGGTAAAAGCTGTAGCCTCCTCCTTTGCAGAGCCAAACTAACTAAGCAATGTTTAATGACTTCTGTGCTAGAGACAGCACAAATGTCAGGTGCCCTGGTCCCCAACATAGGACTCTCTCCACTTAAATCTGTACAAAGCTGACTAATCTGATAAAAATGGGACAAACAAAAACAGACAAGAAAACGGTGGGCATTGAGTGGAATAAGCCGCTGCTTAGTAGGAGACCCGCACTGAGTTCTGGGCTCCTGACTTGGGCCTGGCCCTGCCCAGGCATTGCAGCCAATTGGAGAGTGAATGAGTAATGGAAGATCTTTCTCGCTCTTGCTCTTGCTCTCACTCTCTCTCACTCTTGTGCTCTGTCACTCTGCCTTTCAAATACATACAAACATTTTCAAAAACAAACAAGAGGAACCTGCTATCCTAGTCACTAATATTTACTGACATTACACACTACCTCCATATGAAATTAAATGAATTGCATGTTTAATATATAAAATAATTACACCCAATTTTTAACATATTAACCTCATATGGGCTTATTTTGCATTTCAAAATAGGTAAGTAAAAATTAATACAAAATATATACATATAAAGTTATGGCATTATAATTTAAACTTATTCTTTGGGGTCTGGTGACCTGGAACATAGATACTAAGATTCAAAGGCTGTGCTTTGAGCAATACTGTGTGTATGATATTGCATTAATTAAGGTAACACCTTCTATTGTAACAGACACCAAGATCCTTACAGCAATAGAAGCATAGTTCTCCCTCATGAAGTACCTAATAACAGGGTTCTTGGCTAGCATACAGCTCAAACTATGACTTCCTTGGAAACTCTGACCTCCAAAAATGCTTCAGAGACCTCCCCATTTAGCCAAAACGTGAGGAAGAGGACTGTGGAGGAGGCACACTTAGCTTTTAGGCACATCAACCTGAAAGTAAAACACATCACTTGAGTTTACAGTCTTTCGGCAAGAACGAGTCACAGGGTCACATCCAAATGCAGGGGATGCTGAGAAGTGCAGCTGCAGCTGGGCAGCTGCTTCCCAGAAGCTGCTCTGAAGAAGATGGATCTCCAGCGTCCGGTCAGAGGTGCCTGGCACAATTGTTATGCTAGATGCTACGAAGAACTCAAATGGAGAAAAGACTTGAGGCCAGCTGTGGATCGCGCCTTTCTCTAGATATATGGTACCTGTTAAAATAGAGCAATCAGTTCAAAGTGTAGAAAATCAGTCAGCTAATATTCAAGGCCATTATATGTATTAAATATGAAGATAGTGGTATTAACCCACAATCAGTAGCTGTGTTTGGAACTGATGGTTCATAGCAGCCTGAGATCAGCAGGGATGTAACATTCCCTCCCTCCCACTGAATGGCACAAGGCCATAGCATGATACTACCTGAGGAGGAGGGCTATGTAGAAAAACAAAGCTTTGCATTATTCTTAGAGCTGAACCTGTTAGAGCCAAGACTGTTCACTCATTCTACAAGCTATCTCTCATCAATCTTATTATAATGTATAGCTCTCATTGTATGCTTGGTTTTTATTTTAACCAACTTTGGCCAAAATTGGATGCTTCTGATTTTTATTCACATCTTTGAAGTTGTCCCCTAAATGTGGGTTCCTCAACTGAATTGCAACTTAGCATCTTCTTAGAAGATCTTCCCAACTATGACAGATAGAACTAACCATCTCCTCGTCTGGTTCCCTGCTGGACCTGAAAATATACTCTATTTTTTTATAGATTTTTTTGTTTTTTCTTTTGAATATTTTATTTATTTGAGAGTTAGAGCCATAGATAAACAGAGGGAGAGATAGAGGGAAAGGTCCTCTATCTGCTGGCTAACTCCCCAAATGACCCCAATGATGGGAACTGAGCTGATCCGAAGCCAGGAGCCAGGAGCCAGGAACTTCTTCCAGGTCTCCCACATGGGTGCAGGGGCCCAACCACTTGAATCATCTTCCACTGCCTTTCCAGACCATCAGCAGAAAGCTGGATCTGAAGAAGAGCAGCCAGGACACAAATTGGCACCCATATGGGATACCTGCACCACAGGTGGAGGCTTAGCTTACTACACCACAGAACGGGGCCCCAGAAATATATTCTTGGATGTCTTTACAAAGAATGAAAAAAAAAAAAACAGGTAAACAGATGTGACTGTCAGAGCAAAGGGCTTCTATTATGATGATTTGAAACAATCGAGGCCCTAATACTGAATTCATATAGCTGTTAGAAATATTAGACCTAGTGTTTATTTTCAAATCTATTACATTATAGGTGTTCCATTAAAACATAGATAGCTATCATTATCTTACTATAATTACTATTAATATTTTTAACATCTCTCCTTCAATAAGCTAAGGCAGAAGCTTTGTTCTTTATTACCACAGAGGGCATAATAATTACAAGGAAATATTTCTTAGGGATAAAAAACAAGCAAGAGAAATTGTGGTAGGACAAATCTGGTTACAAACTTTGATTGTGGATAAACTCTTGAACAATGCCATCAGGTACTAAGTAAAATTCAAAGTTGTCTAGACCAGTGACATACAAAGATATCTGGAAATGAAGAGGATGTGAATACGGGAAAGAAAAATCTAAAAACATCTCCAGATTACGATACGCCTGATCTGTTTGACCATGAAGCTGCCCCTAAAACCACAGGAAGCCTTTTCCAGGAAAGAAGCCAGCTAGCCTCCTCAGTCAGTTTCTCCTCAGCCTCCCACTGCTGGTGCAAGGGAACCTGAAAGACACGCATGTGACCCACAGTGAGAAAATGTGTCTAGAAAACCCATTGTGTGGAATTGTGGGAGGAAAGGATAGCAAATCTCCAGTACATGAAAGATTGACTTCTTAAAGTGGGATGCTGGGACTGATTTCCCTCCTTTAAAGAAAGCTTTATTTTTGCTAATGGAATACTCCTCTGTGTTTACCTGTGACTTCCAGTGTAGTGAACACACATGGTATTTTTCTTAAACACATCTCAACTCTTCAACTTTCACCACCTGTAGCTCTATTGGAGATTCTTTGTGGCAAATTTTTCCCTTCCTGGTCTTTGGCTTGAACTTCTCTCACATTCTCCATGCCACCTCTCTTTCCATAACCCATTTGCTCTTCCCATTGTAATGTCAATATTTGATTCCTCATGAATTTAAAGCAGAAACATAAAAATCACAGAATTTTAGAGCTGAAACTGACCTGGTAAGTGATCCAAGTTAACTCTAATAAGGAATGGGAGACCCAGATAAGTGTAAAGAATTTTCAGAACCCCAGAGAAAAGGGGAGAAGGGAGAGGGAGAAAATCCAGATTCTTCACATTCTGCAATGGTATTTTTCAAAGTTTTTATAAATCAATGTAAGAACCCAGCAATATTCCAGCTCCTTGGAGTTGAAATTAAATGCAAATGTTACATGTCACTTCCATAGGATTAAGCGTTATTAAAACAACACTCCTTTGTTCATTTGTCCCATCAAATATTGACTATCCAGCAGGAATCTGGATCCAGATGTGAATAAACCCCAGCCTTGCCTTGCAAGAAGTTTACCTTTCAGTGTAAGGAGACAAACATATGAGGCAATAAGATATCCTAGGTGCCATGCTAGATCAAGTGCACGGTGCATGAGGCACGCAAAGGCGGGAGAGGTTAGTTCTACCAATGCAGAATTTAAAATGCTTTCATGCTTGACATGAGCTACGCCTAGAGAGATGTGTGAGCATTTCAGTAGCAAGCTTGGATGAACTAAAAGGATATTCCAGACATGAGGACCATGCAATGTAAGCAAAGGTACAGAGACTTGAACCCCACGAGGCTTGTTTGAGAGAGCGCAAGGAGAGGAGTTGGTGAAAAACAAGGCTAGAGAGTTGGAAGTAGGCTAGACCCCAGCAGACCTCATGTTATGTAAGAAATAGCCTTCACCTGATCAGTCTTTGGGCGCAGAAGTTCTCAGGTGTGAGCTGAGAGCTACTTTTAACAGAATCCAGAGAAGCTGCTTAATTTGCAGCTTTGTGAGAGCAATTGAAAATAATTATCAGGGGAAAGATGTTTTCTGCCGCAGCTAATACCCTGCTTCCTGGTGGGTGTTGTGGAGTAGCAGGGCAGATAAGGTGTATTTGAGCCATACACAGATCCCATATAGGGGTCCCTGGGGTCATATCCTGCCGCCACTTCCGATCCAGCCTCCTACTAATGTATCCTTGGAGGCAGCAGATGATGATGGCTCAAGTTCTTGGGCCCTGCTACAGGCAAGGGAGAACAAAATAATCTTTAAAGAAAAAAAAAATGCGTTTGAGGATTGCCGCATTCTATATTGGAGAACATGGGTCTGATCCTGCTTCCAATTACAGCTTCCTGTTAATGTGCACCCGGGGGGCCAGTGCTGTGGCACAGTAGGCTAAACCTCTGCCTGTGACGTTGGCACCCATATGGGCCCTGTTTCACATCCTGGCTGCTCCTCTTCCAATCCTGCTCTCTGCTATGGCCTGGGAAAGCAGTAGAAGATGGCCCAAGTGCTTGGACCCCTGCACCCATATAGGAGACCCAGAAAAAGCTCCTGGCTCCTGGCTTCAGATTGCTCCAGCTCCAGTTTGCAGCCATTTGAGGAGTGAACCAGCAGATGGAAGACCTCTCTCTCTGTCTCTCCCTCTATCTACTCTACCATTCAAATACAAAACCAAAATCTTAAAAAAAAAAAAAAGTGCACCCAAAAGGCAGAAGTAATTGTTCAAATGCTTCAGTCCCTGTCGCCATATGTTTGTATTTAGCTGCTTCTTTGATTGTCTAGTTTTTTTTTTTTAATCTTTCTTTCGATTTTCTGTTCTACATAGAAATGGTCACCTTTTTATGTAAACCTTATAAGTTCTCTACCAAAAGTTACTCAACTACCAGATATTAAGTAAGAGTTCTAATAAATTGATCTTGATCTCCCCTCAAATACGTCCTGCAAAATGCCTCTTACTGGTTGCTCATTGTCACAAAATATCTCTTCCTTATAAACAGTGAGTGACCGTGAACTTTTTAAAGTACCTTCATACAGGACCCACAAAATCACGGACAATGGAAGGAAAAATAAGGTTATTTTGGTGCAAAATCAAAATATATGCAGTTTTATTCATAATGCATTTTCCATGAACTTTTTGAAAGACCCTCAATGCACAAACTTCACATTTTTGCACCAAAAGCAACTTCTCTTTTAATTCCATTTTCCATGAATTTTTTAAGTATCCTAGTATTTTCAGATCACAAATCACCGTTTGAATTTTTCTTCCTACATGGATTTATAGAACATTTGGAGAGTCTGACCTTTCAATTCTAACAAACAACCATTAGACTAAACAAGAATGGCAACATTACAGATTAAGCCTCTGTGATTTGAATTATTCAGCCTGTTAATTCTGACAATTGAAAAATCCTACTCAGAAAAAATGTCAGCAAAAGTTTGTGTACAAAAATCAAGAAATATGAATCCCCCTCAGGAATCAGAAGAACACACTGTCCATTCCAGACATTACAGAATCGTCTCCCATTACAAATGACTTTGTTCAGATCAGAAGCATCCCAGACACATTCTTCAGGCGTAAATTCTCAAGGCTGTACTGGGAGTGAGACCTCGGGTTGGTAACCTTCAGGGTGAGTGTAGGCAAGGGGGAAGTGGGACAACAGGGTCTACCTGGGATTGCTAAAGGCACCAACAGAGCTGAACAAGAACGCCTCGCTCCTCCTGGTCCCTGTCCCTGACGGTGTAGTGGCTTGCTGCTGGGAAATACTTCCTCATCCAGCATTCCAGGAAATGGAGGCTTCACAGCTGTGTGGCATTTCTGTCGTACAATGCACGGATGTTCTACCCTGATGGAAGAAAGTGCTAGAACCAGACTGAGACCTGGAGTCCTTTTCACAAAGGCTGCCACCCTGTGGTACTCTGTAGCTATGCCCACAAGAGTCCTGAGAAGGGTCACAGGGTTCCTCCCACCATGGCTGGGCGCCAATGACCTCTATTCCTATAACTCTCCAAATTCATGTTGAATCATCCCCTTGGCCACAGAGTAAACGACAACGAATCCTGTGGAAATCTTGTTGTTTTTAGAATTTGTGGACTTCCCTCCACTAAAATGACAACATGACAAGCTCATGTGGGTAATGTGTTTAAAGGGAAAAAACAAATCATTTTTAAAAGCAGAACTAAGAAATCTATTTTGCAACTTTAAAACCTGTGTCTTTTATATGTTATAGAGCTAAGTGCCATGTTGATTATTTAAGTGTGTGTTTATAAGCTACAAATTAACAATACCAACTCATTTGGAACACAAGCAATTTAAAAGGGACGTATCCCCACCATGACCATGCTATTAGTTATACTAATAGCACTGCAAGAAATTTCATCTATATTTATATTGAAAGAAATATTTGTAAATAGGACTGACACCTTGGAACTAATAATAAACAGCATCATTTATCTTTAATCTCAACTCACATATGATGCTTGCAATGGAAGTGTAGGGTAAATGAAAATTTCAATCCTCATTTCACAGCTAAGTAACTTCCTAAAGAGGAGAAGTAAGCTAGGGATGATATTAAATATCTGCTACCTTTCTATTCTACCCCAATATTCAGAATTGAACTGTAATTTTTCTTCTCTCAAATACTGCGTAGATACCCAGTAAAGTTTTTGAATATACAAATTATTTTTTCTTAGTAAATAACCAAATTCATATATTTTGGAAGAAAAACTGGGAAAAAACACAATTCAGAAATCTAATCTGTCCCTTAAAATATGCATAGCCTGGGGCAGGCCCTTAGTCTAGCAGTCAAGACACTCATATCCCACACTGGAGTGCCTGCATCTGAGCCCAGCTCTGGCTCCTGATTCCCGCTTCCCATCAGTGCAGACCCTGGTCGGCAGCAGAGAGGGTTCCAGCAACTGGGCTCCCGCCAGCCACCTGGGAAACTTGGTTTGTTATCCTGGCTCCTGGCTTCAGCCTCAGCCAAGTCGTGGCCATTGCAGGCATTTGTAGACTAAACCAGCAAGTGGGAGGTCCCTCTCCCTCTCCCTCTCCCTCTCCCTCTCCCTCTCCCTCTCCCTCTCCCTCTCCCTCTCCCTCTCCCTCTCCCTGATAAATAAAAAATCTGTATTTTTCAATTGAAAAACACACTAGGACGTTTGCCTCTAATGCATACCCAACGTTGTTTGTTGTACATATACTGACTCACGTAACCTCTCAAAAGTTCCGGGAGCTGGGTTAACAGGGTCTGCATTTCACAGATGTGGACTAGGTAGGCTAGTCATGTGTTCAAGGTCATGCCAGCAACTTGAGGCAGTGCAGGGTTCAAGGGCAGTGTGGCTCCTGAAGCAGCCCTCTCAGGCAGTCATCCTGCTCTCTGTCAGACACGGCCGGACCGCTGCAGCATCCACCGTAAATTGCTGCTCACTCTCTTAGTTGATGCGGTTTTTATATGCATTTACCAGATTCATCACCTCTGAACAATTCGGACCGTGCAACAAAATTCCATGTCTTTGAAAGGTCACTGCAAGTCTTCCAATGGAACAGGCATGAATAGGGACCTCAGTGTCACTGAGATCGTTTGTCTAAAGGACAAGCTGCTGCCGACTTGAAGTCACAAAACGGAGCTTGAGTAGAAAGGGACAGAGGGATGACAGTAGCCTTCTAGTTCTTCAGGAAACAGAATGGCAACTGTGGTTGTGGATATCACCTTCATCTATTACTTGGGGAAACAAAAGCCCTTACTATTTGATTTCATTCCAGGCTGATTTACATGTGTATTTTTTCGCCTAACTCAGAAATTATAAATAAAATCTCTGTAAGGACTAGTTACCTTCCCTTCCTTTTAGGAAACTCCTAAGTGCTCTTCCGGGAGTCTGAATGCCAATCCAGTAAATGGCAAAGCCAGTTAACATTGTGCATAAATGCATGTATGTGTGTGTGTGTGTGTGTGTCAATTTTGGTTTCTTTTGTTTTTTGTTTTTAACCACAAAACCAGAAGGGGAAGTGTGGGAGCAGGTGGGCTGGGCTGTGGCAAACAACCTCATGACACATCTCTCCGCCTCCCTGTGTTGGTGGAGGATGTTGGAGCAGCATTTAAATCCCGAGAGGCTCCGGCTGTCAGCAGCAGGAGGAGGCAGAGAGCGCAGCATCCTCTGGGACTGGACTCATCTCAGGCCAGTTGCAGCCTTCTCAGCCACACGCCGACCAAGGTAAGCCTGCAGCCTGCTCCGGCTGTGTTGCTGTCCATGCTTTCGTGGACAATGAATTGAATTTCATGGGCAAGTTCAAGTTGTAAGGAAAATAGTTTACGCTGTGAGGCTGTTACAGTTAGACTGCAGTTGTTTTGTTGTTGTTGAATAAGCAGATCAGATACATTACAAGTCTGGAACCTAAGTGCTCAGGTATTTTGAAAGCCAAATGCAAAACTTAGAAACATACCCACTGAATTCTCCAAAGACCTGAAGCAACTGCTTCCAATCAGAAAAAAGTAAAATTCTATGCCCCCTTGGAATGAGTGTGTGTCTTTTAAATGGCTGGATGACTGTGGAGGCATTAAATAAAGAATAATCTTTTGTGCTAATGTAAGCCAATGATAATTCTATTTTTTAAATGATTTGGTCTATCTCATTTTCAAGGAAAAAAATCCTTTCTACATATTTTACTTCTGTGTTTAGCTGTTAAAAATGTCAACAAGAAATTTTTTAAAACCTGTATGCTTTCACTATTTTCTTTTTCATTTCAAATTTCTAGACTACCTTACCTAAATAACTAACTTGAGAGATAGCTATAATTCAACTAAGCAGCAACTTCTTAATAATTTGGGTGTAAGAATGTGTTTTAAATGCATGCTGGAGAAATGGGGACAGCAAATTTCTTTCATTTTTTTTTTTTTTTGCCCTTTTTGTTTTTCTTCTCTGAGTATTAGGTACTCCCATGCATGCTGCTTATTTTAATTAAATTTCTGTTGATAATGCTTTTAGGTTTAGATATCGGGTAGTGGTGATATAATCTCTGGAACTCTAAATTAAAAACTGAATAAAATGGAGACTTGTAAAATTCCCCTCTCCCTTGTCTAACAGTGAAGTGAAAAACGGAAGTGACAAACACGACTTCCAAAGACCATGTTATAAACGGACAAGTTGTCCAACAAGTAGAATACATTCAACAGAATATGTTTTGCTTGTGATTGTGACTATTTTGTAATGTGGCAGATTCTTACGTTTTAACCTATGAAGCTGTTCTGACAAAATATTTTGCAGGAACAATCAGCACGATGAGAATCGCCGTGATTTGCTTTTGTCTCCTGGGCATGGCCTACACCCTCCCGGTGAGTACTGCTACTCTTCTAGGAAATTCACAGGAATAAGTGAACTGGGCGCCTTCTTGTGCTAGAACACAATCCCGCAGTAACCTTGCTTCCTCTCTTCTGTTTGAAAGGTTAAACACGCTGATTCGGGCAGTTCCGAGGAGAAGCAGGTAAGCACCTTTGAAGTCTGGCATCTAGTGAGATTGGCCTTGTATTCATTGCCAGGAGTAGCCAAACATCTTTGTTGCAATTTGACTTACCTTCATGGTCAAGCCCATTCATTTACAACCCTGCTAATTGATCTCTGTTATGAATCTAGACCCATCCTAAGCACAGATAGTTTTTGTTAATGCATATTCTTAAAAGCAAGCTGGGCTTGTTTTAACATGATAAAATAATTATCTGGGTCATAATCACATGTGAAGTGAATTCCATGAAGTGGTGTGACTTTCTTTCCATGAGTCAGCCTGCTTTTCTAGAAGCAGAAAATTCCATCCTTTGCCTTACTTAGGGGAAAGCTATGTTTGATATTCACCTCAGCTATGGCTCAGGACTGTTGTCTGACCACAATATCGCCTAAGATATTTGTAGGACACCCATTGTGCAAAGAAAGTCTACTTGTGCTGTTTGTATCTATTGTGCTCGTCAGCTGACTTTAGATCACATTTTTCTAACCAAGCATAAGACCAAACCAAACTATTATAATGACTTGACCAACACCATAGAGGTACCTGCCCCTCCACAATAGATGAAGCTGTGCCAGCCACACAACAAATGGGCCTTGTTCCGAGAAGCTTGGACAAAAAGGCACACAGAGTTCAATTCCAGATGAATAGAATAGAGGCCAATGCAGAGTTGCCTGGGGTCACGGCCATTAGACTGCTTAATGAAGACATGAAGAGAGGTGCTCTGTGTGTGTGTGTGTGGCTGTGCATGTGTGTACATGTGTCTGTTGATTTGAGAACACAGATAGAATCACAATAACAAAGTAGAAAAGCTAACATCACCAAAGAAGGAACGAGCCATACTATTCAAGGAAAGAACTGGTGCCTTTTAAAACAGAATAAAATCTGGCAAGGGTACGTGGATGAAAGGAAAATAAGCCGTGACATTATGTCATTAAAGCCATGTACCATTGCTAGGAGAAATTCTCTCTCTTGCTCTCTCTCCCTCTCTCTCTCTCCCCTAGCATATTATAGTCATTTTCTAGACAAATAAGTCTCTGGCTAGAATTTTTGTGCAACAATGTTGATATATTTTGTACTGTCTGATAAGACAGTCACTGGACACACATGGCTATTGAGCACTCAGAACATGACTATGGCACCGCATTGGCCTGGTGGTTAAGATGCTGGGTAAAGACTCCATGTTCCATCTCAGAGTGCCTGAGTTTAAGCCCCATTCCAGCTTCTGATTCCAACTTAACAGCTTATACAGACCCTGGTAGGTGGCAATGATGGCTCAAGTGATCAGATCCCTGCCACTCTTGGGAGACCTGGATTGCGTTGCCAGTTCCAGGCTCTAGGCTCAGTATAGCCCATTTGTTGCAGGCATTTGAGGAGTGAATCAATGGCTAGCAGCGCTCTTTCACTATCTCATCTCTAACTCTGTCTTTCTGCCTTTCAATTAAAAAAAAAAAGTAGCTAACACAACTGAGGAATGTTTTCTTTTTTCAAAGATTTATTGTAGGCCGGCGCCATGGCTCACTTGGCTAATCCTCCACCTGCGGCACCAGCACCCCAGGTTCTAGTCCCAGTTGGGGTGCCGGATTCTGTCCCGGTTGCTCCTCTTCCAGGCCAGCTCTCTGCTGTGGCCCAGGAAGGCAGTGGAGGATGGCCCAAGTGCTTGGGACCTGCACTTGCATAGGAGACCAGGAGAAAGTACCCAGCTCCTGGCTTCAGATCGGCACAGCGCCGGCCGTAGCGGCCATTAGGGGAGTTAACCAACAGAAGGAAGACCTTTCTCGCTGTCTCTCTCTCACTGTCTATAACTCTCTCTCTGTCTTTCTCTCTCACTGTCTAACTCTGCCCAGCAAAAATAAAAGATTTATTGTAAATGAATTACAGAGGGAGAGGGTGGGAGGGAGGGCGAGAGAGAGAGAGAGAGAGAGAGAATCCATTCCTCAAATGGCCACAGCAGCCAGGGCTGGGCCAGGTGGAAGCCAGGGGCTTCTTCCAGGTCTCCCATGTGGGTGGCAGGCAGGGGCTCAAGTACTTGGGTCTTCATCTGCTGCTTTTTCCAGACTACTAGCAGGGAGCTGGATCAGAAGTGGAGCAGCCAGGACATGATCTAGCACCCGATTTTTTTCATATTAATTAACTTATACTGAAATAGCCATGTGTGGCTAGTGGATGCCATACGAGCAGCCTTAGGGAGTTTCTCCTTGCTCCACAAAAGGGAAACAAGGAAGATCGGCAGTAATTCCAGGCATCCCTGCTTCCAGTTCTTTATCTAAGGCGAGAATCCAGTCGGCAAAGACAGGACAGGAAAGCACAGTATTAGGATTGGTGCTAACAGCCAGTGTGCCTGGGTTTGAGCTCTGCCCCTACTACGACTTAGCTCACTGTGGCTGTCTCCTGATGTGTGGAATGGGCAAACTCGCGATGCCTGTCCTGCAGGCAGCTGAGAAGCCGCAATGAATTCATATTTGTAAAGCAGGTGGAAAGAATAACTGGCCCACGGCAAGTGCTATTAAGAGTTCTATACATGAATCTGTAAGCAAATTAAATTATAAAAACAGACTCTAAATCTCTGGCTGACTACGTGAATGCATACTGTGTCTGTCCATCCAGAGGCTCAGTGAAGCATAGCTGTTTTTTCAGGTGATCTCTTACAGACCTTTGTTTCTTTTGCTAATAATGACAAGCATGCAACTTCTTTTGACAGCTTTACCATAAACACCCAGATGCTCTGGCCACATGGCTAAACCCTGACCCATCTCAGAAGCAGAATCTCCTAACACCGCAGGTATTTTTAAACTTCTCAAAACTAAACAACAAAAGACAGCTTCCAAGCAGGCCACCAGGGCTGGATAAATGGATCATTCCTGCCTTTTGATAAATGTGTACTTAAGAGACCAATTGATCTGCCACATTGGTTTCTTCCTGTACTAAGGCAACGACCAATGAGATTGAAATATAAGGCTTGCTTTGGGTTGGAAAGACTAATTTTTGAATCAAACGCTCTGGATATATGATGTATACTGATACATGCCCTTCCTTCCTCAGGATGCTGTGTCCTCGGAAGAAAAGGACCTTATACAAGAGGTGAGGTCTCACATTCCGTTTAGGAAGCGTTACGCCTTGCAGAGACAGGAAAACCCATTGCAGGGCCTCTCTTCTAAAGAAATTCCATTAGCAAGTTTTCCAGGAAAACATCAGTCCTAAAACTTGCTCAGAAAGAAAACATATATCTATTAAATGTCATTAATACTACATTTCTTCAGATAAGTTTAGTGTTGCAGGAAATGTTAATAATGCCTGCTATTTGAAACACTCAGCCTCTTGCAATTCATGTATGGTATTTTGTAGATGTCTTATCTAATATATAAAGGTATCTAATCAATGCCTTCCAAGGCCAAGAGTGTATCCGGGAGGGTTTCTGTTCCTAACATAAGAATTTACTTGACAATTATTCTGTTCATTGGGATTATTAATATGTCTTGCTGAGCAAAGGAATGAATTACACGGATTTTCTGGGGCAGGTATTTAGCCTAGCAGTTCAGATGGTGGTTCAGATGCCTGTGTCCCATACTGGGGTACCTGAGTTTGATACCAGGCACTGGTTCCTCATGCCAGCTTCCTGCTAGTGTAGACCCTGGAAGGCAACAATGATGGCCCAAGTTAGTGGGCTCCTGCCACCCACATGAGGGACCTGGACTGAGTTACTGGATCCCGGCTTTGGTTCAGTTCTTCCCTGACCACTGCAGGCATTTGAGGAGTGAGTTGGTAGATGGGAGCAAGCGCCCCACCTTCCCGACCCTTCTCCCTCTGGCTCTTAAATAAATAAAAAGAATTGGACTTCTTTTAATGTTATTTTCCTTAAGATTCCGTTTGAATATGCTATTTAGATAAATGACTCATTGTACTTGCGGATTTGAGCCGTAATAGACGAACTGGTTCATACTGAGCTGCAGTTCACACACACATGCACAACAAGGTCACCTTTTCATCATCTCTATAGAAGGTAGGCAGTTATCGGCTTTGGCAATATGCATTAATATGCATTAAAATATTAATGCTCTGAACTATCGGGAATTCTCACAAGTCTATATCAGCATCTATTGCATTATTGAATTTAGTAAAATAATATCTAATATGTACAAGAAACGTTTTTATCAATATGAATGTTATATTTATGAGTCAAAGAGATCTATGAAAACAATTTTTATTGAAAAGCAAGAAAAGTATATGAGAATATTATTCTAGTTATCCTTGCAATAAAGAAGACGTTACAACATGACCACTTTGGTGCCTAAAAGCCATTAAGTATACTGCAGGTGCAAAGATTCTGAAAATAAATAAAAGGAAGACAGTAGAATACTAATGTATTTAAAGTCTAAGGAAAAATAAAAGCCCATAGACTAACTTTCTGGGCCAACTTGATTTTCAGACCCTCCCGAGTAAGTCCAATGAAAGCCACGACCACATGGATGATATCGATGAGGATGAGGACGAGGACCACGTGGATAACCAGGACTCCAAGGAATCCGATGATGCCGACCACCCCGATGACTCTCACCACTCTGACGAGTCCCACCAATCTGATGAGTCTGATGAAGTCACTGTGTCCCCCACTGAGGATGCAGCAACCACAGTTTTCACTGAAGTTCTTCCCACAGTAGAAACATACGACGGCCGTGGTGACAGTGTGGCTTACAGACTGAAGAGGTCAAAATCTAAGATGTTCCACGTCTCTAGTGCCCAGGTAAATCCTCTAACAAGCACATCTGATGATTGTGAGCAGAGCTCAGCTCTCGGAAACCAGAGTCTACACATTCATTCTTGCATTTGGCAGGCAAACCTTTATTAGTAACCTTTCTTGACACTGAGTGCAAAACTTTCTTCCACTTGGTGGCTTTTGTTTGAGTTTATGTGATTTTCCCCTCACGTTGTCTCTCACACACAATTCTATTTTTTCAAATTCTTGTTCTAAAGCATTTATTGTGCTCAGTTTTTTCGAACCCCCCCCCCAAAAAAATTTTTGGAAAACTATAATTGTTTTTACTACATAAGGGTTGTGTTTTGAGGTTAATTACCATTGAGGAATTATAGAGTTGCAAATTACACTGAGCCTTCAGTCAAAGAGTCTGGATTTGACATAGTTTGCCAGTGACTATGCACTTTACATTTCAATTTATAATTCACTTTGCCTTTAAGTAAGACAGATAGTGAGACCTATTTCACAGGCCTCATTATATATAGGTGATGTACCTATTTAAATTAAGGATATGACTGACATGAAAAGGCTGTGTAAAGTACAAAGTAGCATGCTGGTATGTATTTTTTTACTTCAACCAAATTTAGACAATTTTCAGTATAATTTGGTCTAGAAGTTAGAAAGATGAAAGGAATGATAGTGTCTCCCCCGTGGCTGTCCAAATACTTCTATTTCTGTTTGTGCTCCTATTCAGTATCCTGGTGCTTCAGAGGAAGACCTCAGCTCACACATGGACAGCGAGGACTTGGATGATACACCCAAGGCCATCCCAGTGGCTCAGCACCTGAATGTACCTTCTGATTGGGACAGCCAGGGGAAGGACAGCCATGACGTAAGCCAGATGGATGACCACAGCGTGGAAACCCAAAGTCACGAGCAGGCCAGACAATATAAGCGTGAGGCCAATGATAACAGCATTGAGCATTCCCACAGCATTGATAGTCAGGAAAGTTCCAAAGTCAGCCAGGAATCCCAGAGCCGTGAATTTCACAGCCACGAAGACCAGCTAACCATCGAGACGAAGAGTGAAGAGGATGAAGAACACAGAAAATTCCGTGTTTCTCATGAATTAGATAGTACATCTTCAGAGATCAATTAAAAAAGAGAAGCAAAGCATAATTTCTGATTTTGCTTCTAGTAAAAAGAAAAAAAAAATACATGATAGCAAGATGCCAGCCAATATGAAATGTTGATTTCTCATTTTGGTGGATGAATGTATACGTAAGTGAATCTGGAAATAGAGAATGTTTTTAATCAGTAGTGTAGTTTGTTGTTTTGTGTTAACTCCTTCATAAACTAAAAGCTCCAGCATTTTGTCTAAGTTCTCGCCACAGAAGAAATGCAAACTATCACTGCATTTTAATGTTTGGTTGTATTTTATGAGTAGAAACTTATGGAGAAGGAGACAAAATACTTTTACACACTTTTAAAAAATGTAACACTTTATGTCATTATCGTCTTTTGTTTTTCAAATTAGTGTATATTTTGTTGTGATTTTTGCTGTGAATAAATCTTTATCTTGAGTGTAATGAGAGTTTGGTGATATCAGATGCTTTCCTTGGGGGGTTTCCCACAGCTGTGGGAATTAACAAAAGGGGACTGAGTAGAGAGCAATCTAGGTCCTGGGAGATCAGCGAGATCAGCTGTTCAGTTTACTGACGGAGCTGCAGTTCCCTGTCAGGGAGACAGGGGGCGAGGGGAGTTGAAGTTCAGTTAGAACTACTCCAGCCACACAGGGCCCCAGAGGCCACAGCCTCCCAGGAGAAAGGGCTGTTTTCTAATTTTAACAAAGCTAATGGATAAATTACTGAAAGCCTAGATGCAATCAGAAATCAATTTTGTTTCCCATTACTACCCATTAATGTGCTCAGTAATTACTACTCCATTAGTGTGCTTTCCTGTCCTTGATGAAACCTTGTATAGATCCCGTAACTATTCTGACCACTCCCAGATAATTTTAAAAATATAGAGTCCATTTGTAATGGGAAAATTATTCAAATTACTTTTTTAAGAAAAGATTTTGTTATTTATTTGAAAGGCAGAGTTACAGAGAGAGAGAGACAGAGAGAGAAAGACATCATCCATCAGCTGGTTCATTCCCCAGATGAGCACAACGGCTGGGCCAAGCCAGGTCAAAGCCAAGAACCTGGAATTCCATCCAGGTCTCCCATAGGGGTGGCAGGGGCCCAAGCACTTGAGCCATCTTCTGCTATTTTCCCAGGTGGGGGCTGGGTCAGAATGGAGCAGACGGGACTTGAACCGGTGCTCATATGGATGCTGGCATCTCAGGCTGAGCTTACTCGGCTGCAGCTTAGTCAGCTGCACCACAAGACCGACACACAGGAAAATGTTTAAATTCTGTGTCAGAAGATAATCAGAATCCTCAGTTTCATTTAAAACTAAAATTTCTGGAAGACTTAAGTAAAATTTCTGGAAGACTTAATTCTGTGTCTTATTAATCTGCTTTTTCTAAAACTAGATATTACATATGGAAGTTTTTAAAAATCTTCCATTGTCCCTTGGGATTAAAGGAAAAATATTAAATTGTGCAATTTCTAAAAAAGGAAATATTGAAAACAAAATCTATAGGATAGAATGATACCAATGATAACATGTAAATCCATAATCTTAAATTCTTACAAGAATCTAAAAAAATAAGTAAATTAAGCACACATTTTTAAAATAAAAATATCTTCAAAGAAAGCAGAATAAAGGAAATAAAGTTAGAATTAAAAATAATGAAGTCGAGAATAGAAAACCGTAAAAACTAATAAATCAAAATTATGCTTCAACAAAATAGATAACCCACTAACTAACCTAGTAATTTTTCTAAAATAACACAAATAGAAAATAAAAAGAAAAAGATAACCAATAAAATTAAGGGAATTTTTAAGTTACAAGAAACTACTATGCACAATTCTATACAAACCAAATAGAAATTTGACAAATTTTCTTGGAAAATATGATACTACACCAAAATCAACTTTTGTATACATAAAAAGCATAGACAAATATATTTCCATAGAGTAATGAGAAAAAGATTATCAAAGAATAACTAAATATTTTATGGGGAATTCTATCAAATCTTCAAAGATCAGATGATTCTAATGTAGTTGAAAGTGTAGAAGGATACAAAAAGAAGGAAAATCCCCAAGTGATTTATACAAAACAAGTGTAAATTTGACCCGTAAATCTGAAGAAGAGTGCCCACACACTTACAGAACTATACTGCAGTCTTACACGTGACTAGCAATGGAAGAATTCTAAATAAAATATCCACAAACAGGTGTAAAAGCAAGTGCAAAGAACAAATCATAATTAAGTAAGGCCTATGCCAGGACTTTGGTGCTTCAGTTATCCGTGGATTCATTCTTAGAAGTCACCATATTTCTAGCGATAAGGAGAAAAATGCATGAATAGATCTCTCAAAAATAAACAGGACTTTGTATTAGTTTTTGCTGTGAAAATAAGTAACAAACACCCTCAAAATCTCTCAGTGACTACAACATGTAGTATTTACTTTTCTCTCTCAACAGTCTCTTGGTTGGCCAGGGTTTCCTGTGCTTCAGGCCATGGGGTGGATTCAGGTCTGCTTCTTTTCTCTCCAGTTAGGAATCCACATCCACCCAGGACATGTCCTACCAATGGTGGAGGAAGAAACATCAGAGAAATGAACGAGACCTGATGTGTTAGGCTCAGAACTGGAACATGGCCACTTTTAATCAAAACCCATTGTTCAGAGCAAGTCATATGGTCAAATCCAATGGCAGTAGAAAATAAAATGTTCCCCTCCCATGGTGCATCATGATAAAGAAGGGGAACTGGAAATACTTGTGAGAAAATTATAAAACTGTAAAAGCTTGTGATGAATTTCCACACATTCGTGATTTTATAAAATAAAGTTATAATTAAAGGACATTTTCTTAAATGGTGAACAATTGTATATCTCAAACTCAAAACCAGCATCATACTTAATGGAGAAACACAGGGGCATTCCCATTAAAATCAAGGACAAAGCAAATAGGTTCTCTAACTCCACTACAATTTTTGTTAGGTGCTAATGTACCTAAGAACTAATTAGGAAAAAATTAAATGATATTTCTGCATAAGTGATAGAACATTATACCAGGAAAACAGGGAATGACTATTGACAATAAGAACTAATAAATTCAGTAAGACAGTATGATACAAATTTTACCTAAAACAGATTTTTTAAAAGCACAAACAACAAGCATTTAGAAGATATATGTCACTTGATGTAGAAATTTTAAAAGGATAAAGTATTTTAGGATAGATAAATCTATATCAGAAAACAGAACAAAATAAAGCAAAATTAAACAAAAGATTGTTCCTCAATGGAGGAGACAAAGACTGACTATAAACAATTATTCATTCTCCAAATGTCTATTTTGTTCAAATACATTACATTTCAGGTACTCTATTAGTTGCATCAGATCAGGGAGAACATATGATATTTGTCTTTTTTGGACTGGCTTTATTTCACTATGTATAATGGATTCCACTTGTGACCATCTTGCTGCAAAAGACAGGATTTTGTTTTTTGGTTTTCTGGTGATTTTTTTGCAGCTGAGTAGTAAGCAAACTGATAATAGATCATTGTAAAAATTAAGAATGAGAATCCTAGAGGGAGGAAAGAGAGGATTGGAATGTGAATTGGAGCGAGTGGAAGCCCCACTTTGTTCCTAAATCTGTATATAAGAAATATATGAAACCTGGCCAGCACTAGGCTAATCTTCCACCTGCGGCGCCGGCACCCCAGGTTCTAGTCCTGGTTGGGGCGCCAGATTCTGTCCTGGTTGCTCCTCTTCCAGTCCAGCTCTCTGCTGTGGCCCAGGAAGGCAGTGGAGGATGGCCCAAGTGCTTGGGCCCTGCACCCGCATGGGAGACCAGGAGAAAGCACCTGGCTCCTGGTTTCGGATTGGCACAGCACACCAGCTGTAGCTGCCATTTAGGGGGTGACCCAACAGAAGGAAGACCTTTCTCTCTGTCTCTCTCACTGTCTAACTCTGCCTATCAAAAAAAAAAAAAAAAAAAGAAAAAGAAAAGAAAGAAAGAAAAGAAAAGAAAAGAAAGAATATATGAAACTTGTATAACTTAAATTAAAAAAAAACTAAATCAGAAAAACAAAATTAGTAGAGAACTCTTGAAATGCAAAAAAAGACTTCAACAAATCAAAATACATTGTTATTGTTTTTATATAAGACTGTTCAACACTATAAAGATATTAATTTTCACCAAGTAATACATAAATGGAATGTTATTCCAGTCAAAATAAAAGTAAGCTTGGACCAGCATTGTAGTGCAGTGGATTAAGCCATCACCTGCGCTACCAGTATCCCATTTCACAGTGCCAGTTCAGGTCTCAGCTACTCCATTTCTAATCCAGCTCTCTGCTAATGCATCTGGAAAACGCAGTTGAAAACGGCCCAAGTGCTTGGGCTCCTGTCATTCATGTGAGGGACCCCAGTGGAGTTCTGGCCTCCCAACTTCCACCTGGACCAGCCCTGGTGGTTGCAGCCATCTGGAGAGCGAACCAGTGGATGGAAGACTGTTTCTCCCTCTCTCTGTGTTACTCTGACTTTCAAATAAGTAAATAAATAAATCTTTAAAAATAAAATGAGGAGCCAGCGTTGTGGCATAGCAGGTAAAGCCGCTGCCTGCAGCACTGGCATCCCATATGGGCACCGGTTTGAGTCTCAGTTGCCCTACTTCTGATCCAGCTCTCTGCTATGGCTTGGGAAAGCAGTAGAAGATGAATCCAGTCCTTGGAAAGTGCCACCCTGCACCCACGTGGGAGACCCGGAAGAAGCTCCTGGCTCCTGGCTTCAGATTCGTCCAGCTCCGGCCATTGTGGCCAATTGGGGAGTGAACCAGCAGATGGAAGACCTTTTTCTTTCTCTCTCTCTCTCTCTCTCTCTCTCTCTCTGCCTCTCCTTCTCTCTCTGTGTAACTCTTTCAAATAAATAACTAAATTTTTTTTAAATGATGCTGGTATATCAGCTGGACTCTGGTTTGTGTCCCTGCTGCTCCACTTCCAGCACAGTTCCCTGCTAATGCACTTGGAAAAAGCAGCAGAAGATGGCCCAAGTGCTAATGCCCTGCCACCCACATGGGAAATCCATATGAAGCTCCTGGCTCTTGGCTTCAGCTTGGCCCATCCCTGGCCATTTGGGCCATCTGGGAATGAACTCGCAGGTGGGAGATCTCTCTCTCTCTCTCTCTCTCTCTCTAACTCTGACTTTCTATTTTTTTATTTTTTATTTTTATTTTTGACAGGCAGAGTGGACAGTGAGAGAGAGAGACAGAGAGAAAGTTCTTCCTTTTGCCATTGGTTCACCCTCCAATGGCTGCCGCGGCCAGCGCGCTGTGGCCGGCGCACCGCGCTGATCCAAAGCCAGGAGCCAGGTGCTTCTCCTGGTCTCCCATGGGGTGCAGGGCCCAAGCACTTGGGCCATCCTCCACTGCACTCCTGGGCCACAGCAGAGAGCTGGCCTGGAAGAGGGGCAACTGGGACAGAATCCGGTGCCCTGACCAGGACTAGAACCCGGTGTGCCGGCGCCGCAAGGCAGAGGATTAGCCTGTTGAGCCACGGCGCCGGCTCTAACTCTGACTTTCTAATAAGTAAATATTTTAAAATAAATAATAGAACATATTTGAAAATGAAATTAAAATTTAAAAAATCTTTAAAAGTAAGCTTTTCCTGGAGCTATGCAAAGTAATTCCAAAGTTATTTTTCTGTATAGAAAAATAAGCATACATAGAATGTGAAGGAAAGCGATGACAAATTAAAGCACTAAAGCACTCATCCTAACAAATATTATAACATACTGTGACACCTCTCTAATCAAGACATTGTGGGACTGGCACGTGAATGGTCAGTGGAAGAGAAGAGAACAGTAAGTCCAGAAATAGATCCAGGCTCTGTTGGAAACTACTGTATGATGACGGTGATGTCGAAGATCACTTGAGAAAACAGAGACTTTTAAATAAATGGTGCTGGGAGACTGAATATCCATTTGGACAAAAATAAAATTGGATCTGTATCTCACACCATACAAGAAAATAGTCTCAAATAGATCAGAGATCCAAAGGTAAAATGGAACTAAAAGAAAAAATATCAACTGCCTGAGCGGGTTTGCAGTCTTCGTGTGGGGAAAGCTTTTCTACCTGTAGAAGAAAATGCCACGGTGCTCGTGGACACCCCCAGTTAAGTGCAGAAGCCCCTTGTGCTCCGTGTGGCACTTCTTTATGATCTCCCGGAAGCTGAGACTCAGGGTGACTCTGAAACTTAAGGAATGGCAGAGAAGTTTTCTGTGTTATCTTGGGTCGAGCCTGGTGCACAGCTGGTGGGCTGAAGTTAGCAAACAGGATACTTCCCACAGGGATGCCAGCAGGACAAGGCTGGAGAGGAGCGGAAAACCACAAGATGGGACCACTGTGCAAGAAATGAGATAAAGTGAGTGCCACAGGGTGTTCTGTTGCCTGACACGGAATAGCCCCGCAACCAGGCAGCCAAGCCGTTAAGAGTTAAGAAGACAAAGATATCAGGAACAGCCTGTTTCCCGTAGTGTCTCTCCATCGCCCTCTGCTGGCGAAAATTGCCAGGTGCCAGCTGGCACAGGAACCGTGTTTACAACTTCCAACTCCGAGATCACGAAGTAGGACAGAAGCAATGAATTTGGAGCAAGGAGACAGTGAACTGATAGCCAGCACACATTCATCAGGGAAAAAAAGGCTAATTCCTGCACAAAATGAACCCAGGGTATCTTTTTATGATAGAATGAAAGCAAGCACTCAGAGACAAAATGAAGTCATAGCTAAGGGACCAGAAGGCTTGAAGGGAGCCTCCATTGACCAAAACTAGAGTAACTTGCGCAGTCAAGAGAGTAATGGCAGGAAGGGACCATAACAAATTGAATTTTTAAAAGTCCATTAGTGTAGCTGATATTTAAAGAGAGAATGAGAGAGGCATGAAAGAAAGCTCTTATTCATAGATGAATGCCACCTAATATGAATGCATAGGAATGATCATACTACAAATTCACCTTGCAAGACACATCACAATAATTTACTCAGGGGGTTATCACTGGTGAATATTAAAATCACTGCCCAAAAGGTGATTGAGAACAGGGATTCACCTGGTCTCAGAATATTACCCTACAAATTACTCACAAATCCCATCAGGAAGATGGTGCTTTTTTTTTTTTTTTAAAGACATTTGGTGGTCACCATCTACATCCAATATTAAAATTTAGTTTCACTAATGGGGTTATGAGATGCAACAACAACAAAAAAAGTGATGCAACAAGAAGGCTGCAACAATATCTACAAAATGTTTTTGTAAAAAATGTTAAACAGACTCAAATCACTATAAAACACACACAAAAAAATTAATGGTCCAGTAGAGGTGTCCAGCATTACCTTCCTCCTCGACAGAGAAGAATCAGAATAACAAACAACCATCTTCATTTTGAGGTGGCCCTTCAAGAGAGAACATGGGAATTCAGTAAGGGAGACACAGGAACCCTCTAGGACACAGAGACCTAGGATGGCAGCATAAAGAGAACAACACCTTATGACAACTGTGACCCTGGCCCCCCAGCTTGGCAAATCCCCATTTCAGGAGAAAGGGTAGAAAGGAAAGCCGCAGCAGAGCCCATGTGCATGAGCCCCTTACCCTGGCAATCCTAGCTACCAGAAGGATCCACAGTCATCACAGACGTGAAGCCCTCTAAGGGAGTACCTGGGGAGGAGGAACTCCAATTCTCTTGTCCCCTCCCAACTCTCAAAGCACAGGCTGCAGCAAGGCGGTATAATCTTGAGAAAGTGGTCACTGTTGGAATTCACACTGCTGACAGAACCCCTGATTATCCCCAGCCCTAACACACCACAGACATTCCACCGCAGTTGGAAAAAAAGACGGCAACCTCACAAACTCAACTAGATGCAACAGAGCAGGCATAACCCAGCACCCCAGCTCACACAGAGCTGTGCACAACAGGACAAGAGGTGAAGAAGAGCAGGGGGATCTTGCACCCAGGACACTAGAAGGGGCACTTGCCCCCTCAAACTGGAGACCCATCATCACCCATTCTCATCCCTCTCCCATCATCTAAGGCATCTCCTGCTACTTCTGTGATGATGTACGTTGGAAAGGCTGCCCTGGGTGCCTACAACCTGGCTCCTCAGATGGCCACTGGGCTGCCCATCCTGCCAAACTGATCCTCAAAGACCTATCTTCAGGATAAGTCTTTTGAGAAAGCCACCCTTTAGAAGCAATTAAGACAAATACATGAAATTTGTTTACCTTAAGTAAAAAAAAAATTTCATAAAATTTATTTACCTTGGAGCCGGCTCCATGGTGCAGTAGGTTAATCCTCTGCCTGTGGCACCAGCATCCCATAGGGCGCCGGTTCTAGTCCCAACAGCTCCTTTCCCAATCCAGCTCTCTGCAATGGCCTGGGAAAGCAGTAGAAGATGGCCCAAGTCCTTGGGACCCTGCATCCACATGGGAGACCAGGAAGAAGCACCTGGCTCCTGGCTTCGGATCGGCACAGCTCTGGCCATTGTGGCCATCTGGGGAGTGAACCAATGGAAGGAAGACTCTCTCTCTCTCTCTCTCTCTCCCTCTCACTGTCTGTAACTCTACCTCTCAAATAAATAAATAAAATCTTTAAAAAATTATTTACCTTAAATAAAAAATAAACAAAAGCAATAAGAACAACTGATCCAACAACTATGTGGATATCAAAGTAGGGATGCAAGAAATATGAAAACCAAGGCAACGTGATGTCACTAAAGGAGCACAATAATCTTTTAACGAAAAAACTCCAAATAAAAGGAAAATGATGAAATGGCTGATAAAAAATTTAAAAGGATGATTACAAATATACCCAGTAAGATACAAAGCAATATAAATCGTTTAATGAGAGGAAGAAGTCAGCATATCACACAAATGAGAAATTCAGTAAAGAAATAGATGTAGAAAATAACAAACAGAAATGTTGGAAATAACAACAAGTAAAAATAAAGTCGGAACAACAATAACAGACTGTACCAAGCAGAATAAAGAATATCTGATGTTAAAGACAAGTCTTTTGAAATATCTCGGTCAGACAAGAGAATAATGAAGACAGCTTCTGAGACCTCCACAGCACCACAAAATGAACAAATATCCGCACTCCGGGTTTCCCTAAAGTAGACGAGAGGACTAGTAGGGAGATCAAATCCAGTTAATGAAATTATAGCTTAAAACTTCCCCAGTCTTTGGAAAGATGTGGACATTCAGGTACAGGAGTCCCATGGGACTCTAAATAGACATGACCAGAAGAGGTCTGATCATCAAACTCTCAAAAGCAGCACACAAGAGACAATTCTAAAATTTGCAAAAGTTCAAGTCACATTTAAGTTATCCCCCAGTAGACTAATGTCAGAGTCTTCAACATAAATCTTACAGATCAGGAGAAAACGGAATTATATATTACAAGTTCTGAGAGGAAAAAAAAAACTTCAAATCAAGGGAGGAGAGAACTTCCACTTTGACTATGGCCCTATCAGAATAGGATCGAAGTCGGCGAACCCTAAAGGCTTCCATAGCCTCGGCAACTCATGGCTAGAGCCTAGGGAGATTACTGATGCCATAAAAAAGAGTGTTAAATTGTTAAATCAACATCAAGAGTCACTATGTACTTACGTCCCATGTGGGATCTGTCCTTAATGGGTTGTCCAAGGTGAAGTAATGATATAGTTAGTACTGAAACAGTATTTTTACACCTTGTGGTTATGTGTGGGTGCAAACTGATGAAATCTTTACTTAGTATATACTGAAGCGATCTTCTGTATATAAAGATAATTGAAAATGAAAAAAAAAAAAAACCTTGGTGTTAAATTGGAAATTACATAGAAAAGTAATCAATCTTTTTTAAAAAATATCATGCAGGATCTCTGTCATTAATGTGATGTACACTGTTATTTAATGCTATAGCTAGTACTCCAACAGTATTTTTTCACTTTGTGTTGCTATGTGAGGGCAAACTGTTGAAATCTTTATATATACTAAACTGATTTTCTGTATATAAAGAGAATTGAAAATGAATCTTGATGGGAATGGAAGGGGAGAGCGAGTGGGAAAGGGGAGGGTTGCGGGTGGGGGGGAAGTTGTGGGGGGGGAAACCTTTGTAATCCATAAGCTGTACTTTGGAAATTTATATTCATTAAATAAAAAAAATTAAAAAAAAAAACTTCAAATCAAAAATAGTATGCCCAGCAAGGTTATTCTTCAGAAATAGTGGAGAAAAAAATTCTTTCCAAGATGAGCAAAAATGAGGAAATTCAGCACCACCGGAACAACCTTACAAAGAATGCTTAAGGGAATCAGATATCCAAAAACAAAAGATAGCCACCATCATAAAACATGCATAAATATAGAGCCCATTAGAAGAGCAGATACCCAAAAGAGAAATAACAGAATCAAACCTTATTAATAGAGCAAACAATCAAACCAAAGATGAACAATGAAAGAGGAGGAAAAAAATACTACAGGATATTAGAAACAAACAGGAGAAGTTACCTAAAATGACAGAACCCTTTTTAAAAATTACATTTATTCATTTTATTTGGAAGGCAGATACAGAGAGACAGGATTAAATTATTTATCAGAGACAACCTTGATTGCAAATGGACTAAATTCTCTAACTAAAAATAAAGACTGGAGCTGGCAGTGTGGCACAGTGGGTTAAGGCACTGCCTGCTATGGCAAAATCCCATATGAGTGTCAGTTTGAGCCCTGGCTACTCCACTTCAGACCCAGCCCACTGCTAATGTGCCTGGAAAACCAACAGAAGATGGCTCAAATACTTGAGCCCTGGCACCCATGTGGGAGGCTTAGATGGAGTTCCTGGCTCCTCGATTCAATTTGACCCAGCCCTGACTGTTGCAGCTATTTGGGGAGTGAACCAGTGGATAGATGGAAGGTGTTTCTCTCTCTCTCTCTCTCTCTCTCTCCCTCTCTCTGTCTGTAACTCTACCTCTCAAATAAATGAAAGCTTAAAAAAAAAAGACTAAATGGATGGACAAGAAGGAAGAACCAATAATACACTGCTTACAAGAAACCTAGTGGCCTGGAAAAGACATAAACAGACTGAAAGTAGAAAGATGGAAAAAGATACTCCATGCAGATGGAAACCAAAAGCAAGCTGGAGTAGATAAACTTGTATCAGACAAAATAGTCTTTAAGACAAAACTGAAAAGAAACAAAGAAAGTCACCATGATCAAGGGATTAATTCAACAAGAACACCCCAATGATTATAATGTGTATGCACCTAACACTAGAGCACCCAATTTTGTAAGGCAAACATTACTGGATCTAAAATAAGAAATAAACTACAATGCAGTGATGGTGTGAATCTGGAACCTCCTACTCCTGTCATTAGACAAATCATCTAAACAAAAAAATCAGCAAAGAATCATGAGTTAAACTGTATTATAGACCAAACAAACCTACCAGACATTTACAAAAAAATCACATTCACCAACTGTAGAATACACATTTTTTTCATCAGAACATGCAGTATTTTCTAGAACAGACCCCATATTAGGTCACAAGATAAGTCTCAATAAACTCAAAAATTGAAATAATATTGGCCAGCGCCATTGCTTAACAGGCTAATCCTCCGCCTTGAGGCGCTGGCACACCGGGTTCTAGTCCCAGTTGGGGCGCCAGATTCTATCCCGGTTGCCCCTCTTCCAGGCCAGCTCTTGCTATGGCCTGGGAAGGCAGTGGAGGATGGCCCAAGTGCTTGGGCCCTGCACCCGCATGGGAGACCAGGAGAAGCCCTGGCTCCTGGCTTCGGATCAGCACGATGCGCCAGCCGCAGCGGCCATTGGAGGGTGAACCAATGGCAAAAAGGAAGACCTTTCTCTCTGTCTCTCTCTCACTATCCACTCTGCCTGTCGAAATAATAATAATAATATCATGGGGGCCGGCCGGTGCCACGGCTCAATAGGCTAATCCTCCGCCTGCAGCGCTGGCACACCAGGTTCTAGTCCCAGTCGGGGTGCCGGATTCTGTCCCTGTTGCCCCTCTTCAGGCCAGCTCTCTGATGTGGCCCAGGAGTGCAGTGGAGGATGGCCCAAGTCCTTGGGCCCTGCACCCACATGGGAGACCAGGAGAAGCCCTGGCTCCTGGCTTCCTGGCTTTGGATCAGCGCTGTGCGCAGGCCGCAGCGGCCATTGGAGGGTTAACCAACGGTAAAGGAAGACATTTCTCCCTGTCTCTCTCTCACTGTCCACTCTGCCTGTCAAAAATATATATATATATATAAATATATATTGTATATATCATGGGGGCTGGTGCTGTGGCGTAGTGGGTTAACACCTTGGCCTGAAGCACTGGCATCCCATATGGGCACCAGTTCGAGACTCAGCTGCTCCACTTCTGATCCAGCTCTATGCTGTGGCCTGGGAAAGCAGTAGAACGTGGCCCCAGTCCTTGGGCCCCTGCACCTACATGGGAGACCTGGAAGAAGCTCCTGGATCCTGGCTTCAGATCAGTGCAGCTCCGGCATTGCAGCCAATTGGGGAGTGAACCAGCGGATGGACAACCTCTCTCTCTCTCTTTCTGCCTCTCCTTCTCTCTCTGTGCAACTCTTTCTTTCTTTTTTTTTTTTTTTAATTTTTTTGGCAGGCAGAGTTAGACAGTGAGAGAGACGAGAGAAGGTCTCTCTTTTTCCGTTGGTTCACCCCCGAACTGGCCACTATGGCCAGAGCTACGCCTATCTGAAGCCAGGAGCCAGGTGCTCCCTCCTGGTCGCCCATGCGGGTGCAGGGCCCAAGCACTTGGGCCATCCTCCACTGCCTTCTTGGGCCACAGCAGAGAGCTGGACTGGAAGAGGGCAACAGGATAGAATCCGGCACCCCAACTGGTACTAGAACCCAGGGTGCCGGCGCCACAGGCGGAGGATTAGCCTAGTAAGCCGCGGCACCGGCCTTTTTTTAAATTTTTTTTTTTTTGACAGGCAGAGTTAGACAGTGAGAGAGAGAGACAGAGAGAAGCAACTCTGACTTTCAAATAAATAATTTTTAAATAAAGAAACAATATCATGTACTTTTCTGAATAAAAATGGAATAAAACTAGAAAAAATAACAAAATAAACTTTAGAAATTACGCAAATATACAGAGGCTGAACAGCATGATTCTGAACAAATAATGGGTCATTGGAAAAATCAAAAGGGAATTTAAATATTTCTTGAAAAGTAAACCAAAACAGAAACACAACATAACAAATGTTATAGAACACAACAAAACTGTCACTAAGAGGTATGTCTTTGGCAATATAACCCACACTGAAAAATAAAAATATAGCAAATAAATAACTTAATGATGGCTTTCAAGGAACTGAGGAAGCAAAAATAAACCAAACCCAAAATTAGTAGATGGAAAGAAAATACAAAAAGTGGAGGAACATTTACACAATCTTAAAAAGAAGGTGGAAAATTGAACCAAGACTATTATGCTCCGAGCTATTTGCTTTATGTTTATGGCAACACAAAAATATTCTTAACTTTGTACAGATTCTGGGAATAATAAAACATTAATGAATGCTTCTTTAAAAAAATTAAAAAAAAATAAAAAACGGGGTCAGCGCTGTGGCATAGCTGGTAAAGCCGCTGCCTGCAGTGCCAGCATCCCATATGGGCACCAGTTCAAGTCCCGGCTGCTCTACTTCTGATCAGCTCTCTGCTGTGGCCTGGGAAAGCAGGAGAAGATGGCTCAAGTCCTTGGGTCCCTGTACCCACATGGGAGACCCCGAGGAAGCTCCTGGCTCCTGGCTTAGGATCAGCTCAGCTCTGACTGTAGCAGCCATTTGGGGAGTGAACCAGGGGAAGGAAGACCTCTCTCTCTCTCTCTCTCTCTCTCTCTCTCTCTTTGCCTCCTTCTCCTCTGTAATTCTGGCTTTCAAATAAATCTTCAAAAAAAAAAAAATCTACCCAGTGAAAAATCTATCCAGGAATACCTGAGTCAGGAGAAAACTTAAGGAAGTTGAATCCATGTTTCAAAAGTACTGGCAGTGGGCAATGAGTACATTTAATTGTGTAAGACAAATTATTATATTCTTTGTTTTCTAACAAAATCAATGTTTATAGACTTTAGCAATGTGAGTTATTAGTCATTTTTAAGTCTACATGTTGGTAGAAAATATACATTTGTTAACATTCTTACTTTTAAGAAGATGAGGAAAAAGCTATTAAAAATGACAAAACGTTAATTGCAGACAAGCTACAGACTAGAAAGCAATAGTTGCAAAAACACTATCTGATAAAGGACTGTAACCTGAAATACACAAAAGAACTCTGAAAGCTCACCAATAAGAAAGCAAGCAACCCGATTAAAAAATGGGTGAAGGACCTAAGCAGACACTTCCCTAAAAAAGACATATGGGTAGCAAACAAGTGTGGGGAAAGATGCTCCACAGCATGTGGCATTAAAGAATTACAAGTTAAAGCTGCAATGAGATACCACCATACACCTATTAGAATGACCAAACTCTAAAACATGACAACCCCAAAGCCGGCAAGTGTTGGGCATTGCCAAAAATCTCCATTACAATATGGCGCCTGACAGAGGGGCGTGTCTACGGCTGCCTCGGTTAAGCTACATAAGATCATAAGATCGTACCACCCGCAGGGATAGGTCTGCTTTAGTTCCGGACACGTGGACAGTTCATGATCCCTATACTTTGCTTAAGGTGCCCCTGTGTGTGGTCTATCCATGCCTGCATGACCTTTTCGCTGATTGGCTCCCCTGCTGTGTATGTCTTTTTGTAAGCCTTATAAGCCTGCACACTTCCTCAATAAAGCGGTTCCTGCTTCGACAGAACTCCCGGGTGCTTGTGGTGTGTACTTGACCCGTCGACCTTACCCTTCCTGTTCGCCTTGTTGAGGAGTGTCTGTACCGGCCCCTGCTGGTCAGGGGCCAGCCTTGGACTTGAGACCCCGACAGGCAAGGATGTGCAGCAACAGAAACGCTCACTCATGGCTGGCCAGGGTGCAAAATGGTACAGCCACTTTGCAAGAGTTGGGCAATTTCTTAGAAAACTAAATGTACTCTGACCATATGACCCAGCAACTGAGGTGGGTTTTTTTAATTTACCTAAAGCAATTGAAAAATTATGTCTACACGAATACCTGCACACAGATGGTAGTAGCAGCTTTATTCACAATAGCCAAAACTTGAAAACAACCAAAACTTCCTTCAACAAGTAAACAGATAAATCGTGGCACATCTGGGAAACAGAATACTATTCTGTATTAAAAGTAAGCTAATTAGCAAAGCATGGGAAAAATCAAAATGTATGTGTGTTTCCTAAGTAAAAGAAGCCAGTCTAGGGGCTGGCGTCTGGCCTAGTGTTAAGGCACTAGTTAGGAGGCCCAGGTCCCATATCAGAGTGCCTGTGTTTTATGCACTCCTCTGGCTCCCAACTCCAGCTTCCTGCTAATGCAGACCCTGAGAGGGTCTCAAGTCATTGGGTTCCTGCTGCCCATGTGGGAGACCCAAATTAGGTTTCTGGCTCCGTGAACTAACAGGTGGGAGTTCTCTCATTCTCATTCTCTCTGTCTCTCTCTCCCTCCCTTCCTTCCGCTCTCTTTCTTTCTGCTCTCCCTCTCTCCCTCTCTGACCCTCCATCCATCCCTCCCTCTCAAATGAATATTATTTTTACCAAGTCAATCTAAAATGCTATGTCCTATATGATTTCAACTATATGACATTATAGAAAAGGCAAAACTACAGACTCCGTTAAAAAAAAAAACAAAAACTCAGTAATTGTCAGAGGAGAGTGGGGAGGAGGAGATGAACTGAGGATCTTTGAACAATGGAACTGTTTTGTATGAGCTATGATGGTGACTGCATGTCCCCAGACATTTGGCCAAACTCACACAAAATACAACATTAACAGTGACTCCAAATATAAAAATGGACTCTGGGTGATAACAATGTGTCAATGTTGCATCACCACTCCTCATGGGGATGTGGATAATGCTGCCTGTGCATGCATGGGGGTAGGTGATGTACGGGGAATCTCTGTACCTGCCACTTAATTTTGCTGTGAACTTAAACTAGTCTAAAAATTAGTCTACTTTTAAAATCATGCTTTAATTTTTAAAAATCTTGAAAGAACGGGGCCATCAAAGAAGGAGGTACCTTTCTCTGAAGGGAGGAGAGAACTTCCACTTTGACTATGACCCTATCTGAATAAGATCAAAGTCGGCGAACTCTAAAGGCTTCCATAGCCCTGGCAACTCATGACTAGAGCCTAGGGAGATTACTGACACCATGAACAGGAGTGTCAAATTGTTAAGTCAGCAACAGGAGTCACTGTGTGCTTACATCCCATGTGGAATCTGTCCTTAATGTGTTGTCTAAGGTGCAGTGATGCTATAACTAGTACTGAAACAGTATATTTACACTTTGTGTTTCTGCGTGGGTACAAACTGATGTGATCTTTACTAATTATATACTGAATCGATCTTCTGTATATAAAGATAATTGGAAATAAAAAAAAACCAGGTGTTAAATTGGAAATGGCATAGAAAATTAATTAATTTTTTTAAAAAATATTATGTAGGATCTCTATCTTTAATGTGCTGTACACTCTTATTTAATGCTATAACTAGTACTCCAACAGTATTTTTTTTCACTTTGTGTTGCTATATGGGGGCAAATTGTTGAAATCGTTACTTAATATATACTAAACTGATCTTCTGTATATAAAGTGAATGGAAAATGAATCATGATGTGATTGGAAGGGGAGAGGGAGTGGGAAAGGGGAGGGTTGCGGGTGGGAGGGAAGTTTTGGGAGGGGGAAGCCATTGTAACCCATAAGCTGTACTTTGGAAATTTATATTCATTAAATAAAAGTTTAATTTAAAAAAAAAATCTTGATATTGAAATTCACATTCATTTCTAGATATCATTCAGACAGAAACCCAACACAGCTCGCTAATCCTCACTAATAAACTAATTGTAGTCCTTTATGAGCCAGACCAAAGTATGGACTATAACCAGAAAAAGGCATTACATAAAATTAAAACATTAAAGTTTATAAATTTAAAATATCTTATGTATCCAGTAGGCAAGCAAATGAGAAAACCTCTGCAATCAAGCCAGGATGGTGTTAGCTAAAGGGCCAATACAAATACAAATATCAAGAACAGAACATTCAGAAATACAATCACACATATATGATATGGTCAATAGAATTTCAACAATGGTACAGAGATGACTCAATGGAGAAAAGGATAGTATTTTCACCTGTTTTAGAACAATTTGATGTTCATTTGCAAAAAGATAAGCAAAAGCAAAACCTTCCATCCATACCTCACACCATATACAAAAAGTATCTCAAAGTGGATCATATGCCTTCCTTTAAAACCTCAATGACAAATCTTCTAGGAGACAATATTTGTGGTCTTGGGTCAAACAAAGATTTCTTAGAGAGGATATCAAAAAGAAAAAAATGTATAAATTAAAGTGAATCAAAATTACAAACTTCAAAAGAGTACCATTAAGTGGATGAAAGGATACTTTTAGAAGGGTCTTTGAGACACTGTTTACAGCAAAGATTTCAAAGTTGTAATTTAATGATATTTAAAAGGGAAAGTAGAGTATACACTTCCCAAGGTGCCTCACTTCCTAATGCTTGCAGACTGGAAGCCTTCCAGCCATCCCATACAACTTACCTGTCTAAGTAACTCAGACAAGGGGCCCAACCATGTTTCCCTATGTCTGCCTGTGCATATGACTAACACAACACCCACCAGTCTGTATTCCAATCTATTACTTAGTACAATATCAGGTGCAAATGATAGAAATCCTAACTCAAATAAATTAACCAAAAAGGAAAAATTTTTGACTCATAAAGTCCAGAGATGGATCTAACTTCATTTAGTACTGGTTCAATGAAGAGCTCAATCTCATCAAAATGTGATCATTCTACATCTCTTTGCGACTTTGTCTTTTTTTTTTTTTAAGATTTATTTATTTATTTGAAAGAGTAACGCAGAGAGAGAAGGAGAGGCAGAAAGAGTGGTCTTCTATCTGCTGGTTCACTCTCCAATTGGCCACAATGGCCAGAGCTGGGCTTATCTGAAGCCAGGAGCCAGGAGCTTCTTCCAGGTTTCCCACACAAGTGCAGGGTCCCAAGAACTTGGGCCATCTTCTACTGCTTTCCCAGGTCACAGCAAAGAGCTGGATCAGAAGTGGAGCATCCAGGACTCAAACTAGCTCCCATATGGGATGCCCACACTGCAGGTGACAGTTTTACCCTCTATGCCACAGCTACCCTTGTCACAGTGTCTTAAAATGCAGATTCCTAGGACCTACTTAAGGCCTGAAGAGTCAGAATCCCTAGAAGTTAGACTCCAAAATCTGTATTTAAAATAAAACAGAAACACCTTCCCAAAAGAATGCCACAAAGCTCTTACTGGTAAAATGATTTGTCTGTGTATAGCAAGCTAACTACAAGTGTCTTGCAGATGAGAACAACTTTTTGCACCCGAATCGTATCTAAGATTGTACCAGATGGGCACAGAACAGGTCCACTGCCAAGTCTGATAGCTATGGGAATGCTGTGAGCCTCACTCATGCTAGCATCAAAGGCACTGGAAAAAAAATTCTGATGAGCTTTTGGAGACATCTGGGCTCGTGTAAATATAGCTGGAGTTCAAGTTTCTTAAAACAATTAGACCTGAAGGGTATTAATGGATAAATTAGAATTAGTGAGGAAAAAACCTCACACAGCATTTCAAAGAGCTCTATTCTTGGCTCCACCTTGTTCAACATTCTTTTGAACTTGGAAAAAGACATAGATGATAAATATAATACCTGCATCTGATAAAATTAGGAGATGACACATGATAAAGAGTGTATTTTATAATGTTCTTGAACAACATGCTCACCAAACCATGTGTTCAGTTTTGGTGTTCCTCCAGTCTGCATTGTGCATATTTTCTTTTTTCGTGCCTATATTGCTGGCTCCAGTTTTCTTCTGAGTATCAACGTTTTGGCTGCCAGCTTGTCTAGACTTACATCTTTACAGCTCCAAATCTTCTAGGAAGAACACGTTTTTCTCTTCCAACGACTGGGGAAAAGTTCTGGCCTGATTTTCACCGAACAGAACCAGACACTCCACTTGCTGTGAAACACCAGTCACAAGGGCCACGGCACACAATGCTGTCATTGACCCTGACTATTGTCCAGTCTTGTCACTCAGGAGCTGGTGGTAATGTCAACCACAGCTGAGACAAGCACAGATGCTTGTAGGTGGTCCACTCTCTCTCAAAAAAAAGTGGTTGCTGTTGTCATTAGAAAGGGGGCTGGCTGCTGAGCCTCTGAACAACTGAATAAGCCAGAGGTCCCTCGCACCAGGAGCTTATGCTCTACTCACTAAGACGACTGTTGATGTAAGATGGTAAGTGCTGGGAGAAGGGTTTACAGAGTAAAGGATAAGCAAGTTCACGGGGAGGCCATGGTTGTGGCCCCGGGAGAGTCCAGGGGGAGTTGATGGCTAAGGATTCTTGTCTGTGTGTGGTGTAGAAGAGGAAGTGGGAGTCACATGAGGAGGTTTCCAGCTATTTCCAAGACTTGATTCCCCTTGAAGGTAGGGATCATGTCGCGTGGTTTGTACCCACCACCGCTTGCTGGAGTCAAATCCCCACTGGGAGGCTTGAGAGGGTGGAAACTCAATCTGACTGTGGTGTTTAGAGGCGGGGTCTTCAGGAGGTGATTGGGATCAGACAAGGGCCTGAGGGTGGAACCTCCATGTTTGGATGCTGGTGGCTTTATGAGAAGACACATTTGCACTGGTGCCCTGCCTGTCTTTTGCCACGGGATGAAATGCACTACCTCACATCTCTGCCAGCCAGGACTTTACCACATGGTGCCTTGACCTTGCACCTCCAGAACTGTGAACCAAAATAAGCTTTTTTCCTTTTAAACCTTACTGTGCTATGGTGCAAAAAGCAACAGAAAGTGAACTAATACCCATGTCTTGTCTTTGCTTCCCCAGAAGCCAATATGGTACTGATGTCTAGAGACAGTCAATAAGTGTTTGATGAACTCGTTAATATTCCCTCATAGCTCTTCAAGAAGAATCCCACGGTGGATTTGGAAGGTGGCTGTCTAGCTTCCTATTCAGGGAAGGAAACGGACACAGCCAGCTTAGGTCATCAAAGTTGCGCCACCCCCAGCCAGTGACGATGCCAACACTATCCCTGCAGAGACAGGAATACACACAGGCCAATCCAAACCAAAATCCAGACACGAAGAAGACTCGCTTTTGTAAAAAGCAGCAAAATGCGAATTAGAATAAAGAAAACATTTTTACGGTGCTCAGAAGTTCTTCTTCTACAGCCCCAAACACCACTAATGATTACAGATGTCAAGTGGTAAAACCGTATTTTACAGTGTTCTTGAATAAATAAGGCCTGGGGAAAAAAATGAGGGGGAAACATGTTTGTTTGGGTGAATTGCTAAGCAACACCACACAGCCAGAAACTCCTTTTGGATTTCCTTTTGAAGGTGGAGACTGCGAGACCAACGGATGCATCAGCTCGTGCCTGTTTCATCAGTTCACGTTTGAAAATAAAAGCAAAACAAGGAGACAATTCTAATAAGACAAAAGCTAGAGGTATGGAGACTACTTTGTATTAAATTAGACTGTGTTTTTAAGGTTGCCTTTTAAAATGGCTTCCTCGAATGTCCACCGTGGCACCAAGATGAAGAAATAGGGTTTGCACATGTCTCCAGAAAAATCTACCACTTGGATGAAATGGAACCAGTGTGTGGACTGGGCTATCTATGCTATTCAATACTGAACACCCTATAGACTGCTAGAATTCGTCATCTGAAAACAGGATTGTGAGAATCAGGCATTTGGCATAGCAGCTACGATGGCATTTAGGACGTCTACTCCCCTGTCAGAGTGCCTGGGTTTGAGTCCTGGCTCAGCTCCCACTTCCAGCTTCCAGCTAATGCATACCCTGGGAGGCAGTAGTGATAGCTCATGGACTTGGATTGAGTTCCTGGCTTCTGGCTTCAGCCTGGCCCATCCCTGGCTGTGGAGGGCATTTGGAGGGTAAACCAGCAGATGGGAGATATTTTCTCTCTCTCTCTCTCCTCTCCACCTTCAAAATAAATAAACATAAGTCAATAAAAATTTTAAAAATAGGATGTGGCAAGCAGATGCAGAATAATACAACTTTGTGTATCACACGTCGGTAGTAAGAGAAACCTTTTGAGAAACAGGGCTTCAAAATGGGTAATAAAGGAAAGAATTCTGTGGAAAGGGAGAGAAGTTACGCCTCAGGGCCAGCTCGGGCAAAGAAGAGACTCTTTGCAGGGGAAAGTCCTGGGAAGATACAAACACAAAAGGGAACAGTAAGAAACCAGACAGACTGCATGCATTGGAATACACGGCTTGTGTGGGCTTTGTGAAGCCTAATATCGAAATTAATACAGTGGAACTCCTGGAATATAAGATCCAGGAGCCACGGAACAACTACTCTTCAAGTAACAGTACACAAAATTGGCTGGGAACATTTCTTGTGACGCTCTAGAAATAAACTTTGGGGTAGGCACACAACAACGTCTGGGTGGGGGATATGTAGACACATTCTCAGTCCATCTGAATTATCTTAAGGGTAGGAATATAGTCTCAGGAAGAATGCTTCAGATTTTAATAGAGAGAAAAACCCAGATTGCACTAGACCTGTTCGCCAGGGTCTGAGCCCTTGGGTTCAGGGTCTGTTCCCCCTTCCTGGGCCTGCCTCTCCTCTCTGGGCCCTGCAGGGAGGCTAGCACAGCTGGAGCATCTTCATCGCAGGAGGTCCCTGCGTGGCAGGCATCGTAGCCCTCCCCCATGACTGCTGGGGGCCGAGGGCTGTGCCACTGAACTCTTCGCATGCCTACCTCCTAATTCAGCGCACCAGGCATTTTCTCAGAATGAATTGCTAAAGAGCATGAGCCCTGGCCGGCCTTGCCTTTCGAGAAGCCAAAATGAAGTGAAGAACACCTATCCCTAGGTAGAGCCATAGCAGGATCATGCGACAGGGAGCCAAAACGACCCCAGTAGGAGTGGACCCTATGAGCACAGGGCACCAACAAGTACAGTTGCACAAATACACAGTGTGGGAGGCCACACTAGGGAAGTAGATCAGCAGCTGTTACAGCTAAACGGGGTCCTCTCAAAAACTGCCATGCAGAAGTCCTAACCGGGGTATAGGGCCTAGGTCTTTAAAGAGGTAATTAAGGGGGCTGGCGCTATGGCGCAGAGGGTTAACACCCTGGCCTGAAGCACCGGCATCCCATATGGGCTCCGGTTCTAGTCCTGGCTGCTCCTCTTCCAATCCAGCTCTCTGCTATGGCCTGGAGTAGCACTGGAAGATGGGCCAAGTCCTTGAGCCCCTGCACCCATGTGGGAGACCCAGAAGAAGCTCCTGGCTCCTGGCTTCGGATCAGCGCAGCTCCTGCCATTGCGGCCATCTAGGGAGTGAACCATCGGATGGAAGACCTCTCTCTGTCTCTAGCTCTCTCTGTAACTCTGTCTTTCAAATAAATAAATCTTAAAAAAAAAAAAAAGAGGTAATTAAGTATCTTTAAAGAAGTCACCGTGTTAAAACGAGGGCATCAGGGTAGGCTCTCCTTCAGCACCACTCTCTGTCCCTACAGGAAGAGAAAAGTAGGACACAGCCCTGTGCAGAGGAAAGTCCATGTCAGGACACAGACAGAGGGGTTCCTGCACACCAAGCAGCCAGGCCTGCAGAGACGCCCACCCTGCCCACAGCTCAGGAGAAAATCAACGTCTCTGCTTCCAGCCCCGCCTTCCAGGTTCTGTTACAGCAGCCGTAACAAACGGATACAGGAGATGATTCTGAAAACTGGGCCGAATCACGACATAAATTAAATTTTATGCTCTAAGCTTCCGGAAGCCCACAAAGGTGTCTACACACTCAACATGACCAATGAGCACCTTTGCTTCTGGAACACAATTTGGGAACACTGTGGGTGCTGCAGTGGAGGATGGAGGCGGAATTGACAGGGATCAATCGATCCGTGTGGAACCGCATGGGAAATAAGGCTCCAATGAGAAACCAGGAATTGTTGGGGCGGACGGAAGAGGATTTGGGGAGGGGAGGAGCGCAGACAGCAAGGGTATCAGGCCGAAGGGCAGCCTGGGAAGAGAGGGGACAGCGAAGTCCCAAACCTCAGCTGGTGAAAGGGGGCGTGGAGCAGGTTTGAAAGGAGGGACAAAGATTTTGTAAAGCGCCAGACCCAGTCAATCGGAGCTCTGGGCCTAGGGCCTGAGGCGCGTCTGTGTCACTCCAAGACCACCACTGGGCACCAGGGGGTGAGGGCGAGGGCAGGAGGGGGACACCAAGGATCTGACAGTCCCAGGACAAACCCCTGGGATCCCCACAAGGTGTGGAGGTGGGAACCCAGCAAAGATAGAAGAAACCACCCCCAAAGGCCGCAAAGTCAGGGAGCAGAGGCAGTGTGTGCAAAGCAAGTGCGTGTTTGCAAGTTCAAGGCTCGTTGCCAAGAGGGAAGGACGTTTGTGGTCCCGCTGCAGACCCCAGCTCGGGCTGGTTTTCGTTCGTCCGCACCATCCTACAAAAGGGGTTTCTCGCTCGCCCCCTCGACACTTTGGGAAATCGAGGCAGGAGTGGCTGACGGATAACGGAGACGCACGCATCCTGCCAAGGTCGGGCAGGGGGGCCACAGCTCAGGAGCCCTTTCCCCGCAGGTGGGCGGGCGAGCCGGCGGGTCGGCGACTCTCTCCTTTCCCGAGCCTTCCACCCAAATGGAATGTGGGCGCCCGCGCCCGCCAGGGCTCCGGCTCCACTTGGAACGCGCGCCCGGGGCGAGCGCGCGGTCCGCTGGGCGCGGCGAGGGGCGGGGAGGCGGCCGAGGGGGCGGGGGCCGCGGGCTGCGGGGCGGTCGGGGGCGGGGAGCAGGCGACGGCGGGCCCGGGGAGAAAAGAACATGGCTCCGGCGGTGGGCAGCGCCGAGCGCCGCGCCGTGCGCCCGCGCGCCAGCCGCCAGTGACCGCGATGGTCAACTCGAGCCGCGTGCAGCCGCAGCAGCCCGGGGACGCCAAGCGGCCGCCCGCGCCGCGAGCGCAGGGCCCCGGGCGGCTGGCGGCTGGCGTCACGGCCGCGGGCGCCGGCCTCGCAGCCCCGGGCGGCCTCCGCGAGCAGAGGGGCCTGGAGATCGAGATGGAGCGCATCCGGCAGGCGGCCGCGCGGGACCCCCCGGCCGGAGCCTCGGCTTCCCCTTCTCCTCCGCTCTCGTCGTGCTCCAGGCAGGCGTGGAGCCGCGATAACCCGGGCTTCGAGGCCGAGGAGGACGAGGACGAGGAGGAGGTGGAAGGGGAGGAAGGGGGCATGGTGGTGGAGATGGACGTGGAGTGGCGCCCGGGCAGCCGGAGGTCGGCCGCCTCCTCGGCCGTGAGCTCGGCGGGCGCCCGGGGCCGGGGGCTGGGGGGCTACCACGGCGCGGGCCACCCGAGCGGGAGGCGGCGCCGGCGAGAGGACCAGGGCCCGCCGTGCCCCAGCCCGGCAGGCGGCGGGGACCCGCTGCATCGCCACCTCGCCCTGGACGGGCAGCCGCCCCGAGTGGCCTGGGCCGAGAGGCTGGTTCGCGGGCTGCGAGGTAAGAGCGCCTTCCGCAGCGGCCGCGGCGCAGCCCAGAGCCGCGGGCGCCGGCCGAGCGGGCAGCTGTCCGGGCTCCTGCTCGCATCCCGCGCCGCGTCCCCGCCTCCCTTGGAAGCGCCTCTGCTCGTTCGGCTCCATTTCCGGTACCCGGCGCGGAATGCCTCTGCACCCTCCTTGGTGCGGTCTTAGCCAGTGCCTCCCTCTTTGGGATGTGTGAGCATTTTCTGTTGTACTGCTGAAAATAAGGAAAGGCCCGGTTATGAAAGGGTCCGCCTGTGCTTGTCTGCTGCATGGGGGAGAAACTGAATATTGCTTCCTAGTATAACTGAGGATGGTTGCAAGCACGCTGTTGCTTCTGCCAGAAAACCCAAGGGAAGTTCTGCACCGGCACGGCACCCGCGCTCTTGCCCAGGTCCCGGTGCTCCATCCCAGCCTGGAAAGGGTGACCGCCCGGGTTATCCCGGGAGTGGGCGGGGTCTGCCTCGTTGGGGTTGTCCCTATGTTGTTTTGGTGGTGCTTTGTTGATGTTTTGGGGAGAAAGAGTTGTTGGGAATGCCACGAATAGAAGAGAAATGACCTGAAAACAGTGATTTGGTCATTTCGAATTCGAGACAATTTTTTTTTTTTTCCCTAAAAACAAGTTGCAAAGAAAAGCCTCCATTGCTTAAAAACATTTGGAAGTATGTTTTTACGTAACTAAATTCATCTTCTTTGAAATGCTGTCAGAATGAAGTCACCATATACCAGCTGATGCATGTGTCAGAACTCAGTGCCCCAACTCTTCGGAAGGCAGGAAAAGAATTTGCAAAATTGCTAGTGCTGAGTAAGAGGACTCGAATTTTCCAGTAGCAGAGGGGATGCTGTTTTTACAGTTTTGTCAGAGGCATCATCAGGAAAACGTTGCATTGGCTCATACCTTCCAGATTATTTTAACCTCCATTTTTGTAGAGTTCTTCTTTTGCACTATTCCCTGCCTTCTGCTTGTTGTCAGTTTTGAAAGGCTATCCTGGTGCTATTACGGCAGCATGATTGAAGACCAGGTCAGACCTGCGTTCCTGCATTCAGAGCCCAGATCCCATTTCTACCACTCATTGGCTGTGTGACCTTGAGCAAGTCATTTGACCTCTGTGAGCCCGAAGTTTTGCACCTTTTTAAACAAAGAAAAGAGATGCTCCTAATACTTACTGTGAGGCTTATTGGAAAATTAAATTAGGTAAGACTTATAAAATGTGCAGCAAGTCTTTGCCATGTTGAGACTACATCAGAAACTGATAAAAGTATACGTTTTGGTGCTTCTTTTATAATAGTACTCTAGTTAATTCAGGAAAACTTGTATGAATATGTTCATAAAATACAAGTACTTCTCGAGGTTCAAAAGCAAATTATATATCATTTTACACTACTTAGAATGTACTCTATAAAAATATTCACTGAAGTGAAAAAAGTTTCTTAGAAGTTAATAAATAATGGTAGGTCACATGATCGTTTTAGCTCAGTTTAAGCATTCGACAAACCACTTAACCTAGTAGGAATAAACTCAATATGGAATACAATGAAACGAGTGTATGTACAAATTTATTTCTCTTGAAAAGATACCAGAGGAGCCAGCTTTGTGGTGCAGCAGGTTAGACTGCCACCTGAAGTGCCAGTCTCAGCTGCTCCACTTCCCAGCCAGCTCCCTGCCCATGCGCCTGGGAAAGCAGCGGAGGATGGCCCAAGTCTTTGGGCCTCTGCACCCATGAAGGAGATCCAGATGGAGTTCCTGACTGGACTGGCCCAGTCTTGACCATTGCAGCCAACTAGGGAGTGAACCAATGGGTGGAAGATTGCTCTTTCTCTCTCTAACTCTGCCTTCAAATAAATATTTTCATCGATGTCAGAAAATGTATATTGAATGAGATCAGCCTTAAAACTTCTAGTCAAACCACATCAGTGGTCTTAATTTGTTGACAGGCAGACTACATTTTTAATTTTAAGAAACTTTAAAAAACTTTCCTTTATGAAGAGGTGTAGTTTATATTCTTATCATTTATCAGAAAGGCTATGTTTATTAAAGATTTTGCAGCACTAGCAGCTACAAAAAGAAATGAATAGCACATCACCATTTTCCTGCAGACAAAACCCAGAAAGTAAAATGAATAACCAAGAACAAGCTGCGATTTTTACCTTGTTGGGCTCATATGCACCACCAAAGCAGTACCCCCGGACCAGCACAAAGTGACATTAGCAATTTCTTTCTTTCTTTTTTTTTTTTTTTTTTTAATTTTTTTGACAGGCAGAGTGGATAGTGAGAGAGAGACAGAGAGAAAGGTCTTCCTTTTTGCCGTTGGTTCACCCTCCAATGGCCACTGCGGCCTGCGCATCTCGCTGATCCGAAGCCAGGAGCCAGGTGCTTCTCCTGGTCTCCCATGCGGGTGCAGGGCCCAAGCACTTGGGCCATCCTCCACTGCCTTCCCGGGCCATAGCAGAGAGCTGGCCTGGAAGAGGAGCAACCGGGATACAATCTGGCGCCCCGACCGGGACTAGAACCCGGTGTGCCGGCGCCGCAAGGCGAAGGATTAGCCTGTTAAGCCACGGCGCCGACCAACATTAGCAAATCTAACTGGGGGGAGATAGGACAAGTTTGGAGTTGATCAGGACCTTCCCTGGAGGTCTCCTACTTTTATGGCTTCCTACAATTTACTCAAAACTTCTGGGCCTCAGCTTCTCGTTCATCAAGTAGGGGAGTGGGACCTAATCTCCAAGTTCCTTCCAGCTTCACTGTGCTCTAGGTTCTTTAAATTCTAGTGTATTTGTTTTGTTTGAAAGAGAGAGATCTGCTATCTGCTGCTGCTTCACTCCCCAGACATCTGCAACAGCCAGTCTGAAGCCAAGGGCCAGGAACGCAAGTCAGACTGCCACACATGGGTAGCAGAAACTCAAGTACTTGAGCCATCACCTGCTGCCCCTGGAGTGTGCATTGGCAGGGAGCTGGAATTGGAAACTGAGCCAGGACTCCATCCCAGGCCCTCTAATCTGGGATGTGGGTGTCCTGACTGGCAGCCGGACCACTGTGCCAAAAACCTGGCCCCTGGATGGTTTAAGTACATGAATCCAAAGTGGACAACAAATGGTGGTTTTTGCCCCTTGGACAATGGATCATGTGTGTCCTTAGCAGAAGAAAGATAGTAAAGAAAGGAAAATGTTTGGCTGTGGGCTGCATCATCTCTAACCAAGGCATTAGAAATATGCTCCCAAATGTTTGAAAGCTTTTGAGCAGGCACCAATGTGCTGAAGGAGACTGAGTGAGTAGTGTGGGGTACAGGAGAGCTTTCAGAGGGACACGCCTGAGGCCAGAAACCCAGGTAGGACACAGCCAGGGACAAGGTGACGAAGGCCAGGACAAAAGGAAGCAAGGCATGGCTTAAAGGTTAAAGGGTGCCCGGACCTACAGGTGTCTCCAGCAATCTTATTCACCCTTTTTAACAAATGCCTTTTAGGGTAAAGATAAAAAACTAGCATTCTAGTTGAGTTTCCAAATTTTTGGAATTCCTACAGTTGAATGTTTTAGGGGTGTATCAACTTGTTGAAGTCAGTTCCTGTTTGTTATTATAGACATATGTGTATATTCTTAGACTTTGTGTATGTGATTTTGCTTTTTTGTTCCTGGAGAAGTAACAACATGTCAGCTACACGGGTTGGAGTAGGCTAAGCTTCCGTTCAGTGCCCTTGCTCCTGTATCGTTCCTAGGAGGGTATTCTGAGTTAGCTCCTTTGCTCTGTTCCAGCACCCAAGCTCCTTCCCTCCAGTGACTCTCCCAGGAGTGCTGTCTTTATCCATGTAGTGCAGGCTGGACAGCCGCATCCGGGTTCTGATGCAAAGAGCTTCAGGAAGGTTCACCAGGGCCGTTGACACAAAGCCCTCACCCTGGATCTGGCTTGCGTCTCTTGCAGTCCAGCTCTGTTGGCAAGGCTCTTAACTGTGTGACCACGGGGACCTGCAGGGGCAGCTGGAGACTAGAAGGCAGGCACACGTGCTGAAGGAAAGGGATGGATTTTGTAAAGTTAAGAATTTTTGTCACATTACTGCTAGGGCTCTAGTGAGATAGTAGATCTACTGTTCTCCACAAGTCCGACTTTGACATTGAAATGGGCATGCTGTTGAAGTGACCTCTGACACAAGCTTGGTCACCATTAATTTTGCCATGATCTATTTAACTTGCATTTTTCCTGCCTTCCCTTTTGCTGTCTGAAAGGGAGCATATTCAGCAACTGGAAAGATTATTGAGACTCAAAGATCAGAACCTGACTGTAGGTGATGGCGCCACACAGAAACTGCGAACATCCAACCCACCACTCTTTCTTGCAGATCGCGTACAGTGACTCATAAATCTGGTCTGCCCTGAGGCTTCAGAGCTGAGTCTCATTTCATCCCCAGCTGAGCATTTTCCCAAATTAGAAGTTATCCGGGGTGTAGAGGACAGTTTTGCCCCTCAAAACATCTGGCAGAATTCGCTAAGGGTAGCAACGGTCCCACAAGAGAATCCCCAAAGTAATGAAAAGCAAAGATCTGGAAACACACTTCATTTTCCCAGCTGGTGGCAGGGGGAGGGGTGTAGCTCCTGTTAACCCCTGGATTAAATTAAGGATGCTGCTGACAAACATCCTGCAATGCACATGACATCATCTCTGCCCGCCCCCTTCCCTACCGCAACCCTGCCTATCCGATTCAAGTGGAGTCAGACAGTGTGTGTCCTTTGGTGTCTGGCTTATGTCACTTAGCCTGATGATCTGTCACTCCATTGGTATCCATTTCAGAATGATGTAGAGATCCTGCTCTAAGTGGATTTGGGGTTCATCACAAATAGCATGAGGTTCCTGCATATGGTAGCATGTATCTGGATTTCATCCCTTTGCATGACGGAATTCTATCCCACTGTATGTACATGAATGTACATGCCACGTTTCGGTTTTCCACTCATTTGTTGTTGGAGACTTGGGGTATTTACCTATCCTTTTTGGGCTACTCTGGCTCTCCCTTTATTTTTAATCCAAACTTTACCCATGTCTTCATCTTTTTCTTTTTTTAATTTACACTGTAATTTTGAGCAAAGGAGCTTAAATATTTTCATGACTATGGGGACTTTTTTGAGGGGGTTTTGCTACCTTTGGGATTTGTGATAATGTTAGGCTAGGGACAGAATTCATGCAGTCAACAAACATTTTTTGAAAAATCGACTCAGTGGTAGATCCTAGGTCCCATGGATACAGATGAATAATACAAGCTTTGCACTTTGAAGCAGCTCAGAGTTTGGTAGGGGCAACAGAAGTACACGTAAGTGCAGTGCAAGTCACAGGTGAGGGAGGAACCCAAAGAAGAAAGGATCTGCTGCACCTGGGGAAGTCAGAGGAGGCTTCCAGAGGGAGTGAAACTTGAGCTACACTTTGAAGAATGAAGGGAAATTCAAAGAGGGGAAAACAAGAAGAACAAGACTAAGCAATCGGAACCTTTTCAAGTACGCATTTGGAGTCAGTGGAAGCTTCAGGCAGGGAGCTGACATCTTCACCTGTCTGGGAGTGAAGTGGGTGGGATTCGTGGCTGGGAGTCCAGCTCAGGGGGTGAGCCTGCAGGGGAAGGTGAGGAGGGCTGTGTCTGGGCAAGTGAGAGGGATGGCAGGGAACTGGAGGAAAGAACTATAGAACCAACTCCATGTGAGGGAGAAGAGAAAGGCGTGTTCTAGGTGCAGCCCAGGGTTCTGGCTTGGTAGCATTGACCCAAACAGGGAGAACGGGTTTCTTGAGAAAGAAAAAGTAAGACCTTTGGGGGGCATGTGAGTGAGGTGTCAGCAGAGAATGCAGGTGAAACCGACTGTTAGCCTTTGTGTACACAGGGTCTTCAAAAGGATCCTGGGAGTGGGTACTACGAGAAACTACACATGGGTTTCAAAAATGATCTTGCATCAAAATAATGCTTAAAATCCATTTTTCCACAGACTTTTTGAAGGACCCTTATATACAAGTTTGCACCCCAAGAGAGGGCTCAGAACTCAAGATTCAGGAGCTAGTATCATTGAAAGTAGCAACTGACTAGACTAGAAAATGGACTAAAACTAGTAAAATGTCACTCCCTTTCTAAATGTGTCTTATAATTCAAATGTGTATTGAGAGGGATTGTCTAATCCCTGTCTGTCTAAAGAAGCCCGCATGTTTCTTAGAGGATTCGCCCATCATGTTAAGACACCAGAGAGTCGGGTCACACTATTCGTAATGAACCGAAAGTCTATTCAGATCTGGATCTTGATATGATTCTGAAATCTGGACCAGCTGGGTGTCCGAAGTAGGACATTTTATAGGTTTGAATTTGTTTCTGGAGCTATGAACAGACCTCTTCCAAGCACTCTTCAGTGCTTTATACATGGTATTTCTAATTCCCAGGAACTTCCACAAAGTAGTTCTCTTGTTCCATTTTCAATTGGGGGTCATGACCTTAGGTAAATTCTCACAGCTCATAGGTGGCTGGGTTAGTGTGAAGCATAAAATCTATGCTGAACACCTTTTGACATGGAACTGGAATATTTACAGAAAAAATAATAGCACCGCTGGGATTGGTTCCCCAGTGGTTGAGGAGTACGTGTGAGAGTTTCAGTGGAGCACAGTCACTGCTGAGCTGGTAGTTGTGGGGCTTGATAATAGATAATAAGAGTGCATTATATCATTCTCTCTTTTTCATGTTTTCCAAAATAAAAAGGTTTTGAGAAACCTAGGAGAAAATTGTTGGGGAGGTGACCCTTTTTTCAAAGTCAACTGTTTATGTTTGGGACATCTTTTGTTTTGAGTCATCCATCTCAGAGAGTCCACAGAGGGTTCATATTAAGTAACAGCGTGCAGAAGAACACGCTGTGTAGGTGATGTCCTCTGGCTGCAGACCCTGGCACTAGCAAAGCGCCCTCTTGAAACTAAAGGAAGCTGGAAAGTTGCCCAGTGTCCCTTCCATTCCACTGTCTCCCTGACTCTTGAAGATACCCTGTTTACTTGGACGTGAGTACCCAGAATGCAGGGAAGGTACTGCACACTAACCAGGGGGATTGTGGGAAAAGACCGCAGTTAATTCTGACGAATGTCATCCTTTAGGTCGCGGCCTCCATCCTTAACCATTCTTATCCTATCCATTCTGCTTAACCCAGGAAGTAACTATTTTTCCTGTTTGTGGATGCTGCCGTTTCTCACCCATCAGAAAATGAACAGGTTCCAGGGGCAAAACAGAATGAACATTTTAAAGCAGTAAATATTTAGGGAAGTGAGTAATTTAGAGAAAGTAAATTCATACAAGTGTATTATATGAGAATATAAGTAAGGGGACGTGTTTCTTTCATGGTTTCTTTTACTATTTTATCTCAAAGGCTAGGATTCAATTGCCCTAGACTATTGCAAGTTTAGGTTAAATAAAACTTAATAAGAGTTTGTTTTTTTCCTACATGTAGGCCACACAAGTCCATTTGTAAATATTAAGAGCCACACTATTCCTTAGTGCGTGGTTATCTATAAACTATGGGAAAGACTGAAATCACGGACCAAGTGGGACAGGGCAGAAGTCTTTCATGATGGTAGTCTAACAATCTCTATTTACATGCATATTTTAGACTAGGCTGCCAAAGAAATCTTTCCCAAAGAAATGGTGGTGTGGCTGTTACAGGGCTACCGAGCCTAACACTTGGCTGCCTCTGTGTTATTCTGAGTTGTAATTTTCCATGTCATCTACATTTGTAATAATTCCTTAATATGATAGAGTTTTAACGAACAAACATTCTGCTTGCTGCATTTCTTCTGAGTGAGTAATTCCTGACAACTACCAGATCTTGGCAGAAGCAAATCTGGTCATAAGTTAGGCTCCACTTTCAGTGTGCGAAATTTAGGATGCGTAATACGGTGTCTTTGAATTCAGATACAGATTTTTCCTAAAGGAAATTTAGAGAGAAAAGGAAATGAAAAAACCCAAATTTAGGAGTAGAACTAATATTTTATTATGACTTAAAAAAATACATAAACAGTGATGAAGTCATTTCTTTGATGTGAAAGACCATATGCCATTTTTCCCTCTTCTTGGTGTGGTTTGATTGTGGCTTAAGTGCTGAGTTTCCATGATTGAAAGAGTTAAGATGTGTGGGATAAAAGTGCGAAGCAATATGCAGGGACCAGGTTGGTTTCCACTAACAGTCAACCCAGTCTGAAAGCCCTGAGAAGTTTGTCTTTTTTGGAAAAGGTTAAGGTTCTTCCAAGTAAGCAGCAATGTGACTTGACCACACTATTCATTAACGGGTTTGGACAGCCACCATGTCTGTCTGCCAGCCCTATCCCAAACTGCAGGAACTCTCCAGCAAGCTCGCCGAGGGTTATGTCATCTGCACTTAGCCAGCCCCACTCTTTTTCCATCTGCTAAAATAGAGAACATGGTTGCTGATTTTACTCTTTCTCCAAAGGGGGAGACAGAAGTTGGATAAGTTGTTGCTCTTAATGTAAACAGCATGTTAATTGGCTTTTGAAAAATCTGTTCAACCAAGCATAGGTAGTGCAGTCAGTCACCATTGAGTTTGTTTCAGGACAAAGACCAGCACAGAGCAGTATGTTAGATGCTTGATTGATTGCTTCCTTGTCGACTTGAGCCATCTGAGGCTTCTTTGAATCAACGGTGACTTAAAAGATATTATGCGTAATGTAGTCATGATGGGTTTAGTGGGAAGATAACAAGTGGGATCCTCGCCCAGATAGGAGGAGCTATGTGTTAGGCACATCTGTTTAATCTTAGTTTTAACTCATTTCCTGTTCTGTTTCTAAACTTTTACTCAGATATCCACATTGGTCTTGAGAGTTTAGACAATGATCAATCATTGCCTTGTGTTTTGCACATTTTGGGGGAAGATTGCGAAGTAACAGATTCTCCTGCTAAGTCAGAGTCTCAGTTGCATTCCAGATACGGGAGAATCTGCCATACAGATTATACTGTGTATTCTGTTTTTTTTTTTTTTTTCCTTTTTGCCATTGATAAGATTTCTTAACTAAAATGATGTTTTCCCATTATATTGAAGGTCTCTGGGGAACAAGACTCATGGAGGAAAGCAGCACTAATCGAGAGAAATACCTTAAAAGCGTTTTACGGGAACTGGTCACATACCTCCTCTTTCTCATTGTATTGTGCATCTGTAAGTAGACTGTTTCCTTCCGAAATATGGGAATGTTTGAAAGTGTTTGACTTGAAAATATCATATTTAAAATAAAGGACCTGTACGTGCACCAGAAGACTCTAGTTAGAAGTTGCCTACCCAGTCTCGTTGCCAGTTCCAGTCTAGAATTTGGCCAAGTTCTCTTCTGCCCTCTGGCAAACATTAACTAAAAATCTGCATGGTCAGTTCATTGTCACTTGTGACCATTTTTGCTAATAAATGCACATGGCAACCTGCCAGAAATGAAGAAGCTAAGTAAAAGGATTTTTTGCATTGGATTTTGTAAAAATATATTACCACTATTATTAGATCAACAGATGAAACTCTACCTAAGAATTGTCTGCAGCAAAATCACATTTCACTGTCAGGAATTACAAATAACATTACCAAACATCATTGCTTTTGACACGTATTTGGAGAGAAGTACACATCCCAGGCAATGGGAACGGTGTGAGTAAGGTAGATCGTGGATGTTTGAAAGTCCCCGGCTTTGGGATTTGGATATGTCCTATCAGTCTACCTCATTATTTCTTTTAACTCTTCAGCAATTACTGGGCTTTTACCTACTGGAAATATATGCAAACCTTTGTCTGTCTGTTTTCTTCTCTTCTTCAGTTTGTCCCAATATCCTCCAGTGGGGTAGTGTAGGGACACCTTAGCTAAAAACCATTTGCTCCAAGTCTGGAAATTCATAGGCAATGGACCTATCCTCTGCTGAATCTGAGCATGTTGGATGGTGCATTTCATTCTTGCCCTCTGTAAAACCTTTTATGAGAACAGATAAGGAACCATATTTATGACCCTTAAGACTTTTTTTTTTAAAAGATTTATTTATTTGAAAGTCAGAGTTACACAGAGAGAGGAGAGGCAGAGAGAGAGAGAGAGAGAGAGAGAGAGAGAGAGAGAGAGAGAGAGAAAGAGAGATCTTCCATTCATTGGTTCACTCCCCAATTGGCCACAACAGCCAGTGCTGCCCCACTCCAAAGCCAGGAGCCAGGAGCTTCTTCTGGGTCACCCATGCGGGTGCAGGGGCCCAAGAACTTGGGCCATCTTCCACTGATTTCCCAGGCCATAGAAGAGAGCTGGATTGGAAGTAGAGCAGCCGTATCTTGAACCAGCGCCCACATGGAATGCCAGCACTTCAGGCCAGGGCATTAACCCACTGTGCCATGGCACCGGCCCTGAGACCTCCTTTTAAAAAAGTTAATTATTTGTTTGAAAGGCAGAGTTAGAAAGAGGCAGAGAGAGAGAGAGATTGAGAGATCGTCCGTCTGCTGGTTCACTCCCCAAATGGCCTCAATAACCCAGGCTGGACCAGTCTAAAGCCAGGAGCCAAGAACTCCATCCAAGTCTTCCACGTGGGTGCAGGGGCCAAGCACTTGGGCCATCTTCTACTGCTCTCTCAGGTGCATTAGCAGGATAGGAAGTGGACCAGCCAGGACTCGAACCAGTGCCCATATGGGATGCTGGTGCTGCAAGCGGTGGCTTTGCCCACTATGCAGCAGCACTAGCTCCCATTGGCTTCTTCCTTTTTTTAAGATTTATTTATTTGAAAGAGTTACACAGAGAGAGAAGGTAAGGCAGAGAGAGAGAGAAAGAAGGGTCTTCCATCTGTTGGTTCACTCCCCAATTGGCCGCAGCGGCTGGCTGTGCCGATCCAAAGCCAGGAGCTTCTTCTGCGTCTCCCATGGGGTACAGAGGCCCAGGACTTGGACCATCTCCTACTGCTTTCCCAGGCCATAGCAGAGAGTTGCATCGGAAGTAGAGCAGCCAGGTCTTGAACCGGCGCCTATATGGGATGCTGGCACTGCAGGCAGCAGCTTTACTCGCTACGCCACAGAGCCAGCCCCAATGGCTTCTTATTTTTAAGTGTACAGTTGAGCAGCTATCACAATCCAATTTCAAAACCTTCCACCACCTCCAAACTATCCCCCAAACTCTGCTCTGTTGGCTGCATTGAACTGAGTCAGCACCGCCCTTTCTCCTGCAGACACTTTCACTTGGCGTTCTGCTGGCTGCACCCTCCTGGCTTTTGCCGGTGGAGGAGTTCTTGGTGTTTGTCCCCTTTGACTAACACCTTCCTGGTGCCCCACCATTCTGCCGTCTACTTCTGTGAGTTTGACTGTTTTAGATTCTTCTGTTTTTTTCCCTATAGAATATGTCTGATAAGGATACATCCTAACAGTCTTCTTTAATACGTGTTGTTGCTGGTGTCGCATACTTCCACAGCAGCATGGAGCTGTCAGGAAAAATATTTCCACAGTTGCCCTGTTAGCCACTCTGAACGATCAGGGCTGCCAAATTCAGACAGTTCACCTACTTGTTTAGAATCAGTAAAAATCTTCATAGTTGATCTAAGATCTGTTTATTTCTCTTCTGTGTCAAAATCTCCCACAAGTGGCATGATGTTATTTTTTAAACATATTATCTAACGCAGAAATACTGACAAGCTATTCATGCAGTTAGAGCCGCAAAGCAAGAGATGTGGTATTTTTCACTTTTATGTTCTAAGCTGTTAGAGCTTGAAGTGCTGAGGTCACATTGGCTCCTGCACAGAAATGGTGCTTAAACATTAAACTGCAGTGGCCTGAAATATTAACTGGCTGTTCGCAATGATGGAGGTTTTTCTGTTTTTTCTTATACAGAATAGTTTACCTCTGTACAGCTAGGATTTCAGTGGTCCCCTGAACTACCTGGGCATCAAAATCACCAGGAGACTTTTTTTTTAAATTACAATTTGCCCGGATCAACTAAATCAGTGCTTCCAAGATGTGACCAAGGGAACTGAATTTTCTGATGCACTGATAAGTTTAAGAAGTAGGCTGGATAAGTAAACTAAAGACCGTGAGTTTTAGAAAACATGCCTGACGTCACATAACAAATCTTTCTTTCTCATCTTAGAATTTAGGCCGGCGCCGTGGCTTAAACAGGCTAATCCTCCGCCCTGCGGCGCCGGCACACTGGGTTCTAGTCCCGGTTGGGGCGCCGGATTCTATCCCAGTTGCTCCTCTTCCAGGCCAGCTCTCTGCTATGGCCAAGGAGTGCAGTGGAGGATGGCCCAAGTGCTTGCGCCCTGCACCCGCATGGGAGACCAGGAGAAGCACCTGGCTCCTAGCTTCGGATCAGCATGATGCACCGGCTGTAGCGGCCATTGGAGGGTGAACCAACGGCAAAAAGGAAGACCTTTCTCTCTGTCTCTCTCTCTCACTATCCACTCCGCCTGTCAAAAAAAAAAAAAAAAAATCATGCTTTTTGTTCATTTTCACAGTAATCACATTGTTTCTTATAGCAGTAGTTCCATACTTTACAAAAATAAGATCTTATTTTCAGAATATTATGCAATCTCTGGGTAAGAAATTCTATGGCCAGACTTCCACTGAATGCTGAAAGTCCCCCCAGAATGGCCCGTCCTGCTGCCTCTGAGCAGGACTCCCAGGTGGAAAAAGTGACTTGCTTGGAAGAATTCACCTCACTTTTCTGTAGCGAGTTAGAAAGTTTTTCCTTGTATGAAGCTGAAGAGAATCCCCGGGACAGCTCCCAGTCGCTGCCACCAGCCTCACCTCTGCCCAGTACCTTTTCCACATCAACCCCGCAGAAGTTTGGAGACACACACCCAGTCTCCAGATTAAACCTTTCCAGTTTCTTCAGCTCTTGGTCATGTGATTGGAGACGAGATTTTGAATACCACACACAAGGGAAACTTCAACTGGCACATGTTCTGTTTGTCACTGTCCCCAAGGAGCAAGAATGTCACCAGGAGGAAGGGGCCAGGAGCTTCCCCGCCAGACGCTGACTTGAGGTCCATGCATCCTACCACGGCCAGACCGCTGAGGCGGCCTCAGCACGTAAATGATTGATCCCTTAGTGTCCTCCCTGGAATCTGTAGCGCACTGTGTCGCCCTGCTCATGTCTGAGCACTTTTTTCCTGGATCCTGCTGAGGGACTTCCCTCTCCGCTGTGCTAAATTCATCTCGGTAGGATCTGCTCATCATTCCAATCTGTTGAAATGATCTTGGATCAAGATCCATCTCACACATCAGCCATTCCTCTCAGCTTACAGGATCGGCAGGGTTTCATCTTGTCCTTATCTCTGTGAGCTAATAAATGTAAACAGCCTGCGAGTATCAGTCCATTAATCAATACTCTTCGGGTGGAGTTTACCTCATTATGCTATCATCCAGCTCTGAGCATTCCTGAAACAGCATAATAGGAAACAATTTTTTCTCAGTGCCTGTCTGCATAACTCCACCGTTCTTCTGTCAGCTGTTGGCCAGAGTAAGTGAGGATAACCACCCAGCACAGCCCTACTGGCTCCTTGTGATGGGATTTTCCCCCACTGCTCAGAAGCTGCCTTCTAAGACTTCTAAAACCTTAACAACAAAATTACTACCAAATGACCAAGAATATCAGACATGTCACTCTGAGTGCAAATGCTAGAATTTGTATTTAACCTTATGCTTTGCAAGTTGAAAGCTGTTAATATCAGGTAATTAGGGCTCTGGAAGACAGCTTGACATAGTGGGAGAAGTGTGGGGTTTTTTGCATCACACAGTTCTAAGTTCAAATCCCAGCTCCACCACTGACAAGCTAGGTAAACCTGGACGTGTTACTTAACTGTTTCCAAGTCTTTGTTTCCTCATCTGTAAAGTACTTGTTGAAAGATTGTTGTGAAGGGGCTGGCATTGTGGTACAGTGGGTTAGACCATGCACTGGCATCCCATATGGCCACCAGTTCGAGTCCCAGCTGCTCCACTTCTGATCTAGCTCCCTGCTAATGCACCTGGGAAAGCAGCAGAAGATGGCCCAAGTGCTTGGGCCTCTGAACCCAGATGGGAAACCTGAAAGAAGCTTCTGGCTCCTGGGTTTAGCCTGGCCCAGCCCCAGCCATTGCAGCCCTTTGGAAAGTGAACAAGTGGATGGAAGATCTCTATCTCTCTTTCTGTAATGTTGCCTTTTAAATAAATAAATCCTAAAAAACAAATTTGATTGTTGTGAAGATGAGAAACAATAAGTGAAAAGACCCTTGGGTGCTCTCTGTCATACAACAGTAGTAAGAAGTCAGTCTTCCCAAAGATTGGGGGCAGTGACTGAGTTATTTCATCAGAACTACAGGTTCTGATTTTGTGCTTCTAAACTCCAGTTCCCTCGGAGCACCCAAGTGCCTATAAAGAGTTTATATTTCATCTTGCCAATATTAGCTCCCTCCCCTCCATTTTTTAAAAAGATTATTTATTTATTTGAAACAGTTACAGAGGGAGGGAGAGACAGATCTTCCATCTGCTGGTTCATTCCCCAGGTAGCCACAAGGGCTGGGGCTGGGTGAGGCAGAAGCCAGTAGCCAGGAGCTTCTCCTTTTTTTTTTTTTTTTAAGATTTATTTATTTATTTGAAAGGCAGAGATACAGAGAGAGAGAATTCTTCAACCCACTGGTTCATTCCTCAAATGGCCATAATGGTCAGGACTAGGCCAAACTGAAGCCAAGAGCCAGGAGCTTCTTCTCTGTCTCCCTCTAGAGTATAGGGGCTAAAGTACTTGGGCCATTTTCCACTGCTTTCCCAGGTGCATTAGCAGGGAGCTGAAAAGGAAGTAAAGCAACTGGGACTCCAACCAGCACCCATATGGGATGCCGGCATTGGAGGTGGTAGCTTTACTTGCTATACCACGATGCTAGATTGCATTTTAAAAATCAATCTGCCTTAACCAAGGGTTAGAAATGACATTGAAATTATTGTAGTCCCAGTTTGTGTAATTTAGGATTTATTCTTACTTGAAACCTAGATTGCTATGAATTCACCATCAAAGTACTTTAGATAGATAGATAGATAGATGTTACTGTTAAAAATAGCAATGGTATTTCTGTTGTGTGAGTTAGCAGCTGAGGTAAAGGAAGGAAGAAAGTGTATTTTGGAAGTTCTTTGACAAAGGCAAAGGGAGGTGGTTGGTGAATCTGATGAAAATGCTTTTGCTTTTGCTTTTCCTGTGCTGTCATTCTGTGACATTTTTCTGAACTCTTGAGTTCAAACTCAATAATAGAAATCACAAAAACTGCTTGAGTCAACATCATAGATGTAGTGCCTCTTTATGTCAAAGAAATAGGCAAAAGTTAAGAAGTAGAAAAGGCGGCAAATGTCAAGTCATGAAAGACTGATTTTTTTTTGACACATTTGAAATTCATAAGTCCCTGAGAAAAACAGTGGACTTCTGTAAATTTTTACAGGGTGTAAAAGATAATCCATTATTGTGCCAAAGTCTTTAACCTCATGAGTACCCAAGTAATGAAAATCGAGAAATGAACAACAAAACCATAACACAATAGGCTGTGTCCTGTGACAAGAGCCCTTCTAGGAAGAAATGTATGTGTCTCTTTTCTTTATCTTTGGATGGAGACTTTCACTTGTTCTTTTAAAAACAAAGGGTGGGGGGAGTAAGACCTTTCATTTCACTTAGGAAAGCTTCGTCAGGATGCTAGTATACAGATAGTTTTCTTGGTCTCCCAGAAAGTCCATGGGGATTGAGTTGTTGCTTGCAAGGCCCAGAAGTCTGTCAGTGGGTTAATCATCACACCAGCAGGGAGCCAATTCCATTCCTGGTGGTAAACATCCTGCCTGCTTCCCACAGAGCTTCCCACAACAAACACCTTCCAGCCTGAAGAGGGTCCATGGGAAGTAACCACTTATGTCTTTGACTATGGCTGGAGAGTTCCCTGTTCTTTTTAATCAACTCATTTTTAGGATCCGGTGTGTAGTGCAGCCACTTTGGGACCCCCCACATTCCATATGGAATGGAGTACCTGGGTTCCAGTCCTACCTCCGCTTTCAATGTCAGCTTTCTGCTGATGTACACTCTGGGAAACAGCAGATGCTCGCTCAAGTGCATGGTCCCTACCACTCATGTGGGAGGCCCAGATGGAGTTCCAGGCTCCTGACTTCAGCCTGGCCATGCCCCATCTGTTAAGGGTATTTGGGGAGTGAACTAGTGGATAGATCCCTCTCTGTGTATATGTCCTTCCTTTCTTTTGCTGTCTTTCAGAAAAGTGGTGACAACAAATGGCAGATCTGTAGCTGTTACTTTAAACTTGACCTTTACTTGCATAACTTTTTGTCTTCTTGCTCATATATATGTCAATAGTGAACATCTTTCTTGTTTTAAAATAAAACAAAACAAAACAAGAAACTAGCCCAGTGCAGGCATTCTCAAAGCCACTTGTGTTAACAGCTTCCACCCTTTAAAGATTCTTACTACAACTTATTACTTAACAATTTTCTTTGAAATTTTAACCCAAATTGGATTCAAATGTTTGGGGGTTTGCCTTTATTTCATGGACTCTCTTATTGATTCTGCAATCTCACTTTGGCCTCCTAAAAAGCCCTCCCCAGACCTCTGGGGAATGGGGGTCTTTTCGTTGTCAAGTTCTGTGGGCTGTTGTCAGCCTCTCTGGCATCTGAGTGCATGGCACTCAGGATTCTGGAAACTTCTGTCTCCGGGTTCTGTGACTTCCGTGTCCCTCATTGCTCTGTTCTCTTCTAAACATGTTCAGACAGCGTGTCCTCTGTGACTGAATCTTGGACTTTATGTTGCGGTGAGCGTTTCTGCAGACACACTTCAACCAGCGCATGTATGCTCCTGACTCCGTAACTACACCTCTCTGATGGGTGCAAACCCCAAGCCAACTTCTACTGGACATATCCAGTGGGATAGCTCATGGGTACCTCATCCCTAAATCCAAAACCTGCAGTCATCGTTCCACCCATTCACACCTGCTTGCCGTGTAGCACACAGAATGGCCCCAGAGAAGGTTCAGGGACCTGCCTACAGTTTGGCCCAGAAAACAATCTTTGTCACCCCTCATGCTTCAAGATCAGTGCAAGTGCCAGGTCCAGGAAGAGCCTTTATTGGCACCCAGCTGAACCGGCCCCTTCCTGCAGGCTGTGCTGCGGGCGCTCTGGACCCACCTCTGTCAGGTACACCCCTCCCTGTGGATCGCTGGCCCAGTCCATGCATCCGACTCCCTGACAGCAAGCCGGGAAAGGATGCTCTTTTGCACATCACAGGGCAGGCACAGAATGTTGACAGTGTTGGCCACTCCCATGAGCTCTCTTATCCACTAATGCTCCTCGTTCACCAGTGCCCGGAATTTTTTCCCACTACTGGTACCTACTGAACCAGTTCCAGCCTGAAATTTCTTCAATTTGTGTAGCGCACTAGCATTGAGATGTGCACTTGTGGTCGGTAGAGTCCCTTTGCGTCTATGTCCTTTGTCTTCATCAACTCCTGAAACAAGTTAGGTTTCTCTTGAACATTGGTGGCTTTACTTTGACAGACAGCCTTGACGGCTCGATCCAGGGCATCTGGTGCTCCCTTTCTGTTAGATTCAGGTCTATTTTTGTGGTACTTTTGGTTTCCTCTTTGGCCCAAGGGTTATTAAGAGAAAAAAAAAATACTTTATCCCTCAGTGACTTAATTTTGTATGTGTAAACTTGTGTATTCCTGTGTTCATTTTCAGAATTCGTGGTTAAAAATGTTGCCTGTTTGGTTTTTGAGGTTTGTTTGCTTTCTCTTTATGGTATAAAACAACAGAAAGGTATTACCTGCACTTGGAAAGGAGAGAAGTCTGAAACCAGGATGCTGATGGGCCATGTGCCCCCGGCAGCCCACAAGGCCCCTCCTGGCCTCTGCCTCACTTCTGCTGGCTTCCCAGAAGTCCTTGGTGGCCTCTGGGTGCACCTGCATCACTCCAATCCTCTGCCTTCATGCACACGTTGTCTTAGGACACCTGCCTGGTTGCTTTTTAGTTTTAGGGATTTACTGAAGCTCCCTGTGTGGCCCAGCATATTTACCAATGTTTGTAAATGTTCCACAGATATTTGAAAAGTAATGTCAGTAATCCCTTTTGGTACTGAATGAAGTTTGATGTATACATTCATTTCAAACCCTTAATAGTCCACGTAAATTTTCTCTCAAAAGTTGAGAGATGGTAGGGTTAAAGTTTCCAACCACAATTATGGCTTAGATATTATATTCCTAGCAAGCATTGTTCTATGTGTCTGGATGCCCTGTTATTGAATACATGAAAATTCATTATAGTTCACTCATAGTGCATGGCATCATTTTTCACTCTAAAGTAACCTTTTTATCAAACTCAATTCTCACCTTATCATCTCCTTAGTCAGATGATTACAATTCCACTTAACACTTTTTTTTCAAAGGTTTATTTATTTTAAAGGCAGAAATGAAGAGAGAGGAGAGAGACAGAGAGACAGACTGATTGATCTTCACTCCCCAAATGGCCACAACAGCCAGGGCTGGACCAGGCCAAAGCCAGGGGTCAGGAGCTTTCTCCAGGTCTGCCACATAGATGCAGGAGCCCAAGCACTTGGGCCATCTTCTTCTGCTTTCCCAGGCACATCAGCAGGGAGCTGGATCAGAAGTGGAGCAGCCTGGACTCCAACCGGTGCCCTTACAGGGTGTTGGCCCTGCAGACAGAGGCTTAACCTTCTATGCTATAGTGCTGGCCCCACCACTTAACACTTTTTTTTTTCCTTGATAGATTTATTTATTAACATTTTTAAAAGCTTTTTATTTAATGCATGCTTTTTTCATAGGTATAACTTTAGGAATATAGTGATTCTTTCCCCCATACCACCCTCCCACCTTGACTCCCGTCCCACCTCCTACTCCCTCTCCTATCTCCTTCTTCATTATGGTTCATTTTTAGTTTAATTTTATATACAGAGGACCAACTCTATGTTAAGTACAAATTTCAACAGTTTGCACTCACGCTCACACACAACATATAGAGTACAGTTTAGGAACAAGTTTTGTAGTTAATTCTCATAGTACAACTCATTAAGGATGGAGGACCTACGTGGGGAGAAGTGCACAGTGACTTCAGTCACTTAACATTTTTAAAAAGATATTTGTTCCTGATATATTTTCTCATCCCTTTATTTTGAATGGGTTTCTTTTAAAAATTCTAGAGGCAGACCAGTGCTGCGGCTCAATAGGCTAATCCTCCACCTGCGGCGCTGGTACTCCAGGTTCTAGTCCCGTTTGGGCGCCAGGTTCTGTCCCGGTTGCTCCTCTTCCAGTCCAGCTCTCTGCTATGGACCGGGAAGGCAGTGGAGGATGGCCCAGGAGCTTGGGCCCTGCACCCGCATGGGAGACCAGGAGGAAGCACCTGGCTCCTGGCTTCAGATCTGCACAGGGTGCCGGCCGTGGTGGCCATTTGGGGGAAAGAACCAACGGAAAGAAGACCTTTCTGTCTGTCTCTCTCTCTCACTAACTCTGCCTGTCAAAAAAAAAATTCTAGAGGTGCATTTTTTTTATCTTTTTAACCCGTAATTTAAAACTCCTAACCTAATAAATTTAATCCCTTCACATTTCATGCTTCTGTCAAATCTCTGTCACTTTTATTTTTTTTTCTCTCTTTTTTATGTTTTCCTGTGGTTTTCCTTTTTCCTTTTGGTAAATTATACAATTTTTCTTTGCTTTTTTATTCTAGTCATTTGGCATTTATATAATAGATATGCTTCTACCATACCTGTTATTTGTTGTAATATTTGAACCTATGTTTTTCAGCAGTATCAAGAATAAAATAATATCCGTGAGCTATTTTGAAATGGTAGACTGTGTTTAAGGCAGCTTTTGTTAATTTAGATGCCAGCTGTTTGGAGATGCCATGTTTTAACATATTTTGTTCTGCCTTATTTTGTAGAAAAATGGAAACAGGGTTACCATAAGAGATAAATAGCAGAAGAAATATTTGCACATACAGAGACAGTGGATGCCACCTTGCAAGTGGGCGTTCTCCACCAGGCACTAAAGGGGAAATGATGTGGCAGTTTCTTGCTTCCATTACTTTTAGAGTGTGCAGATATCGTCGCATGCCTTTCTCCACTTGAGCTTCATAAACACTGTAGATATCACCATTCTCATTTTCTAGATCACAGCATCAGGCTCAGGAGAGTTCAGTAGTTGCCCAAGATGCCAAGTCTGCAAGGCCCAGAATCACAAACACGGAAGCAGATAATGGGACTGAGCCAATTGAAACTCAGACCCAAATCATTTTGACTCAGTATCTAGGGATCATTTAGCTGCCACCTACAAAGGCTTATGATTTGGCTAACTCCTGGAGTGTATGAAGCTGTCACTCAAGGATATCCTGGACCAGTCGAGGCCTGGCACAAGGGAGGGACCCAGTTAATGCTGAGGGAATAAATAGGGATTGTTTCTCTGGCTGTCCAGCAGAGGGTGCCATATAGCCAAGGAACTTTGTTGCTTCCCTTTCTATAAATACAGCCATTGAAGCCAACACTGATCCTGAGAATTTCAAAAGTAAAACTCAGTATGGGTTTTTGAGACAGATTTTAAAGTCAGGGCTAAAATCCTTATATATTCATACTTGCATTTAATGATGCCATATTTATAAATAAAAAATTTAAACAATGGCTCACATTTCATTTTTAACAACAAACCCACAGGTAAAAACTCCAGAATACAAACTGATCAATCTAAAGTCCATTAGCATTTCAAGTTAACTGAAAACAATCAACTCAATTGTTTAGTAGGCCTTGGGGGGGGGCTTTGCTACTTACTCTTCCATATCAACTGTGCCCCCTTGAAGGACAGATGCCCTTTGCAGGGTGCAGTGTACCTGGGTCCATCCCTTTGAGGGAGCTGGGGACACCCTCCCTGGGGACACTGGGAGCTGCTTCTTGAAGGCAGAGAAGACAGCTTGCTCATCTGCATGTCTGACACCTGTTCCACGAATGTTAAAACTCCAAGCCCTGGCCCAGTCCGGTTTTGAGAAGCAGCAGGCATGCTATGCTGCGCCTGAAGAGGGCAGCACTTACCCTGATTACATTGGCTCATGGGCTGGCAGGTGAGGGAGCTGAGCAGTGCACAAGTTGTGTGTATTATGCATACTCATCGCTTAATTGGCTGCTTGAGGAGAACTCCAAAGCTGCCTCCTGTCTGAATCCTGATACCCTCTCCCTTCATAATCTTGACTTTCTATGATGCTTGAAAGGGCTGTAAGAAGTCAAGCTTTACTAGGGAGCATTTAATGCCAAAATAATTTCATACAAGTTTAATATGCATTTTGTGATGCCTAAAGACTTACAGAACGAGATCCATGTTAGTCACCTGCTGGGAATTCAGGGCCACTGTCAAAAGAAGTATAAATGCGTTCCTTCCCTTTGAAGCTTTCTCATCAGCTAATTGTAGGAATTACAGCATAGTACACCTGTGATCATTAGAGTCCAGCATAAGAGAGGACTTGTCAAGGTGCTGAGTTTGTTTTTTGTTTTGTTTTGTTTTTGTTTTTTTGACAGGCAGAGTGGATAGTGAGAGAGAGAGACAGAGAGAAAGGTCTTCCTTTTTGCCGTTGGTTCACCCTCCAATGGCCGCTACAGCCGGTGCATCGTGCTGATCCGAAGCTAGGAGCCAGGTGCTTCTCCTGGTCTCCCATGCGGGTGCAGGACCCAAGGACTTGGGCCATCCTCCACTGCACTCCCTGGCCATAGCAAAGAGCTGGCCTGGAAAGGGGGCAACCAGGATAGAATCCGGCACCCCAACCGGGACTAGAACCCGGTGTGCCGGCGCCGCAAGGCAGAGGATTAGCCTGTTTAAGCCACGGCGCCAGCCATGGTGCTGAGATTTGTAACAGGTGTGTTAGAGCAATCCCGGCAAGGAGGAAGACCCTCCACTATTAGATGTTTTATTGCTTGTTGTTTCAAGTTCAGTCACAATCCCTATGGGAATGTTTTTATTGAGGAGACAGGAATTTACAAATTAAGGTCCAGAGCTCCCAGTGAGGATGCCCCCATGAGGCTCAAAGGTGTCAGTTGGTGGAGGCCACGTGGACTGGAGGCCAGCTCCCGGAACCGCAGACCTCGTAGCCCATGTCCATCCCAGGTGAAGAAACAGCTGAGAACTGCCCAGAGGAATGACAGCCAGGACCCCCAGTTGGGGCCAGCCTGCCGAGTGTGGCCCCAGTAGTCCAAGGCCCTGGGACTCAGGGTAACAGGAGCGGCATCACCGTCGCAGGAGGGACGGTGGCTCACAGCCAGTGTGGGCCACTGCCTGGTGTGGGTGCAGCATTTGTAAATGCAGTAATGAATCCTAGAACCTGGGGGAAACTGCATCTGATTTCTGAGTTCCATCTCAAAAGCATTGGGAGAACCACAGAGAAAAGAAGTATAGAGATTTGACTTCCTTAAAACAGATATTTGTCAAGTGTTAGCCACTGGTAGGTAAATGTTAGCTATTTTAAGAACTCCAAAAAATCCTATGGGGTAACTAATTAGTCCTTCTTACAGAAAAGGAAATTTAAGCTCAGAAGGTATAATGAGCTTGCCCAAGTCACATATGAAGTCCGAGTGGTAATTAAAGAAGTGTAATGAAGGAAGTATTTATATAGGGGAAGCAGGGTTAATGTAACCAGAAGAGGGAGGTGAGTCACTGAGGGACTCAGGGAGGGGATGGGATGGCATGAACCCAGTGCAGCTGGGGGAAACTGATTCTCCCGGAAGCAGTGGCCAACGTTAAAGGATGCACAGCCAGGTACATCCAGATCATGAGGGAGTAGAATGTAGGAGTGGAGGGAACAAACCAACCTCTCTCTCTCTCTCTCTCTCCCTCCCCCCTCCCCGCTTTGACTCCCAAGGGGCCCAGTCTCCCCAGTGGCACAGTCCACAGAAACCAGCCTCAGGGGCAGAGCAGGGCAGAGCAGAATGGCTGAAGCACTGATCTGGAGGGAGCCAGGGCCCGGTCTCCTGAGTAGCTGTAGGGAGGGGAGGCAGCAGGTGCATAACTGAGCCTGAAGAGCTCAGCCCAACTTTTGTTGGGCCAGTGCAGCTCAGCTAACTGGGACATAGGCTCCAGTCCTGGAGGCAGGTGGGAGGTGAAACTGAACAGGCCTGTTGGAAGGGCCCAGTGTCCAGTGAAGGCCCCTGATCTTAATTTGATTCTCAATAGTGAGTCAGTGTTGTTTCACATAGTCCAACAAACATGTTTTGTTTCTAAGCTAAAGAGATGAGGAGACGGACTGAAGAGGGAAGGCAAGGGTGAGAGAAGACCTTGTGTGGCTGACTGCCCCTCAGCAGGAACTGTCCTTTCATGAGGGCTTTTGACTGGGTGAACAACGTGTGTGCAGCTTCTTTGTAGAGTTCACTGGGCTCCCTCTGTGTTTCAGTGACCTACGGCATGATGAGTTCCAATGTGTACTACTACACCCGGATAATGTCCCAGCTCTTCCTGGACACCCCCGTGTCCAAATCGGAGAAAACTAACTTTAAAACTCTCGCTTCGATGGAAGACTTCTGGAAGGTATTTGCAAATGACTTTGAAAGTACATCTTTATCACTGAAAATTGTTCATTTAGCTTCCTAAATTCAGTGCATGAATGTGTACCTACAGGGCCTGCTATGCGTTTAGCACTGTGAGATGTTGTAAGTTGAATGAGTTGGTAGAAGTTACTGTTCCCACCTGCCAAGAAGAGTAAACTAGCATTCACTGGGAACCACGCATGTGCCTGCACCATGCTATCTCGTACCTGATTTAATCTCCATAGTCACCTTCCATGATAAATGCTAATAATTGGCCCTCAGTTTGTAAATGAGGAAGAGGAGACTCAAGGTGCTTACGTTGATATGGTCACACGGCTAAGGAATAAGAATAGTGGGCGTTTTTCCAGTCTGACAACCACTTCTTCATTCTAGTTTATAATTCATTCAGTCGTTCGTGATCTCGTAAATAGTGAATGAGGTCTCATAGGACATAAGACCCTGGAGAACAGTGAGATTGCTCTGTGTTGCTTCATTCTCTGTTTCATCTTGTTGATGAGCGTGTATGTCGCTAGCCCCAGCGTGGTGCCTGATTCGAGGTAATCACGTCCTTTCAAAGCCCTGCTAATAAAAAAGTCAACTCAGCCCCTTCCCCAGTTGCCACAGATTCCAGCATAGGAGCAGGACATAAGCAATGAGTAATATCGTAGGAAAATATTAAAAGAATCTAAGAAAACTGAAGGGAAATTGGGAAGGAAATGATTGTTTTCTCTAGGGAGATACTTTTGAAAATTTTTACTAAACCCTGGGTCACAGCTGTTGATTTCACACACTGATAAAATGAGGTCGAAGGAGCCTCTTCACAGAGGGCAAACCATACTTCACAGTATGGCTGTTTTCATCACCCCAGGAGGGCCATCAGCCTGTATCTATTCATCATCCTTCTGATAAGAATAATATGCTGATAATATGACTAGATCTGTATTTAGTTATGCAAACTACCAAGAGCCTTCTCATATTTACAGTTTCATGACACTAAATGCCAACCCAAAACGGTTAGGCAGGGGTTGCGGAGTTCATCATGTAGCAAGAGCAAGCCCATGTTTACAAAGCCCAGTTCACAATGGACTATGACTCATCCAGAAAAAAATGAAACCCTAACAATTGCAACAAAATGAATGGAACTGGAGCCAGAGCCAGAAAGACAAATAATCACATTTTCTTATTTTGTCAAAGTTAATATAGAAACAGTATTCAGAAACAATAACAAAAAAAGAAAGAAGTCCAGACAAATGAAAGACCCACCAGAGTGTAGAGTGTGGCCTTCTCTCTGTGACCATGTGGGTTGCTATTTCTCAAGGGAAAGAAGAATTGATTGTGGTTGTGGATTTATGCAACACCATTCCTCCCTCACCTTTAGTCCTAGAACAGAGCTCAGGGTTAGCATTTGTTAAGCACATACTTGGTGACTTTGTGTCAAGTTCAGTGACCATGCAAAGGACGAGTTTTCCGGAGGCAGGATCCCTGGGTCAGAAGCCCTTGCTCCAGGCTTCACAGCTAGCAAGCTATGGAGCAGCAGTCAAACCCAAATCTTTCAGGTGACAAAACCCATTCTTAGCACTTGCCTGTGTTCCTACAGTCGCCGGACTCAGCTGTGTGAATGGTCTAGGCAGGACCAAGGATAGTCACTTAGCTTGCGAGTTTTCAAAAATACCTTTGCTTGCAGTTCACAGAAGGCTCCTTGTTGGATGGGCTGTACTGGAAGATACAACCTGACAACCAGACTGAAGCTGACAACCGCAGTTTCATTTTCTACGAGAACCTGCTGTTGGGGGTGCCACGTATACGGCAACTCAAAGTCCGCAACGGCTCCTGCTCCATCCCTCAGGACTTGAGAGATGAAATTAAAGAGTGTTATGACGTCTACTCTGTCAGTAGCGAAGACAGGGCTCCGTTTGGGCCACGAAATGGAACCGCGTAAGTGTCGGTGATTCCAGCTACTCAGTGACATCCATTCACTCATTCGTTCCCAACCTCCTGCTGAGTTCATTCCTTTGTTCTCTAACAGGTCACTGAGGGAAGGATGCCTTCAGAGCTCTTCAGTGCCTATCCTTGTGCCATGGCCAGTTTCTTAGATTTTCTCTACCTTTGAACCCCTGTTCCATTTCTACGCACCTGTTTTTCAAAAGGCTAACTTGTTGACCGTACAACCCATGAAAAAGAATGTATCTGAGCCTTTGAAGTTTGCATTTAAGTTGCTGGGGCTGTTTCTGTAGATCCAGTAACATCATCCACTGGATTTTTTTAGTAGGAATTTTTCTGAAATTCTTTTATTAGCTCTTACAAATAGGATTTTGCTCAGAATGTAATTATTTAAAATGTAAGCATGTGAGGCCATTTTCTGTCTGGGTCAAAGCCCATGTGTTTATGGTTTTAACTACAGTATGTATTTATACCTGTGACTGTTTGCAGGTTTTTTGTGCATCTTGGTACCTCTTCTTCATATCTTATATTTTAATGGGGGGTACATAATTGTAATGAAGAAATGGGAAGAGTTGGGGCTGACACTGTGGCACAGCAGGTTAAGAGACCACGTGTGAGGCCAGCAGACAGAAGATATCTCTCTCCCTCTCTTGCTCCTCCCCCTTTCTCTGTAACTCTGCCTTTCAAATAAATAAATCTTGAAAGAAGAAATGGGAAGTCCTTGGAGGCTGTCTCAGGGTGGAACTCTGGGGGTCAGTGTACCACCTGAGTCACTGTGGGCAGTGTTGTTTTAAGCTTTCCTAAACTGGTTCTGTTTGTCTACCTCCATCCTTTTCTCAGGGACTTAGGCAAACCAGAGTCCAGGTTTTTTGAAAGACAATAGGTCAGACACCTTTCGTGACCAGATTCTTTGTCTCCCAATAGTGTATAATCTTATAGCCTCTGTACCAGGCTATAAGAAACAAATCCAATAAAATATTAATCAGGAGACTTGGAACAAAGGGCATGAATAATCTTGAAAGATTTTGCAGCTGAAGGTGGTGATGGCACTTATTAATTCTTCCTTTCTAGTTCCTGCAAAGCATAAGAGTGCCCTTCATCTGTGCCACCTGTCCCGTAGTTTGCTCAGAAGAGAAAGAGGCACAGCCCCCACCACCCCATGCCAGATAGTGTTTATAGATGCATCTGTCATCCGTCCTTTACAAAACCACTCTCTAAAGTAGCTGTCTTCTCCATTTTATATGAAAAACACTGAGGCAGAAAAGTCTGGCTCTTGATGAACTTGTCCCTCTTTGGGGGCCTCAAGTCAGTCCCTGAGTCTGATTACCCAAGGAAGGCAGCCACATCTGTCAGCACTCTGGAGACAGATGTCCTGATGTAGGGTCTCAACTCCATCCTCTAAAGCTTTGAGATTAAATTGACCTCACTGGAAGGGCACCAATATGGAGGAATAATGAGGGAGCTTACTGCTGTTGTCTAGGGGAATATATTTTTAAAAACGTGGAGAGACTGCAATCTCAGGGAAGAGTTAGGGAGAAAACGGCAGAGGAAACGCCATGCAAATTAGAGGGACACTGTGGATCTATGTGGAGGTGTGAACACGCACAGTTCAGGACCCAAAGCTGCAGTAAGAGCTTAGCATGAGTCCGGCTTAGAACCCTGTGGGAGACAGTATACCTGCTAACCTAGAGGGAAATAATGGGGGCACATTTCTCTCTCCCAACCACCCAGCATTGGTGTCCTGTAACTAAGCCAAGAGTGGGCAGATGCCATTTTGAACAGACGTAACAGCTGCACCAGCTCATGTCTGCACCCACAGCAATCAGCTGGGAGGACATACTTGAGGCTGGCTGGGAGAATTGATGGGGGCTGGGTGCTCGTGACTGTGGGAACCTTGTATTCTGGGACTGTGAAAACACTGTGGCTGCATGAGAGGGTACAGGGTATAGCTGAGTCTTTGGGCAGTCACTATGGGCAGCTCCACATGCTCAGGGCTTCCTGATTCCCTGTTGAGGGTCATTGCTGCAGGATCTGTGCTTATACCAAGGACTACACAGATCCTTTATGTGGTTCTTGTGGCAGTCCAGATGAATATTGTACCCACTGGGGCTAGCAATCAGGCATTGATCTGTTTGGAAGAGAGGAGATAAGCACAACACTATGCCAACAGAGCTGAACAAACATCTCCTCTGATAAAACAAACAAACAAACAAACAAAAACCACATTTACTACACCCAATTTGGGAGTCACCTTGGACACTCCCCTCACCTTGGAGCACTGAACAGAACTCCCTGGCCACACTCAGCACATACTCCAGGTTATTCACTGAAAGATCAGATATTCTACTAATCCACAGAAGCATAGTCCAAAGATAAAAGCCATCATAGGAGAAAAATAAACTAACAAGTATCCCCATAAATGCCTAAAAATAAAAACAACAATTCAAGAAACAAGAACAAGGAAAAAAAAAAAGAAACCCTCAAAGGGACACAACAACACTTCAATACTGAAATGTGAAAATGAAGAGATTGAAGAAATGCCAGAAACAGAATTCAAAAACATTGATCATAGGGTTATTTAGAAGTAATCAGAAGCAAATCCACAAAGTAAAGAAATACATACATTACATGAAAGAAAATTTTTCTCATGAACTTAAGGTTTTAAAGAGAAATCAAAATGAAATATTGGAAATGAAGAATCCAATTAGAACAGATAAAAAATATGATTGGAAAGCCATAACAGAATCTGTTGGGCAAAAGAAAGAATATCCAAGTTAGAGAACAAATCTCTGGAAATTTTACAGTCAGACAAAAAAAAAAAAAAGAAGAAGAAGAAATTTAAAAACTAAAAAAACAGTGTTGGAGATCTAAGGGATACTATCAAATGACCCAACATATGAATTCTAGAGTTCCTGAAGCCATGGAAAGAGAGAATGGATTAAAAGACCTTCTTAATGAAATAACTACCGAAAACTTCCGTAATTTGGAGAAAGAGACATCCAAGTACAAAAACCACATAGAACTCCTAATCAACATGACCAGAAAAGAACTTCACCACAACACATTGTAGTCAAACTCTCCACAGTAAAGCATAAAGAAAAGATTCTAAAGTGTGCACAAGAGAAATGCCAGATTACTTTCAGAGGATCTCCAATTAGACCCACAGTGGACTTCTCATCAGAAACCCTACAGCCTAGGAGAGAATGGCAAATATATTCCAAATCTTAAGAGAAAAAAAAAAATATCAACCCAGAATACTGTACCCTGCAAGCTCTCATTATGAATGAAGATGAAATAAAGACCTTCCATAACAAACAAAAATTGAAAGATTTTGTCACCACTCATCCAGCCTTAAAAATATGCTTAAGGACATGCTATATACAGAATCACAGAAACATGGTCATCACTATGAAAGAAGGTGAAGGCAGAAAATCTCACATTAAAGGTAAAAGGAAATCCAAAGTAAACATTAGAAATATTTATGGAAAAACAACAGGGCCAAGTTGTTACATATCAATAGTCACCTTGAATGTAAATGGACTCAACTCTCCAGTTAAAAGACACAGACTGGCTGGCTGGATTAAAAAATAAAACCCATCTATTTGCTGCCTACAGGAAATACATCTCACCAACAAAGTTACATGCAAGCTGAAAATGAAAGGTTGGAAAAAGATATTCCTGCTAACAGAAACCAAAAAAGAGCTGGTGTAGCCATCCTAATATCACACAAAATAGACTTCAATAGAAAAACTGTTAAAAGAGACAAAGAAGAGCACTGTGCAATGATTAAGGGATCAATTCAACAGGAAGATGTGACTATAATAAATGTATACACACCTAATTACAGCTATTACAAGAAATGTTGATGTTCTAAAGGAAGACATAGACTCCCATGTAATAGTAATGGGGGACTTCAACACCCCACTTTCAGCAGTGGAAAAATCAACTAGACAGAAAATCAGCAAGGAAACAATAGTTATTCAGCACTATAGACCAAATGAACCTAATGGATGTCTACAGAACTTTTCATCCTACATTTGCAGAATACACATTCTTCTCACCAGTGCATAGAACTTTATCTAGGATAGGCCACAGGCCAGACCATAAAGCAAGTCTCAGCAAATTCAAAGGAATTGAAGTCATACCATGTATCTTCTTGCCCACAATGAAATGAAGGGGGAGATCAACAACTCAAGAATCTCTAGAATATATGCATACGCATGAAGACTGAACAGTACACTCCCAGATGAACAGTAGGTCATAGAAGAAATCAAAAGAGAAGGCAAAAAAAAATTGTTGAATATTTTTTCATACTATTTGTTGAAATCTTTACTTGGCATAGAATTAATCTGTGTATAAACTTAATTGAAAATAGATCTTAGTAAAAAATGAAAATAGGAGAGGGAATAAGAAAAAGGGTGGGAGTGTGGTGGGGGGAGGGTGAGTAGGATGGGAAAAGTCACTGTGTTCTTAAAGTTGCATTTATGAACTGCATGAAGTTTGTATACACTCAATAAAAGGTTTCTGGGGGGAAAAATTGACCGCACTAAGTCTCAGGACCCTCATCCTAAAATAAGCCAAACCACTGTATGAGAATTAAGTAAGAAAACATGCAGGAAACACTGTGCAAAGCACACCACCCAATCTGATAAGATGTGTTTGCAACTTATTCTTAACCAGGAGCCAGCTGTCTTTGTAGTTGCCACAAATGTTCCACTGATTTTTCACCGTTGGGTTTTTTATTTTGGTCTTTATTTCTCAACTAGTTGGATCTACACCAGTGAAAAAGACTTGAATGGGAGCAGCCACTGGGGAGTGATTGCCACGTATAGTGGAGCTGGTTATTATTTGGATTTGTCAAGAACCAGAGAGGAAACAGCTGCCCAGCTTGCTGGCCTCAAGAAAAACATGTGGCTGGACCGAGGAACCAGGGCAACGTTTATTGACTTTTCAGTGTACAATGCCAACATTAACCTGTTCTGTGTGGTCAGGTAAGTACTGAGGGCAGTAGCCCTCCCATTTCTGTGTGGGTATGTGTATAACCTATTCTGGAAAGAGGTCAGAAAACCCTGGCCTGCAGTTGTCTTCAAGATCCAAACTGATCACAGGGGTGGGGTGAAAGCTGAAAGCTTACTGAGAAAACCATCCTAGCATATTACAAGTTGGAAAAAACCTGTAGTCCAGGTTCATCCCAATATTGGAATCTTTCTAGAAACCACTGTGTTTTTCTAATATTTGTCCTGAGCCATTGTAAGAATGCCCCATCCACTAAGTCCCCCAGCCGTCAAATACTGCACCACTTCCCTGAGTGTCCAGCTTGCAGATGGTGCCCATGCTATTTGAACACAAGGGCAGTTATCAGGGGTAACGCCTGGTGTTCATTCAGTAGAATACCTGGGTACCTGCTCATGCTCAGCACTCACCCATGGCCCATAAAGTGCCATCCCCACATTCTGTGACGTTGCCATCATGACTGCTCTGGAAGATGGTGAGGAAACTGACAGATTCCATTAGCCTCTCTGAGGACTCGTTCATTCATCATTTACTGGATGCTTAATGTTTGCCAGGCACTGTTCTAGTCTCTTAGGACAAAGATCCATGTCCTTGAAGAGCTTATGTTCAATAAGGAAGATATAGATAATAGACAATAAGCAAAAGAAACCATATATATAGTATGTTAGAAGGTAATAAATGATGGAGCTGGCAGTGTGGCACAGCAGGTTGAGCTACTTCCTGTGATGCTAGCATCTGATATGAGCTCTGGTTCAATGCCTGGCTGCACTGCTTCCTATCCAGATCCCTGCTAATGCACCTGGGAAAGCAGAAAGTAGCCCAAGTGCTTGGGACTTTGCCACTCACGTGGGAGACTGAAGTGGAATTACTAGCTTTTGGCTTTTGGCCCAGCCTTGGGCATTGCAACCATTTGAGAAGTAAACCAACAGGTGGAAGATCTTCTCTATCTTTCTCTCTCCATGACTCTGCCTTTCAAATAAATAAGCCAGATTTAAAAGAAGGTGATAAATGCTATTTAGAAAGAGCAAGATATAGTAGAGCAAGGCAAGGGGAAGTAGAGTTTGCCTACTTGAATCTTCCTGGTGAATATGTCACAACACCCAAACACTGGAGTGCAGAGCACCTGTACTTACATTCACACGCAGAATGAGAAGAACATAGTCTCATAATAAGCTGTCATCATTTTTGAGGTTGAACTCAACACTGCTTTACATGGCAGTTGAATATTCCCAGTTCATGTATTTAAAAACTTTTGTCAAATCACATTAGATTAAATAGTAATTGTTGCTAGAGATGAATGAGAATCTATTGTGGTTATTATTGAGCTTTTCCTAATAATTGCAGTTAAGACAGAAAGAGGATAGACACAGACAGGTAGCTCTTATTGACTCTTAAGTAGCTTTCTGTTGATAGATGCCTTGAGTATTTCTTTCATATCCTCCCCATATTGTAAAGATGACCATGGTCAAGGCAGTTACTTCGTTTCTCTACCTGCTTTCTAAGTTGCTGACATGGTGGCAAGTGCAGGGCCAGATGAGGTCAGAGAGAGATGACTGGACAGTCAGAGGCCACTTCCTTCCCTTCCGAGCTCATATGGAGGCTGTCATGAGGCTCCTCACTTCAGTGTCGCTCTTCTGCATATTTGGTTCTCACTTTCATGATCTAACATCTCCAAAGTGGGAATTTGACCCCAAAAATCCTCAGCCCAGTTTTGATACAGTGTCACCAGAACAAATGTCAAATAATGGAGGTTACAGATGATAAGTACTTCTTGAATACCTGTTAAGGATAAGGCTTTGTGAGAGAAAAAGGTACCCCAGAAGCCAGTCTCTTTGATGCTAATGAGGCATTAACTAATGAATGAATAAGAGATTCAGTCCCATATTTGTATATGTACAAAATATATATCCCACTTCTCAACCAGATCATACACGTTTTGAGCACATGGTTTATATTTCTTTGTTCTTTGTGCTGTGCAGTAGAATGACTTGCAGTGAATAGAAGTCCTTAGAAGGCTTGTTTGTTGGGCCGGCGCCGTGTCTCAACAGGCTAATCCTCCGCCTTGCGGCGCCGGCACACCAGGTTCTAGTCCCGGTTGGGGCGCTGGATTCTATCCCGGTTGCCCTTCTTCCAGGCCAGCTCTCTGCTATGGCCCGAGAAGGCAGTGGAGGATGGCCCGGGTGCTTGGGCCCTGCACCTGCATGGGAGACCAGGAGAAGCACCTGGCTCCTGGCTTCTGATCAGTGAGATGCGCCGGCTGCAGCGGCCATTGGAGGGTGAACCAGTGGCAAAAAGGAAGACCTTTCTCTCTGTCTCTCTCTCTCTCTCACTATCCACTCTTCCTGTCAGGAAAAAAAAAAAAAAAAGAAGGCTTGTTTGTTGATGAACTTTTATGTGTAAAAAATTATAAAGCATCTTGAGCAGTATAAGTATCAAAAAGCTGAGGGAAAGCTCAAGAGGAAGTAATCCTTTTGGAGTGAGAGAACTTGGGAAGCCTTAGTCCTTTTAGGGCCCCAAATTCTACAAGTATGGAGTTACTGGCTGTCATAAAAATGTTTTGCCACTAGTAGGGGGTGACTGGTAGGAGTAGTTTCTCTACTTTATACTGCAGGACAGAATAGAAGAATGTGTTAAGAATGTGTTCCTAGCCACCTCCATGTGTTGCTCTTGCTGCTATTGTTTTCATTGTTCTTATTGCCACGCAGGTTATTGGTTGAATTCCCAGCAACAGGCGGTGTGGTTCCATCCTGGCAGTTTCAGCCTGTAAAACTGATCCGCTACGTCACCACTTTTGATTTCTTCCTGGCAGCCTGTGAGATCATCTTTTGTTTCTTTATCCTTTACTATGTGGTGGAAGAGATACTGGAGATTCGCATTCACAAGCTACACTATTTCAGGAGTTTCTGGAATTGTCTGGATGTTGTGATCATTGTGGTAGGTTTGAGGGCAACTCCAAATTCCCCTCTCTGTTCTAAACACATGTGAATGACAGTCTCTGATCGCTGCAGCCCTGTGTGTCTTGATATTCCCAAAAGAGAATCTCAGCCTTCCCCTCAGTAGATCAGCTATGTTGTGTTACTAATTATTTTTTCACTTTGCCTGAATAATCTTTCGGGACATAGAAGTGGAGCAGCATTTCCTGTAAGTTTGCAGCCACATTCATATTGAGAAGAACTCAATAATTCATGTTTGGCTTTGGCATGCTGTGTGAGGTAAAGAGGAGAAAACAATGTTTTATCTTGTTTATTTTGCTCTTTTGCTAATGCTATTTTTTCTTCAACTACTAGTAAAGATTAATTTATGTTTTTCTGCACTTGTGTGAAGTTGTGGCAAGAAGAAACATCCTAAAAATACCTTGAGTGGCAGAAAAAACTTCCTGCAGCTTGAAATTTTCTGTGAATAATTCAGAGTACAAAATTGGAGTTGTGTCTGTGTAGGTTTTCAGTATGAGGTACAGGAAATCATCTGGCAGAGTCCTGAGATAGTTAAGACTGCAGCACTTGGTAGATGCGGTGCCTATCCTGGACGCTATTATAGCTCCGGTTTTCCACTCATCTTATTCATTAATTAATTAAGCATCATTTCAGTCACTTCTGGAGGCCTCCATATAAACATGAATTTGTACAAACCTTTCTCCCTTTAGCAATGGCTACTCACCTTTGGCCAAGCCCTGCTGTACATTTAAGCATATAACACCACACTCAATTTTTATGTGCTTTAAAGTGCTGTGTGACATTGCTGGATCATGTGTTATTCTATGTGAATCCTTCCCACTATCCTATGAGACACGATCTTTCAAAAATCTCAACAATGACACCTTATCCTATTAGCATTCTGTCTTTCCTTAGCCTTCTTCATGAAAAAAAAAAAAAAATTCTTCTTGTCTCTCTGTCCCTAAAAATCAGTTTGTGTTTTGTGAAGCATTGGCATCAAGTCTTTGCCCAATCATTTCCTACTGGAATTAACAAAATATAGAAAGTAAAATGTTCATGTGTGAGTGAAAGAACACATAAGTGGTTAAAAAGAACTACCAGTACCCTTCTTGTGTGGCAATAACAATGCTACCACTGATAACAATAGTAATAGCTAACACTTTAGAAGCTATTATGTGTTAGTCACAGCCCCAAGTGCTTTGCATATACAGAAGCCCATGTAAGAAGACATTGACCCTCTTAACCATTCTGCCACTGCCTCTCAAATTATGTACATGTGTTCTCCAGAAAGAGCTTCTACTCAGAAAAGTACCTGTGGAACCCATCAGACCCTGGCGCTTTCAGACTTGCCATTCAACACAATGGCTGTGTGGCATCACATCAAGGCAGCTCCTTGATTTTCAAATGTTTAAGGAGCAGAGTTACAAAGTAATTTCAGTATGTAAAGAGGTAGGAAAGGCAGTAACACTGGACATAGTTTTTCAAAATATTTTTGTACTTAGTGATGGCAAAGTACAATTTCTGTAGTTGAACATTAATCTAGAACATAATTTGATTTGGAACTCTGATGGATGTAAACTCTGCTTTTTTTACTTATGCGATTCACTTATATTGAATTCATTAAGAATAATGATAAAAATATGAGTGTGATATTATGCTAATAACAGGCTTCTCCTTTTTTTGCCAAATATTTCAGTATCAACCAAAGACTAATCAGTAGTATTTAACTCCTTGATCTTGCAACCTATCAGTGAGAACGTTGACTATATACCCTAATGAATTTATTTATAAACCGTATGTGTATGTGTTTGTTGGTTTAACAGGTAAATCTGAAACATAAGATTAAAGTGTATAAAAATAAGTACTAATAAAATTATAAGTCATTCTAGAAGTTTTAATGCCTTCTTCCCACACCCCAGTGAACTACCTGACACCCCATTGGAGACCACAGGGAAAATAGCCGATGATGTCATGAAAATTGAAGAGTGTTTATTTGGCTCAGCAGCCACAGCATTTTGCAAGCATTTCTTTGAAAACTTGCTTCACTGTGCTCCTTGTTTTGTTTTAACTCTTAGTACTGACAAGACAACAATCGGACAGTGTATTTTTATCAAGAGCAAGGAGGGGCTCCTGGAGTCCCAATTCTCCTGTGAAAGGTTTTCTGAACAAGGAGAAGGACGGGCTCACCTACTCACCCCCAAAGCCGGTCCTGTGCCCCAGGGGCCCTTTAAACCTATAAGAGCCGAGGCATTTGTCTCATCTGGCCTACATTTGCTTCTTTCCACCTGAAACCTGAAAAGAAACTACATTCCAAATGTAAATATTTCATCTTTAAATCCTTTGAGGTTCTGTCCAATATATTCCAATGCTGTGAAGTCTACAGACTTCCATTAATCGGCTTTTTGTCCTCAGCCACAGTCTTTCAAAACTAGTGGAATTAATAGAAGAACACTCTCAGCAAGTCTAAACTTAAATAATGCTGTTGATCGCCAACTTCCATACGATGGAAATGACTCAGCCGTTCACTCAGTGAATGTTTTCTGAGCATCTGCAATGAACTTGGCTCTGATCTAGGTTTTGGGAATATAGGAATGCATGAAGTAACCAAAATTCTTGCCCTAAAAAGCTTATGTCTTGTACAGAGAGAGAGTTCTGTTGTAGCTAGGGGTGAGAATCTCAAAGAAAAATCAGGATTCAACAGCTTGAATGCTCACAACATCTCTTTCATCTTCTCTTTTCTCTCATTTTCTGTTTGGAGGAAGATTCTCAGGGAAATGTAGTGAACTTGCATTAATGCTGTTCCAAATGTTCCATATTTGTATAAACATTTGTCCTGTGCAGAGTGAAAACAACCGGACGAGATAACAAATTGTACCTATGAGAGTTGGGCAAAGGTTGTTACTGAAGTCACTTCATCAGCCTGGCATCTTCAGCCCCCTTGGCTAAATCTATGTAGAAAAACATGTTTGGTGTAGCCCAGAGAGTCACAGAAATTATCCCAGCATAGAAATACAGTATGGCCTCTTTAAATCTTTCATAGAAAAGGCAGATGGTAAGGTTATCATTTTAGCTGTGATTCCCAGCCACACAGGTCATTTCTGTGGCAGTTGCCTGGGGTGCAGGTCTGGCCTGCAGTCTTTGGCCATCATCCAAGGGCAGAGAGACGCAGTAGGCTGCAAAGGTCAGAGCACCTGTTACAGGCCACCTTCTGCAGATTCCCATCTCACTTGGGAGCAAGGTTATGATTAACCGCCAGACTGTCTACACATGTCCCTTAATTCAGTAACAATCCGCTAAAGGGGCTGGTGTGCCCTTGGATCTGGTTGCATAGCCCAGGACCAAAGAAATGTGAGAAGTTGTGTGGTCGTGAGTTAGGGGACATGTATTACTTAGTTGTTGCATTTATCTGATCTTCACTAGAGTATAAGTTTCTTTTTGTTTTAATTCAGTTATTTTTATTGTATCCACAGAGTTACACAATTATCAACATAATCTAATTTCATAATATTTTTGTTACCTCCCCCCAAGAGAAACTTTCCAACATTAGCAGCCATTCCCAATCGCCCTCTTCTCCCAGCCCTGGAAATCACTGACCTACTTTCTGTCTTGGGATTTGCCTGCTCTGGACATTTCAGATAAATGAAAGCATGCGCTAGGTGACATTTTCTGTCTGTCTTCTTTCACTTAGCATCATGCTTTCAGGGTTCATCCAAACCGGGATCTGAATCAGTGTTTCTTTTGATGACCAAATTATATTCCATTGTACAAATAGACTATTTTTTGTTCATTCATTCATTCATTCATCAGTTGACAGGCATTTGGACTGTTCCCACTTCTTGATCATTAGGAATAAAGCAGTTTCCTTTTTGTTGGTTATATACCTAGAAGTGGAATCACCGAGTCACATGTTAGCTCCATGTTGGACCTTTGGAAGAACTCCAAACTGTTTTTCAAAATAGCTGCACCATTTTCCACTCCCATCAGCAAAACACAAGGAGTCCAGTTTCTCCTCATCTTCAACACTATTTTCCATTGATTTGGTCATAGCCATCAAAGTAGATATGAAGTGGCATCTCATCATGGTTTCTATTTGCATTTCCCTAATGAACAATGAAGTTAATCATTTTTCATCTGCGAATGGGTCATTTGCATGTAGATTTTTATTTTTTAAAGATTTATTTTATTTATTTGAAAGTAAGAGTGACAGAGAGAAAGGGGGGGAGAGGGTCCATCCACTGGTGACAAGTTTCTTGAAGGCAGGCTTTGTCCAAATTGCTCGTGTTTATCCCTCCTAGCCCCCCCCCCACACACACACAGTGCTGTGTCCCATAGATATCAACAGAGGAGTTGTAGGGCAGAAGAAAACATAAATGGCTGTAAATCAGAGAATGAATAGAAACTAGAAAAAAAATGTTTACTTTTAAAAACCGTGAACAAAGACAGAAAACAAGATGAGGTCAAGAAAGCTAAAGAGTGGACAATGATATTAAATAAGTGTGGCAGAAAAAACTGCTTGAGTTTGAGTGTTACAGCATCATCCCTTGTGAACATGGATGTGGGTGTGTGTACGTGCATGTTTGTGCACACACATGCATGCATGCATTCACTGGATTTGCTAACAAAGCAGGGGACATGTTCTTTTACTGAGTGAGTAGTTTTTGTGAATGCCATTGGATAAGTGAGTTTTAGAGTTCATGGTGAACCAAATAAAGTAGTCATTTTAAAGTAAATTCCATATTGCTGAAACACTGTATTCAAACAGAGATCTTTTCTTTTCCAGCTATCGGTGGTAGCTATAGGAATTAACATATACAGAACATCCAATGTGGAGGCCCTGCTGCAGTTTCTGGAGGATCAAAATACTTTCCCCAACTTTGAGCATCTGGCATACTGGGAAATACAGTTCAACAACATAGCTGCTGTCGTAGTATTTTTTGTCTGGATTAAGGTAACTTACAGATGTCATGTTCTGGATTTGTTATTTTTTTTCTCTCTTTGTATTACCATGAGTCACATAAAACATTGTAGGACTTGAATTTGCTTTTGTAGCAAATGTGTGTCAGCTGAGCCTAGAGTCCCAGGCTACTCTGAAACAGCGGCAGGTGCCACTGTCACCTGATAGGGGGTGACCAGATGAAGGAAAGGGAGCTAGAGAGAAGGGGCGGGATCTCCTGGAGGAGAGGAAGAGATGCTGTGCTTGCTAGAAAGATGCCTCTTTCCAGGTGAGACTGAGGGAAGCTTTACCTAGGACTGAGGTTGGGACAGACTTCTGTGGGTAGTCTCTTACTCATTTCCTTCTTTTCCCAGGACATGTTGTTTGTATCCATGTGTGTGAAAGGCTGGGACATTCGTACACAATGAGCCTCAATTCTGGAGGTGCAGGACTATAGTAATTCTGGGGCAGCTGACAGCCGCTCAGCCTATTCTATGATTATGCCATTCAGACAGTAGCTGCCAGCCACTTGCAATAATTGAAATTTAAGGTTACATTCAATTAAAACTTTAGTTGCCCAATCCCATCAGCCATATTTTAAGTGCTCAGTGTCCATGTAGCTAGTGACTAATGTATTAGACAATGGAACTATAGAATATTTCCATCAGCACAGAAAGTTCTTTGGAGCAGCACTGTTCTAGAAAGTGCTTTCCTGACTTAATATTTGTTCCTGGAAGGCCTGAGGTTTCTGAAAGGGCCTAGACCTTATCCTGTGCCTCTCATGTTGTTTATCCAGCGAGGTGCTTATTCAAGAGATGCTATCACTAAACACATCAAGCCTTCAGCATATAACAGTAATAACAATCAAAATCTCAAATGAATAGGACTTCTGTTTAGTCATGTTGTAACAACCACCCTCAATTTTTTTTTCATTGTGGCCAGAGACAATTTATAAGAATAATCTAGATGGGAACGGTTTTGTGGCGTAGCAGGTTAGGCTGCCGCCTGCATAGCCAGCACCCCATATTGGCACCTGTTTGAGTCCTAGCTGCTGTGCTTCTGATCCAACTCCCTGCTAATGCCCCTGGAAAGGCAGCAGATGGTGACCCAAGTGCTTAGGACACTGCACCCACATGGGAGACCTTGTTGGGACTGCTGGTTTCAGCCTGGCAAAGTCCTGGCTGTCGCAGCCACTTTAACAGTGAGCTAACAGATGGAAAATCTGTTATCTCCTTCTCCCTCTGTAACTCTGCCTTTCAAATGCATCTTAAAACTCTAGAAATTTTCATTAGGTAAAATTATAGAAATCCTCCAACATGTGACTCAGGCTGTTGTGTTTAGTGTTTTGTTTGGAGATATCTTGCCCCAGAAACTTTGCAATTAAGTCCTTTGAGGCAGAGATTGTGACTTGACTTCTAAGATCCCCATGTGCTCTTCCACCAGGATGTTTACCTAGAGCCGTGTCACATGTGACAGAATTCCATTGCTTTCCAGAGCTAAAGAAAAGTGCATTGTATGGCCGGCGCCGTGGCTCAACAGGCTAATCCTCCGCCTTGCGGCGCCGGCACACCGGGTTCTAGTCCCGGTCGGGGCACCGATCCTGTCCCGGTTGCCCCTCTTCCAGGCCAGCTCTCTGCTGTGGCCAGGGAGTGCAGTGGAGGATGGCCCAAGTGTTTGGGCTCTGCACCCCATGGGAGACCAGGATAAACACCTGGCTCCTGCCATCGGAACAGCGCGGTGTGCCGGCCGCAGCGCGCTACCGCGGCGGCCATTGGAGGGTGAACCAACGGCAAAAGGAAGACCTTTCTCTCTGTCTCTCTCTCACTGTCCACTCTGCCTGTCAAAAAGAAAAAAAAAAAAAAAAAGAAAAGTGCATTGTATGTGTAGACTACATTTTGTGAATTGCTTCACATGCTGATGTCCTTCCTGTCTTTCACAGCTCTTCAAATTCATCAATTTTAACAGGACCATGAGCCAGCTCTCCACAACTATGTCTCGGTGTGCCAAAGACCTCTTCGGCTTTGCTATTATGTTCTTCATTATTTTCTTGGCATATGCTCAGTTAGCTTACCTTGTCTTTGGCACTCAGGTTGATGACTTCAGTACTTTTCAGGAGTGTATGTAAGTATCTATGGAATTAAGAAGAAAAACTTGGTCACAGATGTCACTGCTTTCTTAAGGATAAAGAAATCTTCAGGGTTGCTATTGAACACCAAGAATTTAAAAGTAGTTATTGACAATAGAAATGAGTTACCTTTTCCAGAAACATTGACCCACCAGTCCAAAGACATACATTTAGAAATGCCGATGCTTAAGACAGCAGTCCCAGTGTCATAAGATACAGAACATCCATACCCAACCAACAGTATTACAAAGGCCATGGTCATCTTATTGCCAGATGCAGATGGTAGCTTTGGAAAAACCATTTGCCTATACTTTCATTCACATTGAATATCATTACATACATTTTGAACTTCAGCTTATTTCCTAAGGGGAAAAAAATATATTTCTTGTTCCAGGAGAAACTCAGACCACTACTGGAATTTTCAGTCTTTTTCCAAAGTTGCCAAATATAAAATTCAAAACAAAACAGAACGGAAAAATAGCCAGTCTCAGATTTCCATGCAACTGAGAAAGGAGTTAGGAAAGGAGAAGATCATGGAAATGAAAACTGATAGAATTTTGGCACAGGGGTCACTAGTTAATGCTGTTTGATGCAAATGAGGAATGGAAATTATTTTACTGACAAAGGCCCAAGACTAGGAACATTCAGCCACTTGAATCCCACTCCAGGTACATGTAAGAATATTGGGTCTTTGAACACATATGATATTGTTTCTCTTAAGTTTTTTTTTTTTTCTTTAAAGATTTTAACTTAAGACCTTTGTGAAGATTTCAGGTTATCATCTCTTCTCAAGATTAGGAAGTTTTTCAGCCAGTTGCTTTATAAGTCATTTAATGATTATCATATTTTCTTTTTAACCAAATGGAAATAACATACATAATAGGAAAACATATTAAGATTCTTTCAGAAGGCTCCAATAGATGGTCTATATAGCAATAGTTCTCTGGAGGGGTTGGCGTTCTGTTATTTGGCAGCTATCTAACAGCTAAAAAGTTCCAAAAATGTGAAATCATCTTTAAGAAGAGTTACATCAGCTGCAGGACATTCTTAGTTTTTGTGTTGTGTTTTGTTTTGTTTTATAGCTTTACTCAGTTCCGTATCATTTTGGGCGATATCAACTTTGCAGAGATTGAGGAAGCTAATCGAGTTTTGGGACCACTTTATTTCACTACCTTTGTGTTCTTTATGTTCTTCATTCTTTTGGTATGTACATTTTTGTTCATAGTGAGGGGACTTAACCGTTCCATGTTCATAGATCACCTTTTCTGTTTTCTCTAACATCCTACTCCATATATTTTAAATAAAGACCCAAGAAGTAGAAAAAAATGGATGTGAGAAAACTTGTTTTATTTTACATTGTATTGCTAAGCAGTGTTAAAAGTCTTTTCAGTGGGCTTTCTTTTTGCCATATATGTGTCTATACAATGCAAAAACAAAAAGTAGGTCAAGTACAAATTTATAGTTACCCGAAATAGTGCTTTTCTCAAAAGTCAGATATGCTCACATGCTTTTCTCCTTCAGCACACGTGTCAGCATTTTCATTCGTTGCTAGCATGACTCGGCAGTTTTCTGCTTCTTCTTTTCTCTTTAGAAAACAGGAACTAACAAAGTCAGCTGAGGTCCAGGATGTCCAGAGTAGTGTTTAAGTGGATGCTTTACATGTCAAAGTGAATGCTCTAACTTAGGCATAGTTCACACATCGAGAGACTGCCTACATAGAATACTCAAATATTAACTCTACAAACCTAACTGAATGGAAGTTGCTTTAAAAATTATTTTATAAAAATTCATTTACTCTCAATTTGGTAAAAATTAACATCTTTTGCTCTAAGTGATCTGAGTTTTTTTAAAGATGTTTGTTCTTTGTCTTAGCATTCATATGTTCATCTGTACACTCAGGTGGTATTAAATTAAGTTACCTTAACTTAGGCGGTGATTTTCATTTATACACTCACATTTACAACTTTCTTCATGTGAACTGTCATCTGAAGAAAATAACAAAATTGTTTCCATTTTCAATAAATTCTCCAAAGAACATGTGTAATAGGTGAAGTAAATAATCACATTTTCAGTTATCCAGTGTCATCTTACCAAAATCAGTCCAGGTATTTTTGGTTGATGTAAGGTGTTCACTGATTATTACCTATCCTTTAATAGAAAAGTGAAAGGGTCATGAATAGCACACGTGTCCATTTGAGTCTTGCTGTGTGCAAGTATCATTGCTACACTTTTTATTAGATTGATTTTATTTATTTAAAAGGCAGAGTTACAGAGAGAGGAAGAGAGAGGTCTTCTGTCCACGGGTTCACTCCTCAAATGGCCACAACAGCCAGGGCTGGGCCAGACGGAAGCCAGGAGCCAGGAGCTTCCTCTGGGCCTCCCATGTGGGTGCCAGGGCCCAGGCCATCCACCATTGCTTTCCCAGGCAGGGAAAGCAGGGAGCTGGATAGGAAGGAGCTGCCAGGACTTGAACCAGTGTATCGTGGCTGTTTTTTAAATTTAAGCCTCTCACACTTGAAGAAGAAAATTGGAAAATAAAAGCAAACCTTTGTTCCTCACTAACATGGGTAGGAGTTTGGATTCCCAAGCATCCATATCTCTACCAAGAAAACCAAAACCAGGAATTTAGAGTTCTGCAGCTTGACCCTTCAGCTGATCTCAGGACACCTGGTTTTCATAGTATATCTGTGTGTCAAATAAGGGTTATAACTTGGCCATGTGAAATACTCAAATTCAAAAGAAGCCATTGGTGGGAGTGGTTCAATTGAGCCTGGAAGCTCCCTCCCCTTCTCCCCCCATCAGGGAAGGACCTCCCACTGTAAATGGCCATCTGCATTAAGTGACCCCTGTGAGACAGGAAGCAGGGAGGGGCGGGTGCACTTCCTCTCCTCATCCCCTCAGGAGTCTTTCTTAGCTGGTATCTATTTTTCAGCACCTCCTCAGGGGACCCACTCCTTAATCCATTTCTAGGAAGACATTCGCAGGCATTAGTTCACAGTCATTTGGAAACAAAAATACAAGAGATGCCTGGGCTGGAAGGAAGAAGGTGGAAGATGTTACTCCACCCTGCCCTGATAAATATCCACCCCTGGAATTGAATTTTTATCCAGGAACTCGTATGTGTTCTATATTCTCTTCTCACTTGTTCCATAGAATCTTATAAAATATTCTTCCTTTACGGAGAGACATTTAGTAGCCTATTAAAATAAGAGTCCTTATTTGTTCATTCTTCAGTTATGTAATATATGCTGAGCCACTGTATTTCAGTCCATGTACTTTTGGAAGATCTCTCATATGCATAGATTCAAAATTTATTTGCACCAAAATAAACTCACCATTTAATTCCATTTGTATGACCTTGGGAAGTTTCCTTGTATACACACAGTCCAGCATTTGTTGTAGAATTCTGTGCTGTGAGGCGGTGTGTTGAATACTGAGGATACCATGGTAAGGAAAGCAGAGGCCCTGCCCTGATGATGCTTCCATGGACTTGTGGGGAAAACAGACATAATCAAATACACCACAACGTAGTTACAAACCTCAGTTATGTGCCCCAAAGGAAAAACAAAGGAAGCACATGTGAAAGACAGGCCTGAAGATCTATTGGAGTGCAGTGCTTTCAGAAAGCCTGTTAGAAACACAAACCATTTCTACTGGGGAAGGGGAGAGTATAGAAAATAGACTAAGCTTTCCTGGGCAATAATGTAATAAGTTACATAGCCCTTACCCTGCCTTGGGCTTCTGCTAAGCACTTTCTATACATTACCCGGTTGACTCTCACAACAGATCTCTAAGGGAGCTACAGTTTTGCCATTTTACAAATGCAGCAACACATACATCAATCTTTCACATGAGGCTTAGAAAAATTAAACAGGGTAGTCTCAGCCCAAGTTTGCTTGAGTCCAAAGTCTACATTTTTTCTACAGAGCTTGTCTTTCCTGTCTTCCAGCCAAGCCTAATGTCCTGCCATTTGCAGAGGTCTTTTTAGCTCTTCAATATATGTTCTATACATCTCAGATACGGTTGTAAAACAGAATTTGAATAAGCATAGACTTATGCTTGTCTGTGTTCACTTTTAAAATGCAAAGAATTGTTTTAGATCTTTATACCCATAGTAAATTATGCAAACCTTTTTATTCATAGAAAACATAGAGGAGTAAAAAATAATAAAATAATCCTGCTATGCATAGGTAAATACATTAGTACTTTGTCACATTACATTCTTGTCTGATTTTGCAATATATATCAAAACACCTGGTTTTGTAAGTCAGAATATATATTATGTTTTCCCTGTGGTATGACTTAATGGGAAAAACAACTTTTCAAGAAATGTAGTAGCAAAACTATTAACTTGTGATTTCAAAAAGCACTCAGATTGGGGGAAAAAGATAAATAAAAAGGTATGTGTTGATGTTTGTAAAATGTATTTTGATTTCTTCCTTTAATCTCTACCTTCCTTTGACTTACAAACAGAATATGTTTTTGGCCATCATCAATGATACTTACTCTGAAGTGAAATCTGACTTAGCTCAGCAGAAAGCTGAAATGGAACTGTCCGATCTTATCAGAAAGGTAAGAAAAACGATGTCTCAGAATAGTTTCCTACATGACATGAGCATTATTTCAAGATGTCAAAAGTAGTATTTCCAAATCAACATTGAACCACTCAAATTGATTAAAGTAAAAAGATTGCTTTGTTTCAGGAATAATTTAAGTGTTCTGTGTCTTGGAGGCTTGGTAAGTGTACTGCCAGCTTGGACTTGGATTCTGGGAGTCCTCACATACCCTGGAATGAAATTCCCAGTGATCTTTTTGACTCCTAGAAGCTACTGGGCTGTTGATTTTACCTCCGTGCTTTGTTGACACCTCCGTGTAGTTGGCTCCCACTTGGAAATGCAAAGTTTAAAATAAACTGGAGAGGAAGATTGTATAAGTAGTTCCCACCTCCGCTATGTCAGTTACAACTTCAAAAAGAAAAGAGAGGCTTCAGCAGAAATGCTTGGTGTTTGACCCTTTGCCCTCAACCTTCCAGGGTGGTTTTTAAAAATATTCAAAGGAAAAGATGCATTGTTTCAGGCCATCGCCTGGGGGCCTGGGAACTTTCCTTGGGTACCTTCTCAGGACCTGCTTAAGTTGGACAGGAGGGCAGGACTGGGAAAGTTGTGCATATTCTTCTTCTCATGGTGACTTCTTTGTTTGGTTTAAGGTATAAAACTTAACACAACAACAAGTAATTACATTTAAAGTGTGCGGCTTGTTCTCTAATGTTGTTTGCTGAGATAGACTGGGTCTTTCACTGTAGTGTTTGTCTTTGGCTCAAGCCATGTTGCCCGTGGATTTTATTCATCAGAAAACTTCAGCTTCTCAAAGCAAAGGCAGCTGGATGCGACCAAAGAGTCATGTTATCCTGAATTCCACGTAACAGTGATGACATCATAGCAGCTCCCCACAGTGCATTATAAGCCCTTCTCACTTGGCGCCGTTCTTTACCAGGGTGCAGTTAAGTAACACCAGGCCCTTAACACAGAGTTCGGTTCCATTATCAGTATACACTAATTGTGAGTACTGAGTACTGAACTGCACTGCCAGCTGTTGGGGCCCAGATCGTTACCTAGGTAACTGACACGCGTGACGCTCAGTGACCAATCATGACTTGAGTTTCAGTCTGTTGCCGATTAGTCACTGAACATCTACTCTTGGGTTCACATACAAAGCACATGTTGTTGTTTCCTTGACTCCCTGTAATAAATCTGTGTGACATTTGCAAAACAGTACATGATTTAAAAAAAAAAAAAAGAGTAGGCAGCCAGCAAGGAACAAGAAAGAAATGAAATTATGACACTGGAAACAGCGTACTGGATTAATCAAAGGAGTAGTTGGCCATGGAAATATTGACACAAATATCCATTTGAGAGATGCAGCACTGCAGCTGGGAAGACATAGTGAAAGCAAATTGATCGACATAGATGAGGAAAGTCGTTATAAAGGAAAGGATGGAGATGTCTTGAAGGAAGTGCCACCTGCAAAAACTTCACAGTGGAGGAACTCTTTTATGAGAGCTCTTTTGTGAAATTAACAGTGCAAAAAAATATATTGGAAGTGGACCCTTTATAAAGGAGTTTGACAAGTGATGCGCATAAAAGGCCTCCCAGTCCGTATCCTAAGGTCTGCAGTGTGGTACGGCATGAGAACAGAAAAGCAAGCACTGGAGTCCTCTCCTTCCTGGTGTTCCTAATGTTGTAAATGTCAGTGTATTGCATACTAGCTCTAGGTTTAAATTGCTCTCTGCCTTTGTAGCTGACACAAAGGCAGTGGTTAATGTTTTGACAAAGTTCTAAAGGTCACAGAGCAATCATAATCTTCCCCAGGTGACTCAGACTGCCCTGCACTAGGCCAGCTTGAGGGGTGTGTTCACAGTCCTGCCCCAGCACGCAACACCCTGTCTGCCTGATAAATCCTCATCCGCATTTCACTGGGAATTTTTTAACGTACTTAACATATATCAGGACATTTCTGACAACAACATAATATTAGAAATATAAAATAGGGGCCAGGGCCGGCACCGTGTCTTAACAGGCTAATTCTCTGCCTTGCGGCGCCAGCACACCAGATTCTAGTCCCAGTTGGGGCGCCGGATTCTATCCCGGTTGCCCCTCTTCCAGGCCAGCTCTCTGCTATGGCCCGGGAAGGCAGTGGAGGATGGCCCAAGTCCTTGGGCCCTGCACCCCATGGGAGACCAGGAGAAGCACCTGGCTTCGGATCAGCGTGATGCGCTGGCCGCAGCAGCCATTGGAGGGTGAACCAACGGCAAAAAGGAAGACCTTTCTCTCTGTCTCTCTCTCTCTCTCACTATCCACCCTGCCTGTCAAAAAAAAAAAAAAAAAAAAAAAAAAATTAGGGGCCAGCATTGTGGATTAGTACCTGCAATGCCGGTATCCTATGGGCGCCAATTCATGTCCAGCTGCTCTCCTGATCAGCTCACTGCTAGTAGCCTGGGAAAGCACTGGAAGATGGCCCAAGTTCTTGGGCCCCTGCTACCCATGTAGGGAAACTTGAAAGAAGCTCCTGGCTCCTGGCTTCACCCTGATCCAGCCCTGTCTGTTACAGGCATCAGAGAAGTGAACCAGCAGAATCAAGATCTCTCTTTCCTTCTCTCTCTGTAACTTTGACTTTCAAATAAATACATCTTTTTAAAATATTAAAATAACTCATGACTCAGGTTTCATAGTATTTTTTTAGCTTTTATTTAATAAATATATTTTCCAAAGTACAACTTTTGGATTACAGCGTCTTTTTTCCCCCATAACCTCCCTCCCACCCACAACCATCCCATCTCCCACTCCCTCTCCCATCCCATTCACACCAAGATTCATTTTCAATTATCTTTATATACAGAAGTTCAGTTTAGTATATACTATAAAGATTTCAACAGTTTGCACGCACACAGAAACACAAAATGTAAAGTACTGTTTGAGTACTAGTTATGCCGTTAATTCACATAGTACAACACATTAAGGACAGAGATCTGACATGGCAGTAAGTGCACAGTGACTCCTGTTGTTGATTTAACAATTGACACTCCTGTTTATGGCATCAGTAATCACCCGAGGCTCTTGTCATAAGTTGCGAAAGCTATGGAAGCCTTTCTGAGTTCGCCAACTCCGATCTTATTTAGACAAGGTCATACTCAAAGTGGAAGTTCTCTCCTCCCTTCAGAGAAAGGTACCTCCTTATTTGATGGCCCATTCTTTCCGCTGGGATCTCATTCACAGAGATCTTTCATTTAGGTCATTTTTATTTTATTTTATTTTTTTTGCCAGAGTGTCTTGGCTTTCCATGCCTAAAATACTCTCATGGGCTTTTTAGCTGGATCCAAATGCCTTAAGGGCTGATTCTGAGGCCAGAATGCAGTTTAGGACATCTGCCATTCTGGTTTCATAATATTTTTAAGAACTGTTAGACATAACCAAATACTCTGGGGCAGCTATGGGATATGTAGTTGTTATCATTTCTGTCACATGAACATCTATGAGTAAGAGACCCTTAGTTCTTGATGTATTGAAAGACCCTGACTCTTTCCATATATATATAGCTCACCTGCAAGAGTTTTATGGAAAACTAAGGTACGTTTATTATTCATTCATTCGATACCTGCTTGCTGAGTGGCCAACTTACACCACGCTTTGTAGTATTACTATTGTAAACAAAAGGTAAAGAATGTGCAGAAGGAAAATTAATTATTTTTGTGTATTTTTTCCTCCTAATTTAGGGCTATCATAAAGCCTTGGTAAAACTGAAACTGAAAAAGAATACCGTGGATGACATTTCAGAGAGTCTGCGGCAAGGGGGGGGCAAGCTAAACTTTGACGAACTTCGACAAGATCTCAAAGGGTAAGAATCCCATTTCCTGAAGGCCAGGGAAATTCTTGCTGCTAAGGATAAATTGGAGATAAAGGAATGTCTGGCCCAAGGACTCACAGAGAGACATTCTTAGTTTTAGAAGAGGGTGTCTTTCTGGAACATTTTGTAAGGGGAGTGCTGGCTACTTAGAGGATGAAAATAATGATAGTGCTTATAAGCACTGTGAACCCTTTTGTATTTGAGGCATCCAAAATTCACGTGTTTGCTAGATTTTTCTCCTGAAATCCTGCTCTTTTTTTCTGTGCTGCATGCATTTACTGTTATTATTGATGTTGTAGAATGGCAGGGTTCAAGCGTCATTATATCTGTGCTCATTGTGAATCCCATAGCTT